>NW_020290249.1:2076486-2676486 GCF_003144295.1 Acaromyces ingoldii | reverse complement strand
AATGATAGACGTGCAAGCGAGCAGCGCGTCTGCAGCCTTTGTCAACGGCCACTTTCTCACCGTCGAAGAACGGCCATGGGACTGGCATGACAATGTCGAATTTGCACAAGCTATCTCTGGGACGACTCACGTTACAGCTGCTGCCACGTCGAAGCAGGGCAGCGCAGAAGGTGACGAGGGCTATGGAGGCGAGGCTGGGATGGAGTCTGTCCCTCTTTTGAATTCAGCCTCGATCTCGCTCGCCCGATTTGGTGCAGTCAAGACGAGGGACCGCGTGCCGACGCTTTGCGTCGAAGAGGGCGGCAGGGGCAGCAACGGTCTGGCGCCGCCGCCACAGCTTGACTCGGAGCTCGACTACGGAGAGAGATTTGGAGGAGAGCCTTTGTATGCACGAGATGCACGGAGGGGCATCGTCGAGCAGGGAGTTGTGGGCCTCGCATTTGGGGGCGGTGTTGATCCGACTGTCTTTGAGGACCAGGACGAGGAGCTGGACGTTGTCAAGGACGAGGATGCGAGCAAAGCTGGTCCAAAGCGGAAGCGGTCCTCGACTGGGGTGAGCGAGCTACCTTCAACAAGCAAGGCAGCACGACTTGGAACTGCACAGCAGTGAACGTCGCGATGCTTTTTCATAGATACACCCACACTCATTCATGTACTTCTAGCAATCACACGCACACACATGAGTCTGCCGTGTACATCAAAATGCTGTGATCTCATGCCATTTATTTGTGTAAGCGACGTCATGCAAACTGTGGGGGAAGGGATCGGTCAGGATCAAAGTCGGCTCATTCTATGCTAGCGGTGTCCATGACTCACTGTTCCGAGATAGCTATTTGTACAAGATTCAAATGGGCAAGCACATCAGTAAGACTACCACCTCGCTTTCTTGAGCTAGGGAAACGCACCTCTCTGCAACGATACGCGCCCGGGCGTTGAGGGAGAGCTTCATCTCTGAGATTTCCTTGTCCACCTCCTCCATGAACTGGATGATAAAGTCGACGAGCTTGTGCTTGAGCATCGTCTCGGAGTGGAAATTTGTGATGAGGAACGAGATGTCGTACCCCTTTGATAATTTTCTGGGTCAGCCTTCGTCTTTTTTTGGGGGGCAAGAGAGAGGATGAAGAGAACTGACCTTGACCGGCTTTCTTCGCAGAATAACAAACGCCTCTGCGCGCTGCATGAGGAATCTAGTGAATTTGTGTGCGAGGATGCGCTCGATCTCGTCGGCCTGCTTGATACGGATGCTCAACCGGACGCTGTTGACGCTTGCCTCGATGAGCACCCGCTCGTTTTCGTTTCGGGAAATGACGAGCGGCGTCAAGAGGGCCTCCTTCGATGAGCCCGATTCCACCTCGGGCTTGTTGTGCCGCTCGACGTTTTGCGACGCAAAGTTTTCCAGCGTCAGTGCGGCAGTCAGTGAAGACCGCACGCATTGCAGGTACGGCCGCAGAGAGTTGCTCATCGTTGGAGAGCGAGCGAGGAGCGAAGAAGACGACGCAGCGACGACGACGACGATGCTAACGCTGCTGGACACGAAGGCCGTGCGCCTATGCAGGTTTTGGCCACGTGGCTGAGGTCACGCGCGCGTATGCAAGCGCACCCTGCCTTGCCTTACTTTGCTTAGCGGAGAACCGAGGACAGGACTCGCCCCTGTTTGCTTGCCAATTCAAAAGAAAGTCCTCCTCCCTTGTTCAGACAGACAAAATTGGGGCGCTGTAGTAGTGGCTAGAGTATTTTGCTAGTTCTCGACCGTTTCGCCTTCCTGAAACGGTAAGCGGTACGGTGGTCTGGCTTGCGGCCGTAGTGTCCGGGATCCTATTTTCTATTTGTAGCACTGCAATCGAGGAACAGGCTCGTGTTAAGAAAATAGCTTACTGATAGGACTTGAAGGCTGCCGCTTGCTGGCTAAAAGCCTGGGAAACTTGAATTTCAACAATTTTGAATTCGCAAGAGAGGGGGAAAGACAGCCAGAGTGCCCCCCCGCTCGCCACGGCTTTGCAGGCTGGACGCGAACGTTGCAACCACCTGCTTCATCTTCTCAAAGGTCGGTCCATCACCACCTGCTCACCATCGACCAGTCTCCTCTCTCTCTCTCTTGTAGAGGACAGTCCTACTGTCGTCGGCAGATAACGCCTCTTGCGGGTCGAGCTTGGAGCGGGCCGAGACGGCGTCTAGTGACAGATCATCAAAAAAGAAACAAAAAGAATAAAGGGAAAGGCTCGAATCGAAGGCAGCCTTGCGCGGGGCTTTTCTGACGACGACAAGGAATAAGGAGGGCCGGTTCTCTTCCCCTTGTCTTCTCCTCCGTTCCCCTCTTCTTTCCCTCTTAGTCTCGCCTTTCCTCTCTGCGGATCGTGGTGGTCGTGGAGGGACACGCATCTAGCACCATGATGTCGACACCGCCGACGCAGACGCCACCGGTTTTCGGTAGCGGCGGCGTTAACGAGCAGAGCAACGGCCTTGGACCCTCGACTCCTCACTCTCACTCGTATAATCTCGATGCCTCTTCACCCGCCGCTGATGGCTCGGGCTCGATAGCCATGTCGCCCTCGTCAGCGGTCAACGGGTCGGGTGGAAAGCACGACAAGAAGTGGAAGCAGATGTTCAAGTTTGGCTCGATTGGTAAAAAGACGACGGGCGGAACGGGTCAGGATGGACTCCAGGCGCCCCTCTCGGCCCCTCCTGCCGGCTCGGGAGGGAGAAAGGGCAGTCGGCAGACGTCGCCGCACTTCCAGCCTATTGCCGGGAGTACAGTCGTCGCGGACCCCAACTCGCTCTCCAACGACAGCCAGTCCTCAGACGGCGGTCAAGAAGGAGCTCAACAGCTCGACTTGTCCTTTTCTTCTTCTCAGAATGGGCGACTGCAGGATCCAAGGGTTCCCTCTTCGCAACCGAGACTACAACCCGCGGCCGAAGTGGGGGTCGCAGGGGGCCATGATGCGCCGCCTCAGCTGACGTTGACCGGCCTTGGCAACGATTCGACGACGTCCACCTCGTCCAACGGCAGCAGAGACATGACAAGCTTTGCGTCGAAGCTGCTCAGACGGGCGTCAAGTGCGCCAGATGCCAACAAGCTCTTCCTCGAGGAGCAGAGCACCGGTGCAGGGCAGGAGCAGGCAAAATATCTCTCGCCGTCATCACAACACCCGCCGTCGTCGCAGCAGCAGCAGCAACAACAACAACAACAACAACAACAACAACAACAACAACAACATACTGGCCATCAGCAATATACTTCAGAGGGCGCCTCGTACATCAAGCCACAGGATCCCTTCTTCCCTGGCTCGCCCGTGCGAATGGATAGCAACGCGAGATCATTTAGCAGCAAAGACTTCGAAAAAGCAAGGAGCGCTTCCAAGTCGTCGGCTGGCAGCGCCACCTCAACGCCAAAGGGACGGGGAGGCATAACCTTCCCGGGAACGAGGTCCAAGAGCAACGGAAGTGCGAAGAGTAACGCCGCCTTGACGCCGAATGGCGAAAAGAACAAGGATAATTTGCACCTGCCTGCGAGCGTGCCCTCGAGCGCATCCAATCTGGCAACGCTCCAGCCGCCCACGACGCCGGACGGCAACAGCCCACATCGAAACTCGTTCCGGCGGACGTACAGCAGCAACAGCATCAAGGTGCGCCAGGTCGAGGTGGGGCCCAACAGCTTCTCAAAGGTGAAGATGCTGGGCAAGGGTGACGTCGGCAAGGTGTACCTCGTGCGAGAAAAGAAGACGGAGAAGCTGTTTGCGATGAAGGGTGAGTTGTGCGACGCATATATCGTGCTCCAAGGAAGTCTCTGACTCTTTGTCTCGAGACAGTCTTGTCCAAGAAGGAGATGATCAAGCGAAACAAGATCAAGCGCGTCATGGCCGAGCAGGAGATTCTGTCGACGTCCAACCACCCGTTCATCGTGACGCTTTACCACTCGTTCCAGTCAGAGGACTACCTCTACCTCTGCATGGAGTACTGCATGGGCGGCGAGTTCTTTCGCGCACTCCAGACGAGACCGGGCAAGTGTCTGGCTGAGGAGGATGCGCGCTTCTACGCGGCCGAAGTCATCGCCGCGCTCGAGTACCTCCATCTCATGGGCTTCATCTATCGCGATTTAAAGCCAGAGAGTGAGTGACATGCGATCCTATCCTCGCTCTGTTTACTGACTTGCCAGCCGCTCCACGACAGACATCCTTCTCCACCAGTCTGGCCACGTCATGCTCTCAGACTTTGATCTCTCGGCAAGAGCAACACGCCGTGGTGGCGCACCTGCCATGATTCGACAGGCCACCCCCAAGAGCGCGCCCCTGGTTGACACACGCTCGTGCATCGCTGATTTGCGCACCAATTCGTTCGTCGGCACAGAGGAATACATTGCGCCCGAGGTTATCAAGGGCTGCGGCCACACGAGCGCCGTTGACTGGTGGACTCTTGGCATCCTCATCTACGAGATGATCTTTGCCACGACGCCCTTCAAGGGCAACTCGCGCAACCAGACTTTCTCTAACATTCTCCGAAATGAGGTCACGTTTCCTGAGAACATTCCGATCTCATCCTTTGGCAAGTCGCTCATCCGCAAGCTTCTCATCAAGGACGAGTTGAAGCGCATGGGCAGCCAGTCGGGTGCATCCGAGGTCAAGCAGCACAAGTGGTTCGCTCCCATCTCTTGGGGCCTTTTACGGAATCTTACGCCGCCCATCGTTCCCGCCTTTTCCAATGGGCTCGACGCCATCAATTTCCGAAATGTACGCGAGTCGAGATCCCTCAATCTCGACGGCCAGGGAACCGAGTCGAAGCCGGCCAAAGTGCCAAAGGCGACCGAGATCAAGGCGACGGCAGGAAAGAAGGTCCAAGACGAAGATGGCGATGCCGTCGTGGCCAATCCCTTTTCCGGCTTCAACTCCGTCACTCTTTTCCACCAGGAAGATTGATGATCCTCAACACAGCACAGCGTCAAGCCATCTCTCGACACCCTCTTTTCTCCTTCCCTGTCTCTCCCTGCGGTATCATATATCTAACGACCAGCACATTCTCTCACTGTCACTTTCTTTGTTCCCGCCATCTTTCTTTATACATCATGAGCGTTGTATTTCCCTCTAAATGACATGCCAAGTCTCCTCCCCGCCGCAAGTCACGCCATTGGCGCCAAGTCCTTCGCCATGTGAGCATACATGCTCGGCCACTCCAATCTGACTTGTACCGTAGATTTGTGCGTGTGCGTGTGTAGACACGGTGTATGCAATCTGAGCATCATTAGTAATTAGACTTGTAATTGTTGGAAGAGATCGTTGACAACTTTCTCGGCCGTACGTGCAATTTCGGAAGGGCGGATGAAAGCTGGGCCAGGTGGTGTACGCGCGCGCAAGATTTTCTTCCTGGGGCCGAAGGCGTTGGCCACTGGGCGAAGTGGCTTTCTTCTCAAAAAAAACTGTGAACCTGCGTCGCATCTCCTGGCTCTTTCTTTTTACCATCACTCGCCCCCTTCTCCCCCTGGCGCAAGGACCCGCAACACAATGGCCAACGCTCCCCACGGCGGACTGCTCAAGGACCTCAACGTGAGGGACCTGCCCCTCCATGCCCAGCTCAAGGCCGAGGCGGCCACGCTGCCCGACATTGTCCTGACCGAGCGGCAACTCTGTGACCTGGAGCTCATCCTGAACGGAGGCTTCTCTCCTCTTGAGGGCTTCCTCGGCCAGGCTGACTACGAGAGGTGAGTTGCGTCGCGGGCGTGAGTGAGGCGAGGTAGTTGCCCTAGCTCACCGAGGCTTGTCTTCAACAGTGTATGCAACAACATGCGCCTCACAACGGGCGAGCTGTGGCCCATGCCCATCACCCTCGATGTCTCCAAGGAGCAGGCCGAAGCGCTCAAGCTCCAGAAGGGCTCCCGAGTCACGCTGCGTGACCCGCGTGACGATAATGCTCTGGCCATCATCACCGGTGAGTCCTCCTTTGCGCCTCGTCTTCCTTTCTTCCTTTGTCCAGCATGATGGGCAGTTGAACGTCTCTGACTGGGATTGCTGCTTCCTTTGAAAAACCCAGTTTCGGACTTGTACGCACCCCAAAAGTCAATGGAGGCCAAGACGGTCTTTGGCACCGAGGACCAGGCCCACCCGGCCATTGCCTACCTCTTCAAGCAGGTCAAGGATCTTTACGTCGGAGGCAACGTCCAGGCCATCTCGAGGCCCCAGTACTACGACTACGTCGCGCTGAGGTACACGCCTGCCGAGCTGCGCATGCACTTCACCAAGCTGGCCTGGCGCAAGGTCGTCGCCTTCCAGACGAGGAACCCCATGCACCGCGCCCACCGCGAGCTGACTGTACGAGCAGCCAGACAGCGCCAGGCAAACGTCCTCATCCACCCCGTCGTCGGCATGACCAAGCCCGGCGATGTGGACCACTACACGCGCGTCCGTGTCTACTCGAGCCTCATGCCCCGCTACCCCAACGGCATGGCCCACCTGGCCCTGCTTCCCCTTGCCATGCGCATGGGTGGTCCCCGTGAGGCGCTGTGGCACGCCATCATCCGCAAGAACTTTGGCGTCACCCACTTCATTGTCGGCAGAGACCACGCTGGCCCGGGCAAGGACAGCAACGGCAAGGACTTCTACGGCCCTTATGATGCCCAGACGCTCGTGACAAAGTACACGGCCGAGCTCGGCATCGAGATGGTTCCCTTCCAGATGATGACCTACCTGCCCTCGACGGACGAGTACCAGCCTGTGGACGAGGTACCTTCGGGCACCCAGACGATGGACATCTCGGGAACCGAGCTCCGAAAGCGACTCCGCACCGGTGCCGCCATCCCCGACTGGTTCTCGTACGAGTCGGTGGTCAAGACGCTGCGCGAATCGTACCCGCCCAAGCAGCAGCAGGGCTTCACCATCTTCCTCACTGGCCTGTACAACTCGGGCAAGGACGACATTGCGCGCGCGCTCCAGGTCAAGTTCAACGAGCAAGGCGGCCGCTCCGTCTCGCTTCTCCTTGGCGAGACTGTCCGGTCCGAGCTCTCCTCTGAGCTCGGCTTCAGCCCCGAGGACCGCGACAGGAACATCCAGCGCATCGCCTTTGTCGCCGCCGAGCTGACGCGCGCAGGCGCTGCCGTCATTGCGGCGCCCATTGCTCCCTACGAGGCCTCGAGGCAGCACGCCAAGGAGACGATCCAGAAGACGGGCGGCTCGGGCAACTTTTTCCTCGTCCACGTCGCCACGCCCCTCGAGGTTTGCGAGGCCACGGACCGGCGAGGAAACTACAAGAAGGCGAGGAGCGGCCAGATCAAGGGCTTCACCGGCGTCGACGACCCGTACGAGAAGCCGACCGAGGCGAGCCTCACCGTCGACCTGACTCAGATTACCGTCGCAGAGGCCGTCCACTCCATCGTCCTCCTCCTCGAGGCCGACGGCCTCATCTGAACTGTTGCAGCTTGCGCTGCCACTCCTGTGTATCATCCTAAAATAATTACTGTGCCTCTGGGCCGTGGATTAGAAGGAAGCTGCAATCCGATAGATTTGCGAAGGAAGGGAGGAGAAGAGATTGGACCGATTGTTCATTCACTCTGCACGCCGACCTCTGAGCTTAGCGGTGACAAAGGACGGATGCCGCCAGGTGATGGTTCTGATTGTTAGATTGAGAGCAAGACTGTTTGAGATAAGCTCTGCTTTTCGAGAATGAAAGAAGAGAGAAGATGCAATTAGGGATATAACAATGACAAAAGAGAATGTCCGGATGAGTCAGTGGTATAAGCTGGATGTTGGCTGCTCATAACATCAGTCTGATGGGAGCGAGATTGGGCAGTACGGCGTTGTGACTAGGCAAAGGACGCGATGAAAAGAGAAGCGGCCATCACCGTGGCGCCGAGGCAAGTGCCGGCGACCACCTCGCGGCGGGATGCTCCGCTGCTCTGACCAGCATTGGAGCTGGCTGTCTTTGTCGAGGTCGTAGCTGAGGTGTCGGTCGACTGGTTCGACGTCGCGTCGACAGCACCCTGGCTCGTCTGCTGCGACGAAGCGTCAGCCGACGTGTTGGCTTCGACCTTTTGCAGCTCCGTGCCCTTTGGCTTGAGCGAAAAGACAGGGCTCGTGTAGTAGACCTGCGGCTGGTTGAGGCTGTACTGGCTCGAATTGACAAAGGCGAGGTAGTAGCCCGAGTCCGAGGCGGGCAGGCAATTGGGGTTGATCACGGCCGTGCCCGTCGATGTGGGGAGCGAGTTGGCCACCTGGTAGTTGCCGTTCAGCAGCACCTCGGTGCCCTGCTGCACCGCGAGCAGGGCCACGGAGAAGATGGAGGGGTCCGTCGAGTTGGCCGACCAGTTGAGCGTGTTGTTCTGGCACGACACCCAGTAGTCGCCCGACTTGGGGAAAGACACCTCAAAGGCCAGCGTTGCCGTGGCTGATGCGGCGAGAACGCCGAAGAGCAGGGAAGAGAAGGAGACCATCGTTGTTCAAAGTGACTGGGAGAGGAAGGGAGAAGGAAAGGAGACCGGGGGGTGTTCAAAAGGGGGGAAGAGGGACATCAAATGAGGAGTTCCGCTCTGTGATCTTATAACGCCGACGCTCAATATGAGGTTCTCTTTAGAAACGTCCCTCCCCGTCTTGAAGGGAAGACGAAAGTTGACCAGATCCAGAGGTAGGCACAAAAGATGGCAATTTAGACTTTGTTCTTTTCCATGGACCCCTTTCTGCTGCCGCGGCTGTTTTGGCGCGCCTGGCCGTCTGGTACACTGGGCACAATCCTTCCTTCTGCTTTAAAGTTCGTTCAAATACGTCGCTTCAGCGTGCGTAAAGCTGCTCTTAATCGATTGTGCCATGAAAAGCTGCGAAATATAGTAAGTAACGGCTCCTCCCTGGTCGGCCCGTCCATTTGGGGACAGGAGCGTTGCCGTCTCCGCCAAGACAAACTCTCGTTGGCGCGTGACGCGGTTCTCCACGTGAGCTCTTTCCGTTCCCCACGTGGACCAGATTTTGCAATGCGAAATGACGTTCAAAATATGTCAGCCTTTTCCGGCGCACGTCCCCTCGCTCGATGCGGAGAGATGAATATAATAGTAGTGATCATGGCCAGGGTGGGAAGGGTCATAGCAGTACGATGGCTGGCAGCGGGAAGTCTTGCTCTGATCTCGAGTAGCGTTGCTGATGATGTATGTGTGATAGGGCTAACATTTTAATGAGAGGTGTATTGATTGCCCCGATGCAAGCCACTGCTGCTACAGTTCTACTACTATTACATGGCTGGGGGCCACTCCACTTGCTTCGCACGACCCTTGTCATCCATCCTCTTTCCTCCATTCATTGACCTTGACTTACTCCAGACGATGGAGGGCTACAGCGAGCGCCACAAGGTGCCCACCGTTCAGGAGTTTCGCGAGATTGAGGCTCAGCGAGAGAAGACGGCAGCAGCCAATGCTTCGCAAGTACCACAAAATGCGCTAGACGAAGCGTCTCCCTACGGAAACAAGGCAGATGGCAAGGGGAGCCAGGCTGCCGGTGATGCGCCAAAGGACGACGAGCCAAAGAGCTCAGGCGGAGGAGCCGAAGAAAAGGAAAGGCTGAAGGCTCAGATGGCTCCCAAGGGCAAGCCAGCTCAGTTCACTGGCAAGGGCGAGCGGTGTGAGTAGATGTTGTGAATAGGCATCAGTCGTAGAGCTTCCCACGCTGACGTTCTTTTTCATAAAGATGTGACTGATCCTGTCACGGGAGGCGAGGTCAAGATTGCCGACTCGACCGAGCACGCCCAAACGGATCCGCTCAAGCTCGATTCGCGCTTCGAAGGCGGTTACAGCCACAATGCGCCCAAAGATGCTTCCAAACTGGACTCGAAGCACGTCGCACCCAAGCCTGTCGAGCCCGGCAACATTCTGCTGCAGCAGTTCCCCGCGCCCGTCAACACGGATGCGCTCGACAAGCTCCACGGCAACTTCAGGCAGCTTGCGATTGCGCTTGGCGCTGCAATGGCCATTGCTTGGTTCTTCACCGCCTTTGGATCGGGCTGGTTCAAATTCTTCTTTCGCTCCGCCATCTTTGGCACCGTCGGATTCGGCGGCTTCATGGCGCTGGGCCTGGCTGAACGCAAGATCGAAAAGGACCTCGAAGACGTCCGCATGCACATGCACACCCAGCGAGGCGAGAAACACTCGCCTCCAATGCCCGAGTCGGTCGAATGGCTCAACGCAGCCATTGCCGTCATCTGGAAGCAGATCAACCCGGAGATGTTTATCCCCATGGTTGATCAGGTCGAAGACATCATGCAGCAGTCGCTTCCTGGTATTGTCGACGCTGTCAAAATCTCCGATGTCGGTCACGGCACCAATCGTGAGTCATACTGCGTGCCTATAGTGTGCAAGCTGGAAGCTGACGTACGTCTTGTCTCAGCCTTCCGCTTCGTCTCCTTCCGAGGCCTGGCAGATGTCATGGGCGACAAGAACTATCCTCGTGAGGACTGGGTCGTTCAGGGCAAAGCTGTCGAAGACGAGAGGGAGAAATCCGAGGAGGAGAAGAAGTGGCGCGAGCAGCAGCGGCAGGAAAAGGAAAAGGCCAACAAAGCAGCAGCTGAAGCAAGTGGTGTCTCGGGCGAAGACGCCGATGGCGATGGTATCGACGACGACGACGAGGTATGTGGAACAAGTCAGTTCGCTCTCCTCCTCTCCCTTGCACTGAATTTTCTTCGTCGAGCTCGACAGTCCGGAGACTTTCTCTGCTACGAAATCTCGTTTTCCTACAGCGCTGAGCCGAAAAAGAAGAGCAAGAATGACTTCATCCACCTGCTTCTCACCTTCTACATCGGCAACGACCTCGTTCGCGCTCCCTTCAACGTCTGGGCACAAGTGCAGAAGATTTCGGGAACCATCAGACTCAGGGCACAGATGGTGAGTGACCTCTAAAGACACTCGAGACTTCTGCTGATCGCCGCTGTCAACTTCCCCCGCCTCTGCAGGTTCAGCAACCTCCTTATATCAGAAATCTCACCTTCTCGCTGATGGGAGTGCCGCAGATCGAGGTCTCAGTCATACCCATGACAAAGCTTCTCCCAAATGTGCTGGACCTGCCCCTCATTTCCGGCTTCGTCAAGAGCTCCATTGCGGCGGCAGCCAACGAGTACGTGGCGCCCAAGAGCATGACGCTCAACATGGCTCAGATGTTGGCGGGCGATGGCATCAAGAAGGACACCGATGCGGTCGGTGTCCTCGTCATTCAGATCCTTCGCGGCGTCGACCTTTCAGCTCAGGATGCCAACGGCAGTAGCGACCCGTATGTCGTTCTTTCCCTGGCCAAGTTCGGGCGTCCTCTCTATTCGTCTCGCATCATCTTTGAAGACTTGAACCCGGTGTGGAACGAAACCGCACACATCCTGATCGGCAAAGACGACATTCGAGCCGACGAGACGCTCTCTATCCAGCTCTGGGACTCGGACAAGCGCACGGCCGACGATATTGTGGGACGCGTGCAGCGAGACCTTTCGCAGCTTGTCAAGGGCGAGTGTCTCAACAAGCTCGTCGATCAGGAAGACAGTCTCATGGGCTTCGAGGATGCCGACAGCATGCAGTGAGTTTGTTGTTGATCGCAGATCCAGAAAAAACGGATGCTAAACACAAGTTCACGCAGGGGCAAGCTCATCTGGCGTGTTGGCTTCTTTGAGAAGGCAAAACTCAACCGCGAGCTGATGAAGAAGTCTGAGGAGGAAGAAAAGAATGACACGTCAAAGTCTCAGCCCCAGAAGGACTCCAACAACCCCAACGAGCGACAGGGGACTGCCGTCGACAGCAGCGAAGAGGCTGATGCCCTCGTCTGCCCTCCCGATCCCAAGTGGCCTTCTGGCATCCTCTCCATCTTTGTCGATCACATCGTGGGTCTCGAGCGTCGCGACGTCGAGAAGGGCGTCATGGGCAAGGAGCGCGAGGGCACCCAGGGCCAGGACGTCAGCGCCTCGGGCGAGACGCCCGAGCATCTTCCATCGGGCTATGTCGAGATGATCGTCAACGATGACATCGTTTACAAGGTGAGTCTCAATTGAGCGCAGGCTTTTACCACGTCTACTGCGATCGAGCTCCGCTGACGTACTTCCTGCGACTCAGACCCGAGTCAAGCCATACACGAACATGCCCTACTTCTCGGCAGGAACCGAGGTCTTTGTGAGAGACTGGACCAAGACAGTCATCAGAATCGCTGTCCGTGATAGCCGCATGAGGGAGCACGACCCCATCATGGGCGTGGTGTCGCTCAAGGCCACCGACCTGTTCAAGCAAGCATCTCAGGCAGAGGGCTCCTTTGCTATTCAGGATGGTGTCGGGTACGGCAAGGTCCAGGCTTCCTTTGTCTTCAAGGCTGTCAAGTTGGAGCACCCCAAGAATCTTCTCGGCTGGGACACGGCCACGGTGGAGCTCCTCGACAATGTCGACCTTCAGGGATCGACTCCAGAGTGGGACGCGAAACTCAAGAGCAAAAAGATCGTCGTCACGACGGGCGATGACACGCGCAAGCTGCCTGCCGTGAACAAGGCTGCTGCCGTCGAGGGAGGCGAGGAGGACAAGCCGGTGGCCAGGATTCCCGTCTATGACCGATACTCTTCCCAGCTTGCCTTTACCATCGGAGGTGGACTCGGCGCCGGTCCTCTCGGCAGCAAGCCTGACGCTGTCGCTGTCTGCTCGCTGTCCGAGATCATCGACGATGAGATTGTGGACCTCGAGCTGGATGTGTACACCGGCGACAAGCTCGGCACCTTGACGAGAAACCACATCGACGAGTCCACGCTGCAGACGCACAAGTACGAAAAGGTTGGGACGTTGAAGGTCAAGATGCGACTCGACTCAGGCCTGGACCTGGACCATGAGAAGCTGGCTATTCTAGAAACAGACCGCCATGAGTTTGAAGTATTTAATAGGCTCGAAGGAATGCCCAAGAAGGCAGAGGAGAACGCTCATGCCAACGACGACGGCATCATCGACAAGCACGAGCAGAAGGAGATTAACCGTGCGAAGACGCAGGCGCTCCACGCTCGTCACCGTGGCGCCTACGGCTATTCTGCCGTGCGTGGCGGCGTCTGGGCGAAGGACAATATGAAGAGTCGGGTCCGGACCCTGTCGAACAAGATCACTGGGAAGAAGGAGCGCGATCAGACGGTCAATAGCGAGGCATGATGTTTTGTCGTGATCTCCTGCGCACAGTGATTTCCTACGCGCATTTAGAGAAAGAGACGGTAGCCACTCTCTTTTTCTATCCCTGTTGCATTTTCCAATCATCGAAGCCCTTGTTCTGCAAACCCCCGCGTTCTGTTGAAATTCTGTAGATATTCTGTCCAGCCCTATTGTAACTGAAGGTCGTCTATTCGATTGTGCGACGTCTTGTCTTGTCCATGATTGCAAAGCAGCTGCAGGTGGAAAGCGTCAAAAATAGGGAGATTGAGTTGAGCATGACTAGCCGCGTTTGGTCGAGATTTTCGAGTTTGCCTCCACCAACTACGAGAGCTTGTCTCCGGGGTATGGCGCCGGCTTCTGGAGCACCGCCGCCTCGAAAGAGGGCTCGGGTTCGGCAGGCATGCAATCGCTGCAAAGCCAGAAAGATCCGGTGTGGGAATGCCCGGCCGTGCATCCACTGTACGGAAGCAGGGGAGCGGTGCGTCGACTGGAGGCCGGGTGAAGAGGGGGAAGAGGCGCCTGCGTCGCTTTCCCCACACATTTCGCCGCAACAGAGCAACGATTGGCGATCAACCAGTCAGCACGGCCAATCCGATACCGTCTGGCCTCCGCAGCACGATGCTGAACGAAAGCGTTACCTTGCTTTCCCCTATGACACCATCTACAGAAACGAGCTGATGCACCGCAGAGGTCTCTCCCTTTCCTCTGGTCTCTCGTCGCTTTCCTATCTGCACGGCTTGCACAAGCTGGCGAATGAACAGATGCTCGACGACTTGTGGAGCTTCCTCGGCGACCCTACAGGTCTTGGCTTTGGCAGTGAGCTCCTCGATGTAGCGGGCCAAGAGCTCTTTGGAACTCTTCCACCTCCTGCTCCTGCTCCTGCCCCGGCCCCGGCCCCGGCCCCCGGTATGGCCGTCGCGGCTCTCACAACAAATGGCTTCCCTGCATCCCCTCTTCAGTCCTCGGCATCCCCATCGAGGAGTCGACAAGAGCGAGAGCAACGGGAAAGAGGGAAGGCAAGGGAGCCCGAACTCAATCCGTGGGATACCGTCGAGAAGGAGCTCCCGTTCGAACTTCGCAACCATCTGATCCAGGTGTTTCTCCATGGGCCCTATGTCGTGAGTCTGCGCTCCCTCGACACTACATATAGTCACCGCACTGATACTGTATTCACCAGCTCTGGCCCACATTTAGCATCTCACGTTTCTCTAGGGTGATCCTCGACCCCGCGCTTCGCAACGACGCCGTATTCTGTTGCCTCGTCGTTGCTATCTGCGCTGTTGCTTCCCAGCACGAGGAGCGAAAAGGCCCACAGAAGAGTCGGCCAAAGGTCGACTTTGTCGCGCTGTTCAACAAGATCCGATGGCCTGCTTCCAAGAACACCGAGTGGTCCTCGCTCTTCTTCATCCAAGCCCTCTTCTATCTCGCAAATTTCTGCCAAGGAGGATTTGGCCCTCACGGCGTCAACTACTCGCATTCTCTAGTGGGTATACCTTTGCCTTGAACAGAGAGTATCAAATAGCATGAAAGCAGCTCACATCCTCTGGCAGCTTAACGATGCAGTCTCTTTAATCTGGGATGCGTGTCTGCATCGGTCTGCAGAGACGTATCTGCAAAGTATTTCCAAAGCCGAAGCAGAAGAGCAGCGAAGGACCGTCTGGGCAGTATACTGCGCTGACAAAACGTCGGCCGCCTACGGACGGCCTGTGATGCTTCGACTGGCCGACATGGACATCGATGAGATTGATGCCGACAATGGCGACTTTGACGAGCGAGCTCCGTCTGCTCATTACGTGGGCCTGGCACAGCCACCCACGCTCGGGGCCTTCTACCGGGCGACGATTAGGATGTTCTGTGTGCTCGAACGGGTTCTTGACAAGATCAACATTCCTGCTTGCCACGCTTCAGCTGCGCTTAAGATGCTAGCTAGCCGGGGCGCGACGAGGCGACCACGGCTGAGCGCCAATGTGGACGAATTATCCCAGTGTCGAGCCAACCACGCACAGATCTCGTTTGACGAGGAGCTGCATCTTCTTGACACCTTTCAGGAAGCTGATCTTCCTCCTGTCACAAGGGCCCACCTTGACGACGCGCTCTATCATGCGTACAGCGAGAGGATCAGAACGACATCGTCGTGGATCAAAATGTTCATCTTTCGGCATCTCTTCTCCATGACCAACACAGATCTCAGTCGAAGGGAGCCCGACTTTGGGTATGCGGAACAGGTCGTCTACTGGAGTCGCGAGCTGCTAACATCGCAAAGGAAAATGATCGAGTGGGGCACGCCGACCGACATGGCACCCCTTGTTTCATATCAAATTTCTCAAACCGGCAGAGGTCTCTTGCCCCTCGTCAGCCTTGGCGCCCAATTCCTTTTCCCTCCGCCGTCCGAACCTACTTCAAACCGTCCTGCCGATCGGATCTTGTCTGAGGAGAACAGAAAGTTGGTGGATGAAAGCAAGTCGCTCCTCCTCCTCTCCTTTGATCTGCTCAAGAAATTGGGCCTGCAGTCAAGCGTGCGGTCGGTGCAAGTCCTCGAGACCGTTGTCTCGAGGTTGGATCTAGATGCCTTGATCGATGAAGCCAGACCGAGGGGGTTCATGGCTCCAGAGAGGCCGGTCGGAGAGCGAATTGCCGACGAGGAAACCGTCGAACGGGACATTTCATTCGGGAGGAGGAGATCCGAGTGTGAGTCCTTTCCTTCTACGATTACTCATCTCATTCAAGAAGACAAATTTGCTGAAGCTCTATCACACTGCACACAGGGATCCAAGATCTACCCTTGGACACGCCGATGGAGAAGACAACGCCGACGAGCCAGCACCGGCATGGGTCCTCGCCCGCCATGGCAGTCCTTTCCCCGATGAGCGACGCAGCGGGCAGAAACGGCGCCCCTCGCCATCCTCGGGGCGGGTACATGCGTCCAGGTTATTCCCCGTCACGACCTATCTTGTAATCGTATACCTTTCCACATCTGGATATTGATAGAAGGCGCCTTTACGCTGCACGACGTCGATGTCAATGCTTGTCAATAACCTCTTTTCTGGACCACCTTTTAAGAGCCTGGCCGAGAGGCGATCGCCAACCTTGACCGGTCCGACGTTGGGAGGTGATCCCGTCAGAATGACATCGCCTCGCTCGAGCGACATGATCGAAGAGGCATATGAGATGAGCTCGGCAATCGGATAAAGGAGGTTGGACGTATGACCTCGTTGAGCTTCCTTTCCGTTGATCTGCAAGAGGATTTGATTGAGATTGGATCTGTAAGGCATCTGAGAAATACTCTCACATCCAATTCTAAGTATACGTCGTGAGGATCGCCAAGCGCCTCACACGAGATGAAGTCCGAGATGGGTGTGAATGTATCGAGGCCCTTGGAGATGGTCCACGGGATCCTCCGTTCTCTTTCTGCCGCCTGGACGTTCTTGGCAGTCATGTCTAGTGCGAGGGCTGAGGCATTGATGAGTTCAGTCCATCAAAAAGGTGAGAGAGAACCGTGTTCAGCTTACCGTAGCCAGCGATGTAAGACTCAGCCGAAGAGATGGGCAAGTCTCGGCCTTCTTTGCCGATCACAATGGCCAACTCGACTACATGAAGGGGAGAGGTCATCATTAGCAGCGACCTTTGAAAGAAAGGGTAATGCTCACCCTCATGATGCACCTCGCAGCCGCTCGGAACCTCCAACGGACGACCGCCTTGCAGAGTATATGTCGAAGGTGGCTTGATGAAGAGTAGCGGCTCTGGCTTCTTGCTTCCGACAGTGATGGCCTCGGCTGGCCAGTTGTGCTTGTATGAAAGACCAAAAGCAATAATCTTGCGCCCGAATGAGGTGAATCGCTCAATGGGCACCGCTGTCAACATTGTCTGGAGACCGAGAAGGGGAAGAGGACGTAAGTCTTCTCCTCTTCTTCGATGACTCTCGTCGAGCAAGAATTTAAACTTCTTCGCGCATGCAGCAGACTGGAAAGAAGCGTCCGACACGGGCGGAAAAATCCGTGCGGTAGAAAGGATCCAAGAAAACTGCTTGTGTTCTCCCCGAAGCACCTGAACGCGAACACTGCTGTTGCTGATGTTCATACATCTCTTATTACGATTGTACCACAAGCTGCTGAGACGATCGTCAGGTGGAACGAAGAACGATGCACGTGCCGATATGGACGGACAAGTGGAGCTCGGTGAAGCCGGCGGGGGGTTTGCTGTGACAGTGAATTATTAAGGAACGACGTTTTTAGTTCGGTTCGGACCTTTCCGACTGCCACTTCCCCACCTTTTTTTTTCTCGGTTAAAGCCCTTGAACACTGCTCGTTCGCCTACTCAACTTCGAGGTCCCTGCTTCTTGCTCTCTGATGCCTGAATCCCCCACCTTTATCCCCGCACTTTGTCATGCAATCCTTTGTGTACTAGATTGCAAGATAGTTATGGAGAACCGCGCTTAGGTACTTCGTGCACCCTTGGCGACGTGAGATGGCTAAAAGGAGCTGGTTTCCTATCAGCTTCCCTCTTAGCTCCTTATCGCCTCTCTTTCGCCCCTCTGAGAACTCTGTATCGGTGATCACCTTCAACCATGTCGATGCTATCGTCTCCGCTTGGCGACTTCATCAAATCCGATGAGAAGTCATTCAAAGATGAAGGCCGAGTCGAGCTGCATACTCAAGATGCGGATATGAAAGGAGACACGGACGGAGATATCGTTAGCTCAGCTTATCAGCGTCCTCATTACACTCACGCAGATGAAGCGGCCATTGCAACCGATGAGCTGCTACAGGACCAAGAAACGGCAAAGCACCTCAAGAGTGGGACGAGAAAACTCGACTGGATGGTCGTTCCCGCCTTGCTGTTGATGTGGCTTGCAAATTTCGTCGATCGTAGTAATGCAGGGAATGCACGTATTGCAGGCCTGGAGACCGACTTGAAGCTAATGGGAAGGCAGTTCAACGAGGCTCTCGCCATCTTCTACGTCAGTGAGTCTTCCGTCTCGCCATGATATCGAGTCAAATTTGTATTGACTCATGGAATCTGTTGCCTGCTACCCTCACAAAGGTTACATCCTGGTCGAGATTCCAAGCAACCTCGTGCTCAAGAAGGTCGGCGGCAACATTTGGCTGCCTGCTATCACACTGCTGTGGGGCATGTTGACTTGCTGTATGGCGGCAGTCCACACATTTTCGGGTTTCCTTGCAGTCCGCTTCTTTCTCGGTGCTGCTGAGGGGGGGCTACTCGGAGGTATCAGCCTCTACTTATCTGGTATCTACCCACGCTTCTCAATTCAGCAGCGTATTGCTCGCTTCTACAGCGCTGCTGCCGTTGCAGGAAGGTGCGTGTTCCGATTATTGATCCAATCGAAGGTGATTCGATTGTGAGAACATCCTGCTGACTTGCATTACTTGCAGCTTTGGCGGCTTGCTTGCTAGCGGTCTGACGACTCTCAATACGTCCGGCATTCGAGGATGGAGGTGGTTGTACATCGTTGAAGGCGTGATCACGATGGGCTTCGCTCTCTTTGCCGTATCCATTATGCCACGGTCGGTAGCCAAAGCACGGTTTCTCAACGAGGACGAGCGAAAAGCTTGTCTCGAAGCTTTGAAGAGGGACAGCTCAACGCACACCCGAACCGTCATAAACACTACCAGATCTAACGACGGCAGCGAGAAGATGGGGCAGGCGGAAGCACTAGAGCTTAAGGTCGACGATGAAGCATTCGACTGGTACGAAGTCAAGAGAGGAATGACGGACGTCCAAACCTGGCTTACCGGCATTCTTTATCTTTGCGTCTGCACCTCGCTATATTCCATCACTCTCTTTCTGCCCACCATCCTCGTCGGCATCTTCCCAGACGCCAGTCAGACTCGAGTCCAGCTCCTTACCGTGCCGCCGTTTGTGCCAGCTGCCGTGCTCGTCCTAGTCGTCGCCTACTTCTCCGACAAGACAAAGATGCGTGGCCCGTACATCCTCGCCTTCCTGCCCATCACTATCGTCGGCTACATAATCCTCATCGCGACGAGGAACAACAAAGCTCGATATGCCGCCGTATTTCTCATTTGCGCTGGAATCTATCCCTCCATACCCTCGATTCTCACCCTCATAGCCAATAACAGCGCGGGTCACTACAAGCGAGCCACAGCAACGGCCATGCAGCTCGTCATTGCCAATAACGCCGGTTTCATCGCTACGTTCATTTATGACAAAAAGTTTGGCGGAGAGCGCGGGTACGTGCTTCCTCACTCAGTCGTCTTAGGCTGCCTCTGCTTGGGATGGATCTGTATCGCCCTCAACGTGGCGTACTGCTACCATGAAAATGCTGCGCGCAAAGCGGGCAGGCGCGAGGGTAACATTGCAGCCTACCAGGAACTGGTCCGACAGGGAAAGACAAAGGCTCCCATCGGCGATCGTCATCCGGATTTCAGATTTTCACTGTAGTATTTCTTCCCGCGACTTCCGTTCTTCTCCTGTATGCTGTAATGTCATATGTAAAGTAGCCGGTCGCCCGCTTCTTCCGGCGTCAAGATGGATGAGCGGCGGCGGTAACGGCGGGTTGAGCGGCGGCGCAGTTGATGGCAAACGCGCTATGGTCCGCCCCTCCTTTGACCGTCTGTCCCCCTTTTCTCTGCTGGACAAAGTCAGCCAAAGCGGAGCTCCTCTTTGCCTTCCTCCACCGAAATTGTCAAGAGTGGGCTGAATACACAAGCTGACAGCCATTACTCCGCTCCTTCTCCCACACATTTCGTGCCAGCAATGCTGGTCTCCGCCATCTGTGCTTTCACTTGTCTCCCCGCGGGCTCGTCTGTTCCTCTCCTCCATTCTTCTTCCTCTTGCCTGTCTTCTTGTCACGACCAATGCCTGCTCTCACAGGTCTCATCCTTGTCCGCATGCGCCCCACCAAGCTTCATTGTCCCTCAGACAAGACCAATGATCCCGCAACGGAGAAACAGAAATTGACAGTCAATTGCCTCGAAAAGCGTCAGAGGCTCGACAAAGCTACAGGGGTGAGCCAATAGACGGAGAAGTTGCCCTGTCCCTTGTGAAACCGTTGAACAATGTTGCAAATCTTTGTACACTAGGCCATCTGGGCAGAGACAGACGCAACCAACGCCGAGAGAGCTATGTTGGTTGTCAATGTGAGCAAACATTTTCTTTGAACTCTACGATCAAGCTCAACCCCATTTAGCTCAATTGGTGGTTGAAGCGTAATTGGGGCTGCCAAAAAATTGGGCTCACGATTAAAGCCGATGAATGTGAGCAACGAGTAGCCTTTGACCTAGTGTCCCTGCTCACTAGCTGACAGGCACACACTTAGATCCATGTATACACGAGTCCTATACGGAACCCATGCTGAGGAATCTGGGGCATAAGCACGCTATTTATACGGCCGACTTCCCTCTCTCAAAAGAGCGAGGCTGTGTAGAGCTTGTTATCAACGCGGAAGGCATCGATTGCGTGAGTCTACCTTTTACACTTCATTCACCGTAACGTCTTTGCGAATGATCAATATTTTTGATGGAGAAGGACCCGAAAAGGGTCACCTTCCAGCTCTACTACAACAAGATCATCTCGACAACCGAGGAAAAGGCCTTTAAATGGATGGTCAATTTAAAGACAAGCAGGCACAGGCCTAACTTCGACTGTGGCCGCCTCTTAGATCAAGAAGCCGAAGGCAAAGACGTAGGTGTAGTCCGTTTCTGGTTAGGCTTTCTTGTGGATTCCAACCCAACATTGTCCAACAGATAACAGAGGACGCGGGAGAGCTGTCGACGGAAGAAGGAGAGATTTTCGACGGGAAAACCGCAAGAAGACTGTCGTTGCACCACAGCACTGCTCATAAAGCAGGCCAAGGGAGCACGCGCCTCAGCATGGGACCGAGGGAGGCCGACTACCTAGAAGGTGAAGAAAGACGCCATCGACAGCGACATGAAGGTTCTTCAACCCGGCGCAGGTCATCCCGCTCTCCTCGTGCCAATGCTCCTACCTTAGGAGGCAAGCGATGGGAACACAACGATCATCCGGGGTCTACAAACAACACTTCCTCTTCCCATTTGCCAGCGAATAACAACTGCTCAGCCGAGCAGCACAGCTTACGAAGTAAAATATCTTTTCCCACTCACAGAAGGGAAAAGTTGCCGTTTTCACATTCCGACAGACACAAGAGGGGATTGTCAAGAGAGAAAGAAGAGGTTCTTGAAAAGGAAAGCCCGCCGCACAAAAAAAGGTGCACGACTAGCACCCACGACCAAGTGCCTTCACCGTCGCATAAGAGGCATAGCAAGGATTCGAATGACATCCTTCGGGAAGAATGCCAGGATCTGCAGGCCGAGTTAGAGAGGATAAAGCTCTTGCAGCAAAGAGACGCCCTTCGAAGAGCAATCGCTGACTTGAAGAGAGAAATACCGCCGGTGACAAGTGACGGCCGTGCAGCAGACTCACCGAGAAGCAAAGGAATGAGAATCAAATCAGACTGGGTGAGCGACCAGGAGAGCAAGGCCAGCGATATATACTCTGTCGAAGCAAGATCACCAATGATAGATTCGGCAATGAGGGGCAGAACTCCATTTGAACATGCATCAAGTCCGTCAAAGATGCCAAGAGAGGCGGCTTTGGGAAACGCTGTCGTCCGCAATAATGCAAACACACAGAAAGAGAGGGCAAGCGAGATCGCGGAGGAGAGCGGTAAGAAGAGGAAATGGCCTGTCCGTCAAGTTCCTTACCATCTCGAGGCTAGGTGGTGCGACGAGCTGATTGCACATGATCGAGCAACATTAACACCACGCCGTCCTCTCAATCCTCTATCGTATCCGCAGCCAGTCTGTCCGTCACCTTTTCCTGTCTTGGGTGGATCGCCTATTGTTACTTCTACTGCCTCCGCCCCATCCATGGCAGCCCTTGCTCAAGTCTCGTACGCGCCCATTGCCGCTGCAAACGCCAAGGCCTCAAGTGGCCAATTGCTACCAAAGAAGTCCAGCAGTCGACATTCTTCTTCGCCCTCTTTAAACTCCTCATCCCCAAAACAAAGTATATTGGAAGACACAAGGGCGTATCGAGCGCAGCCGTCCCGCCAGGCATCCAATGCTGAAGCAGCTCAGATACGCTCCGCTTCACCATTCAAGCCGCATCCAATGGTAATACCCCTTCCTTCGTTCAACAGCTTCCATTCAAAGACGTCCACCTCCGGGCCTATCGTCACACATGGCTCATCACCTGCGCTGTCTCCCCCTCCACATCCTTGTGCTTCGACCTCCTCAGTCTCGTCCCGCCGTTCCACTTCATTTCCGTCGCCCCGTCCTCTTTCGTCTTCTTCTTCGGCAGCCACAACAAATGCAACCGCTGTTTCTTCTTCCTCTTGTCCTCCATTGATCATGCCGACCTCTGCATCGCTCCTTTTCTCTTCGATGCCTTTGAAGTCACCATCGCCACTCCCTCCGCCCTTGAACTACAGAACTCCGCCGAACGTCTCTGTGGCCCTCGAGACGGGACCGAGGCCCGCCGCGACTTCGTCACCCTCCAAGCCGTCTCTCTCTACCCCTCCCAAGACCCGCAATGGTGCCAATGACTTGCTCAGCCCTCCGAATGAAGAACTGGTCAAGCTCAAGGAGCTACGTCAGAAGTGTATAGAGACTCTGGCAGCCAAGAAGCGCTCAGGAACGGGGGACCTCCAGGAATGCTCAAGATCACAGACGCCATTGGCAGCGCCGGCTTCCACCTCGACAACACCGAGCCCAAGCTCGAAGAAGAGAGTCAATGGCAAGAAAAGGACAAGTGAAGATGAACGTCTCATAAACGTCAGCGACAAAGAGAATGGCGAGTCCCTGAACAAGTAATTTCGAGGTCTTGCACAAGTAATTACGAGGAGGGGAAAGTGTCACGAGCTTCACCCCCGGCTGTACGCACACCCAACATGCAAATTGACTGCTTTCCATGTTTTCCATATTCTTGGTGTGAATTGCCACTTCGAAAAGCAAGCTTCAGTGCGTGCACAATGCGAAGATGTGGTATCAAGTATCGATAATGCGAGAAGCCAAAGCAGATAAGGGGATAAGGGATATGCGAGCGCGATTTCATCACTGCAAGAAGAGCGTCTGGACGTCGCTTGTCGAGAAACCAAGACCGCAATGGGGACATTTGCGCTGCCTTGTCTGGATCCGCGCGTCGACGCACGCTTGGCAAAAGGTGTGCAAGCACCTTGTGATGATACGGTCCCGATAGCGTTCCTTGCAAGCCGAGCACCGTAGGAGCGACTGTAAGATGGTCATTGTCAGTTACCAAGTCAAGCTCAAGCTTCCTGGGCATCAGCCAGGGACTCACGTTGAGATACTCGATCTGTATATCGTCGCCACTGCTGCCTCCTCCAGACTTCTTCTTCGATCCACTGGCGGCAATCTGCTTCTTGGCCCTCTCGAGCTCCCGCTCGAGCTTGGCCACGCGTTCCTCAGCCTCGGCCCTCCTCCGGCTCTCGTCTGTCCATTCTTCGTTTCGTTTCATGCTGACTTGCTCCGCATTGGCCTTCTCGGATCCTGCTGTCCTTTCCCTTCTCATACTCGCTTCCAGGTCTCTCTCGAGCTCTGCAATCCTCGTAGCCTGCTGTTCCAGTAACTTCCTCATGCCAGTCACTTCCGCCTCGTGCCTTGCCACACTCTGCACGAAGCTGGCCTCGTGCTCGGCATAACGCTCGATCACCTTGAGCTGCGTCTCGACGTTCCTCAGCGCGACTCTGCGCTCGTTTTCGACAGCGTCCTTGGCCCTCATCGCACCAAAGTACTTGTTGTCTGCCTTGGACTTCTCCGTCGTCAGGCGGAGCATTTTGTCCTCCATCCGGGCAATATCCAACACCTTGTTGTTTGCCTGCCGCTGCATCTCCGAGTACGCCGCGCCGAGCTTGTCGACTTCGTCGCACAAGGCATTCGTGCCAGCATGCGCCGCGTCAAGCTCCTGCTGCATCGACTCAATCCGGCCCTGCTGAGTCTTGAGAAGCGTACTTACGTCCTCACCGGACGAGGCGCTGCCGACGATGCTCTGCATACGGTCGAGCTCGGCTTGCAAGGATGAGACCTTTGCTCCCAGGTCGGCATCCGAGGTGGACGACGACCGAGCGTCGAGCTGTCTCTTGAGATCCTCTGAGGCGTCCTCAGCCGTCTTGAGCCTCGCTTGCAGATCTGCAATCATCTCAATGTCCTCCTCTTCTCGTTGAACGACTCCATCGTGGGACGCTGCCTTGAGCCTATCGAGCATCGTGGAGTCACCGTTCTTGGCAGCTAATGTCATCTGCAGTCGTCTGACCTCGCTCTTCAACGTGGCTATCCGTGTATCCTTTGCGCCGACCAGAGCCCGCATCTCGTCGACCTGGGTGAAGCGTACCTCTTCCCGCTTCCTCTTCTCGTTGACCTCGGCCTGCAAGCTATCACGCTGATCTCGGAGCCTTGTCACGTCGGCTTCATGCGCCTTAATTTGACCCTGGAGCTGCTCAACTTGAGCATTCGCCTCCGACTGCACGGTCACAACGACTTTAGCAATGAGTTCTTTCTGGTCCCCTTTTCTTCATGGCCATCACTCACCTTGAGCGCCTCCTCTAGCGTGAGTCTTCTTTCTCTAAGATCGACATTCTCGGCTTCGATCCTCTCGTTGAGCTGCCTGATCCGCATGTGCTCATCCTTTGCGTGTGTAAAAAGCTGGTGGACCTCAGTGTAGAGGTGCGATTCGAGAATTCGTTGATCGGGTACACGTTGCAGATCGTTCATGAGCCTTTCGCTTTCCTGCCTCAACGCTACGACCTCCTTTCTCAGCTCCTCATTCTCATTTGCCCGCATCTCTGCTAGTCGCTGGAGATCTTCCATCTCGTCGCTCGAAGGACCTCCAACGAGCGTCCCGTTGGCTGCCACAGGCATCTCACCGGCTTCGCCCTGTAGCTTGCGTTTAGCTCTTCCCTGTCAACAAGAAGAATCGCAATCACACTCACAATTTCGCCTTCGGCGCGGTGCTTCCTCTGAAGAGCAGCCCTCTTCTCAGCCTCAGCAGCCTCGACCTTCGCTTGTTCTGCTTCTTCTTCGGCCTTGGCGCTAGGCTTCTCTGTCGCCTTTACTGTCTCGCTACGCAGTCTGTCCAAGCGCTTCTCCGCTCTTCTGAGTTCTTGCGTGACTTCCTCGACTTCATGGGCGATGCGATCTCTCGCTGACACTGCTGTTGTCAATTGCGATCGCAAGACTGCAGACTCCTGCGCCAGGGTGTGGCATCGACCTTGCAGCTCGGCCACCTCGGGTGAGGACGACGGCCCTAGGCTCACGACGCGAGTCAGGACGGCCTTGATAGAAGCACTTCGTTGTTGGAGAGACAGGCCAAATGCAGATGGAGCAGGAACATTGGCCGTGTATGGTATCGCCTGCATGAGGGCTGAGGGGGCAGGACTAGCATGAATATGAGGTTGCGGCCACAGCAACGACTTGCCCGACTCACCTGACGTCTCGTCCCCCAGGGCACCATCATTACGAGAGAGTAGTCGGACATCTTCAACGAGCTGGAGGAGAGAGCAAGTGTGTTAACAGGGACCACTGTCGACCCGCATTCACGATAAGGCCGACTCACAGTGTCCCAGAAACGATTGAAACTTTCCGCTTTCTCCTCAAAGGAAGCGATGAGCTCCTCTAATCTTCGAATCTTGCTCTCTGATCTTCCCAAGTCTCTCTTTGCCTCTCGCATCTGCCTGAAGATGGCTTCCTTGCGGAACGCCTGGTCGGGATTGAGAGTTAGTCCTCGAGCAATGGCAGTCCAAGTCGAAGAGTGGACACCACTCACCTCCAGGCCCTTGTACGCCGGGTTGGTCTCATCTTCGGCGGCCTCAGCCTTCACAGCTCCGTAGTTGCCATTCGTTGAAGACGGAAAAGGAGAGGCGGGAGAAGAAGACGAAGACGAAGCGGACCGGTCGAGGTGGGGTCGTTTCACTGACGCGCTGGCGGTGGCGGCAGTTGTGTCATCGATTGGCCTCTTTCGCTCTTCAGACGCAATCGTGGCCATGCTTGCAAGAGTGAGTCAAAGCCTCTGCACCCAAGCCTCTGCAGTAGGTTTGAATACAGAGAATGAGGAGAAGAGGCAATGCGATAGGTGTAAGTCAGGTCGCGAGTGACGCGCGTACGCGGAAAGAGATGTAGCCAAGAGACGAGTGAGTAGCGCTCAGAAGCGCTGTGTCTCGCGATGTATGCCTCTTGCCCACTTGCCGAGCAGATGGGAGAGGCAAGAGCGTCGACTTGCGAGAGGGGAATCCAGGAGGAAAGTGAAATGGACGAAGGTTACGCCTGGCGAATGCAAACAGCGATGAAAATCTTTGCGAGAAGCCACGTGACACCAAATCCCGTCGTGACCGCGTCGTTCGGATGGCGATGACGATGGTGTTGGGCGAGGGGGATTAAGAAAAGAAGAGGGTACAGAATTCACATCAGGATGCGTGGAGAGTAGAGGTGCTGGGATTGAGTGGCCGACGGAGGTTGTCTAAGCGTCTGTTATGAATGGAGTTTAATGCCAACTCTCTTAGCCTCGACGGAAAAAGGCAGTGAGAGCCCTTGCAACCCGCGGCGTGAGTAGGATCGAGACTGGCAGCCTGACTGGGAAGAGGACCTGCGATGAAAGCACAAAACAAAGCGAAGAGAGAGAGTGAGAGAGTCAGGGAGTGGTTATCCTGTTTGCTTCAGATTGACTTAAGCTAATCACCTTGACGAGAACCCAAGCTGCGACGCCGTCTCGGATCTGTCCAAAGCTGATATCGCCCGCGATGCCCTGCGCCTGCTTCCTCGTCGCACCCAAGATCTTGTTGGTGATGCCGTCCACAGCCGTGTCGCCATCCTCTCTCGTCTTGCTGCCTCCTCGGATCTCTCCTACAGCAGCGCGAGCAATGGCGTCCTGCTCCGAAACGTCGCCGCGGGCACCCTTGTAGATGCCGTATGCCCCTCTGCCCGTGCTCCAAACGATGCCGACGGCCCTTCTGGCAAGCCGTTCGAGAAGCTCTTCGACGGTCAATCGGCGGCGCTCCTGGCCTTGCCCCTCCCGACCCTTGGAGGATGGAGGAGGAGGCCCAACGATGGCGTCGATAAGCTGCGGTGGGATGAAATCAGGCACCTGTCTCGAAAGGAACCAGGCACCTTGTGGGCCCGCCAGAAGCGAATTGGAAAGGTTTGTTGTGCGCAGGAAGAGGTAGACAGGCGGCACCAGTGCCCAGGCGAGGGTGACGTGTGTGAAGAGAAAGGTTGGGGCCAGCACGGCAAATGAAGGTCGGGTGCGTCCAGACGGCAGGGCGGATGCGGCAGAGGCCTGAGCGGCCGCATGCGGCGGCGGTTGCGGCGGCTTCACTGGTGGTGGTGGAGGTTGAGGCTGGCCAGGAGCGACAGTCGAGTTGAAGCGCACGCGGACACGCAAAGACGCGGGGACCAACACGGAAGCAGGAGCCAAAAAAGAGGGCTGCAAAAGCCTGAATGCATCCTTTTTCGCCAGTGTGCCCAGGCTTGTGGCTGTCACAGTCGGACCTTCCATGCTGTTCGTGTTGTTCGAGCGTGGGTATCGGGGAATGAAACGAGCAACGAGCGGGCCGGACAAAGAAGAGGAGGAAGAACGGGGGATTCCAAGTCGCAGCGTTTTGAACGTGGAGGACAACGACCAGAGCGGAGATCAGTTTTATTTTTCGCCTTTCGCGGATACAAAAGGGTAAAGATGAAAAGAGATAACTAGAAAAGTAGCGTGTAGCAATTTGAGGAGCGCTTGGTCCAATCGCACCTAGAGGAGAAGCGGAAGATGACGGTGACGATAGAAGTCAGCCCGTCGGTTCTTGTCGAGTCGTGGGACTTCTTCATGTCTCTGTCTCTTGTAAATAAGCGTCCGACGGATATGTAGAGGCCCCGACATGTGCTCAGATGCACCCCAATTTTGATAGTCTCTGTTTTTTTCACAACGCAGAGCGGAGACTGACGCAGGTCGCTGTGCACCGCTTTAAGGCCCTGGGTCAATGCCGCTGGCGCTTAGGAAAGTGCTCTAATAAAAGGAGGACACAGTGACTCACTCTTCTTTCTTTGTTGCAAGGAAAAAAAATGCGCCTCTACCTCTCGCTATTTCTCCTTCTTCTCACCGCGAGTCTCGTCACTTCTGAGTATTGGGTGGGGAAGGCGGGAACAACAACAACGACCTGGGACGGCTGCGTACCGGCCTGTGCCTACCATAAAACCGTGCTAGCCTGCGATCGGCACAACAATCCTCTAATTTGGAACAAAGAAAGAGGCAAGCAGTATGCCAACGCCTGCTTTCCAAGTGAAGTTCAGGAGTGGTCGGAACACATCCGGCCTCGCCTTGCTTTCACCTGTGATTACTTTCAGCCGAGGTTATCTCGTGACGAAAGAGGTGTTTCGGTTTCGGTGGGCTTCGCGGGCAATTCCGACCCCGGCAACTGTGGCAGCTGTTTTCGTCTTCAGTGGACCGGAGGCCCGGCAAAAGGCCAAGAAATGGTAGTCATGGTCATCAATAATGGTGGCGTCCCTCCTGACGGCTTCGATCTCTACATGGCCGGTGGGGGTCCGGGAGATTACGATGCTACTGCTCTCAAGTACAACTACAAAGAAAAAGAAAAAAAGCATTACGAAGGGGGACGACAAAAGGGGGGTACGACTAGCAGGAGCGATTGCGGAAAGATCGATAACCCACAGCTTAAGGCCGGCTGCCTGTGGCGATACGACTGGGCCAACGATGGCAGACACGGCCTGTCCCTCAACGAGGCGCCGATGAAATACAAAGAGGAGCAATGCCCAAAGATCCTGCTCAACATCGCCGATGGTAGCTATGCGCGCTACGTACAGAGGATAAGACAAGGCTCGTCGGGCGGCTCAAGGTACCGTAAGCCGCATCCCACATCCAACGAGCTTCAAATACGCGAACCTCAAGAGTAAGAAATCTCGAGCCTACCCTCTCCTACCTATGACATCGGCTTGCAGACCTGGCCATCGCACCGTATTCAAGATATCTGGTCAAGAAGTATGGCTGCTGGGGCCGCATCTTTATTATGCAAAGGGTGAAAATATTACAACAATGAACAAGAGAAGTTCATGCCGTCTAGGTGCGACAACAAGAGCGAAAGTTCTAGATTGAGGATGCCTTGGCAACGAGTGTGGCAAAGCGAGTAAAGTACTGCTCGCAGATGGACGAGAACCAGAATTCGTGCTCGCTGTCGTGCTGTGCGACGACGTTGTGGGCCAGCTCGTGGGCGAGAGAGTGGTACGTGGAGATGAGGGCCTCGTCGAGCCTGCCTTGCTTGACTTGCTCATCGTGCCAGACGAGGTGGTATCGGAGGTTCAAGAACAAAGCCCCGCCCCGGTTGAAGGCAATCGAGGGTCCCTTTACGTCTGCAAAGACGTTGAGGGAGCGAGGATCCAGATCAAAGACATCCGTCCCGATGGGCAGAATGATCTGGTGGATGAACCGCTTGAGCGCAGCATCATTGTTCTGCAGCGTCTCGGCCGGATCCAGCTCTGGCGACACGTAGACATTCATGCCGCCTACCTGGCCCGCCAGCCTGAGGTCGGTGGCGATACCAGTGGTGTCGCAGTAAGTCTGCGCAGCTTCCTTGACCTGCGTCTGTTGTCCCTGGCTCTGGATCCGATCGTCGTTGCGCGGGCCTCCTCGCGAGGCTTCGACTGCCGAGAGCACGCGCCGCTTGATGTTCGATGAGGGCGTGACGTCTGCATGAGGATTAGGATTCCGGGTAGTGGCGACGGCCTGTGTCGGTGGCGCGTGAGGGTTACCGCCTGCTCCCGCTCCAGCTGCGGCTCTCCCAGCGGCTGCGATAGGTGGGCCGCCCCACCCTCCAGGTATACCCTCGATTGAAGAGGTACCATCGGCCAAGGAAGACCGGCCCTCGCTCCCCTTGAACCGACTTCTCCAATTTGAAAGGAAGCCACCCCCTCCAGACATCGCGCCCGCTGACGAGGTTGGAGGAGCAACAATTCCAGCCTTGTCTGACGGAGATGAGGAAGGGGCGTCGCCTGCGAACGGCTTCGGCTGAGGCCTCTTCGGGTAAGGCGTCTCGAGCATGGCATTGGTTGCCTCGATGACTCGATCACCCTTTGCGCTCCTGAGCAGACGCTCGACGTACTCGGGACTCGCATCGGGAAAGACGGCGAGCATGTGCTGGACCCACTCTTTGATCTGTGCGTCACTCGGCTGCTCAAGTGCTTCGCGCTCGAGCCTGGCTCGCTCCTCGCGCATCGCTCGATCGGCCGCTTCCTTGTCCGCTTTACGCTGCGAGAGAATCTTGTCAACGTGGAACCCTCTACGCTTGAGATTGCGAAGCGAGGTCGAGAGGAGCGTCATGAATAGGAGCACCTCCTGGAGACGCTGCCTCGAGAGCAGGTGTTTGGAGAGGGCCATGGCCACCTCAAAGTAATCGATCTCGAGGTTGCTTGCAATAAAGAGGAGCAACTTGCCCTCTTGCATGCTGGCCATTGCCGAGCACTTTTGCTCATTTGTCGCCGATATTCTGCCAAAGTGCAGCGTTCTGGTCTGTCTCAAACCCGCCCCGTCCACCTCAAGGACTTCAAGCTTGTTTTTGAGCCAGTCTGCGTCCCGTCGAATCTCCGACTTGCCCGTTTGTCGCTTCTCAAAGAGGAACAGCGGTGTTCGCTCTAGCACTAGGGCCTTGACCTCATTGGCCAGCTTCGTGTTGGACATGGGCCGGCCGGCAGCCACGAAGCGCTCTTCGACGAGTTGACTCAGCTTGGGGGCGCCGAGCTCGCTTGCAAAGGCTTCGAGAAGATCTTCGTGCGGAACGACAAAGAGTTGTGAAGCAAAGAGCATGTGCGACGTGGCGTCGTCGACGATGACGACGTCACCGGGTTTCTGAAGGTCATGGACAAGCATCCCGGAGTCGTCTGTGTCCTCTTCGTCGTCGTCAATATCAGCGTCCATGAGGTTCTTCGGGTTACCCTTGGAAGATGAAGCCGTAGGGCTGATGCGCTTGGACGCCAGCAAAAAGGCTGAGCGCTTCATTTCTTGACGCAGCGGCGTCCGGATGCGATTCCAATTGTTGGCAATCTGTCGTAGGATGCCCAGGTAAGCGTCTACGCCGCCGATGGAGTAGAAGCGCTGGGGAGTTTGGACCAGCTTGGTAGCGACTTCTTCGATACTCGGTTCATTTGCCACGCCACAATTTCTCAAAAAGACGGCTGCCTTCTCTCCAAAGTCGACGAACGTAAAAACGTCCATGAGGACATCGCGCATCTGTGCAGTGGAGGCACTCTTTGTCGCAAAGTAGCACTCGGACGGTGCCGCCAGCTTCACCTTTTTGGTCTCGCTTTTCTTATCAATCGAAGAAGCCTTGCCGATGACGGGAATGAATGCCGCCGATTTGAGGCGCCCATAATCGGAGACGGTGATATCTGCGACGGTTGAGAGATACTCGAATACCTTCTTGGCGTGCTCGATGTCGAGGGAGGGCTCATTGACGAGCTTGTTGATAATCTGAGTGCTGGTTGGATTGGCGCGGAGCTGAAGCTTGGGCAGATCGACGACATTGATCGATTTGCTCACGATCGCAAACCCAAGGCAGCTGGCCTCCACGTTCGTGAAGACCTCTGTTGGCTTGCACCATTTCATCACTGTCTTGGACGCCTCCGTGCTAGGGGCCTCGCACGGTACAAAAGCGAAAGACGAGGCCAATTTAAGTGTGTAGCTGTCCTTGTACACAGTCGTAATCTTGTCGAGGAGGTACGCCAAGGCACGCCCTCGCAGCTCCACGTCAGACGTCCTGTCCGAGGCAAGGGCTAGGAGTTCCTCGATTGGCGGGTGTCTCCTCAGTCCAAGCTCGTGTGCAAACTTTGCTTCGTCCGAAGATTGCCGCCAAGGCTTGCCGGGCCAGTCTAAAACGGGTAGGTTGAGGGCACGGAGGGAATCGATGGGCTCATAGAGCTGCGAGGCCCGATATCGAATGATCCTAGGCTTGCCGTCCTTTCCCGGCGGTCCAACCTCGCCTGCTTTCGGGAACATAGCCGTCTTGGTCAATCGCTCCAGTTCGAGCTTGGTCAGGGTATCTTTGTTTGCCGCCAGGTACGACACGAGCTGCGTGACGTCCCAATTGCCCGCAGCCACGAGACGGTCAAAGATCATCTGAAGCTCGACGTGCCTACGCACGCCTAGGGCTGCAAGCACCCTCTCCAAGTTACCCTTGACCTGCGTGGAGGGAAAGGCGAGGATGGGGAGATCCTCAAAGAGGGAAACGTTGGCGAAATAGGAATCGGCGGGCTTGTTCATGCCCTTGCGCGTCGGGATGCAAGCCACATCCTTGACGATTTTTGCAATCTCTTCGTGTCTGTGGGACGGCATCGAGCCCCAGGCGCGAGCTAGGATGCCAAATACCTTCTCCGAGAAGGCAGGTGAGAGTTCGATGTTGATGTCAGGAGCCGTATCTCTCGAACGAGCCAGCTCGACGATATGGGAGAGCCAGGACGGGAGGCTGAGCTCGGTCCAGCCAAAGACACGGGCCAGATCACTGGCCGAAAAGGCCTTTGAGACCTCATACGACAGGCACGAAACGGGCAGCGGTACGTCAGTGGGCACCCGCTGAGGATTGAGAAAGGTGCTGACAGAAGCGAGAGGTTGGAAAGTGTCGCCCTTGTCATCGCTGCTGCTGCCGTCTGGGCGCTTGATCTGAACAATTGCGCTGTCTAGTAGCCTCCGTCTCAGGCTCGGGTCGTAATTGGCGTGGTTCGAGACCGAGATCCACCACTTGAGGCAGGCCACCATCTCGCCAACTTCGAGTGCCCTCCCCGAAAGCTCGGACAGGACGTCGTCCATCGTGATTTCGCCCACCAAACCTCGAGCTCGCACTTGGCCAATGAACTCCTGTGCGCCTTCGACATGAGACGGTGGAATGACAGCCAGATCCTTGACGAATTCAGAGAGGATGGCATTGGGAAACCTGACGAGGGCCGAGTGCTTGACACCCCGCGTGGAGGCGAGCGTGAGCGTCTGCTGGCGTGCAGATGCAAAGAAGGCTGTCTCAAGCGAAGAGTAGACGCGGGGCGAAGGCGTCGAGGCGCGAAAGGTGAAGAAGCGCATGAGATGAAGGCCGCGGTCGAGAAGCCACTTGGCCGTCTCGTCGTCGTCCTTTGGCCTTGCGGTGCCCAGCTTCTCGTTCCACAGCTTGCCCACTTCGTACAGCTCCGCCTCGTATACGGCCCTAGTCACGTACCCGCCAACGGCCAGCAGCTCGTTATTCCACTGCGCACAGTACCGATCTATAAAGTCAATACTCTCTCGTTCAACGGTGGGAATAAATCGAGCGGCGAGATGGCCAGAAAAGGAAGTCGTCTGGCTCGTCTTGAAGCCGATGAAGACGAAGCCCTGCGAATCGAGGCTCGGAGTGATGCCTTTGAAGATCTCCTTTGCGTCGTCGCCCTCTTTGCTGCTCGCATCGGCCTCGTCCTTGTTCTGAGCAATGACCTGGATCTTTGTTTGCTTTGGCGGCGGCTTCTTTGTGCTTCGCTCGATCTCCCTCTCAAACGCTCGGTCGACGCTAACGCTGGCGGTGGCCGTGACGATGCGCACGTGCACACTCGAAGACACGGTCGTCATTGACCGTGCCGTCTTCTCCAGAGTAGAGATGCCGCTGCTCTCGGGGGTGGCGGGGGTGGACGGCGTTGACGTCGCCTGTTTCTCCTTGCTCGAGGACGACCTGCCAAAGGCATTCTGCAGCATCGTTGCGAATGCACCCCCTCCTCCTCCGGCCGTCTTTGTAAACGCCGATGTGAGGCTGGGCTTGATCCACTTGGGCTTTTCAACGAGATCCAGAACGAGTCGCATGGCCTCGACATCGAGGCGCATCGCCGTGCTCTCGAGCGAATGGACCCGCATCATCTTCTTTGGCGTCGTCGCATTAAGGTGGCCGGGCATACTCATTGCCTTGGGTGGTTCGAGACGCTTGTTAAGCTTGCAAAGTGGCTTGTCGTCAAAAAAGAGGCTGAGCTGGCGCACATTGGCTGTGAATGTGAGCGAGGTGGCCAAGAATCGCGAGAGGTCTAGGAGTGAATCGGGAAAGGGGGCAGGCTCGCGGAGAGCCATGTGGAACGTCGTCCATGGCTTGCCATTGGGCGAAACATCCTTGGAGGGTGACGTTGCTCTTCGGGTGAAGAGGGCATCGTCTTTCCAAAAGAAGCCCATAAGCTCATCGCCCGACGATACGATGGGCTCCTCGGCAATGGAAAAGAGGCTGTAGAACCCTACGCCAAATGCCCCGATCCGGTCCGGGTCCGGATTCCCTTCGGCGATGCGCTGGTATGGAATGACGAGCCACTTAGCCATGATTCAGTAGGGCGCGCTGAACCAAGGGACTCACCCTCAGTCTATTCCAGTCGTCGCCACTGAACGGCTTGCCATTGTTGCGAAACACCCAGCGCTTGAGGGTCGCCTTGAGATTGGGCGGCGTGGCTGCAGCTCCTTCAACAGGCTCCTTGGGCTCTTCGACGCTGTGAAAACGAAGCTCGCAGCAGTCCGCCCCGGCATCGTCTGCATTCTGAATTAGCTCTCGAAAGACGGTGAATTCGGCGGCGTATCGTGCGAGGATCTTGTCGATGAGCGCCCGCTGATTCACCGTCACGGCCTCGGCGGTGCCGCTGTCGAGGAGAAGCGCTCGCGAGGCCGCCTCGTCGCTCATCGTCGGCAGGGAAAGCAAGCGCAGCTGTGGCGGGAGCTGCAGGGATATGCGCCTGGCGCAGCCAAACAAATGAGGCGGTCGAAAGCTGTCGTCAGCTCTAATCGGAAATCGGCCTTGGATCTCGGCCGCACTTAAAAAAAAAAAAAGAGAAACTGTGCAGAGCAACACGGGGCAGTGCGCGCACGCGCTCGCGCTGCGTGATTGACGCGCTTTCGACTTCAGAAAGACGAAGCTCCGACGGAGCCGACAGAGAGAGGACGACAGGAGAGACGGATGATCTCGTCCAGCCGACTGGCCAGTGCCGCGTCATCAGCACGCTGCTCCTTGACAATGGCCAGTCCTACTCGGTCGAGGAGCCAAGGAGCGACACCACAGGCAATGGGGCCGTTGGAGCGCTTTGCGAGAGGCTTTCTCTTGCCCAAGCGCAAGGCGAGCAAGGACGAGGCAGAGGAGCTGAGCAACGCATTCTCGGCAACAAGCCTCGTTTCTCCATCGTCAAGCAGGCAGCAACAACAGAAGCATCCGTCAAATCACCCACAGGCCAGCAGCACTCATGCGCGCCACCACCACCAGCAGGCAGTGTCTTCTCCGTCAGCGCATACATCCCGGCCCTTGCCTAGACCCCCGCTGCTCCTCTCGTATGAGAGAAACGGCGGACAGGACTCAGTCAGGCCGACTTCGGAGCGTCTCGTGCCCATGCCTATGCCCATGCCCATTCCTCAACATGACTGGACTCCCCCTCCAACAAAACAAGCGCATGGCCTTCCCTCGAGCATCCCTTTCCACCACGAGGGAAGGTACCCGAATCCGTGGGAGCTTCCTCTGCGGCAAGGGGCAAGCATCTCTCCTTCCCCAGCATCCATACCAGCTGGAGTCACGTCATCAATGCCAACCACGCCCAAGCCGAGGGCAAAAGCAAAGTCGAGCGGGCAGGCTACCTCTAGTGGTAAGAGAAAGGAAGCTGCGTCAGAGGAGCGCGACAAGGCCAGAAGCAGGAAGCCAAGCAAGGACATCGTGACGGACCCCAACATCGCACCTGGGCTTGGCCAGTGTTGGGGCATCAAGAAGGACGGGACGAGATGTACAAGGCGGCTTAGCCCGTCGCTCTCCTCTTCTTCGTCTCCTGTAAAGGCTGGTCGCGAGGGCACACCAGCGAAGAAGGGGGATGTGATCGTCGTGGATGACTCCGATAGCAGTCTCAGCCCAGGAGAAGAGTCCGACGATGACGATGTGCGACGAGACTACTGCTTCCAGCATGCAAAGGAGATCAATCGTACCAATGGGTTCCTATTGCCTGGTCGTCGTCGCCGTCGCCAGCAACCTCATCATCATCGTCATGATCATAGTCAACGTCCCCGCAAGGAGTCGACAACCTCGTTATCAGCTTCGTCGTCAGCTGAGGACAGCAAAGGAAGCAGCATCCAGGACGAGACCTACATCGACTTTGACGATTATCTCTCGCCCGGTGGCAACTCTGGTCGCGAGCTTTCGGACCGGGCCAAGGCCCGTCTACGAACAGCCATGTGTCGATCACCGTCCAAGGTCGACTGGAAGCAGCGTGGCTACATCTACATCTACGAGCTCCGCGATCGGTCGACAGCCACCCATCTGGCACTCAAGGTGGGGCGTGCCGTCAATGTCTTTAAACGAATCGAGCAGTGGCGGAGCAGGTGCCAAAGCAAAGATCCCCTGCTCCGTGCTTTCTTTCCGCAGCTGGAAAGGCGACCTAGACCAGTGGCAGCAGCAGCAGAAGCACAGTCGTCGGACGACGAAGAGGAGCAGCAGGGGCTCATGCCAGGCGCCGATGCGGCAAAGATCCAGGGCATGTTTCTCGCGCACAAGTGGGAGCACCTCTGCCATCTGGAGCTCGAAGACCTGGGCACAAGGCTCGATGAGGGCCAGCCGTGCAAGGATTGCGGCAGCCGGCATCGCGAGATCTTCCTCGTTCCCCGCACAAAGGTCTTGGGGTATGAGGGCGTGAGGGGCATTGTGGAAAAGTGGGCCAGATTTGTGAGGCTCGTCGAAAGAAGCAGGAGGTCCTGAGTTGCATTACTGTATCACCATCACCAGCATTGTCTCTGCCATGTATGCTTATTATTCGTGAATCGTCTAGAAGTAATGATAGATATACAGCATTTTGAAACTCTTAGAGCTCTTCTTCGTCTTCCTGGTTATCTTGTTGTTGTGGTGTTTGTGGTTGTGGAGGCTGTTGCTGCTGCTGCTGCTCGTGTGGCTGCTCATCGTCAGGGACCAGAAGATCGAACAGACCTCGTCGGTCCCCCTTTCTCTTATTGTTGTCCGAGTCCGTCTCCGCCTTTCGCTCCACAAGTTTGGCCCGATCTGCACCCAGCTCCATGCCCTGTTCCCAGACACCGACGAGCCCGGCCCCACTACGTTCTTCTCGTCGCCTCTTCTTTTTCAGCTCGCGCTTGCGCTGCGCAGCAGGCCGAACGAGGACCATGCCGCTCATTTCGGCCTCGGAAAACATCTGGCCCAGCTCTGCCTCTTTTGCGCTTCGTCCCTTGGTCAGTAGTCCGTTGCGTTTTCTGGCCTGAGCGTTGTCGTCATTGTCGACGCTGACCAGCGGCACTTGCGCGGCATCTGCGCCCTCGTCGTCCCCGAGCACGGACCCCAGCTCATCTTCCATGTCGTCGCCGTCAAAGTCGCTGTCCGAATCATCCTCTCCCCTCTGCCTCTTCCCCAGGCTCGTGTCGCCCGGTGTCATCTCCTTCGGAGCCTCATCATCTTCAACGATCGACTCCTGGGCCTGCTCGTCCTCGGCCTCAGCCTCATCCACGGCGAACCGTCTCTCTGGCGCATCTTTGAGTCCCTTGCCTCCCAAACCCGTCCCCATTCCCACCAGCTCGGCGTCGGCTTCGCCCAGGAGTGCAGCCAGGTCAAACGCCTCGCCAAAGCCGCTCACGAGGCTGGCTCCATTCGCTTCCTCGTCGCCCTCCTGTGCTGTTCCTCCTGCCCCTTCTGCGGCTGCAACTGCGGCTGCCGGACCAGTTGAGCCGACCTTTGTCTGCATCATTGAGCGATGGACTGCTGGCACCTTTGTAAAGTAGCGAATCTTGCCCACGTTCCAGTCGTGCAGCACGATGCGGGCCGCGCCCTCGAGGTCGGGAATGCCACCGCGACCGAGCTTGCCGCGAACGAGGGCCAGGCGGAGGAGAAAATCGTGGGCGTCGCCTTCGTTGAAGCCACCTTCGATCTTGTACAGGTCCACGAGCTGCTGCGAGTCGACTCGGTCGAGCATTGCACCAACTTTGCCAGCCTTGTGTCAGTAGTCTTTCGACTCGATGTTATTCAAGGAGCAAACTCACTGGGGGCGATGGGGTCTTCGATGAGCTCCACCTTGATCGTGTTTCGCAGCACATTCCACGCCTCCTCTCCCTTCGAGGAGGCGGCACCGTCAAACTGCCCACCGACGACGATACCGGGACAGTCGAGCAGCCGGATGCCCTTTTCCAAAGCCACGCCCTGGACTGACTTTGTCCAGCCGGGTGTGGCGGCAACGGCGCACGCTCTCGTGCGAAGCAGCGAGTTGATCAGCGAGCTCTTGCCCACATTGGGCGGGCCCACGACGCCCACGGTCAGGTGCGCCTTGATGTCCTTTCCCTTGGACGCCCGCGATGTCCTCGCGTAGTTTTTGAGCAGCGACAGCAGCGACGTCGCACCGATGGCCTCTGTTCCCGACGTGATGGACCCGCTCCCACCGCCAACCGTGACCACCTCGCCGCGGCCCTGCTTGAGGTTGCTCCTCTGGGCCTGCGTCGACGCTTTGAACGCAAGCGTGGGAAAGTCGTGGCGGAGATACTTGAGCCAGCCTTCGAGATTGTCGCGGGGCACAAGGTCGACCTTGTTGAGGATCAGGACAACCTTTTTTCCCATGCCCATCGCCATGGTCTCGGTCTGGCGCGAGCGCGAGCCGAGCGGGTCGCGTGCGTCGAGGACCTGGAGGAGCACGTCGGCATTGTCGACGACATTGCGCATGTCCTTCATGAATGCCTTTGCGCTGCTGTCTCGTTTGCCCGTCAAAGCCAGATCTCGCGCCGCCTTTTCCATCTCAAAGGACGTCGCAGTCCCCTTGGTGGTGGAGGTTGTAGCGGCGGCTGTGGCCAAGGCGTCATCTGTGGCAGCAGCATCGAGCGCGGACGACGAGCCCATCGCAAATGTAAAAGGGTGCAATCCGCCGGCAGCGTGCTCCTCCTGCTCCTGCGCTGACCCTTCCATATTCAGGTCCCCGTCATCGTCGCGCTGCTTGGCGGCCTGCATCTGGCGGATCAGGTCCTGCTGCTGCCTCTTTCGATGCTTGAAGTAGTCCGACGGCCCTGCATCCTTTTTCTGCGCAGCGCCTCCCAAGTGCAGTCCACTTCCATTGCGCTGCTGCTGCCGTGCGGCCGACCGCTTGTCCTTGTTCTTGTTCCGACCCATGTCTCTGATCAGCGAGTCGACAGAGAGAGCAAGCAAGAGGAAGTGAGCTTTGCCTCCGGAGAAAGGAAAATTCCACCAGTCGAAAAAACAAACTTTTTTCGAAAAGAAACACACGTGGACTGAGAATTCGTGCACGGACGACTTTCTTAGCCCAAGGGTAAGCGCGGGGTTAGAGCTCGAGGTGAGCACCCTTCCTTCTCTCTCTCTCTCTCTCTTGTCTTGACAATGAGCCGGCTCCGAGGGCTTGCCACCTTGGCCGCCACCGGCGCGGCTGGAACGGCAAAGCGGCCGGCACCGCTCCAGGGCGTTCGTGTGCTGGAGCTGGGCCAGCTGATTGCGGGCCCGTTCTGCGGTCAGCTGCTCGCCCACTTTGGCGCCGACGTCATCAAGGTGGAGCCGCCGGGCGCTGGCGATCCGTTGCGGGTCTGGCGCGAGCTCGATACCGAGACCGACGGCGGGTCGCCCTGGTTCCGCAGCCTGAACCGGAACAAGCGCTCCATCGAGCTCGACCTCCGCACCGAGAGCGGCCGCCGCGTAGCGCGTCGACTGGCGCAGTCGAGCGACGTCCTCATCGAAAACTTCAAGCCGGGCACCCTCGAAAAGTGGGCCATGGGTCCCGACGACCTGTACGGGGCTAACCCTGACCTGGTGTTTACGCGCATCTCTGGCTACGGGCAAACCGGGCCGATGAGCAACGTCGGTGGCTTTGCGGCCGTCTGCGAGGGCTTCGGCGGCTTCCGCTACGTCAATGGCTTCCCCGACGCAGATGGCAAGCTCGCCGGTGCGCCTGTGAGACCGAACCTGAGCATCGGAGACAGTCTGGCGGGCACCAATGCGGCTCTTGGCACTGTGCTGGCCTTACTGGCACGCGGCAAGATGCAGGGCGCAGGAAAAGGCCAGAGAACAGGGCAGACAGTCGATGTGGCCAGTGAGTCCCTCCCTGCCTCTCTCTCATATGTTAGAATCCTGTGCCGACTGACTTGTGACTTGCTTCTATCCTTAGTCTACGAGTCTATTTTGAACATGATGGAGGGCGTCATTCCCGCCTACGATCGAACAGGCTCCATCCGAGGCCCGAGCGGCGCCGGCGTGACGGGCATCGTGCCCACGACGGCATTCAAGACGCGCGACGAGGCAAAGTACGTCATCATTGGCGGCAACAACGACAGCATCTACGTCCGCCTCATGGACAAGATTGGGCGGGGCGATCTCACAGGGCCAGGCTACGCAAATAACAAGGACCGCGTCGCCCGTCAGCAGGAAATCGAGCAGGCGATCGAGGCCTGGACGAGCAAGCACACCGTCGACGAGGTCCTGGCCGCCATGAGTGGGTGTCAATTTCCGCCTTTCTATTTCAATTCACAATCCATCTCAGACGCTGAGCACTTCCTGTCTGACCTCTTCTTCCCCTACAGATGAGGCGAGGGTGCCTTGCGGACCCATCAACTCGGTCAAGGACATTGTCGAGAACGAACACGTGATTGCGCGGGGCATGGTCGAGGACGTCCCCGTCCGCTCAAAGAAGGTCGACAAGGAGTGGTCCATCAAGATGTGAGCTCTCTCTCTTATATTGAGCGTCGAAAGTACTTTCTGCTGATCTATAGGATTCCTGCGCACCCCAGGCCCGGTCTCTCGCCCGTGCTGGAGTTTGGTGGGAGGACTCGGTGGGCGGGCCCGGATCTGGGCGAGCACACAATCGAGGTGCTGCAAAACGACCTGGGTCTCGATGCTGCCGAGATCCAGGCACTTCGGGACGAGGGCGTCATTGGTGATGCGCCGTCTCCCTCATAGTGAAGAGAAGAGAACCAAAAAGATGTTTTGCATGGCGTAGAAATACATTGCAGTGCTCTTCAACATTACTCTGAACCAATCTTGACAATGAAGCAGGCCGAGACGGGTTTGTGGTCCGAGAGCAGGACCTCGGGAGCGCTCTCGTAAGAGACTGGCCTGACTTCTGATGATGATGATGATGATGATGATGACGATGACCTGCACCGCCACAGGATCCGGTCGGTCCACGCTGGCTTGCGCTTCTTTTCGCTCGTGTCGTACTCGTCGGTGCCTCTGTCGAACTTGTACGTGGGCGCAAAGGCGATGGGCTGCTCCTGGAAGCCTTCGAAGCAGCTCTTGGCGCTCATTTCGCTCCTCAGCTCGTCGAAACGGAGGAGGGCACCTTCGAACATGCGCTTCCGAATCAGGCGCTTGATCTCGCCAATGGGCAGCTCCAGGCGGAAGTTGAGGTCGCCAGCCCAGAAGACAACGTCATGGTCAAAGATGGTCGCTTCTTCGTTCAAGACGGGGTCTGCTGCTGCTGCTGCTGCTGCTGCTGCTGCTTCGGCATCCAGCGACGCTTGCAGCTGAGCTTGCAGGAGCGTCGCCGCGTCTGGCTCAGCCATCGTCAAGTCCAGCGCATTCCTCTCTCTCCCTACGTGCTTCTTTGCCACTTGCTCCTTTGTCGAGGCAGGATCCTCCGCCGCTTGGTGCGCCTTGCTGCTCTCGTCGCTATCGCCGCCGTCGTCGTCGTCGTCGTCGAGCGCATACGTGAAGCTCAGCCTCCTCACAATCTCGCCATAGTCCCACCGCCGCCGCTCGCGCGCCTCGCCACCCTCAAACGCCGAGAGGTGGCTGGCGACGAAGCACAGCGACGTGCCATCGACCTCAAAGCGCGCAGCGACGGCGCCCTTGTTGGCCGCCCAGCCACCGAGACCGACGCCGAGCGAGGTGAGGGCGACGTGCGAGAGGCGCGGCAGGAGCTCCCTGCGCACATAGACAAAGAGGAGGATGCCCACGAGCTGCCGCGCCGCCACCCTCTCGTATTCGCCGGCCCGCCGCGCAAGCACGCCACGCACGGCACCGTCCCAGGCTTCCTGCACGTGCGGCGTCCAGTAGACGTACGACAGGCTCGAGGCATCGGCTTCCTGGAGCGAGACGACGAGGATGTCCGGCTCGTCCTCGGGGTGCAGCCAGGCGCCGAGAGGCGTGGCGGCCGTGGGTGCCTGGCCATTGACGTTGAAGGTGCCAATGGTGATCTTGACCTCGTCGGCCGCGGGCGACGGCGCCCTCTGCCTCGGTCCTGCTGATGCTGGCGATGCTGGCAAGGAGGAGGAGGAAGGGGGCGTGGGGAACAGGGCAGACTGCGTGAAGCGCGAGAAGATGGGCGCAGAGGCAGCGCCGTCGGTGGAGTTGTGTTTGTAGTCGTCGACATAGTGCCGAAGCCAGTCATGCGAGAGCTCATCCGAGTGGTCCTCTTTAGGTCGTGGCAGGAGGGCACAGCCGATGAGCATCGTGGGGAGGGAAGGAGAATGGCAAAAGGCAGACTCACCAGCGACCTCAACCGAGGCGCGAAGAACGGACAGAAGGTCCTTGATGTTTTGCCTGTTTCTCCACGCAACATGAGATCTCCTTTCTACCAAAGTTCATATAGGAGTATGAGCAGGTAACTCACGCATCGTCTGAAGATGCCACGACGGCCTTGCCGCCGAGCAGGAGCGTCAAGCGAAGCCTGCTGCTGGTTCCGAGCTCACTCAGCGCAGGCGACATGCCCACGTCCTCGATTGCAGCACCGCCGGCCGAGCTATTCTCCTTGCCGTCGTCTAAAGCAGCCTGGGCAATCGAGCAGCGAAAGTCCTTGAGCTGAGGAATGATCGCTCAGCAAAGGAAAGAATAGGAGAATCTGCGCATTCATCATGGGTAAGACACCCACCACGGGCAGCGCATCAACAACCTTTGCCTTGCTCTGGTCCTTTCTCCTCCGCTTCAGCACGAGCAGCGCCGTCTCTTCGAAGCCCTTGTCGACATTGGCAACGACGGCCAGGATCCAGCTGGATGCGTCGGCGGTGTCTGCCGCTGGTGCTACGCCGTCCAGCGCAGTGACTTCGACGTCCACCGCTATCTTGACGTGGTCATGCTGGCTTCGAAGCACGTCTGCCAACGGGGAATATGGGTCCATCAAGCTGTGAAGAAGGTCAGAAGCACAAAGGTCGATGCATGATCATCTCCACATTTGCACCAACGACTGCAGACGCCTGTCACGCGAGGATTTCTCCGGAAAAAGACCAATGACTGCCACAAGGGTAATCTTTTTAGAGAATCAGTGAGGAAGGATTTGACACGGTTCAATGGGGCGAGCTTATGTATGTAAGTCAGAGAGACGTCTAGAGAGGCTTTGCTGCCCGAGCGCCCCAGCCACTCCCGCTCGTCACTCCGGCGTTGGTGCCCGTGAGCTTGGGAGGCTTCGTCGGAGGAGGGTTGTCGAACGGGTTAGCGCCAGATGCAGGCGGAGGTGGCAGAGCGTGGGCTCGAGGGGCGCGAGGAGGCGGGAAGTCGTCTGAGCACTTTGTCCTGTCCATCTGGGAGCCAGCTCCCGAAGTCGACGCACCTGCCCGCGCGCCCCAGCCAGAGTCGCCCGAGGCCAATTTGTTCGTCCCGGTGAGGCGAGGGGGATGGGAGGGTGGTGGGCAGTCGAAGTCACTATAGAGGACAGGGGCAGGAGGGACCACGGCGACCTTTTGCGCGCCGACAGACAAGCCCTGAGTCTGGTCTGCAGGTAAACGAGCGCCGACAGACAAGCTCTGAGTCGGGCCTGCAGGTAGAATCATTGAGCGCTGCGCCCGGAATGTGCAAGATCCCTAGACTTACTTTGATCCTTTTGGCTCAATGCCTTCCTTTGTTTCTGGCCGAAACTTGGGGCTGGGCCGTCGTGGACACCGATGTGTCCATCAATGAGCTCATTTATCATGGTCTTCCAATCCTTCTTTATGGGTTTCTTGGCCGGGCCCGATGGCGACGATGGTGCTAGGGCTTCAGACGAGCGGGTGGCCCACTTGCTGTCCAAGGACGAGGGCTCAGAAGGGGTCGGGTTGAGGTCGTGACGAATGCCGGTGTCGACACTTGACTTGATGGTGTCGACCTCTGCGATATCAACGCTGATCGTGCCACTACTGGAGTTTCGTGTCTTGGACAACTGAATACTCTCCAAGAGGCTGAGCAGCCTGTCCCTCTCTTGGGGGTCCTTGCACATCGAGTGCGCGACGAGAAGGTCGCTTTGCAGATCCGTCTCTGTCATTGCTTGCTGCCTCGACATTCGTTGAAGCTGCAAACCCAGTGACTGATGACCTAGGAAGGGCTGAGGGACAGGATTGTAGATTGCAGGCGATGTAGCGAGACCAGTCGTCGTCGAAGGCCAAGGGTGAAAAGAAGGCACGTCGGTGCGTGTTACCGTGATGGACGGGCGGTTCATTCCTCTTCGTGGTCCCGATAGGCCGACCAGAGACTTTCTCTTCTGTTCGGGGCTTGGTGGTGGCGTAAAAGGATTGTTGATAGCGTATTCGAGGGGATTGCCGGGAAATTGATCGGCCTTCTGAGGTGGCGGTGCCCACTTGCTCGCAGCTTTCGACGAAACCGCACTCGTTTCTGCACTTGAGCTTGACAATTTCGCCCATCGGCTCGCCGCGGACGATTTGTCGATAGAAGTAGCGCCTGAAGCTTTGTCAGTTACGGGCACACGAGCCAATTGTCGTTTGTTGCTGTCTTGCCTCTCGGCTATCGTGGTGTCCTGCTTACCCTCGCTTGATGGTGCACTAAGCTCGAGGCCCTCAAGGCGGCGAGTGAGATCGACTTCATCGAGCTCCTCAGGCTGGTGCTCTGGTGGCGAGCGGGACTCGGGCGTGCCAAAGCTGGATGGAGAAGAACCACCGTGACTTGGGGGCGTGGATTCGGCAAGAGGCGCGCGAGCGACGCCGGGGTCGCCATCGCTGTCAGAGTCTTCGAGCCTGAGGTGGGAGACATCGAGCTCCGAGTCATCGTCGCTGGATTCGACAAAGGTTTCTCGTGTCTTTATGCAATAGTTGCAGGTTACTGGTTTGTCATTGAGGGTCTTGCGCGCCGCGAGTGGAAAAGACTTGTATAAGGACCTGGTCACGCCGCATTTGCTGCATTGTCGCTTCTGCCTCATTTGCTCCTCGTGCTCCTTACAAGCGCACTCGCCGCAGGTGATGGCGTACTCGGCGGTGGCCTCGCCGTGGAGCTTGACGTGCTTCCTGTAGAGGAAGTCCAGCTTCCTGATCTTGTCTCGATTGTACGCATCCCGTGGCTTGATCTGAAAACCTGATCAGCCTTCGAAAAAGGCAGTCACGACGGAAGACTGTCATCTCACCTTCTCGCATTTCTGGCAAACAAGTTCGGAATTGCTGTTCGTGGTTCCTTGAAGTAGTGAGCGACTGGGCAAAGAGAGACAAGAGACGAATGCTACTCACAAGGGCTTGTTCTTGGGCAGTGTGCCGGTAGTGTTGCCCGAGGCGGGATTTTTTGACTTGTCTGGTGGCGCCTTGGACGATGGCGCTTTGGACGACGTCATGGTGGCGTTTCGAGCCCTCGAAAGGGGGGTGAGCCTTTCAACAGGACCTTTTGATGGTGGAGAATAGGAGGAGGAAGAGAGAGATGAAGGAAGCTGAAAGGATGCAGGGGAAAGGGGCGAAGGATACTGAGGGGAGGGCGCTTGTTCATGGGTGGGAAAGAGCGCGGACGGGAAAGGGCCAGGAATGTCGGGCCTCGCACATCCACGCAGTCCCTCGCTGTGTGGCCTCGAGTCGAAGCGAAGGCGAGCAGCAGAAGGTCCACCGAGTTGTCGCGGGCGGTCGAAGCGGTCGTGAACGTGCGGCCGCCCCTTGCCTCGTTCTCGCATTTGGGCCTGATGAGGGGGGCCAAAAAAAGCAGCCAACGGAATTCCTACTCGGCCTGGCACGCAGCACGCTTGTGAGCCATCACCGAATGCTGCGAGCCGCCGACCGTTGTGATCGAAATTGAGTGACTACAGAAAGACTCGGGCGGGCTCAGGCGCTCCGTCCTTCTGTCTGCTCTGTGTGCGTGTACCTGTCGTGGCCCCGCACGTCTTTGCAACCTCAATGTTTCCTCACCAGCGTGAATGTCGGTGACCGCGTTGGCAGGCTGTGCTATGCAGACTCCACTAATGTTCAGTACATGAACTTGGCTGGGAAGAATGGGGCGGTTGTGCGGCCTGTGCGAGATATGCCTCGGTGTTGGTCTGCCTCGTCGGTGTCTTCGCGTGACGGAAAAATTAGAGCTGTGACAAAAGCGATGTGTTCCACGCCACGCGAGTGCACCGCACGAAGGAAATCTCAGCACTGCTGTGCGTCACGCTTTGTTCGTCGTTCAGCAACAACAAACAACGACAGGGAAAGGCAGCCTTGAACATCGGCGCGACACCGACACGATCCGCCAGCAATCTCAGCACCCTCGTCAAGGTCATCAGCGTGCCTGTGTAGCTCAAGATGGCGTCGAAAATTTTCGAGATTGCGCTGAAGAGTGAGTGGAAGAACGGGAAGAACGAACAGCTATTAGGAGGGGAGGTTGCTCATCTGCAAAGCTAGTCCCGGACACCATCAAGGGCTTCCGCAAGGATCGCATGTCGACGCTTCGGCCGTTGTCTGAGTTCTTTGACCACCAGCGAATCAGCAGACCGCAGGACCTCAATGAGGCGACGCAGGTGAGTAGGAACCAATGGCGTCTCACTCTTCCAGAAGCTCAGCCAGCTGATTGCTCCTCATTCCACCACCTTCCCTTTTCTTTCTCTCCCCAGCGTATCACATACAACACGAGACATTTCTCGGGCAACTACATGATCATCATTGTTGCCCTTGCCGTCTATGGTCTGTGAGTCTCTTGCTCTAGTACCTGCCCTGTCCTTGGACTTCTTGGAGAGAGAGAAGCTCAAAGTTCTTCTCATTGTGTCACAACAGCCTCACGAATGGCCTCCTCCTAATCGCTTCTGGCTTCCTCGTCGGCGGCTTCATCCTCATCAACAAGTACGCGGCCGAGCCGATGCAGGTGGGGGATCACACCATCACCCAAAAGCATCTCTACATGGGTCTCTTCATCATCGGTCTGCCCATGCTCTGGTGGTCCAACCCCTTTTCCCTCTTCTTCTGGCTCGTCGGCTCCTCCATGATCCTCGTCCTAGGCCATGCCAGCTTCATCGAACCGCCAGTCTCGAGCGAGTACACGGGGGTGGAGCAGGTATAGACGAGAGGCTCACGATGGACCGTCCTCTTCTCACTCCGGCTGGTCCTTCAAGAGGGGCAAACGTGCAATATGATGAAGCAATGACATTGAAGACTAGTGGTGGTTCTGCTACTGCTACTTGTGTTTACGGACGCTGCCAGCCTTGCCGGCCCTGCCAAAGGTGCTCTTTCCCTCGAAGCCCGGCCTCGCCTTTGTCCCCTTTTTACCGCCGCCACCCTTGGCTCCGCCCGTCTTCTTCGACTTCTTGCCCCTGTCCTTTTTGCTCGCAATATTCTCCTGCCGCTTCTTCTGCCGGGCTGCCTGCTGGTCTCGCTGCTCCTTTTCGCGGTCCTGCCACGCCTTTCGACTCTTGTCCTTGACCTTGTCGCGCTTCTTTGCTGCCTTTTTCAGCAGCGCCTCGTCGTCGCGGATCTTGACGCCCTGCGCGGCGGCCTCGGCCTTGCTCCACCGCTCCCTCTCCTTGCGCTCCTTGGCCTCGTCGCCGTCCTGGTCGCCGCCCGCCTTCTCGGCACGCTTCTCCTCTTTGCGCTTGCGTGCCTCGAGCATAGCCAGGGCCACCTTGGGGTCCGACGGCAGCGCATGTCGACTCTTTGCCTTGTCCAGCGAGCCAAAGTCGAGTGCGGAAAATGCAAGGTCGCCCTGCTGCTTTGCTGCGCCCGTGCTGCTCACACCCTGGCTGCCCTTGCCTGACGGATCATTGACGAGAAGCGCCGGTGCTCGGTTGTTGAGCGCCCGCTTGTCGGCATCGGTGCCGTTGGTGGCGGCTCCATTCGCCTGCTGCTTGCCCTGCTTCTTGTTCTGGCCCATGGCGGCGGCTCGGATGGCCTCTTTGCGTGCCCTTCGCCGATTGTCGCGCATCTCGCCCCGCTTCCTCCTTCGCTCCTCAAGCAGCTCGTCGCGCGTCGACGCCACCGACGCATCCTCGTCCTCCCACTGGTCGCCCTCCTCTCCACCAGTCCCATCGACATCGTCCTTTCTGCCGCCAAGTGGTATGTTGTTTGACGACGTCAGGCCAGGGGCTCGCCGCTTGGCTTGCAGATCAAAGATTCTCGCCTGCAGTCTCGCTCGGAGGTCTGACACCGTCGATGCTGGCTTCACGCTTCCATTGAGCACGGGCGCTGCCCTTGCTTTGTTGAGCGTCCGGTCTCCGTCCTCTTCGCTGCTCTCCTCTTCCTCCTCTTCCTCCTCTTCCTCCCCATCAGTATCGCCCGCCTGAAGATCCCCCGCGCCGATATCGAGCCCTTCCATGTCATCGTCGTCGTCATCATCATCATCATCCTCCTCCACCCTCGCTGCCTTTGCCTTTGCTCGCTCCATCTGGATCTGGTCCACCGTCTTGAGGTTGTCCGGATCGAGCTTGGCCCGCTTGGCCTCCTTCGCCTTTGACTTTCGCTGCGCCGCCTCGATTTCCTTGTCCTTTTTGCGCTTGTTCTTTTGGAAACGCGCATTGATGCCCGCCTCGGCGTCCTCCTCGCGGCCCTCGTCCTCTTCGACGAGGTAGAACTTGGGTGGGATCAGCTTGAGGAGGCTAGTGAATGCGGCATCGTGCTCTGTCAGTGAGGCCTGTAGGCAGTGCAAAGGAAGTCAGCGACGGAAACGCTGGGCGACAAATATAGAGCAGAGTGGGCAATGGGTCCACTCACCAGCAGCGGGTCCGAGGAAGAGGTGGAAGCCTGTGCTTGGCCCGGGCCAGCTGCGGCCATCGCCGTTGCTTTTCCGTTGGTTCCGGCAGCTCTTGATGATGCGGCGCCGTTCGTCAACGACGACCGCCTTCCTTTACCAGCAGCCATGGCTCTTGATCGCTCGCTCGAGAACAGAGAGAGCTGGCTAGAAGAGGCGCGCGCAGGGAGCAGTAAGCAACAAGCAGCAGGACGAAAAGCGAAAAATTTCAATGTCGGCCGAAGGCCGTCCAGAAATTTCCTAGCCTCCTCCATCTTGTTTCTTCCTGCCCATTTTTTTTTTTTGGATATTTTTTTTTCTGTTTTGGAACGGGAGCAAGCAAGCGTCAAGACCAAGTGCGAGGACGTGATCTCGAGGATCAGTTGAGAGAGAGAAGAGGGAAAGATGGCGACAGTGATACCCCCGCGAAGCCGGAAGCGGGTAAGGCTCGACAAGGAGAGAGAGGCGAGGGAGCTCGAGGAGCTTGCGTCGGCAGGCAAGCTCAATCCGTCGTCGCAGACGCTCGTTGTCCAGTTCCAGTCGGGCCAGGATGGCAGCAGCCTCGGCCCACCAATCTCGCTCCCGGCCCAAACGGGGCAGCGGGAGCTCAATGCCATCGTCAACCAGCTCCGAAGAGAGATCCGAAAAGAGAAGAGGAAGAAGCGGACGCGAGAGGAGAAGGAGCAGGAGGGCGAGGATGATGACGATGATGATGATGACGAGGACCTGCCCTTTGCCTTTCACGTCTCTGTCGGGGGCTCGGGCGAGGGAGGATCAGCGGTCAATGCCGCCACGAGACTGGCCATCAGTAAGAGTCTGGACGAAGACGTGCTCAATGCGGCGGCGGCCAAGAAGCTCGGTCTGAGCGAGGAAGACACGCTGCGCATCGTCTTTGAGCCCCAGGCCGTCTTCCGAGTGCGGCCAGTCCGGAGATGCTCATCTACCTTGTCGGGTGAGTAGATTTCTATGCCCCTTCACCTCGAGTTGCAGCCTCACCAGCTGATGAAATCGTCCTTCGCTTCCCTTGTACATTGCAGGACATGCCTCGCCGATTCTCTGCTCCGTCTTTAGCCCCACGTCGCAGCTCCTAGTCACTGGCTCGGGTGACAAGACGGCGCGCATGTGGGATCTGACATCAGAACTGCCACTTCAGACGCTGTCCGGGCACAAGGGATGGGTCTTGTGTGCAGAGTGGGAAGGAAGAGAACGGAAGCTGGCTACCGGCGACAAGGAAGGCGAGGTCCGGATATGGGATGCCATCGATGCTAGCGAGGGAAAGGTGGGCAAGCGTGCGTGGGGACCACGAACAGGCAAGCAGGTCGACGAGGAGCGAGCAGCAGCGGCGGCGGCTGAAGCAGAGGCGGGGGGAGAAGAGCCAGAAAGCCTGGCGCGGCTAAAGGCGAAGGAGAAGCGCGCGCTACGGTATGCAGCCCCGACGAGCCACCTTCTTCGAGGACATACCAAGTGGATCACATCGCTGGCATGGGAGCCGATCCATCTCAACCCTACCTCTCCACGCCTGGCGTCGTCGTCAAAAGACGGCACTGTGCGGGTCTGGAATGTGTCGAGACGGATATGCGAATACGCGCTAGGAGGGCATACGGCCAGCGTCAATGTCGTGCGGTGGGGCGGAGATGGTCTCCTCTACACAGCCTCGTCTGACCGATGCGTCAAGGTGTGGGACGCAAAGGATGGCAAGCTCGTCCGGACGTTGCAAGATCATGCGCACTGGGTCAACACCCTCGCCCTCAGCACTGATCACGTCCTCCGGACCGGTCCCTTTGACCACCACGGCCGTGTCTTGGACAGCCTCCCGGGCGAAGGAGGGCAGGGTGATCAGAACGAGGAAGCATTCGATCAAGCTGCTCAAAAGGCCGCGCTGAAACGATACAAGGAAGCCACATCGCACGGTAAGAAGCCTGAAGTAGCCATCTCGGGCTCTGATGACCACACGCTCTTCCTCTGGCCTCCTCAATCGGCCACGGCCACTCTCGAGCCATCCGTGGCGTCTCCAAAGAAGCCACTGGCGAGACTGACGGGCCACCAGAAAACCGTCAACCACGTCGCCTTTTCCCCCGACGGCAACCTCGTCGCCAGCGCGAGCTTCGACAGCAGCGTCAAGCTCTGGCATGGCCGCACTGGCAAATTTGTCGCCTCGCTGCGTGGGCATGTGTCGAGCGTGTACCGGCTCGCATGGAGTGCAGACAGCCGCATCATCGTCAGCGCCAGCAAGGACAGCACCATCAAGCTGTGGGACCTCAAGACGTTCAAGGTCCGTCTTTCCCATCTGTTCTCTCTTCTTTCCCTTTACGAATGTGACTGACTCTCTGCTTCTTCCAGATGCGTCAAGATCTCCCAGGCCACGAAGACGAAGTGTACTGCGTCGACTTTGCCGGCGACAAAGTGGCCAGCGGCGGCCGAGACAAGGTACTCAAGATCTGGCGCAATTGATCATCTTTTTCTTTCTCATGGAAGATGTCATTGATAGAGCGTGTGTGTGAATGTGTGAATGTGCGACACAAGTCAAGACGTGATTAGATGAGATGAGACGAGACGAGACGAGACGAGACGAGACGGAGGGATTTTGAGAATAGTCTGAGTCGAAGGGGCGAAGAGCAGAATACATGCAGTTAAGAAGGGTGTCTCGCTTCGTAAGTGGTGTCGCGTGTTGGTGGGCGGTGTTGGCCATCTAGTACCTAAGACCTAGGGGTGGAAAGGGTCAGCTCCGTAGAGATGCAGGGCAGATCAGATTCAGTGACGCACATCTTGTAGTCCATCTTGGACCGCATTGCTGCCTTGCCTGTGCTCTCGTATTCAATGGTGATGTCCAGATCCCGGTTGTTTCTCGCGTTGGGCGCGCAGCTCAGCCGTCCCTTGATCTCGTCGCCGACCGACAGCGTCAGCATCTCCGGCACGTAGAAGACGGTCTGCTTCCAGTGAGTGTAGCGCGAGTGCGGTCCCGTCGAGAACTTGACGGGCTTGTGGCACGCCTCAAAAGAGATATCGAACCAGCCCAGGAAGGCGTGGACGTCTGTGGTGTGTGTCAGCTTACATTTTCTCTCGCAGAGTGGGCTCGATGGTCTGAAGCGAAAGCTCACAATCGTTGCGTGTGGCTTTGAGCGCAAAGTCAGAGACAAAGGTGAGGTCCTCCTTCTTGATCGTCAGCAAGTCCAGGTGCTTGACGAGGGCGGGGTCGCAAACGACGCTCTTCAGTTCGACGGTGTCGACGAGGGGCTCGCGCAGGGCGATGTCCTTGATGCAGCTGTAGTCAAAGCCGTAGACGTCGTCCCAGAATCCAATCTTCTCCTCCTTGTACTCTTGGTCCTCAATGGCACTCATGTACAACGAGGCGGAGTCGGGCATCATGATTCCTCCGGGCGCCTGTGCACGACGATCAGGGTTGGCCAGGCGGCTCGAGGAGCGCAGAGATGCACATTTTTACTACTCACCAGGTACTTGTCCCTCGCAAGGAGGACAGTGTCGAGCATGCTCTCGTACAGCAAAAAGTAGCCCATCCATTCGCTGATGATGATGTCAACCTTTTCGCCAGGCGCCAGGCCAAGGTCAACCTCTTCGAGCTTGCCCTTGACAAGGTGAATGACTGTTTCGGCAATGCGGGGAGGTAAGCAATCCCTCTCAAATCTAAGCGATCTGTGAAATCACTCACCATCAGAGAAGCCGTTTGCCTCGACGATGATCTTTGCCTGGGTGATGATGTTGCTCATGTCGACACCGATGACCTTCTTTGCGCCTGCTTTGGCCGCAAACATGCAAAGGATACCAGTGCCGCATCCCACGTCGAGCACCGTCTTATCCTTGAAGAGAGCCGGATTGTTCTGGATCGCGTTGCGGTACGAAAGAGTCCTGACCTCATCTTTGAGCATTTCCTGTGCGCATTGTGATCGGTGGTAAGACTCAGGACGTCGGAGACGCAGAGGAGCAAGCAAGGACGTCTCACCTCGTGGATGCCAAAATGCGCGTAGGAATCGGCGTAGCTATTCATCGCGCCAGTCAGCCACTAGGCACAAATTCCAAGCCGACACAAGCCGACAGGTGGTCACTCACTAGTCCCTCGAGGTCATCTCTTCGCCGCCATTGGCAGGCGCCGCCTCGGGTGCAGCTGATGTCGACGCCATCTCAGACCAAGTCTTAATGAGAAGAAAAAGAATTTGGACACCGTCGTTCTTGTTCGCGGAATTTTTTCAAAAATTGAGGCGACACGTGAGCCAAGCGAGGAGCTGTCAAGATCTTCTTCCCTCTAGCCTCCAACTGTCAGTGAGCTGCTAGCCTCTTCCTCCGTCTGTGATCATCCTATCGGTCGATTGGCGCAATTACAGAAAATGAAACGAAAAGCAATCTTGTTTTTTGGTCTTCTACTACTGCTGCTGCTACCATACAACACCTCCAGCTCTGTCGAGGTTCATCTCTGTTCTCCTCCGCTATTTTCTCCCACACCACTTTCGCACTCGTTTACCCTCCTTCTACAACGAGTCAGCTAACCACCCCTTGTCCCACCGGAAATGAAAGGCCATCAGCCCATGAGGTCGCCAAGGGCGGCCATTTCTGAGCCACCGCCCTCGCGCATGCCGATTTCAAAGTATGAGTAGATGATGGTGACGGCGAGAAGGATACCGGTGCCCGAGCCAAGAGCACCCATGAGGTCGGCTGCGACGGACAGGGCACCAATCGTCGCACCGCCAAAGGCAGCGGCGGTAGGAATGACGCGCTTCAGCTCCTTGTACATCGATGCCTCGCGGTGGCCAGCCATGACCATCTGGTTGTCTTTGAGTTGCTTGGCGACGTCGCGGGGGCCTGAGCCAGAGACCTCGATCCAGGTCTTGGAGAAGAGGGCGCAGGCGGTGAGAGTGAAGGCAATGTAGACGGCTGTGTGAACCGGATCCCGAACAACTTCCTTGAGTGTGTGCGGAGGGCTCATGTAGTAGGAAACGCCGCTGATGGCGTGCAGCTGAGGGCTGTCTTCGAGCGGCTCCCACACGCCCAAGAGTCGAACGAAAAGGTTTGTGGGGAAGCGCGTGGCGAGCATCTGCGAGATGATGAAGACGTTAGAGGTGAGGGCCGACTCGAGCATGATGGGCATGTTGGACGTGTAGAAGAGCTTGACGGGGTACGTGCCACGCTGGCCTCGGAATCGGTTCGACTTGACGGGAATCTCGATTCGGAAGCCTTGAAGGTAGATGACGACGAGGAAGACGACGAGAGTTGCCACCAGGTTCATCACATTGGGCAGACGCTCGCGGTAGAAGGCCTCCTTGAGAGCTCGCGTCTTATCGTTCCAGGTGAACAGGAGGTGGAAGAGGGCGACAAGGGCACCCTCGAACTCCGGCCCGCGACCGGTGTTGATCGTCGTGGGCGAGAAGGCCTTCCACACAATCGATTCGCAGATGTTGGTGGCAATGAAGAGCGAAATTCCCGAACCAAGACCGTATCCCTTTTGCAAGAGCTCGTCGAGGAGAATGACGATGAGACCAGCAACGACGAGCTGAAGGATTAGGAGCAAGCATACACCGGCGCCGAGATCCTTTGGCTGGCCATAGAGCCCCGTCAAAACGTACACGGTAGCTTGCCCAAGAGAGATGATGAGGGCAAACACTAAAAGTGGGATGAAGACTGAGTGAGCGCGTGCAACCTCCTTATCTTCCTCCTGGCCGACTCACGCTTCTGTGCACCACCGAAGAGGGCTCTGTCCTCCTTGAGGCTGAAGTCAACCTCGACTAGGTTGGCTCCAGCAAGGAGCTGCATGATCATGCCCGAGGTGACGATGGGTGAGATTCCCAGCTCCATGAGCGTACCTCTGTTTGACGCCAGGATGACACGCATCCAGTAGAGGGGGTCTGACGAGTCAGACGACATGATGCCGTACAGGGGAATCTGCGAGGCGACAAGAAAGATGGCCAGCACGATGGCTGTCCACGCCATCCTCGATTGGAAAGGCACTGTTTCCGTGATCAAACCATCAGTGCGAGCCCTTGCACAGGACGGTAATGCAAGATAACCCACCCTTGCGCTCGGGCGCCGAGACCTCGGGGAGGACCGACATAAATGGTCGCACCAGCGACAAGAAACGGACTTTGGGATTCAGGTTCAGCATTGCATTCTCCATAGCATTCTTCATAGATCTCGACAGATGTAGGTGTGTCACTCACATCCGCTGCTCATCGTTGCGTTGCCTCTTGGGTCTGGTGGGTAAGTGAGGAGCGTTCGAGATCTTCCACGTCTTCTTTCGCAACGCCTTCTCTCTCCGGCCAGCGGTCAGACAGCTCGCTCACGTGGGATGAAGCGGCTTAGGTAATCAAATCTTCTCTACCTCCAAGAATTTAGCTTCGGGCCTTCTCGCAGGACTGCTGCTGCTGTTGCTGCCATTGCTGTTGTTGCTTCAAGACGGGAAGGGGCATGAGGATCAGGCTTCTGGCGACACGACTACTTTTGCACTCCACGACACGCTCGCTGCCCCACTTCAATCGTCGTCCCTTGGCATTTCCGAGGATGGCGTCCGCTCACTTCACTTCGACGTCCACGTCGCGTCGTGAGGAGCCCGCCGCGCCGCAGGTGACGGAGCTTCCCGACTCGATCATCCTCTCCGGCCTCTCCGTACGGCTGCTTGTCGGCGTCGATGGTTGGGAACGCGTGCAGCCTCAGCCGGTGTCCATCGACGTTCGCGTCCACACCGATGTCTCGCAGGCCGGGCAGTCGGATCATTTGCCATATAGCATTCACTACGGCATCCTCACAAAGGAATTGGAGAAGCACTGCGCCGGTGCCAGGTATCGCAGCCTCGAGGCCCTGGCAGAGGGTCTGGCCAAGGTGTGCATCTTTGTCTGCAAGGCACCCCGAGTCACATTGAAAGTGGAGAAGCCGAGGTCGCTCCTTCACGCCCGCTCGGCCGGTGTGCAAATCACGCGCACGGCCCAAGACTTTATCAAGCCGTCGTCGTCGTCGTCGGAGCAAGCCTGGCCCGAGACGCCCTCAGCAGACATGCTCAACTCGCTGCGGCTCAGTCCGCAGTCCCACTGGGCCACCAAGGACGTCGTCCTGGTTAATGACCTCGAGATCAGTACCATCCTTGGCGTCAATCCGTGGGAGCGGGTGGACAAGCAGATTGTGCGCATCAATCTCGTGGTCTTTTCTGGTCTTGAGAGGCTGCGTCAGGCCTCTCTGCTCTCTGCCAAGCCGGGCCGGGCCGTCCCCGCCCCTCCTGTGGATGTCGTCACCCGGCCTCAGAATTACCGGACGATTGTGCGAAGCATCACGGCGCACGTCGAGAACAGCAACTACAAGACAGTCGAAAGCCTGGCCACGTCGATTGCTATGGTGGCCATTGGCGAGAACCGAGTTGAGCGGATCAAAGTCAGGGTTGATAAGCCGAGTGCCATCATGTTCGCGGAGTGCGCCGGGGTAGAGGTGGAGCGCGACAGGGACTTCTTTGAGAAGCAGTCGGTGGCATCCGGCAGAGCTTCGTCCACCTCTGTTCAGACATCAGTCCCTCGTAGTACACAGTCAGCAGCAAAGCCAAACGGTTTCGCGCTTCCCATCGAGCGCGAAGAGCCCCACTTGAAGGACGGCGAATGGCACGTCGTGGCTATCGCACTTGGCTCCAACCTCGGCGATCGATTTGCCAATCTCGAGAATGCTGTCAGGCTGCTGTCCGAAAACGAAAACTGCAAGCTGGTGGACACAAGCTTCCTCTATGAGACGACACCGATGTACTACGAGGACCAGCCCAAGTTTCTCAATGCAGCTTGTCGGATCGCAACAAGACTGACACCTCACCAGCTCCTCGCTCTCACTCAGTCCATCGAGACTCAACTCGGAAGGGACAAGCGCGGCGTGCCTCTCAAAGGACCGCGTATGGTCGACCTCGACATTCTCTTCTACGATCGCCTCGAGCTGTCGACGAGCGACCTCACGCTTCCTCATCCGGGCATTCCCGAGCGCGACTTTGTCCTGCGGCCCCTTTGCGACATCCTACCCGACTACAGGCACCCTCAAAATTCTCGCACAGTGAGCCAGCTTCTCTCGATTCTCACCCACTCCGAAGGCTACGTGGCAAGCGATACAAGAAGGGTCATGAATGTGCCCGCGTCACGAGCAATGACATGGAGCTGGGGCGAGCGCACGCTCATCATGGGCGTCATCAATGCGACTCCCGACTCCTTTTCCGACGGAGGAGACAATCTGTCGGCGCAGGCTGCTGTTCAAACGGCACTGTCCATGGTCGAGGAAGGTGCAGACATGCTCGACGTGGGGGGAATGAGCACCTCGCCTGCCGCCCCGGAGGTGTCGGCCAAGGAAGAGGAGGATCGTGTGGTGCCTGTCATTGCGGCGATCCGAGCCGCGGGCATTACGGTACCTGTAAGCATTGACACATTTCGTGCGTCGGTGGCAGAGGCAGCCATCTCGGCGGGTGCCAACATCATCAATGACGTTTCGGCTGGTCTTCGAGATGCGAAGATCTTTGATGTGGCCCGCAACAGAGCGGTGCCCATCGTGCTCATGCACATGCGTGGCGACAGTCAGACAATGACGAGCGCTGCAAACACGTCCTACCACGAGAGCGATGTTGTGGGAGGGGTAAAGAGAGAGCTAGAGGCACGCATGGAGGCGGCGCTCCGAGCCGGCGTTCGAAGGTGGAACGTCATCTTGGACCCTGGCATTGGATTCGCAAAAGACAAGGACGGCAACGTCGAGCTTCTCCGTGGTCTCCACGGTTTCACCTCTGGCCACATTCAGTCGGGGTCACGAGCCTCTAGTCCTCCTCCCCCTGCTCCAGTCTCGCTGCCAAGCGAAGACGCGGTGGTAGGAAGGGAAGGAAGAGAAGGAGAAGGGGAACAGCAAAGCTCGCCTTCGGCCCTGGACCTGGCGCCGCACGCCTCACTGGCTCACCTTCCCATGCTACTAGGTGTCAGTCGCAAGCGGTTCGTGGGCACCCTGACGGGACGAAAGGAGCCGAAGGACAGAATCTACGGGACAGCTGCAGCTTGTACAGCGGGCATCTTGGCCGGCGTCGACATTCTGAGAGTCCATGACGTCGGTCAGATGTGTGATGTAGCCAAGGTGGCCGATGCCATTGCCAGGAGGCGAAACTAGACAAGGTGATGAGTCAGCAGTGCTCGTCGATGGCAGACGTGCCCTATCTGTGAATCTCGCCCAGGCTGGTGGCCCGGCGCACGAACCACTCAGCCGACGAGTCCCTGGGGTAGTAACTAGCTACTCTCGTGATAGTAGTGTTCATTCGTGACAGTCGGGCAATTTGATATCTATGCATAAATCTCGGCCCCATTCGCATAATTGAGTCAGGCGCAAGCAGTAATCAAGCGTTATCATAGCGTAGAGTAGTAGTGTGGTAGTAGTAGTAGCTTTACCACCGGCCCGTCGCGTCATGCCTGCAGTCAGAGTAGTAGTACTAGCGAGATTCGACTCGACATCTTGCATCATGCCCGATATGGGCTTTTACCGGCCAGAACACCCGAATCGATTTAAATTTAAAAATGTGGATCGGAGCCGATGGGAAAACTGAAAAATAAAAATAAAAAATAAAAAATAAAAAATAGCGGAGATCGATTAAGCGTCTGGACATGGTGGCTGCTTATGAGCTAGCCTAGGCCGATTGTCAAGAGGGACAGAGATTGTAAGAGACTGAGCGAGACCGAGAGAGACTTAGAGAGACTGAGAGACTGAGAGAGACTGAGAGAGACTAAAAAAAAAGAGAACGCGCGCGGAAGTTTTGCCCCGAGGTTCATGAACAACGTACCACTGGCCCGAGATCCCGACGCGCCCTTCTCCAGTGTCTCCGAATTGATGGCTTCGGCTCGTCCGAACCAGACTTCACGGAGGATCTAGACCGGCAAGAGACGGACAAAACGCAGCAATTTTAGTGTTGTAGTGCGAGTGTGGTTTTTTTAACCTTAGCAGAATCGCGATAGTGTGGTTGGTGATGCGACACGCACTACTGCCTCCGTGCGCTTGGAAAGAGGGAAAGCGCTTAGACCAGATTTGTGCCTTTTTGTTTTCCCTCCTGATGTTCTCCCGTTCTTCTGCTCCATCTCCTACGAGTGCGCGCGCGCGCGCGCGCTCTTTCGACTAAGGCCGAACGGAGGAGAATTAAATTTTATGGGAAAGGGAAGGTTGTGATTTCACATTCACACAAAAAGAGAAAAAAAAATAGGCATCAGACCACGACGATCTGCACCGAAGCCGCGTCCGGACTGCTGCGCTTCGCACTGCTGGCGTGCGATCTCTACTCTTTCCTGTCAGGCAAGGTAAAGGCTGAGAGGAGGCCGGCAGCCGATCGGAGACAAGACAGGCGCGGCGAGCGGCTCGACACGCTACGGACCACGCGCCACCTGCCCGCTGTTTTGTCCTGCATTGCCGGGTAAAAGAATGGCCAGGTAGACGACAACTCTCTCTCACTCCTCGCTTCCCCACCTCCTCGACCGGGTCGAGCGCATCGAGCGCATCCTCGTCCTACGCGTACGTCGACAGCTTGGTGCTGCACAGCACAGCATGTACTCCTCCTCGTCTGCGTATCAACAGCATGGCGGCCCGCCCGGCCATGGTCTTGGCCACGGCTCCTATCGCTTGACGCCCTATTCTACGCCATCGGCTGCTCAGCCTCTCCCGCTCCGTTCTCCTGCTGGAGGGCACGCGCAGCTGCCGCTACCGCCGCCCTACCTGCCCGCGCCCCGTCTGCCCCCCTCACCCTACTTTTACCCGCACTCGGCCACCACCGCCATCACAAATCACCACCACCACCATCATCATCACAACAACAACAACGACAACTACAACAATCTGGCCTCGCCCTCCTCGCAAGGCTGGCCGCCCGCCGCCGAGCAGCGATACCATGGCGAGCCATCGCGCAGAATGCCTGGCTACCTGTCTTCCCATCGTGGCACGGACCCGTATTTGGACCGCGAGGTCGTCGATCGCCGAGAGTTTGACGTGCGCTACGAGGACGAAGGCGCACTACTTGTTGATGTCGGAGAGGCCGCAGGAGCCGATGCAGACGAAGGCCACGGCAAGATCAAGCGAAAGCGCATTCAACAGGCTTGCAAAAATTGCAGCCTCAAAAGAGTCAAGGTGCGTTGATTTGTTTGGTCCTTCACGCTCTCTCTCTTCTGTCTCTCTCTCCCTGTGTCTATGCGCAACCTGGCCTTGACTAACAGTCCTGCCTTCGTGTACATACAGTGCGATGGGAGTAGACCGTGCTCTACCTGTGTCAAGAACAACGATGAATGCACTTATGGACAGCCAAAGAAGAGGTGAGCGTTTTCTTTGTTCTACAGGGTTGCCCTTTTTCCAGCTCACACGACGATCGTCACTTCCCAGAGGACCGCCAAAAGGCACCACGAGGGGTGGAAGACGCAGCGGCTTGACTAAGTCGGCGTCCTTGTCAGAGAGAGACCGGATGTTTCTCGGAGACAGCTATCGTGCCTATGAAGCCGATGCCGACCCACCTCCGTCGCCGGGAAGCGTAGTAGCTTCGGCCGGCCTCTTGGCTCTTCAAGGTCGACATCCCGTCGCTGATCCCGATGACGCCTCAAATCGCCGCAGGGCCGTTTCGGGAAGCTACCACGAAGGACAAAAGCGGCTGTCATCTCCTCGTCAGACTGGGTCCCCTCCCTCGTCCTTGTCTTCGTCCTCCTCGGGGTACCCTGATGCACTGAAGAGGGCCCCAAAGCTCACACGAAAGCGTGCCTCATCGGAGTGGGAGAGATTCTATAGCAACGGCAGGTGGTCGGAGGATCGCATGGGAAGCAAGCCAACTCCCTTTTTGCAGCGGCACCGCGTCTATGAACCACGTCAGGAGCATCGGGATGAGCCAGAGCTCGAGCACGGCTACGAGCACAAACACGAACACGAGCTTGAACCGCCGTCGCAATGGCATTTGGCCCAGCACAAACCACGCTCGACCACAATGCACAGTGACGGGTCGCTAGACAAGACCTCCGTCTCGCAAGCAGCACCCCATGCTCGCTACTCTCCCGCCAAGATTCGTGGCATCGCAGACTCTGCTGATGCCGCTATCACATCCATGTACAGAATGGCGGCTTCCAACAGCTCTGACGAGACTGGCGAAATTGGTCTAACGACACCCGTCATACCGGAACGGATACAAGTCCGCCTCTTTGCCATCTACTGGTCCACCATCGCTTACCATTGGCCCATGCTCTACAAACCCGCGTTTCCCAGGGTCGACGGCGTGCCTGTCATGAAGGAAGAAGACCACCCGCTCCTCTTCAATGCCATGCTGGCCATTGCTGCCTCGACGTGGGACAAGGTGTCTGATGAGGATGCCGACGACGGCGAGAACACCTTCTCAAGCAAGCAGCTCAGTGCCATTTTTCTCTTTCGGGCCAAGTACCAGTGAGTCTGACTTGCACGTTTCCTCTCCCCTCGAACATCGTCCAGCTAATGACTGACTCGTGTCTCGTAGCCTATTCCGTGCCGACAACAAACCCTCTCTCGAGGCAATTGCGGCGCTCATCTTCATGTCGCTCCTCGAATACGGCAACGGACCTCTGGTCCAGTCTGCCCACTACTGCTGGTCTGCCTGCCGCATGGCCCTCGACATGGGTCTGCACCGCAACAGCCACGGCCAGCTGACGCATGCAGAGGATCAATCGAGGAGGAGAGTCTTTTGGCTCATCTTTACCCTCGATAAGGGTATCGCCGTTCAGCTGGGGAGAACCACGGTGCTGAGGGACGCAGAGATTGATTGTCCCACGCCCAACGTAGACGAGGACGACGAGTGGCAGACGTGGCAGGACTCCGATCAGAATGCATACAAGAAGCAGAGTGCCTCGTCTGCTGTCGCCATCACAGGTCGTCCCGTGAGGTCAAGCACCTTCTTGCTCATGGGTGTCAAGATGGGTCGCATCCTAGAAGCCATCATTGCCCATTACACTGTCATCAAAGAGAAGCTTGATCCTGAACAGCGACGGCCCTGGCAGGAAACGGTGCTTGCGCTCCACAACCGCGTCGTCGATTGGGAGGAAAGCCTCGAGGATTCACTGCGCTGGCGTCCGGGCGAGCCGCAGCTGCCGCACATCTTCAACATGCAGCTCTGGAGCAAGACATTCTACCTCCTCGTCCATCGCAAGTACATTGGCATTAACTCGCCAGGTGCCGCTCCTGGGATGCCCAATTCTCACCACGAATGCTCCAAGGCCGTTGAAGCCATTGTCGACATCATCGCCACGTACGAGAAGCAGTACGGGCTTCGCAACCTTGTCCCCGGCTTCATCTTTTGCATCTTTATGGCTACAACGGTCATCCTTGCAAACACAACGTCGCCGGAGCCCTCTGTGAGGCAGCACGCTCAAGGTCAGCTCGACAAGTGCATCTCTTGGCTCGAGAGCATATCCGAGACATGGACTTCTGCTTCCCACCACTTAGCCATCATTGAAAAACTGCGATCGGGTATCCTTGGCGACACGAACAAGCGCCCATTGTCAAAGCAAGGGGAACAAAGCGGTACAGAGCAAGGGTCCGCTTCAAGCAACGACGGGAAAGAAGCCATCACGCCTCCGTCGAACGATTATGTCAACGGAAAGGTCGAGGCGGCAGGCTTCAACGGCGATATGAAGGAAGATGAGGTCCACAGGGTGGCAAAAGGCTTTCCTCCGAAGTCTTCTGACGACCGCGCTGCCGGCCTCGACACCGCAAAACATCTTGAGATGAGCTTGGCTGGTGCGGCCTCCTCGGAAGGACACGATGTCGTCAATACTACCGGCCCAGTGGTTCCTTTCGCCAATTCCACCTCACCGATAGCCGCGACCGCTGAAGATGATGCGGCCCTGCTCGAGAACTTCTGGAGGACGATGCCGCTGGGCGAGGACCTTTCGCGGTGGAACGACTTTACCGACAGCTTTGTGCGGCGGAATACGTCGGGAACCCACTCGACACTGTCCTCTGCAGCACCTCTCAGTGTCTTTGGGAGGCCTGTCACGCCACAGAATTCATCTCGCGAGCCAAATTGAGCTCTTCGATCACCTCCCTCGACCTCCTACTCCTCTCCACCACTCTGCTTGCCTCGTTCTCTGTCATTGAAAGCTCCTGTTCAACATCACTCACTCTGCTTGTAAAATAGTGAAATGAATATTTTGGGTTTTGTGCTGATAATATGAACACGTGGACTGTCAGAATTCCGTCAGTGACTGATAATTTTCGTCCAATTTTGGACTCGGAGAAAGAAGGCGAGAAGAAGTGACTCAAACCAAGTGACAAGCAACGACGAAGACGACGAGTGGGCAAAGATGAGGTACATCAGCACACGAGGCGACGGCGCGGAAGAGCTGACCTTTGAAGAGGTAAGATAAGCAGCTGCTCGTCAACGATGGTGTGGGGGAAGCTGACTCGCTCGCCAGGCCGTTCTGCGAGGCCTCGCGCCTGATGGGGGCCTCTACATTCCGACGGAGCTGCCGACGCTCCCCGCCGATTGGCAATCGTCCTGGTCGAAGCTTTCCTTTGTGGAGCTCGCCTACGAGATTCTTTCGCTCTTCATTCCGGGCACCGAACAAGAAGGTGGTATTCCCTCTTCCGACCTTCGCGATCTCGTCCAGCGCTCATTTGCCTCGTTCAAGGCGCCCAACGGCCTCGTCACGCCCATTGAAAGGCTGGGCGAAAAGGAATGGTGCTTGGAACTGTGGCATGGTCCCACATTTGCGTTCAAGGACGTTGCGCTTCAAACACTCGGAAATTTGTTCGAATACTTCTTGGCCAGGCGTAACGCAAAGAGGACCCAAAAGGGCGAGCCTAGGGATTTCTTGACCGTCCTCGGTGCCACGAGTGGAGACACTGGAAGGTGAGAGCTCTGCCTACGTCTCGCTCGTGCTTCAAGTTGCTCTAGTCATCGCTGATTGGTATTGGGAGTACAGTGCGGCGATTGCTGGTCTGCGGTCAAAGTCGGACATCTCCATCTTCATCCTTCACCCAAAGGGTCGTGTGAGCCCGATCCAAGAGGCCCAGATGACCACAGTCCTCGACTCCAACGTGCACAACCTCGCACTTGAAGGCACGTTTGACGACTGCCAGGACGTCGTCAAGCTCCTCTTCTCGGACCCCGAGTTCAACAAGAAGCACCATCTAGCCGCTATCAACAGTATCAACTTTGCGAGGATCCTCGCGCAGATCGTTTACTACTTCTCGGCCTACTTCCAGCTTCGCACGGCTGGCGTGGGAGGGCAAGGCGAGGACGTCGAGTTTGTCGTTCCCACGGGAAACTTTGGAGATGTACTCGCAGGCTACTTTGCAAAGAGACTCGGCCTGCCCATTTCCAAGCTCGTTGTCGCAACCAACGAGAACGATATCCTTCAGCGATTCTGGGCGACGGGTCGCTACGAGAAGCAGGCCTCCAGCGGCGGCTCTGCGTCAGCAGCAGGGCAGACTGGTCCCGCCGCGGGCTCTTCGGATGGATCGCAGGGCGGTGTCAAAGCTACGCTGAGTCCTGCCATGGACATCCTCGTCTCGTCAAACTTTGAGCGTCTGCTCTGGTACATTGCCTACGAGACATCTGGGCGATCAAGGAAAGCAGCAGGCGCGCAGCTCCAGACGTGGATGAAGCAGCTCAAGGAGCAAGGAAAGCTCGAGGTCAGCCCCGAGCAGCTCGCCCTCGCTCGCAAGGACTTTGATGCCGAGAGAGTCAGTGATGGGCAGACGAAAGAGACGATTCTCCGGTATTTCACCCGGAAGTCCAACGAGCACCACAGCCGAGGCTCCTACCTCATCGACCCGCACACTGCCGTTGGATTTGAGGCGGCCAACCGACGATCGGCCTCGCCATCCTCGAACAAAGCCCACCAGGTTGTTCTCTCCACGGCGCACCCGGCCAAGTTCGCAGAGGCCGTGACATCGTCACTCGAGTCGGCCAATGTCGCGTTCGACTTTGAAAAGGACGTTCTGCCGAAAGAGATGCATGGTTTGTTGCAGAAGGAGAGACGTGTCAAGGAGGTCAAGAGGCAAGGAGGGAACGACGCGGTCAGTGATCTGGGAAACGGAACCAGGCAGGTCCTAGACAGTCTCTTCGACTCGGCAAAGGATTCCTCAGCGACTCGAGCAAATGGCGCCAGTGTCTAATTAGATGGGATAAGGCTTTACTTCTGAGAATGTTGATTGATGATGGGATAGTGTACAATGTTTGCCTGCATACTACTTGGTCTGCCAAGTTCTAATCGTCTGATCGTCCGATACCGTCGCCAACGTCGGACCGTTGGGTCCGCTAGCCCAGTCCAGGCCATTGATCTCAAAGTTGTGCGCTGTCAAGATAGTCGCCTCCCCAAGACCTTCCTCTGTGCATGACGGCGCGTTGAGCGATGCAAATGCGTCCCAGATAGCCACCTTTCCCGAGTGGCACCCCAGTGCCAAGCTCCTTTCGTCATCGTGCAGGGCCAGGCGCGCGTACAGACTATTTGTCCGTGACGCCGCAGCAAACAAAGCCGGGCTGGGTACGCCAAGGGAGTTGGATGAGGAGCCCGAGGAGAGGTCGGAGAGGGAAGAGGTGTAGACGCGGCCGTCGGTGCATGCACTGTAGATGTGCGTCGAAGAGACGGCCAAACTCGATACGCCATGGGTGCTTTTAATGTCTCGACGTCAGCTGAGCTTCTCCAATCTACGGATCGTAAAGCTCACCTCTTGTTGTGGCCGTGAACGGCTGTCAAGTCGATGCCCTCATCCACAGGATCGAGCACTAGCGGCTTCGTCTTCTTCTTCTTGCCGCCCTTTTTGGGGGCTGCTGCCTCTGCTGTCGCTGCGGCAGCCTCATCAACATCGATGTGTCTGGCACTGTCGTGCGCTGATCGGAGGTCCCAGAGCTTGAGAATGCCGTCTGCGCATCCTGCGCTGGCAAGGACCCCGTTGCCTCGTCCCGGAACGTAAGCGAGTGAAGTGACGCCCTTTGGATGGTGCTTCTGCCGAGGATGACGTTTCACGAGGCTGGTGTGGGCGCCCCAAATGGAGAGCACCGGGTCGGTGACACCGTCTTCACTTCGGGCAGCAACTCGAGCATCGAAGACATGGATCGCACCATCCCTTCCTCCACTGACAAAGACGTCACCTCCTCCGCTGCTCGAGTCCCATGCAATGGACCTTGGAGACCCACGGAGGCCGCCAAAACAACGAAGCTGCTCGCCTGTCTGTGTGTCCCAAGTTCGGACCATGTAATCGCTCCCGCCTGTCGCGATCACCTCGTCATCATGGCGCCAAGCCAACTCAAAGACGGACCCGACGCAGGCCGTCCAGACGGGCGAGGCGGTGTACTGCTGCTCGAAGGTGTAAATGTCGCGGAGCGTGTTGATGAGTGTTAGCTTGCCCTCGTTGTCGCCTACAGCCAGCCATTGAGCCTGGCTTTGAGAGAGGCAGCGGGAAGAGTGCGAGTACCGAGCGCAGAGAGGGTGGGTGTGGTCGCGTTGTTCATCCATCGAGGCCAGCGTGAACAGATCGTACATTGGCGTCGAGGTCGTCGTCAAGGATTGGTGCAGCGACTTGTAAGAGACTGATACGAGGATTAGCAGATTGCGTTACCTCGCAAAAGGGACCCACTCACTGCTTGCTTTTGATCCATAGCCGGCCCCAAGCGTACGGCAGCCTCCAAGCACGCCCGAACCTGCAACGCCACCGCCGTAGAAGCCCCGCAAGGCCGAAGTGGATGACAAGTTCGCCGCTGAGTTGGTCCTGAGTGCAAGCATGTACGAGGACACGTCCGCCGTCGCTGCCCGATGTGAAACGCTCAGATTGAGAGGTGGCGGATCCGAGAGAGAACAAAGGTTGGATGGATGATTGGCCCAGTCGGCCTCGATGAAATGGCTCTGTTCATCCGCTTTGAGTCTCCTCCGGCCTCTGCCGAATGTTGGTGACGAGGGAGAGTCCAGGATCATGTCATCTTGCGAAGAAGAAGGAACAGATGGGAGCTGCACGCGCGAGCTGGCTCTTCGCTTGGCAGTGAAGCGAGCAAAGAGAGGTGCTGCGCGAGACGGCGTGACATTTCCCTTGACGAGAAGCACCTCCTTGCAAGGCGGCGTCCTCTGTGTCCCAGATATTCTTCTTCGCCGACGGCGTGAAGGCGTTCGAGGAGCAATGAGGCCCCAGTTCTCCTCGTCATCCGAGTCATCCGAGTCGTCAAGCCTTCCCTGGCAGAAGCTGACGACGGATGAGCAGGGCGTGGCCACGCTCTCTGGCTGCGATGAGTTCAGGGCAAAAGATGTCGGCGAGGAACTCGCAAGCGGAGGTGTTCTTCTCCATGAAGACGGAGGCGATGAGCTCGACGCCATGCTGCAACTTCCAACTAGACGGAGCGGTGGTGGTGGTTCAGGTTTCTGCGCGCGTCCTGGGGCTCAATTTTCATCTGTGTTGGATTCGAAATCAAAATTAGGGGACCGAATATAAACGAGCGCGTCGTGTCGCCTCACGCGCTCCACCGATTAGGCAGCAAGAAGCGGCATGAACGACGGCAAAAGTGTTGCTGTGGTGGGTGCGGGCATTATGGGGCTCTGCACGGCTTACTATCTGGCCAAATCTGGTCGGTGCCAAGAGATTGTTCTGATCGAAGAGGGAGAGGTCGCTGGGGGTGCAAGTGGGAGGGCAGCAGGCTTCCTGGCGAGGGACTGGCACGGCGCGCCAACAAGGGTGAGAGGCCGATAAGGCCCTGATCGAGCCGGTACAGTTGCTGACCACGTTCCAGTCCCTCGGCAAACTTTCCTATGAGCTCCATGAAGAAGTTGCTCGAGAGCTTGATGGGCCTGCTCGCTATGGATATCGAAAGGTAGCTTCCCTCTCGATGCATGTGGCAACAGGTCTGGGCGATGGTAGCAGTCATTCACACAGTTCTTCTTGGGTCGATGCGAACAATGTCTCTGATGTCAGCGCCATCGAAGAGGCGCAAGGTGGCGGAACGGCGCAGCTACATCCCCGCCTCTTCTGTCAAGTCCTCTTACAGGAATGCCTCTCGTTGGGCGTCCAGCTTCGCAGAGCTCGCGCTGAGTCTGTCGACGGCAATCATAAGGTCCGCATGTCGAACGGCGAGACCATCAAGTCCGATGCTGTGGTCCTCTGCTGTGGACCATGGACGGGCCGAGTGGCAAAAGAGCTGTGGGAGATCGATGTCGACATTCGCGATCTCGCAGGGCATTCGCTTGTGATTCGCACTGCAGGGCCCATCCCGCCCGTAGCCATCTTCGCTTCACTCTCCTCCAAGCATGCTACTGCAACACCCGAGCTCTTTTCACGGCCAGATGGCACCGTGTACATTGCAGGCGAAAACAGTGCGTACTTCACTGCTGATTAGGGTGAAATGGGCATATGAGACACTGATTAGCACGCTTCAGCTGGTGCGCCATTACCTCCAGGGACAGCGTCAGTCGAAACAGCAGAGGCCTCGTTGGACCGATTACTTGCTGCTTGCAAGCTTATCTCTCCTGCCTTGGCATCCGGCACCGTCGTGGAGCGCGCACTTTGCTATCGTCCTGTCACGAGCCGCGGATATCCGTACCTTTGCTCCCTGTCAGACAGCGGGCTCCCAGGCTGCTACATATGCGCAGGTAAGTCATCTCGCCGCTACTTAACCCCTGAAAAGGATAGCGGCGGAGGGACAGACATACAAAAGCTTCAAGGAACTGACTACATTCTGCAGGACATGGTCCGTGGGGGATATCGCTCTCGCTTGGCTCTGGCAAGGTCATGAGCGAGATCATTCTCGACGGACACGCTAGCAGCGCGGATGTGCCCTACTTGCAGAAATCATGATTGCATCATCTTCTCTCAGCCTGAGCGGTCAACAGAGGGCGACATGAGGCGACGAGCATTCCCGAAAAATATGTTGTCGATGTGACGCTGGTCGGTCCACCGGCTTGCCACACCCTCCTTGGCTGCTTTGAGCTTGCCATTTGCTGATCCAGTGCTGGTCCATGCTGTTGTCCGATCCAAAGCCGCTTAGCACTGTTCTTGTAGGGTTTGGTGAAATGACTAGGGCAGGTACTCACGGAAATCCGAGCCATAGACAAGTTTGGACGAGGCCTCTTCCTTTCCACCAAGGAACACCAGCAGGCCTTCGATCTGATGTGGGAAGGGGGCACCCGCGAGATCAAAGAAGCAGGCGTCGAGCATGTTGCTCTTGAGTGAAGCTACGTCGATTGAAGGTGGCGAGCTCGGGAGTAGAGGCGCAGCGGACAAAACCCTGTCCAAGACGGACGACAGCGCTCCTCCGGCATGTGGCACGATCCAGCGAATGTTTGGGAAGCGACCGAAGACGTCGGTCAGGAGCATCGTGGTAATAGCTCGTGCTGTCTCAAAACTGTATTCAATCAGAGGATCAAAGCATGTCGACAGAAGCGGATTGCCGTGGGAAAGTAGGTGTGCTTCGTCATCGCCCTCCTCGTTTGCAGCTCGAAAAGATGGGATAATCTTAGCCGCCTTTGGCTGGCGGACGCAGGGTGCTGTTGGGTGGATAGAGACGACAGCGTTCATCTCATCGAGGCTCCTCCAGAGCGCGTCGAGGCGGCCATCGCCCAAGTAAACGCCATGAGAGTTTGTCATGACGACGAAGTGGTTTATGCCCTTCTCTGCACTCATTCTCCTTGCTTCTTGTACCGACCCCTCAACGTCTGGTAGAGGTAAGCTTGCAAACATGCCCAATCGATCGCCATGCTCTTTGACAGTTGTCGAGGTCCAATCATTGCATTCGCGCGCCAGGCGCCGAGCCGCCTCATTGTCGCCGGGGGTGAGGTGGACGCCCGGCGAGCTGATACCGATATAAGCCTTTTCAATACCTAGGGCGTCCTGATGATGGAGTTGGGCTTCGACTCTCCACCCTAACACGTCCTTGCACAGCTCGATGGGTATCCCATCAATGTATCGTGTCCCGCTGCGACGAATCGCGTCGATGTAGCAAGGAGGAAGATGGTGCGTATGAAGGTCCCACATCATAGATGGTGACCGCAATGGAGGTCGAGCATACGAAGACCCTAAAAGCTGATTTCAGCGCAGCAGCGCCTATAAGCAAGAGCCTCCCGCCGGAACGCCCACATGGAAAGCCTCATTCAGCGCTACGCTTGCATATCCCTGTAAGTCGGTGTAGTAATTGAGGGTTGTTTTCGAGAATCACAACTTCAATTTGCTGGACTGCTTCAAGTGTTCTGCCCTCGGCTCGCTCCTTCCGTACCGTCGACAGGAAGAAATCATGAGGATCACCTTTAAATTTGAATGGTCCGTGCGGCAAAGCGAGCAAGGTCGACTAGGAAGCAGATAAACTTACTACCACTACACCAGAAGCTAGGAAAGGGTGTCGAGACGAACATCTCCTCGAGCTGATCGGAGATGGTAATGGTGAACTCTGTCCCTGCTACACAGCCTCAAATACTTCATACACGCCGAGGCTCTCTTCTCTTGAGCCGCTCTCGAAGCCCGCTGGTGCCTCGTTCTCCGGATGCTTGCCGATGCTCAGGTTTCGGCCCGCAAAGGGTACTTTGCTGCCGGCGTCATCGTTGCAGGGGAGGGAGCCGGAGAGCTGGCGAGCTTCTGAAGAAGGTAAAGGGTCAACGCCATTACACGAGCCCAACCCAACTCGCCATCCCTCGCGTAAGCAACCGGCAAGATCCACCCTGCATGCTCCCAAAGTGCAAGGGAAAGACAACAGTCTGCGCCTCCAGCTTCACAACAGTCAGGCTCAATGCTCAGGTTTCAGCTTCTCATGCCCTTCCTGCGAAGTCTCGACTCTCTTGGTCAGACCGCATTGAAGAACGTGTCTACACAGTGGCGGTGACATGCTCGCAGCACCCATCCTGATGCCGGCATTTGTGCACGGTGCACCAATCGCACGGCCTTTGGCACCTCCTATTGGTGTCAGGTGGCGACTGCAGGTCCCCTGTGTGGCAAGCCACCGTTCTGTCTGTGAGCACATTTCGTCATCCTCGCTCGAGAGCCCTGTCTCCCAGAGAGTCAGATCAGAGTCGAGGCAGGTACAAGAGCAGCTGGAAAACAATTATTCAGAGGGCACGTTCCTAATTGATTGCCGGGGTGGATAAAAAATTGCGAAGCGGCGGCAGTAGCCCTGAGCGCGTGAATAACTGCAGAACGCAAGAGCGCAGAAAGGATAGTGTTCGGAAGATTTAGCGTCGAGAAGAACGAAGCTGCGCGCGAACAATGCGTCAGAGCCGCTTAGAGCTTTGCAGCAGTCATATAAAGCGAGAAGACGGACCATTACTCATTTGGAGTAAGTTCACCTGCCCCCTTTTCACCTCCATCACATCCGCCATGTTCCGCCGGTCCCTCCTCGCCCTGGTTGCCGCTGCCAGCTTGGTGACTGCCTCGCCACTTGAGGCGCGTCAGCAGGCCACTTCGACTTCGTCCGCTACTCCGACATCGACATTGGCCTCCACCTCGACATCGGCCTCCTCCAACGGCTCCTTCCCCACCGACATTGGCTATCCGGGCAAGGTTAAGCAGGGCCTCCAGTCGCCCTTTCTCGTCCAGGCTGACAAGATCAACTCGACGGCGCCCAACTTGCCCCAAGCACCTGCCCCCTACGAGAGTCGGTGGAGCGCAGTTGATGACAAGAATGGTGAGCAAGGGTTTCACGCTTGTTCTAACAATTCGACGCTGACCTTGAAATTCACTGCAAAAAGGTTCCTTCCACATCTTCAAGAACCTGGGAAACACTTCGCCCTACTTCTCGAGCCCTCTCTTTCCCGAGACCCAAGCGAACCGTATCCTCGCGGATACGTGCAACATCAGCCAGGTCCACATTCTTCACCGGTGAGTGCTCCTCATTGTCTCCATAGTATCGGAAGGCACGCGACTGACCAGAAATCCAATGACAGACACGGTGCCCGGTTCCCCACTTCTTCGACCACTGAGGGCGCACCCTTCTTCGGTGCATACATTGCCAATGTGACTGCCAACGGCACTGCCATCAACGGGACAGGCCCCCTGACATTCCTCAACGACTGGCAATACGAGCTGGGCGCTGAGATCCTGACGCGGATCGGAACGCAACAGCTGTTTGACTCTGGCGTGCAGCACAATCTTCTCTACGGCAAGCTGTACAACGCCTCGACCCAGGCTCACAAGCCCGTCGTCCGCACGACGAGCCAGTCACGCATGCTTGACAGCGCCCGGTATTTCACCCTTGGCTTCTTTGGCTGGAATGCATCAGAGGCTATCAATCTCGAAGTAATTCTCGAGGGTGACGGCTTCAACAATACTCTCGCCAGCTACGATACGTGCAACAACTCTAACATCGCGACCGTCGGCGACACTCTTCTGAGGCCTGTCTGGGACCCTATCTACCTCAAAGATGCCATCCAGCGCCTCCAGCAATACACCTCCCTCAACCTGACAACGGAACTCGTGTATGGCATGCAGTCGCTGTGCGCCTACGAGACGATGGCATTCGGCTACAGCAACTTCTGCGGACTGTTCACGAAGGAAGAGTGGCTCGGATTTGAGTACGATCTTGACCTTCAATTCCAGGGTATGTGCCTTGACGAACGGGAATAGAATCGAGACATGCCAGCTAATTTTGAGCTTGCCTCTTACTAACAGGCGACTACGGGTTCATGAACCCGACTGGCAAGGCTCAGGGTATTGGCTGGGCTCAGGAGCTCCTTGGCCGTCTGACGAACAACACGCAAATCTCGCCCATCACGACGCAGAATTCGTCGCTGCTCGTCGACCCTTACTTCCCCATCGACCAGCCTTTGTACATGGACTTTACGCACGACGACATCATCGTCTCTGTCCTGACAGCGCTCAACTTTACCCAGTTTGCCGACTTCCTCGACCCAAACAATCGCACGGAGCCCCGCAACTTTATTTTGAGCCAGATCACCCCCTTCGCAGCCCGGCTCGTGTTCGAAGTCATCGAGTGCTCCAACGGCACCGCCAACGCCAACGCGACGCAGTACATTCGTGCAAAGATTGGCGAGGCCGTCATTCCGTGGAGCGCCGACCAGGGCTGCGGTGGCCAGGGCGTTGTCAACTCGACGCTGTGCCCTCTCCCTGACTTTATCCGCTACCAGCAGGAAACGGCTGTCAAGGCGGCCAGCTTTGACCAGGCCTGCTTTGGCCCCACGCCAAACGTCACTCTTGACACAATTCCTCGCAACGGTACTATCTAGTCACAAGACTGGCTTGCATCTTTCTTAATTTGCAACGTGAAATTCGATGAAAAAGCCCTGTCGAATAATGCGACACCGATTGCACTAAAGGGACCTACGCTCTGAAGTCCGTTCTCTTCCCCAGACCACATTTACCTTATCGAGGCTTGTACAGATGTGACATTGACTTTGTACACGCAAGAACCGATATGAACAAGTACAGAACGAGATGACGTCAAAGGAAAGCCAAGAGGTCATGCCGACGGTAGGCGGGGTCCAGGTCGCCAAAGTCTGGGTAGAATGCCGTCAGTTGGTCCTGGGCGCCGAGGTAGTCGGTGTTGTAGATGCGACAAAATGGCTCCCTGACCTTTCTGGCCGGATGGAAGAGACCCTGGAGGCAGTAGGACAGCAGCACGCCCGGACCCAGCGCGACGCGCATCGCTTCAATGGCATCCATGACGGAGTTGATGACGTGCGGAGACGTCTCAAAAACGTTTGGGTGCAGGAGGTTGAGAAAGTGGAGGAGGGCGTCCTCGGCGCCTAGACCGGCCGTACCGAGAGCCAGGTGCTTCACGACCGAGGCAGCAGTCTGTCGATGGACGGCATCTCGCTCGGTGAGCGCATCTTCAAGGATGCCACAGAGCGAATAGATGTAATCCTTGTTGGCTTCGCCGACGTACTCGGTCAGGAACGAGAGTGCCTTGAGCGAGCCTGTGCGAACATTGAGCTCCGCAGTCCTGTATTCGTTGAGGATAGCGGGGATGCATGTAAAAGGCCCGCAGGTTTCGGCAACAATGGCGATGGCCACTGTCGAGCAGACTCGTGACTGTCGCTCCTGGACGCGCAAGTTGGTCAACAAGACCTGCAGCACATCTTGTGGACCCAACGCTCTGGCAATGTAACCAAAGGAGTTGACAGCGGCTCTGCGAATGGCTTGCTTGTGGGCCTTGAGCAGGTCGAGCAGCTCGAAGCAGATCCGCATCCACTCCCTTGCGCTCACGAACTCTGCGCCCCTGTCCGCTACACGCCCGATGAGGTTGATCGAGGCCTCCTGTACCTTTTCGTGTCGGTTGCGCAAGATTGGTGTCATGCGAGGCAGGAGGTCCTTGATGGGCGGATTCATCTGCGTCATACCGACGACATTGGCGATTGCCGTCTCGGCCGTGATGATGCTGGCCAACGTATCGGGGAACTCCTCACCCAGTTGCTCGTACAGGACCACACCGAGCTTGGAGAGAAGGTGCTCTTCGCCGCACTGCTTGATGACGACAGCCAATTTGGTGGTGAGATCAGCAGCCTGCTGTCGGGTCTTTGCATTCTTGTTGTTGAGTCGCCAAAGGATCGTGGAGACAATCTGCGTCAGGTATGGCTTGACTCGCATGCCCAAGGCATTAATGACCGTGCCGAAGCCGTCAAGGATGATTTTGTCCTCGATCGTCTGCTCTTGCAACGCGTAGATGAGACCGTCGACGAGCTCCACCTCGAGGCGCTCTCCAATGTCGGCCGCTCCCAGATTTCCGACGACTTTCTCAACCGTCTCCATGGCCATCTTTCGGAATGGCTCATTTTCATCTTTGAGATGCGACACGATCCTGCCGACAACCTCAGCCACGCCCGTCTTATTGGCCAACTCCACAGTTGTGTCGACGACATGCCGGTAGTTGCGCCTGTCGAGGGCCATTCGCCTGACCCAAAAGTGCCGGAAGAACTCGGGAAGCATCTCGTCCTTGAGGAAAGAGCCTGTGACACCATCGGTGGCGGCGCACTGCTTGACGACTTTGAGGACGATCTTCTTCATCTCTTCATCGGCCGACTGGAACTCGCGAATGAGAGTGGGAGTCACCTCCTTGACGAAGTACAGCGTCGAATCGGCATCCATGAGAGGAATGATGAAACCGATAGCCTTGAGAAACGCTGCAAGTCCTTTTCCTCTATGCTGCCGTGTGCCGATCCAGAGAGGCTTGAGTACATTCTCGAAGCTCTCGATACCGTAAGGAGCGGCGGCCTCTGCCAACGCGGCCAGAGCGAGAGCTGTCATCGTCTTGACTTTTTGTTGTTCATCTTCGAGACCCTTTTCGACGCAATCTACGAGGTTCTTGAGATGCGGCAAGACTGCACAACCCATCATGATGGCAATTTGCTGGATGATTCGAATGCCCGTGTGCCGAGCTTGCCAGCTCTTCTTTGAGCGGCAAACAGCTTTGAGAAAGGGGAGGAGGGCAGGGATACCCAGTGCAGAAGCGACGACGGAGAAGGCACGAGCGGTCGTGTTGCGCACGTATTCGTCAACATGATCGATGTCAGGTCGCATCGTCGAGATCATGTGAGCCAGACCGGCGGCCTTGGACAGGTTTGAGATGATTTCGCGGCCTTCGATACGCGCATAGTAGTCTTCGTCGATGAGCAGCGGCTCAATGACGACGAGAATGCGGTGCACGTATGGCCGTACAAGATCGTCGAGCTTGTACATAATGCGGTCGATGACCTTGACGAGCAGGTGGCGTTCCTGATCCTCAAGCGTCCTCTCCATAAGCAATGGCAGAATCTTGTCGAACAGAGGTCCTGCCCCAAATTCTCGAGCCTTGTCCGTTATCTGACGCAGCGCTGTTTTCCTCATTGGCGGCGTGCCATTCTTGATCTTGAGGAGAAGACGCATGATCTTGCGCTCCTTCAGCTCGTCCAACGAAAGCTCCATTTCATTCTCCTCTTCATTCAAGATCTTTTTGAAAAAGGTTTGATCCTCGCTCTTGAAAAATGCCAGCTGACCAACTCCAGGGATGTCGGTTGGAAGATCGGGAACCATACCCTCGGCTGCCGCTCTTGCACTGGCCTCGTCCTGCATCATGAATCCGCCGCCTCCCATAGGGGCAGGTGTTGCCATGAGCTTGTGTGCTGGCGTTCGAATAGGGGCATAATCGGCAGGAGGATCGACAATCTTGTATCCTTCACTCGGCAGGAGCTGATCCAATTCCTCATCCGAGATGGTGCGGTTCCTTGGATCGAAGAAGAATTGGCCTGCGGCTACTGCGGGAGCTGCAGTCGCACCGTTGGAGGCAACCGGTGTCTGATCCCACCTCGACCTCTTCGGCGTCTCATCGGGCGCTGTCGCTGCCGCTGGTGTCTCGTCCCACCTTGATTTCTTCTTCTTGGCCGATGCATCATCGGACCATTCGCCAGCCTTGACGTCAGTCAATGACGCTTCACCTGGAGCCCCCACATCCCACCTCCTCTTTCTCCCTACTCTCGGCGTGGCGTCCGGCGCTGGCTTCTTCAAATCGTCGTCATCATCGCCACCAGCCTCTTTGCCTTCGCGCGCATCCCTTTCCTTTTGCTCAATCAGCCGTCTGACCCTCTCTTCCTCCCTCTCGATTTCAGCCCTGCGCATGGCTTGTTTGTAGCTCCCTTCGCCCTCTTCTACACCTTCACCACCCTCGAACGCATCGACAGCCTTGTCGGGACCTACGTCTCGATTGAACCTCTTCAAGTGGTATTCGCTCTCCCGGCTTGCAATCTGCCTGGCCTTGGCTCGATCTTGCAACGGATCTTCTTCATCGTTGGCAAACTCGTGCAGAAGATGCTTGGGAGCGGAGAAGGCGTCCAAAGGATTTGATCTCTTCTGCTCGTCCTCGTCATCAGAGGCATCGTCTTCGACCGAAGGAAGCTCCGCGACGTAGTCCGACTTTTTTCGCCCGCCGTACATATCCTTGTCGAAGCCGCCTGCCTTCCCGAGGGCAATGCCTTGGGACTCGGCGCTGGCCTTGCGCGCCGCCTGGAGCTGCTTGATCTCCTCTGACTCCTCGACCATCCTGTGCTCTGGATTGAGTGGGTGGGTGAAGGAATGTCGTAAATTGCAATACGTGGCTGGCTGCTCGCTATGCTCAATGCTGCTGAAGGCTCAGCGCAGTCACGTGTTTTATTCCCTCAATCGCTGCCCATCCATCCAAAACCTCTAATTGCCACCGATAGCGAGGAGACTTCAGAGCGTCGCTACGGGGCTGCGTGCGCTCAGCGATTACAGAGACTATAGTCCTCGATGGCACCGCGCCAGAAAGCATCAACAGCGCAGGGAGGCGCAGGAGGGGCTTCGACACCCGGCGCTGCCTCATCGGGGACGCCGGCACCCGATGATGGCCCGCAAACAAGTGCCGGCGGCACTTACTCGCTCGAAGATGTCGTTGTGGGATCCAAGGTCTTTGTGCAGAAACCGGATGTCGCGACAGGAGAAGTAGAAGAACGCAAGGCCGAGATCTTGTCGATCAGAGAGCGGCCGAAACCCCGAGTACCTCGCCACCTCCAGCAAGAGCAGAAGGACAAGGAGGAAGCAGCAGCAGCAGCGGGCACGGGGCCCAAGCCAGAGGAGCGGCTAGAGTACTATGTCCACTACTCTGAGTTCAACAAGCGATTGGACGAGTGGGTCAGTGGGAGCCGGCTGATTACGAGCCGCGAGATCGAGTGGCCAAAGGCCTCAGGCGCGACACCTTCCGGCCATGGTCACGGTTCAGCATCCGGAGCAGGGAGGAAAAAGGTCAACCGGACAGCGAGCGGGACAGTAACGCCAGTCACGCCTGGAACGCCAGCAGGTGCCCAGAAGCAAGCAACAAATTTGTTAAAGAAGGCGGCGCTGCAGGCACAGGCCAGCGTAGGCGATGGACTTGGAACCGATGGCGCTCCCAGCACTCCGACTTCATCGCAGACGGGACAGAAGAAGCGCAAGGCCGATGACGGGGAAGAAGATGCTGACGGGGAGGATGTTGACGCAGAGATGCAGGATGCCAATGCCGAAGCCGGGTCCGGACCATCAGGCGAAGGTGCAGCAGGCGAGGACGGTGCAGTGGTGGCCATGGAAATGGTGGATGAGGACCAGGACATGACAGACGACGTGGCGACGCCCGAGAACGGGGGCTTGACTGCATCACTCCACCCCAACCGTAGACCCGAGGTGTTCAGCAAGGAGCAGGAGATTGAGAAGTTGAGAACATCGGGATCCATGACGCAATCGGTTCACGAAGTGGCACGGGTGAAGAACCTGGACAAGATCCAAATGGGCAAGCACGAGGTCGAGACTTGGTATTTTAGCCCGTACCCCGTCGAGTACGCTCACCTCGAATGCCTCTACATCTGCGAGATGTGCCTGTCGTACTTTCCCTCGGAATTCGTCTTCAAGCGGCATCGAAAGAAGTGCACCCTGAAACATCCACCGGGCAACGAGATCTACCGACACGAGGATATCAGCTTCTACGAAATCGACGGTCGACGTCAGATGGTCTGGTGTCGGAATCTTTGCTTGTTGTCCAAGTGCTTCCTCGACCATAAAACGCTCTATTATGACGTTGACCCCTTCCTATACTACGTCATGGTGCAAAGGGACGATGCCGGAGCGCACATCATTGGCTATTTCTCGAAGGAAAAGGAGTCAGCGGAAAACTACAACGTCGCATGTATCCTGACACTACCGCAACACCAGCGCTCAGGCTTTGGCCGGCTCCTGATTGAATTCTCCTATGAGCTCAGCAAACGAGAGCACAAGCTAGGCAGCCCAGAAAAGCCACTCTCGGACCTCGGTCTGCTAGGCTACCGTGCCTACTGGGCTGAAACCATCGTTGAGCTGCTGCTGCGGACCGACGATGAGATTTCTATCGAAGACATCGCCAATCGAACCGCAATCGTTCACGCCGATGTTTTACACACGTAAGTTGTCCTTGCCATTCGAGCAGGGGTTGGTCCGAGCTAATCTTCTCGCCCTTTTGGCCCCAGCTGCACGGCCCTCAACATGCTCAAGCAGTACCAGGGCAAGCACTACCTGGTTCTCAACGACCAGGTGCTGGCCAAGCACGAGAAGCAAATGAAGAAGAAGCGCATACGAATCGTCCCCGACCGGCTCAACTGGACCCCGCCCAAGTTCAGTCGCGACCAGCTGCGTGCCCTCCTGTATTAAGAGAAGACCCCCGCCCATGTACCATTAGTAACTGCCAAATTCATGACGATGCCATTCTGAGTCTCGTTGTCAACGCCATGTAAAGCCGTCCGATACCGTCCAAGTCTTCACAAGGGTGAAGGTGTCAACGAGAGAGTAGTCGATCGGCACGTGATCTTGCCGATGCGCGATGACGCCATCAGGAGTGTAAGCTTTGCAGAAAAGTTGCAGCAGAGATGCCTTGATCGTCTGAGCTTGGAAGACGAAGCTTGCAATGCTATCTTGTTAGAAAGGTTGGGATGCTGTTTTCTTCGATGCGAAATCCACACTGCTTAGTCCTTGTTAACCTTCGGGCTGGATGCAGTTAGTTGTACAGATGGTTGCAGCGCGTTTTCCCTGCTCCTGCCATAGAAATTCGCCAGAGAAACGTGCCTCCACGGGCGGTGCGTTACACACTACAGAGAGTGGCTATTTTGATATTATTCAGATCGTCATCGGAGCCTTTGCTTTGACTATTGCCGACTGACCCTCCCTTCGCCATCTTCTTCGTTCCCTCTCTCCTTTGTCGGACAATTTAGAACGAGGCAGTGGACGGTCATTGTCACTCAACAAGCTTGCCGACTCTCTCGTGAGCATCTTTGTGCGACCCTCGCGAGCAGGGTTTGAACGAGCCGCCTCCGAGCGACGTTGAAAGAGAGCGCGAGAGGCGAGAGCGCACCGCTCATCACTTCGTGGAGGTACGACGCAAGAATGGCTGCTGCTACGCCGCCAGTGGCGCCGCTCAGCTCTGGAAATAATCAGGTTGATGGTGAGTGGGACAGTATTGATGAAGCCCCGCCTGCGGGCACTTTCGATGGCGCGTGCGAAAAGGAACAGGAGAAGACGAGGAGAAGCGAACAGTCTTCTGTCGTTGCTGTTGCTGGCAGCCTTTACCTCTGCTTCTGCTTCTTCTTCTTCTCGCCTGTGTACTGCCTCTGCCTTTTTGACTCGGCGATGAGGCTGACTGTCTCCCCCAACGCCTTCTTCTGCATCCCACTCGACATGATCACCCCTGCTCCTCCTACGCCCACCACCCCGCACTCTGCAAACACCCCTTCTGAATCCTCCACCCATCTCGAATGCGCTTCTGGTACGACTGTCTCAGTGTCAGAAGCTGTCTATTCGTTTCGCCTCTTGGAGGCTCTTCGCAGTGGTGAGTTTTCCTTGCTCGCTCCTCACGCTCTCCCTCTCTCTCTCTCTCCTCTTTTACTGACTTTGATTGCCAGGCGATCAAACGTCACTGCACCCTTTCTTGTCAAAAGTCAACCAGACCAAGGGTACTTCAGTGAAGGAACTCACAAGTCCCTTGCATCTCGCTGTGCGCTGTGCTGAATGTGAGTGGAACGAACGATCAAAGGCTGCGAGGCAAATCCCAGCTCATCTCCTTTTTGCATTCCGGGTAAATAGACAATACCATCGAGCTGTGCCTTGACTACAAGACCGTCGATGTCAACGCTCAGGAGTTGCAGAGTGGCAACACTGCCCTTCACCTCGCCTCCTCGATTGGCCGGGCGGACGTGGTGAACTTGCTCCTCTCCCAAGACGACATTGACGACACGAAGAGAAATCACGACGGGAGAGACGCCCTCGACGTTGCATTGTCGCCGGAAATCGCCCAGGTCATCCAGGGTGAGAGCTCCCTGAACACCTCTTTGTTACTCTGTGCTTGGATCGCTGAACCGCAGTGCTCGACGCAGTCTCAAGAGCCAAGATCAACCTCGAATTCCTGGAACTTCTCGAAAGATGGGAGAAGGACTCGCCCGATTCGGACGCGGCGCTGCGAGCCCTGCTGGAGAAACCAAGGATCGGTGTGGTCGACCTCAACGCCAAGACAAGGTCGGGTGGAACGACGCTGCTCCACGAGGCTGTTCGACGAAAAGATACTGCCCTCATCGAGATGGCGGTGCGCAAGGGCGCAGACGTATTTGGGAGAAACAGGCGAGGAAAGAGGGTACTGGAGAGCACAAAGGACGAGAAGATCAAGGCTCTGCTGCAGCAGCGTGAGTTAGGAATGGGCCAGAGCAGCGACTGGCCGATGACTGACTAAAATACACCACAGTCTCTAATGCAGACGCCGCCATGGCCGCCTCTGCCCACCAGCCTGGCCTTCCGCCGACCTTTCGGGGCTACCTGGCCAAGTGGACCAATATTGCTGGAGGCTACAAGACTCGCTGGTTTGTTCTCGAAAATGGCTACCTGTCCTACTATACCACCCAAGACGAAGAGGGCAAGCAGTCGAGGGGCTCCACCAACCTACGATTTGCCAAGATTCGCGCCGACGCCAACGACAAGCATCGCTTCGAGGTCATCGCTGATTCTGGTGCCTCCAAAACTGCTCACAAGCTCTACCTCCGGGGCTCCCACCCCGTCGAGAGGGCACGGTGGGTGCAAGTGCTCCAGCAGACGGTCGAATCGTTTGATTTGGACCGAACCACGTCGAGAGCAGAGAGTGTTCGAAGCCTGCAGCGTGCAGAGACACAGAGCAACATCCTCGATCCTTCGCTCAATACATCATCGACCCTCTTGAGCGGGCCCACTTCGGTACCCTCGCGTACAAACACACCGTTCCGCGTGAAGACGCCCAGCATCAAGGGCAGCGCTCTCGGTAGGACAATTTCGGGAATGAGCAGCAGTTTCAAACCCGGTACATCGGCGCGATCGAGCGATGCAAACCCGGCGCCCATGGGTAGCATCGCTCAGACACCAAGCATCATGAGCAGGGACAGCCGTACGCCGAGCGACGAACAACTCTTTGAACAATCGGGCGAATATTTAGACCAACCCAAAGGGTCGCCCAATCGCATACCTCATGAGAGCGAATTTGCCCTCATAGCCAACTCTTTGCGCACCCAGGTCGACCTCAGCCACCAGCTGGCGCAGTCGCTTTCGAGCAGCAGCGTCACCACCGCGCCAGCGACGTCGACCGATTTGAACGCGTCGGGCAAATCACCGTCGCTGTCATCCAAGGCACCGCCTCTCACAACGTCGTCACCCGAAGGCATTCGACAGACCCTGCAGGACTCGCTGCAGAACAGCTCCACACTCCTCAGCAGGTACCAGGAAATCGTGGCGAATCGCGAGGCATATCTCACCAGACGATATGAGCAAGAAATCCAGGCTAAGCATCTCTGGGAGGAGAACATGAAGACGCTTGCCCAGCAGCATGCGGAGATGGAGTCTCAGCTCCGCGAAGCGGCTCAGGAGAATGCCAGGAAGCGAAAGGCGCTCCGAGAGGTACGCGAAAACTTTGGTTCTTCGCCTGGCGCTGCCCTGACCAGCCCGGCACCGGCCGTGGCCTCGCCTGTACCGGTCCGCGGTGCTTTTACACCCAGGACCAATGAGGCATTCGAGACACCGACTGCTTCGCTCTCCGCTCGTCGATCCGAGCCCAGGCCGCACGCAACGCTCGATCCTCCGCTTCCCCCACCGATCACGGGCACTGTCTCGAGCATCAACACCATCACTGCTGACAGTCTCCTAGCGGATGGCGATGCTGACGATGGCGATGAGTTCTTCGACGCCGTCGAGAGCGGCAACCTCCCCGGTCTCAAAATCGAAGACTCAGTCGAAAGGAGTCGGGAAGGTCTCACTCCCGCTCTCAGCGGGGACGCGCCCAAGGCCACAGACAATCAGGTCGATGACAAGGCCCTGGAGCCTTACCGGAAACTGAGACACGAGATGCCCATCGACAAGGACAATCGACCCTCGGTTTCGCTCTGGTCGATCCTCAAAAACAACATTGGCAAGGATTTGACCAAGATTTCATTTCCCGTCAGCCTCAACGAGCCCACGAGCATGCTCCAGCGTATGGCAGAAGACATGACCTATGCCTCGCTTCTCGACACGGCTGTTCGACAAAAGAGCTCCACTTTGCGCATCGCCTTTGTGGCTGCCTTTGCCTGCTCAAACTACGTCACGACGCTGGGCAGGGTGGCCAAGCCCTTCAACCCACTGTTGGGTGAGACATTCGAATTTGCAAGCCTCGAGGAATGCAAGTATCGCTACCAGTCGGAGCAGGTGTCGCACCACCCGCCCATTTCGGCCTGTATCGCCGAATCACTCGAAGGCGAGCCCAACGGACCCAGCAACTGGGAGTACGCTGGCTGCGTACAGGCACAGAGCAAATTCTTGGGTAGAAGTTTCGAGATTCGACCCACGGGTATGGCCCACGTTCGTCTTCGCGTTGGCGGCAAGGTGGAACACTACTCTTTCAAAAAGGTTACGACGAGTGTCTCTGGCTTTGTCACCGGATCGCCTTCGATCGACCACTATGGAGACATGGTGGTCAAGTGCCACACCACGGGTGACGAGTGCACAATGACTTTCAAGCCTCGCGGGTGGAGATCCAGTGTGGCGCACGAGCTCAAGGGAGTCGTCCACTCGGGTATCGACGGCAGCCTCGCATGGGAGATTGCTGGCCGTTGGTCTAATCAGATTGTTGCGCGAAAGGTCAGCACCGTGGGAGGCGACACTCTCGATCCGGATCGCAACGTCGACTCACTCAGTACCGACCCGAGTCGCACCGCCAATGGGTCTATCGACTCGGCCCTGCCCGAGCTCGTATTGCTGTGGAAGTACCACACCCACGCACTCGGACCATTCAACCTGACGCCCTACGCTGTCATGCTCAACGACTTGCCCGCAGGTCTGCATGACTGGCTTCCTTCGACAGACTGCCGACTACGACCAGATCTGAGGTTATTTGAGACGGGCCGCTTCGATGAGGCCGATGTCATGAAGCGCAATCTCGAGGAACTCCAGCGGGCGACGCGAAAGGAGCGAGAGTCTGGTCAGAAGCCCCCCCACAAGCCAAGATGGTTCAGCAAGGTCATCGAGCCCGATACTCAGGCGGACTATTGGGAGCCGCGGCGCACTTCGCCGGATGGATCCGTTGGCATTCCAGAGTACTGGTCTGCAAGAAGCCAGCAGGATTGGGCCGGCGTCGATTCAATCTTTGGCGAATACACTGCCTGATTGCGGTGCTCCCTCCCTCTCTCTCTTTCTCTCTTTACATTACATTATTCACCTTTTCTCAAGTTACCACACTCTTCGCTCTCTGCTCTTCACCCTCGCTCTCCTTTAATTCTGCTGTTCTCTTCCTTCTTTACCCCTTTGCTGTTGGAATCAAGGACGAAGAATGAAATTGCCTCCGCCAAGGGAGCGAGCGACTGTGATTCTTGATCGGTCACGATTTTGAGCTCGTGTTTGACGCGTCCACATCTTCTACACCAACAAACAATCTCGACCTCGCCGGCCTATGGCGAAGGCGAGCTTCTATGCGGTACAGCAGGGCCGCAAAACGGGGGTCTTCCGCACGTGGTGAGCCCCCCTTCAGGCATTGGCTTACTGAGTCTATACTTAAACGTCTGTGGTCATATATACAGGGACGAGTGCAAGCAGCAGGTCGACCACTTCCCCGGTGCGCGCTACAAGAAGTTTTCCTCCAACGAGGAGGCCGAGGCTTTCGTCCGAGGAGAAGCAGCGCCAGCTTCTTCATCTTTGGCGGCCTCGTCAAGCTCTTTGAAGCGGCCTCGCGAGGAGCAAGCTTCTCCTAAAGAGCTTGTCAAGTCTGCTGGCGCAGCACCGCTTTTGGGAGCGAGCGGGAGCATCGCTCGATGTCGACTGGCCTCCTCGCCCACGCAGCCTCTCGCCGAGTCTGAAGAGACGGAGGACGGCGTCCGCGTAATCGAGGTCTACACTGACGGGGCTTCGTCCCACAATGGCCAAAAGGGAGCCGCGGCAGGCTACGGCGTCTACTGGCCCGAAGGAGATGAGGACCAGACGAGCGATGTGCACGGGTTGAACGTCAGCGAGCGTTTAGATGGGGAGCTTCAGACAAACAATCGGGCTGAGCTGATGGTGGGTTGTTGTATGACCTTTGACACGCTCCGTGAATGCTTAACAGAGACGAGGACGGCAGGCGCTCATCAAGGCGGTCCAACTCTGTCCGGACAAGGATGCAAAAATGACGCTTTATACAGACAGTCAGTACGCCATTAATGGTGAGTCTCTCTATCCTTGTCCCCCTTTTCGCCCGTTTTCCCTTCCACTGAGGTTCTTTCACGCAGCCATCACGGTATGGCAACACGCCTGGCGACGCAACAAATGGCAACGTCGTCCTGCAAAGGCCGGTAGCGGTGCTTCACCGGTGCTCAACAAAGACCTCATCCGTCGCCTCGAACACGAGATGGCGTCCCGACTACATAGACCGAAGCTCGTCTATGTCAAGGGCCACAATCGGAATCATGGAAACGAAATGGCAGACCGGCTCGCGGTAGCAGGCGCTGCTAAAGCTGCGATTCCGCGTGACATGTGGGTAGAACACGAGCCGCCGGTATCGGACGATGAAGGAAGCGGTGGGGACAGGAAGAGGCAGAGAACCGTGATTGATCTTTGGACCAAGGCCGGCGTCAGTGTGGAGAAGGCTCGAGAAAAGGCAGGAATCCTTCTGCCACAGGCAGAGGAGAAAGTGGCTGCAGCAGAGGCAGAGAAGGACAAAGATGTCTTGAACGTGGCAGAGGAAGACGATGGCGGCGTCGATTGGGATCAAGTCGAAGTGTAAACCTCTCTCTGTTTTCCATTTCCTCTCTTCTCATCACTCTTCGTTCATCATCCTCAGCTCCTCCACCCTCCTCCCGAGAAGAAGACGCATCCCATCCGCTTTCGCACATTCTGTCTATAGACTTGTAACAAGACGACGATGGTGGCGTTGAGCAACTGCGACATCGCACGAGCTACTTACTACTACTTTTGTATCAATAGCAAACAGAAGGTCCTCAATGACAAATCACCTCCAATGACAAGCGAATGATTCAAGATCAGGTGTATTCTCATCGAAATAGTTTTTAGAGGAGATGCAAGAACAGAACCAGCTATTTTGCCATCTCTATCAGGTCTCGGCGGAAGTGGAAGGGAGTGACTGATGCTGCTGCTGCGAATGCGGAGACTGGGACGCCAAGGCGGAAACTTGACAATATGGATACAGATATGAACAAAGAAGAAGGAGGGGATCGTGTGTGGGGGGTGTGGACGCCAGGTCGTTAATAAGTTAGGCGAAGTCATGACCGTGGGCGAGAGAAATTAGGCCGAGGCGTGATCGTTAATGGTCGTAAAAGAGCCGGGATATACACAATTGTCCGAGTCAAAGATTGTTTGGTGGTGGATTGCTTGTCGTTGCACGAGGCAATGACTGCAAAATCAATTGGGGCGGGAGACACCTTGCCTCTTCCAAGCTTGTGCCACCCACGGGTGCTCGCGGACCTCCTTGATTGTTGCGCGCCTCTCAGGGTCAACGTCGAGGCATGCCTGAAGGATCGCGAAAGCGTCTCGGTTCCAGTTGCCCTTAGGCGTGGGAAGCTTGCCGCGAATGGCCGACGTCGGATCGGGGAAGGGGCACTCGCCGCTGAGGAGGATGCTGAGCAAGACGCCCAGGCTCCACATCTCTGCATGAGGTGCTCTGTACTGCTTTCCTTGAAGGATCTCGGAGCTGGCGAAAGTCATTGTGCCAAAGAAGCGGTTGAAGTATGGCGTGGGCTTGCGGATGTCGGTAACAACGGCCGAGCCAAAGTCGATGAGCTTGACGTTGAAATCGCTGTCGACGACACAGTTTTCGTCCTTGATGTCACGGTGATAAATGCCCTTACGATCCAGGTGGTAGACGGCCTCGACGACTTGCGCAAAGACCCACTGAGCCTTGTCTTCAGGTAGGCGCGAGTGTTGTTCAATGCATTCAAACAGGTCGCACGACGATCGTCGCTCCATGGCGATCGCTTGGGGTGGACGAACCGGCTTCTCCTCCATCGAGACAGGCGTCGCCACGTTGCTCTCTGGAGGAAAGACGGCAAGTTTAGGCGATTCGAGCGGCTTAGCGGCACACGGCTGCGACTTGGACTGCTGCATCAAGGGAGCTGCGGGAGGCGACGATGGAAGATTTGCCGACTTATCGACTGCAACGCCCTCGTCCTTGTCCTGAGGTTGCTGCTGCCCACCAGCCTTCCAAGGCGAGCCGTGGTGCTCCATGATGAGGTAGAAGAACTCGTCATCGTCGAAAAGGTCGACGAACTTGACGACACATGGGTGGTCGACGGCCTTGAGCACAAATGCCTCCATCGGGATCACGCCCAGATCCTGGTCGCGAACCCATCCGTGGGTGGGCACCTTGTTCTTCCAGATAAATTTGACCGCGACTGGCATGCCGTCACGATCCCTCGTAGCCCTGACGACGAAACCGAAGCCACCGCTTCCCAACTCATCGCCCAAGGTGTAGTTGCTGCTGAAGACGGGGTGTAGTCTGCGGTTGGCCAAGTGGCGACCAGAGACTGTCTTGGGTACCGCCGATTCCGACATGGATTTCTCCATGGGTGGAGCTGCGATAGCAGGCTTGATGCGGTCTTTGAGCAGCGACGAGGCGGCATTCTGCACAGGCGTTGGGGCCAGGCGAGGGGCAGATTGCTGCGACGGCGGTGGCGACCTGGCAGGTGAGTTCTCACGGTTGATTGGGTATGGAGCCATCTTTGCCGTCGTCTTGGGCTTTGTCCTCGATGCACCGACCGAAGAATCAGAGCCACCGGTGTTGCGCTTTTTCATGCCGGAGTTGCTGCTCGTTGCGCTGACATTACTCGTGGAGCTGTTCCAGCTCTGTTGCCGGTCCAGGGACATGTCATACTCTGGTGGCAACAGAGGCTTGGACTGTTGAAATGGCGAGTAAGGAGGAGTGAGAAGCGTCGAAGTTGAAGAGGCCGTCGTCGAGACAGATGCCTGACTGCCTTGGCTGCTCTCTGCGCTGCTCTCGCCACCGTCCGAGACGTGGCTGCTAGCGTCGCGGCTGACCTCCGAGGCAGTGCCCTTTGTGCTGTTGACCTTCTTCATGCTGACAGCGGCAAACTCCGATGATAGCGGTGACAAGCCCATCGAACCGTTGCGCTGCATCTGCTGTGGTCGCCTTGTCGAGGGCTGAACACGGATGGGTGTGATGACCGGCATGCTCTGCCTGTGCGTTTGCTGAGGCCTCACCGACGGACGTGGCTGAGACGAGGTCGATGACGATGGAAAATAGGGAGAGATTTTGTTGCCCATGGGGCCGCAGAGAGGCGTGGGCGGCTCAAAGGGACTAACGGGGGTAGCACCATGGGCCGCGCCATCCCTGGCACCGCTGGCGATATGACCGCCTGGCGTCTGTGGGGCGTTTGGATTGTTGAATGCAGATGACAGCGAGGGGGGAGGCAGGCTGATCTTGAGTCTCCCCGCGAGGCCGGGAGGTGGGTTCCGGCCGCCGGCAAGGCGAATTGTGGCCGTATTGTTGTTCTGGCGGTTGTTGGTTGTCATTGTCTTTGGGCTTTGCGCGTCTGCTCCTGAAACACAGCTGTGGTCCGGAGAGGTCGGGGTAAGCTTCAAGCCCAGCACGTCGCCCAGCTTTGCGTGGTTAACAGCCTCTGTGTGGTCGTTGGTAGCGTGCTTATCAGCAGTGGCGTAGCTGGTGCTTTGCTCGCTCCCGAGGGGCGAAGTAGCAAGGGCCGCAGGGCGCATGCTTGGCGACAAGGTTTGACTGCTTCCGACCCGAGGGCTGACGCTGCCAAAAGAGAAATTCGAGAGGCGGTCCTGCACGGTGGCGTCGGATGACTGGAAGCGGGAGACCGGCGAGGGCGTCAGGACGTTGGCAGACGAGGATGGAGCAGAAGTCATGGCCTGGTTGCGAATGGGCGTCATGACGTCGAAGCTCTTCGTTGATCCAAATGATTGCGACAGTTCAGGTTCCTCGATGTATTGGCTGTCGATAGGCGAGCCAGACGACCCAGAGTCGAGGGAGCTGTTCGAGAGGGAAGAGCCATGCCTAGGACGTGCACTTCGCGCGTCACGGAGCGAAACGTCTACGTCGTCGCAGTCCATTGCGCCGTCGTCGTCTTCCTCCTCTTCCTCTTCCTCGTCGGAGGGCATCCAAGTAATCTTTGCAGAATCGCGTCTGTAAATGTCGTCGGGATGACGGTGAAGAACGTGAGGGTGGAATGCTGGCTGCTCGTTGCCTGTTTGCTTGTCGGGCTGGGGAGAAAAAATGTGTTGCTGGAGAGCGAAGCCTTCGGCGCTGGCCGAGCGCATTGTCACATCGCCTGGCAGGCCAGGATGATGAATGTTTGTATCCATGGCGAAGGAAAGATGTCACTGGATCAAAACTAAAGAGAGGAGGACGACGGCCATGTCAGCGCCAGCGGCCAGTAATTGATAAGTAAGCGGTGGTAAGGGACCAATGCGTGCTTCGGAACGGGATGCGCGAAACAAAAAGGGGGCTGCGTCTCTCTGGTCTCCAAATTGGCGCCAGGCTCTATAGAGGGAGAGAAGGGGGAGGGGTAAAGACCAAGGAGAAATCCGAAAGGTGCATGGCGCATGACCAGGAGGGCGCATCAATCTCCGTCCCTCGTCTTAGCGACAAGCTCGCTGGACAGCGGAGGAATGATTGGGTGCGTCCAAATCCAATAATAATACGAGGTTGGGTGGGAAAAAATTAAAAAATGTGACAATGCTGTCTTTGCCCCGCAGGACGCTCGCTACGCGTACGTCTGCTTGAGCGTCCAACGCAGAATGGATTGTCCATGGTCCGAGGGGTCGCCGAGAGCTCCAAGCCTTTCTAAGCAGACGTCATCATCGGCGATGAGAAGAAGAAGGACCGTCTTCGCCACAAGACGACGACAGCTGAGCGGGGCTCTTTCGCCGCGTCTTGTGTTCATATTGTGCTCTTAACGTGGAATAGCGAAAGGCTGCGTCGCGTCTGACTTCTAAAATCTATCCACCCGCCGCTGCAGGGTACTCACAAAGAATGGGAGGATGCGACGCGGCTGCAGCGACCAGTCGTGCAGGCAAGTCGAGCTCAACGCTGAGATGGGGAAAAAGAAGATGTTGTCGTTTGCGAAGGGCCGAATTGGGCGTAAGAGAGCGAGGGGGGAGGGGGCTCAGGTGGCGGGGAAGAACAAGCACCTCTACGAGAATAGTCGTACTAATGAGGGCCGAGAAATCGTTGCTCGAGCTTCCTAAATGGTTGCTACTTGACTGTTGTTTAGCAGGCGATCGATGAAGTTGTTGGAACGCACGATGATGGTGTCGATGAAGAAAGGCGACTTGTGAAGCGGTCCAGAGGAGGATCGAGATCGAGATCGACGCTCCTCTCTCGTCTGAAAAGAAAAACGCGACCCGAGGTGCACATACAGAAATCGACGAAATAAAAATAAAGCGTTTTGGTCAGGGGAGAGAGAAACGAGCCATGCGGATCGGATTCGATTTCAGGGAAAGGGCAATGCGGGCGCAACATCGCTGTGTGACTTTGCCGGATTTGCCCCGTCAAATGTCACAGCACATCCCGCCTTTGCTCCTCCATTATTGCTTTCTTTACATGTCAGAGCAGGTACGCACGGAGGCGATGTACCAGTCCGTTTCGATCGTACCACGTACCTCTTTGCCACTCGCCACTCGAGATAGCACTGTGCAGCCGCTTCATCCTCCGCCACCTCTGACCTCGCGCATGTGCTGAATCACGTATTATTTGCACTTTATTACTCACCTTACTCCTAGCCGGTGTTTCCAATACTACCAGCTAGCGCGTGAAGACCCTTGAACGTTCCCATCGCACGGTTCGGCCTTTTTCATATCAGGATGGAACAATCTCCGACCCAGCTCCTCTTCCTCTAGAGGTTGTCGCCTCAGCACCTGGAGCAGACTTGAGGCAATGGGCCACCTTTGTTACATTTGAATCAATCTCAGTAAAATAACACCAGAAGAACGCGTTGCGCGTCGCGCGTTCCTACGGATTGCTCGATCGATGGCCACAAAGTTGTGACAGCACAGAATGGAAGGGGGGCTTGAAACAAGACACGGCAACCCAGATCGAGAGTCAAGTGAACACCCGTGCTGTCTGTACCTGCCTCGGTGTTCGTCCCAGATCGTTGCTTGTGCAGCAGAGCTTTGACAGAGGTAGAAGTTGCTTGCTGCCGGCAAATATCACCAGGCATCTCGATATCTCGATGACCTTGGAAGAATGCAAGGAGGCTATCGAAATGGTTGCTTGGGTGGCTTGTGTGTGTATTGCTATTGATTGATTGACCCGAGTCGGGAGAGGTAATAGGAACGGATGCAGAGCATTGCATACCGGACCGGAAGCATATATGCGTAGCAGTGCCGCAGACTTGGTCCACCGCTTGGCTCTTCCCGCCTTCATCTCCCACTGCTCAGGCTTGACGCCGGAAGAAAGGAGCTCTTATGTTCACCACCTTCCCACCTCCCCGTCCCAATCCCACGCTCTGCCTCTTTCCTTACTCTTTCAACGGGGTGTGAAGAAAGGACCATTAATAATAAAAAACGGACTTTTTAGCGCTCCCCCTTGCATGCCTAAAAAAAAGAGGAAAATTAAGCTCAAAGTGCATGCCACAAGAACCCGTGCGGGAAGGGACCCTTTTTTTCTGAGGAGAAAGACCCTGTCTTTTCTATCCGGCCCGCTGTGTACCCCGTGCATCCTACGAGACATGTCAGATTTTTCCTGCCCTTGCCACCAGCGGAGGTTGCCGCGACGCGTCCTTAGATGACGAAGCCGGCGAGCAGCCATACCAGATGACGCACGCCCGCACGCAACGACGCTCGTGGAGGTAAGCGATGCTAGCCGAGGGAGCAAGCTTTGCAATCTTGCGGTATGCCTTTCAATCGATCCGGCGTTTGGCTGCCAGAAAAACGTCTGCTGTTAGAACGCGTTGTGCTTGGCGTGCATGACAGACACGTGACAGCGTTGGTGACAAAAATACCGTCGCGTGGCATCCCGCGGACGTTACTAATTGAAAAAATGTTCCGCGGACGCTTTTACTTAGACGCCTGCTGCGGCATCCAGAAAGAGCATTGTAGCTTGAAACTTGGCGTGTTGGTAGAACTGATGATTCTACGCATCCTCTCCAAGACTGAACAATTTTCACTTAGTAGAATGCTGAGAACGGGCAAGAAAAAGAAAATTTTGAAGTACTCCTCCCACCTTGGATTTCGAAATTTCATGCTGTCAACGTGCATCACTTTTTCTCTGATGGGCAAAGTCACTCAATATAAGAGATAAAGCGCTCGAATTTGGTGAAACAGTGGATGGACACATCAAGTATACACTACAGACGTTTGAAAGGGGATCTATTTTCAGGTCTGTCTAGGAAAGCCTGAGCCGCTTGCACCTTGATTTTCCACCTCAAACGACTTTAGCATTTCTTGGCCACGCGGATTGTGGGCCACAAATCCCTTTACAAGGTCTTGCAGAGCCGGAGACCAGTCCGTAAAGAGAGTACTAGCCCTTGGGAGTCAATTGGTGGTCTTTGGAGGAACCTCAGACGCTTGTGCAGTGATTTCTGCCTCAGTTGCGCGTTGCTTCCCTTTTTCCTTGGACAAAAGAGGTGTTGACGATGCATTGCGAGCCTCTTGAGTCGCTGTATTCCACCGGCGGCCCTCAGAAAGGAAACTGGTTTGAGTCTTCCTCTTCTGCAAGCCACGGAGACCATCTATGAGGCTGTCTTTGCCTGCATTGTCGAGCTCTTGCTGCACACGTCCTTTCAGCTCTTGCTCGAACATTTTTAGCAGGTCTTCTTTGATGTCGACGTTTTGTCGAGGCAGCTCCTGTAGCTTCCTTTTAAAGGCATCCAGCCGGACCTGTGGCCTTGCCTCTTCCAGAATCGACACTCTGTCTGTGGGTGCAAGGTGAATTTGAGGGATCTTCGTAGAGTCAATTGGCCAAATTCCTGTCTTTTTAAATGATTCGATGACAATGTCATAGCGCATCCCTTTCTCACGGGCTGTATTGAGCATGTCGAGGAAGTCATGCTTGCTTGCATTCACTCCGAGTGGTTGGCGCTTCTCTTTGAGGCTCTCAAGCTCGTCGTTGTACGTCTTGAAAGCAAGGACATTGTGTGGCTGTAATTCATGTGTGGCGTTTGACGGGTATGTGATGATCTCGATGTCTTTCTCCTCAGCTCTGTGTAGCACCTCTGGAACAAGGTGCGTTGCAACGTTGTCGAAGATAAGCAGTCGCCACCCAGAAGGGCTCCTCTTGTCTGCTGTAGCCTTGTCAAAGTTATCGAACCAGCGCAGCATGACGTCCCAATTATTTGAGCCCTTTGCATTCCATTCGATTGTCCAATCGCCAAGCTCTTTGCCATGCTGGAGGATGTCCATATTCCTGTTCTTGCCAACAAAGACAATTGTTGGTGGGAGAATGGAGCTGTCAGCACACATTGTCTCGATGACACTGGCCTTGGAAGAATCAGCTGTCCCTCCTCTTTGAGGTGGCACTGATTTGCGGCGTCCACGGACAACAATGCGCTTTTTCCCCTGCCTGGTGGACTTGTTTGGGCACTTGGGGGTCTCGTCCATCCCAAAGATGTTTGCTGGTCCCAATTGGCGCTCTGAAACAGTGTCCTGCAGCTTTGGGAATGGAATGCGGCCTTCTTCAGCATGACCCTTGGTGAGCGAAGGCACAACTCTACTTACAAGCTTGTAATATGCCTCAATCTTTGGCAAGGTCAATGCCCAGATCCTTGCCTCAGTCTGGGACCTGACACGGCGATAGCTAAACTCTTTGTGTCGCTCCAGGAAGCGATCAGCCCACCCTGCAGCAATTGGCGATTTTGCTACCCTGCTTGCCTGCATCTCAAGCTCGTCTTTTGATGGAGCCCACCCCAGGATGCCTCGCCGCGTTATCCACCAACACAGTTGCTCCTCCTCCATGTCAGAGACCTTCCTCCTCAGCTTCATTGCCTCTGGTGCTGAGGGAATGCCTTGTAGACGTCGAAGGATCTTTTGGCGGCTGACACCATACTCCTTGGCCGCTTTGAAGGCCGTTGACACTCCATTGCGCACCTTTTGTGTTGCTTCTTGAACCCTGGACTCATTGTGGTTGATCTTGGCAAGAGCCTGTCGCTTTTTGGGACGCATCAGAGGTGATTGGAGAGAGTTATGGTGGTTCAAAGCTGTGGCAGAGATGGGCGACACCGCCCAGAATGACCGTTTGCGGAGCACAAAATCGCCCCATTTTGACTCAATTCACGCCGTGACAGCAAAAACTCGGTCATAGGACAACTACGCCATCACCTCGTTTTTTTCTCTCGCTCTTTTAAGGGTGCTTTGACCTGTCCAGGGCCATTGTAAAGCTGCAAAAAAATCATGCTATTGAGGATGGCGTAGTGGAATGCTGAGGTAATCAAAAACACGTGCCAAAAAGCGTCCGCGGGATCGAGGGTGACGGTAATATACCGGTATGACATTGGAGTCTAATGAGATGTGACAAACGCCTGGGAAACAGGGAAGCCGAGCATGGTACACTTGATATAGATCGTCATTCGCTATTCATCAATCATCATCCTCTTCCTCCTCGTCATCGCTGCCTGAATCGGCAACTGCTGAGTCGACGATGTTGTTTGCATTGCCTCCGGTCATGTAGCCTAGGGCGTCCTGTCTCCTGCGTTCGAGTAGCTTACTTTCTTGCACCAGCGACGTCTGCACGGCCGTGTTGCCAGCTTCGTCAGACCGCCGCCGCCTGGACGGTGGGCTCTGGGGTGGGAGCAGAAGGCCTCGCGAGCTAGGTTCTGCATTGCTGAATGAAGAAGGACGCAGTCGGCCGCCCCCAGCCCCACCGGGTCCCGGAGGTCTTTGCTCCTTGATCAAATTCATCACGGCCGAGTTAGGGGCTATTTCGGCGCTCTGCACCGACGGTGATCTTCTTCCCTTTGGCGTGAACGAGAGCGGCTCTTCTTCCTCCTCGTCCTCCTCTTCTTCGCCGTCTTCGGTTTTGTAATTCTTGCTTGTTCCCTTGGCCTGATGCTGCGGGTCCTTGTTCTCATCCATCGAGGCCGCCGAGCTCTTCTTGTTGATCTGTCGCTCCGCCAGAGCCTTGGCGAGCGATGACGGAGTTGGCAGCGTGCCGTGTTGCTGCTGCGTTGACGCGCCCGTGGCTTGCAGTTTGGAATTGGTCATATCGAGGGTGCAGTGGTAGTAGTCCTCAAATGAATCGGACATCCAGGTGCCGACAAACGAGATTACATGCTTGGCTTCTGCCAGCAGCGCGGACATCTGGCGGGCAGTAAAAGCTGTGGTCAGACGAGGGTACCAGAGGCAGCAGATGGAAAGAGAAACGCACTTGCATGAAGCCGTGAGACCAGCCCTCAATGATGCGCATCTGGACCCAGTCGTCAACGTTGCCCATCTCCTCGATGCTGCTTCCATTTGCGGTACCAGACATGCGGAGCTGCTCCCCAAAGCGTCCACCTCGCCGTTTCAAGTCGGCTTGCTTCGCCAGCTTAGCCTGCCGGATCCGTCCGGCCATGACGACGGTGTCGTCGCAGATTGGATCCTTTTCTCCACAGATGAAGAGCACAGGCGGGAACTCTGCGAGGAGGCGGGCAGGGGCGACAATGGGCGACAAGTACATGTCGTGGTCGAAGTCTGGTTGACTCCGCGGTCCGATGCTGATTTTGGATCCTGAGTTCAAGTCTTCCTTCTTCATCGCTCTTGCGTTCAGATACTCTACACTCACTAGAGGATGGCCATAGCTCTCATCATGCTCTGCGTCAAGATGCGGTCCTGAAAGTATCCCGCCATGCTCGTCATTGTCAATCTGGTATTGACCATGTTAGCCTTCTTTTGCTTCTCCTCCAGCTCCATGTCCATCTTTTCTGCCGTAGCCTGCAGCCGCTTCTGCTGCTCCTCCCGCTCGGCCGCGGCGGTTCTCTCTGAGTCGCTCGGCCTTGGAAACTCGTCGACCTCGTCGCCCTCGATGCGACCGAGCCACGAAGAGGTGACGGCCTGCTGTCTGCTGTCACTGGACCGCAACGAGCCATCGTCAGGGGAGCCTGGCTCAGCCTCGGCCATTCTTGCCCGCTCCACCAGGTGCAGCTCTGCGTGGCCAGCCAGTGACGTGTAGCTCCTTTTGGACGCTGCCCTCTGCGTCGCAGACGTCACTGCCGTCCCGGAGGTTCTGCCCTTGTTGCTCGGCGTCACCTCCCTCTTCAGCGGACTTCCTCGTTTGGGTTCAAGCGACTGGAGATTGACTTCGCTCTGCTGTCGCAGGACATTGAGATGCTCTGGCTTCATCCAGGACGTGTACGCAAAATTGAGGCTGGGGTAGACGAGGACCATGGAGATTGGCTTCTTGAGCGCTGGCGGCTTGAGGTCGACACCGCCACCGATGGCTGCCGAACGTGCAGCATATGCTTGCTTGATGCCGGGTTGTGGGTACTCGAGGATCTTGAGCATGACAGCGGCGGCAAGATTACCACCGGCGCTGTCGCCCGTCAGAATCGTACGGAACGAGGAGCGCCCCGACATGCCCAGGCCACGACCGCCAGACTCGTGCAGGCTCCGGTAGACATCGAAGCACTCCTCGAGGGCATACGGGTAGGGGTACTCGGGAGCCTTGCAGTAGTCGATGGCGAGGACAGGCCTCTGGACCTCCTTGGCGACCTGACGAAGCCGCTCCTCGTGATGTCTGTTGTTTGTGGTCAGCCATGCGAATCTGGGTCATTGAAGCATCTCATCTGCCGACTGACCTCGGGTCCATGCACACGAAGCCGCCGCCACAAAAGTCAATGACGAGCTCGTCCTCGTCCTGTAGATATCTCTCTTCCTTTGCATAGAACAGCCAGGCTCTTGTGGGCCGCTTTGCATGGGGTCCGATCTCGGGTCTCGGCAGGAGGATGGGTCTCGCAACGGGCAATCGCGGACGATGGATCCAAGTGACTGCTCGAATGTACGGATTCGTCGTCTTGTGCCAGGTGGCTCGCATCATCTCAATTGTGCAAAAGGCGCGGAACTTGCGCAGCTTCTCCTCTGCCTCGTTTGCATACACGAGGTAGTAGCCCGAAAAGACCATGGAGGCGAGGTCGCGCAGCCACTGCGGCTTGATCGTCATGGCAGTAGCGAAGCCTGCATCGAGGGCAGTGACGATCCATGTGACCCGGTAGAATGGGCTTTTGTCCGTACAGTGTCAGCAGAGAGAGCAAAGAGGTGGTGCCGTATCCAAGCGCAAGTACCCACCGAGAGTACATCCTCGCCAGGGGCTCGGGCGCACCAAAGCCTGCCAGGGCGTCCAGATGCCTGATCGCATAGACGCTCGTGAGGGAAAAGACAAAGATCTGCCATGGCGAGAAGCGTGCTGTTGGGTGTCATTATCGCGCGGACGTCGTTATCTATCAGTACACGAGCAAATAAGAGTGGTGCATGTGCGATGCCACTCACATGCGTATTGGTTCAGCCGGCGAGCTAAAGGCAGCTTTTTAGGTCCATCTCGAGGCCCTTTGCCCAGGACCCAGCCCCAGAATGCTAGGACGAGCAGCACTTGGAGGCGCTTGAGCCCCGTCGAGGGCCGGCCCAGGAGGTGGTCAATCATGGGCCTTCAAACCTCCTGCGTGACCAGCGGTGAATGTGTGTTGCAAACGAACGACGAGACAGCGCCGGCAATTGCGACAGTCTGTCCAAGTCCGTTCCCTGCTTTCGCAAAAGTCGAAGAGAGATGGTCCAAAGGAAGGGAGAAAGGAGCTGGGCAATTACACCGGCTAATTGAGTGCGCCTGTTCCCGATTGATCAGGCCCGATGCAGCGCCCGTCTGCGAGGTCAACGTGAAAATTGAGTGCAGCGCGGCCGAGGTTCAACTGCTGCTCAAACTCCTCCTACGCGTGTTTCCTCTTTCCTTGACTTGTGCGGCTCAACTTGACCTCCTCGAGACGGACAAGTTGACGACGGGACAAGTTGACGATTCAAAGAGACTTTGGTCGTCTTTTGGTGCGTCAGACGTGTGAAAGAGCGTTCGAGATACCAGCGCCTTGACATGGCCTGAGCGTAGTGCAGTAAGTTCAGGGCCCGTCCCAGGCGGCCACGTGGTCAGCGCCGTCTTGCCGTCAAAAGATATGCGTACCGCACAGATGACGGCGAAGAGGTAGGTAGTCACCGGCGGGATAAAAGCCAGTAGTATGATATGCCATTTTGCCATGACTCTGTAAGGAGCCGGATGTGAAAGTTTTACATAGGCATGAAAGAGAAGAGAAAGGGGGAAAGGGGGGAGGGGGGAGAACACAGCCGTGCGAGGGGGCGAGCGAAATGTAAAGGGGTAGAAAAGAGGGCGCTGCTCAGTGAGCAAGAGCCTTCTTGCCCTGGCGAGCAAGGTGGTTGGCGTGCTCCTGGTACGGCGTCGGAGGAGGGGCAATGTCGCGCCTGAAAAGGATACATGGTCAGTCTCTTCTTCTTTCTCTTGGCTCTTTGGGACTAGATATTGGGAAAGAAACGCACCAGAGGGTAGGGTCGAGGAAGCCGTAGGTCTTGGTGAGAGCCATGTAAGCGGCCTGGATGAAGTTACCCTGGGTGGCCGTCTGGCCCGAAGCCTGGGTGTAGCAGTCCTCGATACCAGCCATCTGGAGCATGCGCTTCGAGGCAGGGGCAGCAACGATACCGGTACCACGGGGAGCGGGAACGAGACGGCACATGACCGAAGCGCACTTGCCGCTCGTCTTCATGGGCACCGTGTGCGGGTCACCGAGGGCGTTACCCCAGTAGCCACGACGGACGGGAATGACGTTGAGCTTGGCGATGTTGATGGCAGCGCGGATGGCCGTGGCGACCTCCTTGGCGCACTTGACACCGAGACCGACGTGGCCGTCGAAGTCACCGACGGCAACGAAAGCCTTGAACCTGGTGCGCTGACCGGCACGGGTCTGCTTCTGGACGGGCATGATCTTCATGACCTCGTCCTTGAGCTTGGGCAGGAGCATGTCGACGATCTGGAACTCCTTGATGGGGAGCGAGAAAAGGTAGATCTCCTCGATCGACTTGATCTTGCCGTCCTTGACGAGCCTGCCAACCGAGGTGACGGGGACCCACTCCTCCTTCTCGCCGTCCCTTCGGCCACCACGGCGAGGACCACGTCGGCCACCCCTTCCGCGCCCACCAAATCCACCTCGTCCACGAGGAGCAGCGTCAGCCATCTTGAATCTTGAGTCTGTTCAGTTTCGTGCAAAGTGGTCAGTCCTACTATCTCCCTCGCTTGCTGAGCGATTAGATGGCAGCAGACACACCTTGAAGTCGAAACGAATAGGTGAATCCAAGTGACCTTGACGAGAGCGAGAAAAGCTGAAGGAGGCGAAGGAAGACCAGCCGGGCCTCGCGCCTGCGTCTTTTCGGCCGAAACTGCGGCGACGCGAGATTTATCAGTTACTTGGGCTCTTACTTGGCGCGCGTTTAATTTCAGATGGGCAGGGCACGATATTGTATTGCCTGATTATAGAGGACACTGGGTGGAGAGAGGACTAGATTGGCATGATGAGGAGAGATAGCGACTACGACTGCACGGAGCCGAATCCCTGTGGGCACTGCAGACCAATGGGCGCACTGCCACTGCGCATGTAGCAGATCTTTGCCGTCGTACATTCATCGTTGCAGGGCTTTGTCTTGGGGCTGTTGCGGCCCTGGTACGTGGTGAAAGTCTTCATGAGCTCCGGCCTCTTTTCCATTTCGTATGTCAGCTGTGACCAGAAAGTGGCGTTGAGAGGAGCAGCAGCAGGCCACATTCCACCTGCGTCGAGCTTGACGGGCCCAGCGAAGCCATTGGCGTCCGCAGCCGAGGCACTGAAGTTGCCGTAGGTGGAGCGGGCAGAGTAGAGATGCTGCCAGGTGAGGCCCTGCTGGGCCTTGGGCAGCTCGGGGAAGCCCTGGGCTTGAGCGTAGTACTGATCAATGTCCATGACACTGTATGTCTCCGGGTCTACAGTGTAGTACCGGATCGAAGGGTTGACGTTGGTCAGCGGCGTCACTGACGGTCCAATGAAGGAGACCGCCTTGGCGTTGACGGTGGCCTTTGACGAGGCATTGTTGGCGTAAAAGACGTTGAACTGGTCCTCGTGTGTGTGTCCCAGGAAGATGTGGGCAATTGTCTTTGGGCTAAAGTGGTCGACGATCTGGTAGAAGAGATTCGTCGGGTTGGCCAGGGGATTCGTTCCGTCCCAGCCCGTCAGGACGTGCCCCACGATCCAGACACGCTCACCGCGCGCCTCGCTCTGGATGAGCTCGTCAGTGAGCCAACGAAGCATGCCCGAGGCATCTGGGTTTGTCGTGTTGATGAAATTGTACACGTTTGACTTGTACCAAAAGTCGCTGTTGACCGTGATGATCCTCAGGCCCTTTCTGGGGCTGACAGAGTAGCCGCCGTAGTGTGTCGCCACCTGCTTGGCCTCTTTGTGTGTGAACCAACCCTCGGCGACAAACAGCCGCTGCAGGTTCTCCCAGTCGTACGAAAAGGCATTGACGGCCTCGGGCGGCAAGTCTCTCGGTGCGGAGCTGTCCGAAGGCGCCGTGTCGTGGTTGCCAATGGCGGAGAAGACGGGTCCCTTGCCAAAGTATCGCTTCATGCTGTCAAAGATTGATTGCTGCGTGTACCGGACAAGGTCATCACTGATGTGGAATGGTGCATCGTGCACGACCATGTCGCCCGTGTAGAGGGACATGTCGACCTCGCGCTCTCCGTTGAGGGGCGTGACGCTCTGGAGGGCACTCATGGCCAGAGACCAGGGCGCATCGCACTTGTAGTTGCCCCAGTAGTAGGCCTCTTGGCTGCGGTTTGCCGGGTTGGGTAGAGTGCCCTGGGGCATGGGAGGGCCAGAGGCCAGGGTCGAGTTGAACGAATCGGCACGGCAGCACTGGCCGGTTGTGCACCCTGCCTCGGCGCCCACGAGGAACCTGGGGTCGACGTGGATGTCCGACAGGTGAGCGACGCGGAACATCTTCTTGTTGCCCCGCTTGTCCAGCCAGGCTTCTCCGGTTCTCTTGTGCGCCTCGTCTTCATGGACGAGAGCTTCTCGCTTTACGATTTCGTCTCGCTTGCTCTTGGAGCCAAACCAGCCATTGAGGAAGTTCTGATCGAGCGTCAGGGGAGCTGGGGTAGGGCAGGCTTTGTTCTTGTAGACATAGCTGCAGATGTACTGCCCGTCTGAGGGCATGTCTCCCTCCAAGTCGGCGTAGCGGAGCACCTGAGCATACATGGCGCCGAGGGTCTGAGGCGCATACACGCGGTTGCAGTTCTCGGTTGCATTGACGGCCGTCGTGGCAGGGCTGTACTTGAATTGCTTGCACAGATTCTGCAATACGCCAGGCACGTCCCTTGGCTTGAGCGCGGCGAGCTGCTGGCCGAGCTTGAGCGAGTTGATGCACTTTGAGCAGTTGGACAGCGAGGCATCTGCGATGATGGCCGTGATGTTCTTTTGGATCTGCGCAGCGAGGTCCTCGGGCGCGTTCTTACTTCCCGGTCCAGGCTTGGGGAAAACGGCGTCTGACGCAGGAGGCAGGTTCGGTAAGATGGGCCCTGCAAGAAGGTCTGGGAATGGCTTTCCGGTCTTGGCATCGATGACCTTGGGCCTTGGCTCGGTCTCAAAAGCTTTTGGGTAGCTGTAGAAGCCCTCGAATGCATCTTTGGGGAACCGGGCCGGCGCCGTGAAATTGTCGACGGGGTGAATGGCCCGACTCGTGGGTGTCCTAGGATCCAGATGGTGGTGGGGCGGGTAGAAGGGCGAGGCTGAGCCGCCCACAACGAAGAGGAGCAGGGCCGCGGCGAGGCTGCCGACCAGGAGGGATGCAGACGTTCGCATCATGCTGCTTCGGCTCTGCGGTGGCGTACGATGTGCGTGCGCTTCGAGATCGTCCTTCTTGTCGTCGTGGTAGAGCGTCATGGAGATTGCGCGAGGCCTCGAGGGAGTGCGCCTGCCCGTAAGCAATTGGGCTCAAAAAGGGCAGCCAAGGAGACGGGCGGGCCGCCTATTTTTTATTTTCTTTTTCCTTCGAGAAGACCAGAGCGGCCTTGCAGATGGTTGCTCCGGTGGCTGAGTTCAGGGACAGGAGCAAGAGCGGAGGACAAGACCGATGATGTCGCGCGAGCCATCGATCTTGTTCCTTGATCCGGGCGAGGCTAGGGGTCTGCAGCTTCGCAGAAGTCCGGACGGATGGAGCTTTCTTTCTTAGCCTCATAATATTAGCCTGCAGCTATGCACGGCCCCTCTTGCTCCGAGCGAACGTGTCTCCTGCTCCCTTGTATCCTGCGACTGTGTGACAAACCGGTCCTTTCTCGCTCTTCTTGGATAGCATTGTATCAGATTACAGACAAGGGTTAGGTCTTTTACAGCAGACTAAGTTCTTCTTCTACATGAGGGTGAGCTGGTGTTTGCTAACGGACGGGCGGAGGAGCGGAGGATTGTAAAAGGGAGACCAGCCCTTTCTCCTCTAATGTGAAAACAACGATATAAAATCCATGGAAATGGAAGACAAAGGGGGGAGGAGGAGAGGATTGCGACAGGACGACTAAGCAGCGGTGACCCGCTCCCTCTCACCCACTGGACGGATCCAGATCAGTCCTGGTCGGCTCCTTTCTCGCAATACGACAAAGGGGAAATTATTTTGACCGCCGGAGCTCGTGGTCTTGGGGTTGCTGTTGTTCATGTTGCCATAGTGGGGGCCTCTGGAATCCGCCGTGGCCAGCGATGCCGTCGCTGCGGCATCACCGCCCATGACAGAGGCCAAGAGGGCAGCCTTTTGCTGCGGCGTAGCGCCTGCCTCGGCGCAGCGCGATACAAGAGCCTTGGCATGCTCGGCTGTGCCTGTAGTCGTTCATTGTCAGCGCAAGGGTCTAGGCTCAACTCGAGCACTTTGCTTTCTTCTTTGAGACTTACCTTCGGTCTCAATAACAATCTTTCCGTGCCAGCCGCTATCCACGACCTGGAGGCTCTGGTCCATCTGGCTGATGATCTGGCCTGCCGTCGTCGTTGCAACAGCTCTGTAGAGCCACTTTGCGATGCGGTACCTGCCCTGAGGGCTGACACTGTCGACGTGGTCTTGCACCAGCCTCAGACTCGACAAGATCTGGTCCTTGAACGGGCTCACGTCGAGGTAGATGACGGGCTGCGACGTCGAGGATCGCAGGACATTGTGCCAGTAGGATGGTGGGAAGATGAGCGAATTGAGCCAAGAAGGCAGGTGACCTGCCACGTCGTAGGCATAGCTGAGATCGCGGAGGTAGTGGCCGTCGAAGACGAATTTACCCTCATTGAGCGAGTCGCCGATCGCAACGTCCCAGACGACATCGCCTCGTCTGAGCAGATTCCAGATGCCTGATCGATATAGCTCGCCTTCGCAAAGAGTCAGCTCTTCGTCCGAGAGCCAACCAGACGAATCCAGAGCAGGCACCCAGACGCGGAATTGTGCAGCTCGACCAGGCTTGTAAGGCGAAGGTAGCGTGATCATCGATGCAGCCTCGCCTTCGAGCTGCGGAGACTGCTGGGCGCCAAATGAGCCCACGTCAAGATTCGGGCTTCCATTGGGCGAGCCTCGAGGCGAGGCAAGCACCGGCGAGGTGAGCGTTGGCAAGGACGCATTTGGGAGAGCACCGGGCGACAGTCCGCCGTTCTGAGAATGAGAAGGCGAGGGGTAGTATGAGTTGGCTCGTGGCAGGCCTGAGGCAGCAATGGGACTGCCAAGTGGGCTGTGGCTTGGGCTGGCGGAAAGCCGGCTGCCGCTTGGCGAAGGCAGAGGAGGCCTGCTGCTGATGTTGCTGGTGCTGCCACCGCCGGGAGGGGTCGGTACCCTGAATGAGGGCTGTAGCCTGAGCCTCGTCAAAACTCGATTGTACGCTCGCGTTGTAGCCCTGGCCAGCCGTGGCAGTCGTGGGTCCATCTCCGTCGGCGCCATGGCGTACTCTTTGCCTACAGCGGCGTACTCGGGCAAGAGGTCGTGGCTGAGCAAGAATGCCTCGCAGTCGGTAAAGCTGAGCGGGCACGGGTCCCTTGAGACCGTCGTCACGCGCTTGCCCGTCTTTGGATTGACGGTAGTCGCCGTCGTAGCCTTCCAGGACGTGTAACCAACACAAGCCAGGTAGCGCGATATGATCATCTCGCGGTGGCTCGAGAGGGTGAAGCGAATGTTGGAGCACGTCTGACGCAACGCCTTGATCTCGGCAAAGTCGAGGTGGGAGATGAGGCGTTGGGTGACGTCGGGCGTCGTCGAAGTCCAAATGAGCTCGAAGAGGTCATTGTAGCGGACGTCGTGCATCTCCTCTTCGTACTCGATTTGCACTTCCTCGTCTTCGTCCTCGGATTCAGACTCTTCTTCTTCTTCTTTGTTTGCATCCGCCTCCTTTGCATCTTCGCTTCGCTCCTTCTTAACGTGATAGACTGATTTGGGGACTTGGACAGCGACTGTCTCGAAGCGATCGTGCGACTGGATCAACGAGGAGTCTGCAAGACCGTGTGTCTTCCAGCCAAAGCCATAAACGATCAGGTCCGGGTTGGGCTCCCTCTTCACAGCAGGCACGACCCTTTCCCTCTCCCTCTGGCGGCGTGGTGGGGTGGAGGGACGCCTCATCCTCCTCTCATCGTCCATGTCGAGGATGCTCGAGCCCTTGCCCGAGCTGTTCTTGTTGTGCTGGTGGGTGGCGGTCTTTGCTCCTGCGAGCAGTGCGCCGAACTTGCTGTCCGCTCGTTGGTGTGTCTGCTGCTGCTGACCCGCATTAGCTTCCATCTCACCATCGAGGTTCATTGACAGGCGCGACTGAGTTCGTTCGGCTCGCTCTTCGTCTCGCCGTGGCCTTGCCTGTGACATGCTCTCGGGTGCTCCGCGCGCCGATCCATATCCTTGCTGGAGGCCTTGTGTCACCCCCTCGTCGTCATCCACTTCGACTTCACTGCCGTCGTCGGCACTTCGGTATGCCCACCCTGCGCTACTGGGATTTGTCTCCTGTGATTGCGATCCCACGCCGTCGGTCGTCGTCGCCTCGGAAGAAGAGGATGTGATGGCATCATTCTGCGAGTTGTAGGGCGAGCTGGGCACGGCGGCAGCATACCTGCCTTCATCTTGGGTCATGCCTCGCTGAGGGGGAATCGGCTTGGCAACGCCATCGCGGGCAACCAGGGCAGAGTTGGATCGAGTGGGTCCGGGAGGCACTGACCGCTGCTGCTGCTGCTGCAAAGACGGCTGCGGGGAGCGTCGCTCTTGGGAAGGCGGCTGCTCCTGGCTAGGCCTCGGAAATTGGAAGGCCGCCATCTGGCCGCCGTCCTTTCCTTGGCCAGGCACCTTGACTGCAGGGGGTGACGGCTTCTGCTTCGGCGCTTGCTGAGGCGGTTGAGTCTGCTGAAGCTGCTGAGCTTGCTGAGGTGTCTGCTGTTGCTGAGGCGGCTGCTGGGGTCTCTGCTTTTGCTGAGTGGGCTGCTGGGGTTTCTGCTGTTGCTGAGTGGGCTGCTGGGGTTTCTGCTGTTGCTGAGGTAGTTGCTGAGGTGGTTGCTGAGGTGGTTGCTGAGGTCTCTGCTGAGGGGGCTGCTGAGGGGGTTGCTTGGGCTTCGACTGATTGGAAGAGCTCTTCTTGTCGGAAATTGGTTCTTGTCTTTGTTCCTGCGCTGCTTCCTGCGCTGACTGAGGCGACGGAGGAGGACGAGGGGAGGGTGGGAGCTGCGATCTCCGCTGGTTTGCCTCACCCTTGAGGCTCTTCTGCGAGCTTTTGTTCGACAAAGTGCCTGGGGCTCGCTGCTGCTGTCGCTGCTGCTGCTGCTGCTGCTGCTGCTGCTGGGCCGACGAGGCGCTTCGAGGCTGTTGTTGTGGATGCATTTGGTCTCTTGGCGGCGGCGCCTGTTGCAGCTGTGGCGACGGTCTGCCATTTTGCTGAGCCTGTTGACGCTGGTCCACAGGACGCATAGGCATCTGCGGCAGCTCCTCCTTCGTTGGCTCCTTTTTCTTTGTCAGTCCAAAGCTGCTTAGCCTCTTCTTGAGGCTGCTGGTCTTCTTTCCACTGGCTTCTACCTCTCCCCGGCTCTGCTCAGGCGGCTGTTGCGGCTGCCTGGGCTGCAGAGGAGGGCCCTGGGGACCACGCTGCTGAGACTGAGGCTGAGGCTGAGGCTGAGGCTGAGGCTGAGGCTGCTGTGGCGGCAGCTGTGAAGGATGCATCTGCGGCTGCGCTTGTGGACGCGGCGGTGGCTGCATCTGCGGCTGAGAGGGTTGCCGCTGCTGCTGGAGAGGGCGTTGCTGCTGCGACTTGTCCTTGCCATTCTTCGCCTGCTGTTCATGGTACCTCTCGAGCTCCTCCATCCGCTTCTTCTTGTACTCCATGTCCTCCTTTGCTCGCTGTACGCCCCTCTCCGACTCAGCCTTGAGCTGGGCCAGGCGAACTTCGTGTTCCGACATTGGTGGCTGGGGCGACTTGGACCTCGATGATGCCGTCGCACTCTTTCGTCTGTCGTCCGTGGAAGCCTGCATGTGACCATGACTCTGACTCTGACTGAGGCCCGGGCCACGCTCGTTTCGAGATTGGTCCGGCCTCGAGGTTGCCTTTGGCGCCTTTTCACGACTTGACAGCGATGAAGAGGTACTCCGGCTCTCGGCCAGGGGCCGGGGTGTCTTGCCCTCCTCCTTTGTTGCTCGACCGGCCGCCTCTTGCTGCGTGGGCTTGCTGCGGCTGGACGGGGAAGACGAAGAGGGAGACGAGCCCTTTACGTTGGAGGGAGCAGGAGGCGGTGGAATGTCGGGCGGTGGTGTCTGAGGCACAGGGCTTCTGGGTGGGGTCGAAGCTTTCATCGACCTTCTCTTCTTTTGCTCCGTTGGAACACCTTGACCTGGCAAAGTACCTTGGCCCGGCATTGGGGCTGGGACGTGGGCTAGGGCCGGAGCTGCGGCCGGAGCTACGGCCGGAGCTGGAGCCGCGGCGGGAGCGGATGCTGGATCGTTAAAGAGGCCGTTGATGCCGCCTTTGGAGGGCGCGGCGGTAGCGGAGCGGGGCAACGTGTTCATCTGGGAAGCCGATTGCTGCGAAGTCGATTGGCCAGTAGCTGCCAGATTCGTGTGGGAAGACGATCGTTTGGGGGCGGCGACGGCGGCCCCCGTAGAAGGAGAGAGCAGCTGCGTCTGCGAGGGACTGATGCCGCCGCTGCCATGCGAATTTCCTAGCCCTTCGAGGGACGTGCCCAGTCCTCCGATCGGATCGAGGTCGAGGCGTGAGAAACGAAGGTCCGGCATCCTCACTTTGTCGAGCGTAGGCAGCGCTGGCGCTGCCCCAGCACCTTGCATCGGCATCGGTGGCTTCTCCTCCATCGACTGGGCTGGCCCACCCTGGCCAGCCGAGACGGACTTGCGCCGCTTTGCGAGAAAAGATTTCATTGTAAATCGTGCGTGGTAAATGCGCTTGCGTCGTTAGCTGGAAAAAGAAGTGCGAATCGTCAAGCCATCGATCGACTGTGCCTTTTGAAGGACAAGCTCAAGTCAGGAACAGCACAATCCGAAGATGGCGGTGGTGATGGTGGTTGGGGTAGTGGTCGACTGGAAGATGCAAAGACAAGGGAACGCGCTCGTCGAAGCGGTAGAGTCCGACAGGGCGAGCGAGATCAAGGTCCGGGCGCGCGGCGCGCCTGCTTCGCGAGCAGTGTGTAAGCTTATAGTAGTTGCAGTTCTCGCGTTCATTTTCCGGACATTTTCTGCTCCCTCTCCTTAGCACATTCTTTCTTCGAACAACTGCACTCTGGGGAGAGACCCGCGGCCCTGCGAAAGGGAGAGGCCATTCGCCCCAAAAAAAAAATATACAGCAAGCCAAAGCAACGAGAAGCCCCTTGAATTGGATGGCGGCTTATTTTCTCGAGCGGACACCCCTCGGAAAAGGCGCGTCGCGCCTCGTCGACAAATAGAAAATGTCACCCTCTCACCTCAGACTGGTCAATCAGTCAACCGACGGACGAGATGTCCCTTTGCATTTCGCGACGAGGCTGCATGAACCGTAACTCTAGCTGCTAGAGCTCTGATGCTACTCTTGTCAATAATCTTGAAATTATTGCGGGCAAAGACCCCCTGGCCTACCTGAAAAGATTGGCTGGCGGGAAGAATGATCTTCTTCTTCACACAGCTTTTCCTGGAAAGAATTACAAACCCAGATCTTTTTGGTATTCTTGATGAGGAGGAGAAGAAAAAAAAGTAAAATCTTCACTGCAGGGACCAAGTGCCCCCGATCGCATGTGCTATGCATATCCTCTTTCTTTTTTCCTTTCTTTCGAAAGAATTGGGGCCACAGCGGAATCCGTCCGAGCTGATTGAAGGCGCGCGGCTGCAGGTCACTTTGAACAATCGTATTTGCAGGAAGGACGAGACCGAGGTGGGCAAATGGACAGTGTGCGTGGCCCTCCTCATCTGGTCCATCTCGGTCCTCATCGATGTCTGTGCTCGCATTGATGAAGTTGAAGGGGAAAGACGGGCCACGGCGCCACAACAGGGTCCAACTGATCCGCAGGAACTACTACTACTACTACTCTGCTGCGTTCGGTCCAGCACGCGTCTGCAGCATGCACGCACCTCCTAGGGTACGCGCCTGCTATCGCTGCATCGCTCGATGCTGTACATCTATTCAGCCACTTCTTTCGCCCTTCTCTAAGAGACAGATGTTTGGTCACACGCTTGTCATTTAAAGAAGACTTCCTGTACACCGTTGTTGGCGCCAAGGAGAACTCAGCTGGCTGTTGCAGACACAGATGTGGCGGCCAGCGGTGCGCTGCAGGCAGGGGTCGTTGTCGTCGTTGTTGTCGTCGTCGTCGTTGCTCGCCTTAGGCGATGAAAGCTTGGCCTCGGAGCTTATAAATAGTCAGATTGAACATCCTGTCATCTGAAACGAGCTTGACTCACCGTTATCAGGAACCTCCATCTCGCGCAGACGCATAACTGAGCTCTCAAAATCCATGTGGACCGACCGTACCATGCCTCTTCGAGCCAGGATTCTGCCCATGATCAGAAAGACGATGAAGAGTGGCAGGCTGATGTATGACGAGACAAATTTGCCTGTGCTCCAGCCCCCTTTGAGAAACGTCGATGCACCGTGAAGGCTGATGCACAGGAGGTCGTCAGTTTCTTTTGTATCAAACAACCTTCGCAATACGCTCACAGGACAATCGTCACCGTCCAGCCAATGACCCAGTATGCCGCAAATGGCTGGCACCAGGAGCGATACGGGAGCACGGTGCGCCGGTAGCCCTGCACCTGAAAACCTTTGCGGAAGCGGAGATAGAGAAAGGCAATGCATCCCCACACCATAAGACCAGATACAGACGCTGCGTTAATCGTCCACTGCATCGGCCGATGTCAGCGTCGAGAGAACATGCCAGGCGGACTACCAGAGACTCACAGCAAAGATGTGGTTTGCCCCGGATTTCACGCAGAGAAAAGCGAGAAACGAGACAGCGACGCCGACTGCAACGGCGGGCAGCGGCAGTCCGCTTGCAGTCGTGGTGCAAAAGATTCGAGGTGCCTTTCCCGCAATTGCCAGACCGTACAGCGCCCGAGAGGAGGTGTAGAGGTCTTGGCTGCCTGCAGAGATCGCGCTGAGGAGCAGGACCGCGTTCTGCCAGGCGGATCAGCAATGCACATGTGCTCGCGAGCATGGGTAGGCTCACGATAACAGAAGGCAGCACCCTTATGCCAGCAATTCGAATGGCAATGACAAAGGGACTTTCGATGGCCATGTCACTCTGCATGCTCAGGTCAGGGTGGTCGCTGGGGCACACGAACGCGATTGCAAGAGCTCCCATCAGATAGAGCACGACGACAGTGACCCAGACTGTGCTCTCGTGAGATTGGGCTCGTGAGCATACACCCCCTCTCATTCCCTCGAGTCAACATTACGCACCAAAAATGACGGCGCGCGGCAAGATCCTGCGAGGATTCTTTGTTTCGGCCGCAAGAGTGCCAAAGTTTTCTGCGAAGCAATGCCGTCAATTGTGTCCTTGCCACGGTGCAGAGCAAAAACGCACCGACTCCAAGGAACGAAAAGATGGCCCTGCCGATGACTGCGATGAAGCCGAAGAGATGTCCGGCGAGCCCACGCACCTCCTCGTATGGAGGTTCGTCGACAGGTGCGAATTTGTTGAACAACGTCCAGGGATGACGCCAATAACGTGTGCCGATGGGCTCTTCCACGCCCGCACCCGCGACCAGGCAGATGCTTACAATCGCCAGACCCACAATGGTGGCACATTTGATGGAAGCGAGCCAAAACTCTGTCTCACCGTAAACGCGGGCGCCGAGGAGGTTGACGACGGAGATGATGACGATGAATATAGCGACATAGATTGCCGGATTCATCTCATGGTGCCTGTTCCAAAACCCGACTAGGATCGCAGCGGCTGCTAGCTGGGCTGGCAGGACGATTGTCTTTAAGGGCGGGGTCAGCATTGTGCCCGTCTCCCCTCCTGTACGCATCATAACGTACACTCTTGAACCAAAACAGCCAACCCATGGCAAAAGCCATCCCTGGGCTGACGAAACGCTCTGCAAGCTGCGTCAAGCCACCTGGCAGGGGGAGGTAAGCGACAACCTCGCCAAGGCACTGCATGACGGAGAAGCAGATGGTCGACACGAGGACAGTGCCGAGGACTAGGCCCAAAGGTCCGCCCTCGCGAAGCGACTGTGCAGAGCCCAAGAACAAGCCAGTGCCCACGACGCCTCCAACACTGATCATGGTAATGTGACGGAAGTGGAGCGTAGGCTCGAGCTGCTCTCCGACCTGCTGTCCAAGCTCATTCTTTACGCCTGGGTCCCGGCCCCAGACACCCTGGTCGAGCGATTGTACGATGAGCTGCTCATTGTAAAGCGAAGAGCGAAAGCTGGCTCCCGATTTCTCTCGGGGTGAGGTTGCAGCGGTCATCTTGCCTTCTCTCGAGGTCGTCGCTTTTCCGCTTGCTGTTCCGCGGCTCACAGACCAGCTGTGATGAGGGAGCGGGTGATGGTAAAGCGAGCTTGTCAGCCTGCCTCAGAAGATACAGGGATGGGTCTGGCAGGGCGCGAGAGGCGCATGGACGCCAGCTGCGTTTGCAAAAGTCGGGGCAAGCTACAGCGCCATCGGCTACGCATCGGGCGTTTCTGTGCTTCTCAGTGTTGCCATCCCATCGCATGTTTACGATCGAGTGCCAGGGTACATTCAAGTATAAATTATTGCCCGTCAAGAATCGAACCGGAAAGGTAAAGAGAGGTGAAGGAGGCGGAGCAAAGAGGTGATTTGGTAGTGTACAGCTCAGCGTTAACTTTATTTGCGGCCTTTTTGCTTTCGAGCAGCCTCGGTCGCCAGGTAGCTATTTGGAGGCGGTGATGCTCTCAGTTTGCTGTTCAAAAAAAAGTTGACAACGAGCAAGAACCCACCTTTCACCTCCGAGAAGGCCGAGAATTCCCACTGTCACGGCGCTGACGAGGCGACGGTCCCACGTCTTTGCATTTTCGCGGTTTGTGTAAGCAAATACGCCGACGCCAGCCAGCAGTGCGGCGTTGACTGCCAGAGACCAAGTGTCAGTTCCCTCTCCGACAATGGACAGACAAGCCTTGATCTGTGACTCACTAGCACCAAGAGCTGGAAGCCAGTACTTTGGCTCGCTCGAAAAGGTGTTCCAGAGGTTCTTCGCCTCCTCGCCTGTCTTCTTGAGCCTCTTTCCTGCCTCCTTTTCAAACTTCTTGCCCTGCGCCTGCAGCTTCTTGCCCTCGCGCTTGGCCTCGGCCTCGAGCTTCTCTGCCTCGCGCTTGGCGTCTTCATAGGCCTTTTGTGCTGCATCAGACGTCTGCGTCTTGATGTTGTCCAGGTCCTGGCTCGAGGGAACAACGTTGACTTTACCAGTGTCGACATCCGGCCTCGAGGTGGTCACGTCGCCGGTGCGGTTGTTGCTGCCACTGAGCAGCGACTGGTCTGCGTGGGGCTGCTGCGCCTGCGAGGGCGCGTTGTGCGCGGCGACATTCGCGTACGAAGACATATTCAAGTTGAGGTTGGGCGTTGGCGCGTTGTGCAGGGACAGGAAGAACGTGTGAAGGAGGGAGGAAGAGCGAGAGATAGATAGGCACAGCCGCTTCCGTTTGGGAGAGAATCGCCTAGTCTAACTTGGGCGCGCCAATACCACTATTGTCGCAATGACGCACAGGCGCAGCGGTTGTCGCGTGGCTGGTAATTTCTGTCACGACTTAGTCATGTCATTCTTCAAGTCCGATCTCGACGCCATTTTGGAAAGCATTGACTAAAGACTTGCGATCCAGGAACGGTGCGTGCGAGGACGATGGACAGCCGGCTGCAAGCGCATTGGAGGCGTAGCTAATCTTTCGGCAATCATAGCTGGCTATCAGTCTCGGGGACAGGCGGACTTTGAGCCTTCTCGTCTTCATCTCGAACGTCACTTCCGGCTCAGCTCGTGCTGCGTCTAGTCAATGTTCATTTGGAGTTGCTGCGCTTATATCTGCATGTCCCGTTTGACTGGGCGGAGCTCTGGCTTGTAAATTGTCGCATTAGCCGCAGGAGAGGGGAAAAGACGGAAAGGAGGCTGACGTCAGGAACAAATTCCCACAGTGTGATGAATGAAAGCGCCTATGGATTTACACGGCGTTTAGCGGAGCAGATGACCAAGACACTCTATTTCTCTGATTGAGTTCAAAGGGGTGCCGATCTGGCGAACCGTAGGCTCCAACTTTTGATGGTAAGCCCGTGCAGATGGAAAGCAGACTCCTAGACAGCTATTTAAGGTGCCCCTCTGAATAGTGACTTCGCCCACCAAAAGAAACACCCATGACTGTCGCTTCTCCCCAGGTCCAGCGACGGACGTCCGTCGTCGTCGTCGGCGGTGGCCTCGTTGGCCTCAGCCTCGGCCTGTTCCTTCAGCAACATCGAGTTCCCTTTGTACTCATTGAGCGGAACAATGATCCAGTCCCCTTACCCCGCGCCCGCGGCTTCGCGCTGCGAACCATGGAATTCTTTCGCCAGCTCGGGCTGCAGGAAGAGGTCGAGAAGGCGGCTGCGTCGGCATGGAAAATGGGGTCGTTCGGGGGCGTCCGCTTCGGGCAATCAATGTTGCAGTCGGAGGCGATCAAGTTTCCCGAAGGCATGTCTAAGCACATGGGTGCCGGCGAGCCATCACCGTGCAAGATGTGCGCGTGTCCCCAGCCAGAGGTCGAGGCTATACTGAAACGCAATTTGCTTCATCGAGGAGCCGATGCTGATTTCAGGTTTGGCCACGAAGTCGCTGCGCTAGAGCAGAATAATGCTGAGGTCGTCTCCGTTCGAATCCGTGATACCGCAACAGGTATCGAGGAGCTCATCTTGGGCGACTACCTCGTGGCTGCCGACGGCGGACGTAGCCTGATTCGGCATGAGCTTGGCCTCTCGCTCGAGGAGCTTGATCCAGGGCACCCGTTCCTCAATGTCTTTTTCGAGTGCGACCTTGCAGCGCTACTGACGGAGAAGCGCACGTTCAGCCAATGCGAGATTGAGCAGAAGGAGCGGGGCATCAAGGGCATCTTTGCATCTATGAACAACACCGACAAGTGGGTCCTCCACCTCCATCGCGACTTCGATCCAAAGCTGGACCCGGCGAGCCTCTCTGACGAGGACCTCGTCAAGGTCATCAGGAGCGCAATCGGACCTGAACCGATACCGGCCATCAAGATTCTCAATCGTTCGGAATGGCACTCTGCCGTGCGCGTCGCAAGAGCCTACCGAAAGGGTCGGGCGTTCCTGGCGGGAGACGCAGCCCACAATATGCCGCCGTGGGGAGGCTTCAATGGCAATTCGGGCATTGCCGACGCGCACAACATTGCCTGGAGGCTTGCAGCTGCTCTCCATGCCGATGCAAAGGAAGAGACCGACGCGATCCTGGATGGATACGAGCAAGAGAGGAGGCCATTGGCTAGACTTGCCGGCACGCAGGCTGCGCTGCGAAAGGACCTCGAAGGTCGCTTTGGCATCCGAACAGAGTCCAACAAGCAACAGGTCGACCAGCAAATCGACGGCGGTGCGATCCTGATGCGCTACCAGTACGGCAACGACACATCTGGAAAGGCTTCTTCGGTCAAGACACTCGAGGGACAGGTCGGCACGCGTTTCCCGCATGCCTGGATCGATATGGGCGATGGTATCAAACGCTCGACTCTGGATCTGTTTGGCAAGGAGTCAGTCATCCTTGCGGGTCCAGAAGCGAAGGAGATGCTCCGTGGAGGAGCTGTGCGAACGCTCAAAGCTAGCAAGGATTTCCACTTCCTGGACCATCCTTCGACCCAGTGGACCACTCTGACAGGGACGACTCAGGTGGGCACAATTCTGGTCAGACCAGATGGCTTTGTCAAAGAGCGCACATCCTAGCATTCCATTGGTAGCAAGGGGGATGCTCTTCTTTGTGAACGATGAATGTAGATGTTTGTTTAAGGTTGCCGTAATTGAGAACAACCTCTCTTTCTTATCGAGCGTTATCGCTCTAAAAGCGTCTCCCACCACGGACTGCAAGAAAGAAATTCAGCAATGGGTGAAATGCAAGCAGACCGTGGTTCGGTCAACGTACCTCCTCCTCTTCGACCGCCTCGCATTGGTCTCGGTAGGTTGCCTTGCTGCTGCGGAAAGCCACCGGAAGCCATGGGCAAATTGGACCGGACCAGACATTCAACAATGTCTTCAGGCTGGAAACGAGGGCCATCAAATGCGGCAGTCATTGGCAAAATGCTTTTTATGAAGTCGCGGTCAGCAGCCGTCCACCTTGCCAACGTCAAGAAGACTCACCTCATAAAGTGAAGGACCACCTCTGGGATCTCAAGATAGACGCTCTGCTGTGGTGGAGGGCCCCGCACTGGGGCATGATTCTGTGGCGGCGTTGGCTGGTTGCCCTCTCGAGGTGGTGGTACAAATCGGCTTGGCGGACTCGCGCTCCTTCGGAACCCTGCCGGCTGTCGCCTTCTGTCACCTGCATCTGCCGAGGGGCCTGAAGGAGGGGGTGGTGTTGGCGAGCCACCCTCTCGGTTGAAGCGGACGCGCTTCAGCGGGGGACCCGACGTCGAGGCAGGGTAGTTGTCTGCGGCAGGACCGGTGGGAGGCTGCAATTGCGTCGATGGCAACGACGACGAAGCGTATTCCATCCTGGCACCCATATCTCTCGAAGCGGCCACGGCCCTTTCTGCGGCATTGGAACCTTCTAGCATGGGCTGGTAGCCGAGGTCTCGACTGCTGACGACGTCAATGTCCATGTACCTGCTTCGCTCGACGAAACGATCGATCGGCGGCTCTGCGTCGGTCGTAGGGTGAGTGAGACTTTTCCAATCGCGATTGAGGGCTGTTCAAACGCACCTTCAGGGTATATCTCTTTGAGGCGCGCATCAATCTTTGCAATGGAGGCATGATCGCCAAAGGTGTACTCAAATTGGTACCATCTCTCCCAAATTGGCCTCGCCCTTTCAGGCGAAAAGTTGTGCACTGTCCGCTCGAAAAGCGCCCGAGCATCTGACAAGGCGGGCAGGAGTGAATCAACGGTCAGGGGCCTGCAGGATCAGTGGGGTGACACTCACTGTTGTCGTCGTTGATCGAGATGAGAAAATCGAGATACCGTACCACAAAGGCTTCATCGCCACCGTAAGACTTTAGTGCAAGCTCAAAGACCTTGGTGGCGACCTTGACATCCTTGGAGCAGTGGTACTCCATCAATGCGTTGGCCTCGAAGACCTGCCAGGTGCATAAAGGGCTCTTTCGTGCTCTCCCAAAGATGGACCGGCAAGCTCGGAGGCCCTGGAGATGATGACCAGTCAGCTCGGCCGTTTGGCGTTATAGACTCAAGGCAACCTCACCTCTGTTCTCCTGACAAAGTGCATATACTTGATCCATACCAACGCTGCGCTCTCTTTGAGCTCCTCGACCGTTGGCTTGACTCTTTCTCGCTCTTCGTTCCTTCGACGCTCTCTCTCTTCCTCCATCTTGCGCACTTCCTCTCTCTCTTCCCCTTCGATCTCGTCCGATGCTCCTTCGTCGCGCCGCCTCGCTTCAGTCTCGGCCTTGTATCTCTCCCCTTCGACGTCAATGGCCTTGATTGCCTCCTCGAGTGCGTCCTCGAGGCCATGGATCTGCGCATGCACCCAGTCGACGAGGCTGGTGAAGATCGCTCCACACTCTGTCGTCTGTTCTCGCGCCTCGGCCTGCTCAATAAAGGCAAAGTGGAGAAGGAAGCTGCCTGTGCAAGCCTCCATTCCCTGTTGAAGCAAGGATGCTGCTTCATCAAGTCGGCCTACTGAGGCAGAATGATTGGCGGCCATGTACCTTTTAAACACAGTCAGTCTCGCATTCCGAAGGCAATCAAGAACAGAGCGTATTCACCAAACCTCAGGAAAGAATCGCATGTGCATCGTAGCTTTCCGATATGCCATCGACACTCGAGCATACAGAACCTGTGCATCTTCTAGTTGCAGTGGATTGCTCTCTTCCCATTGCAGGTATCTCTTCCACTCGTCGAACTGCGCTCGATCCTGCACAATGGTGTCGGGCGTCACGAGGGGCATCGTCTTGGGTGCCGCAGCGAAGCAGGGCACCTTTGCAAGAACGGGCCGGTAAAGGTTATCGGTCAGGGTCTTCATCTCCCGAAAGACGGTCCTTGCCGTCATGTATGCAGGTGAGCGCTCGGCGAGGAACTTCTTGGCCTGCATCGTCGATTGTCAGTGAAGATTCTATGACAGCTTTCGTCTCAAAGCTCACCGTAACGCGATTCAGGCCATTTTCGTAAGCATCGTACTCCCTCCAGATCTGCTCGACGTTGGACAAGGGCACTGCAATGGCTCTTTGATAGGTCCTTCTGACGTCGTCCATCTTCTGGCCCGCTTCCCATTGGTTGTTGGTCTGTCATCCGTCCCGTCAATGACTGGGCTCATCTGCTCTAATTTGGCCTGCAAGACTCACCTCCCGTTCCTTTAGAAATGCGATGTATTCCTTCCACACCTCACCAGCATCCCGACTTTGCCCAATGAACTTCAAGGCGAATTCGTACGCGCCCTCGATGACCTTTCGCACTCTCTCCCGCTCGTCATTTCCTCCCGGTCCGCCGCTTGACGGGGGTACAGGATTCACCCTTCGGGTGTAGGAGAGGTACAGGCGCCAGAGCTCTGTTGACGGCGTGGACCGCAAGCAGCGGGTGAAGATGTTTTCGACGTTTGAAAACTCAGAATGCGACAGCTCGAGCGAGGCGTAGTCTTGCCATTGCCGGGCCTGTCGATGGAGTGATCAGGCTCATGTTCGTAGCATTGATCAAGCTCTATTACTCACCGCATTGGGGAAAACGACAAAAAAGTCCTCGTAGATCTTCCGGATGCCTTCGAGGTCTGCTCTGGAGCTAGCTTCCTCGATCAAGGCAAGCCATGCATCGCCATCCCGACGCTCACGTTCGATCCGAGCTCGAAGCGATGCTCTGTACTCCTCCGGACCATCTCGAAGCGAGGATGTTGGCGCCGCCTGGAGTCCATTTACACTGGTCGAGAAATCATAAGGCGCGGGCGCCTTCGCAGTTGCCGAGGTTTCTGCGGCCAAGGTTGGAGGGGCTACGGACGCTGCCGCTTTTGTTGGATCAGCAGTCGAAGAGAGATCCGCTTTCATACTCGATTGCTCCTTGGGCACTGTCGCTGACGCCTTTGCTTGCTGCTGAGGCTGCGGCGAAGTTGACAGAGCCTGCGCCACAGGAGGCGTCTCTGTGCCACCAACCTTTGCGTTGCCATCTTGATTACCGTTTTGGCCGTCTACTGCCTCAGCTATCCCACTCTCAGGTTCATCGGCCTCTACTCGAGGGCTTGATGGCATGAAGACGGTCGCACTTTCCTGCTCCTCTCCCTCCTGCTCTTCCTCTCGCGACTCCGAAGGTTGTTGTCCCTGCTGCTGAGGTTGCCCCTGCACCTCCTGCCCCACCTCCTCGCCTTCAGGCACCTTACCAGCTTCAGTCAATCCAGTACTCTGGGAAGCATCTACCTGGTTCCTGTCCATGCTGCTCCTGGTGAGCGTCACCTGAAACAGATGGATGACTACGTTCTTGTATGGTCCGTGGCTGGCTCGACGCGAAGGATTGAGGAGCCTATGGATGTCAAAGTCGGCTTTCGCGTATTACGTAATACACGTGCACTCAGTAGTCTCCTTGCAGTACACGCCTGCAGCATCGAGCTCGAGCCAACACGCGAGGAGCAACTAGTACCACTGCTACTGACATCTAGACAAGGTACCGTCGTCATCGTCAATTCTCGCGTCGTCGGCACCTCCCTCAGTCAGTTACCTCGTAGACCTTCAAAGACTAGGCGTCCGGACCCGGGGAAGCTTCATCATGAACTACATTCGTGAGTTGGGCGTTGCGCGTCGGTTAAAGTGGCACATGACTGAACCTACTTTTTACAGAGCTGGAGAAGCTAGGTGAGGATGGCGAGAATGTCGCACGATTCTCACTTTTGACTGACTGTACTGGTCACAGGCGAGGGCACGTATGCCACTGTGTACAAGGTGAGCGTATAGGAGTGAGTGTCTCTGGTTTTGATCGATGCTGACGCTGTCACCATAGGGTCGATCGCGCATGTCCAACGATGTCGTCGCCCTCAAAGAGATCCACCTTGACGCAGAAGAAGGTACCCCATCGACGGCAATTCGCGAGATCTCGCTCATGAAGGAGCTCCGGCATGGAAACATTGTTCGGCTTCACGATGTCATCCACACCGAATCGCGCCTCCTCCTCGTATTCGAGTTTATGGAGCAGGACCTGAAGAAGTACATGGACATTCACGGCGAAAAGGGCGCTCTCGACCCCGTCACGGTGCGCAGCTTCATGTTCCAGCTCCTCAAGGGTACAGCCTTCTGCCACGAGAACAGGGTTCTGCACCGAGATCTCAAGCCGCAGAACCTCCTCATCAACAAGCGGGTGAGCAGCATCGCACTCTATGCGTACCAGTGTGAAAGCTGACACAAGCTGTTCATTCATTCAAGGGTGAGCTTAAGCTGGCCGACTTTGGTCTTGCGCGTGCATTTGGTATCCCAGTCAATACCTTTTCGAATGAGGTCGTCACGCTCTGGTACCGCGCGCCCGACGTGCTTCTTGGCAGTCGCACGTATAGCACGAGCATCGACGTCTGGTCGGCGGGATGCATCATGGCCGAGATGATCAGCGGTGTACCTCTGTTTAGAGGAAGGGACAACAATGACCAGCTCAACCAGATCATCAGGGTCCTCGGCACGCCTGATGAAGCGACGATTCAGCGATTGAGAAATGACTCGGTACGTAATCTCTTTGCTTCCGACTGTGCTTGCCTCGATTTCCTGACCAGAGACTTTGCTTTCTCTCTACAGCCCGAGATTCAGCCTCGCGAGTTCCCCAAACTCAACAAGGTTCCTTTCCAGTCCATGTTCCCAAAGGCACATCCTCTCGGTGAGCTTGTTCTGTGCTTTACTTTCTCGTTCTACCTTTGCTCAAATAGAGCACACAGCCATCGATCTCCTGGAAAAGCTGTTGAAGTTTGACCCTACGCAGAGGATAAGTGCAGATGAGGCGCTCAGGCACCCGTATTTCACTACGAGCGTTGCCATTCAGGGCGTTGGGATCCAGCAACAGGCTGCCCAGGTGAGCCTGTCCTTCTCAAGTCGTGTGACTGCCCAAGCTGCGACTGACATCACGACAGGCTGCGTCTTTGGCGGCTCAGCAACAACAACAACAGCAGATGCAGATGAACAACATGATGGCGAGCCAGCAGGCACAACAGCACCAGCAGCAACTCTACATGCACCAACAGTAGCTGATGACGACCGCAACGATGACGATATTTTTCTCACTCTCCGTGTATTACGTTTTTTAAAGGATGAGCTCCTTCCTCAGGCCTCGTTTCACGCACGCTTCCAAGAAGGAAGGTATCCAGATGTTAAGATTGCATGCTCTGTCAACACGGAAAGGCCATGACGACCAGAGATGAGGCGTAGCGATGAGAGGAGCGTCGGGAAGAGCTACCTCCTGAAGAGGGAACTTGCCGCCGCCCCAATGGTAGAAGAGCCCGCAACAGGTCTTCCTCCTAGTGCGCCTTGCGGCTGCTGTTGCTGCTGCGTACCGCCCTTGATGGGTGACATGGCCAGGGGAAGATTGAAGACTGGCTCCAGATTGCCGTCGGAGTCGCCGCGCATGTCGAGAAAGTTCGCAGAGGCAGGCTGCTTGTTTCGGTTCAGGAGCATCTTTTTCTTCTTGGGCTGCGGCGGTGGCGCCTTCTCTTGCGGAGGCTCAGGCTCTTTGATCGCATCAACTAGTGGCTTATCCACTGTAGACTGAAGTGCCTCGTTTTCCTTGTCAACACCCTTTGAAGAAGCGGGCTTCTGCCTCTTGACCAACGACGGCGAGAGAGCCTCTTCAGCCACCGCTTGGTGCTCCTCCTGGCGCACCCGTTTGGCGTTGGAAAGCATCGGCGTAGCTTCCACGTGCTTCTCCATCGCCTTGCGCCGTTTCTCGTCTTCCTTGATCCGCGACTTGTCGTTTGGAGCGGAACTCAAGGCGGTTTTGGTGCTTACTGCTGCTCCTGCTTGCACAGCCTGGGGCTTGTTGCCCAAGTGGCGCCTCTTGTTGTTTGCTCTGCCAGACTTCTTGAGCGTGTATTCGTCTCCATCATCATCGTCCTCGTCGCCGTCGTCCTCCTCGCTGACGATGCTCAGGGCGAGCGCCTCAACCTCCTCTTCCTCCATCAAAGGGGTCGGTTCCTTCTCCTTGGCCCGTCGTGGTGCGTTCGAAAGCTGCACCTTCGTTTCGCGTTGCCCTTCTCTCACTGGCTTCTGGTTCTGCGGCTGCACCTTCTTCACCATGGCAGGCCCGTCGAAATCGTCGTCTTCCTCGTCTTCGTCTGCCTCGTTGGCCGGAGCTTCCTCAGGCCGCTTCTTGTTGCGAGCCACGGCTGTGGCCGCAGTCTTGGCCTTCGGAGCCTTGCCTACCTTACTTGCGCCAGACATCGTTTTCGCAGTGTTGAGTCTTGCTCTGGAGCTCGTCGGCTGAGGAGCATCAAAATCATCATGATCCACGTCATCAGATGCTTGTTCTTGCTCATGTTCTTCGGAGTCCACTGAAGATTCTTTGTAGGAGACGGCGTAAGCTGCATGTCGTGTCGAGGGAGCGGTGGCAGCCTTTCGCTTGCCGGCGGCCGAACGATCTGGCACAATGGCTTTGGTAGTGGTGGTGGCATCTCGAGGCGCCCTTTTGACTTGCATAAGCTGCATCGAGCGGTTGGACGAAAGGTGAGCTTATTGTCTTGGGCTTTAAGTGAATGTCAACTCACCTCATTTTGGACGAGAGCCAGCTCCTTTCTGAGCTCTTGCTCCATTGTCGCATGGCCCCTAATCCCCGCTAGCTCTTCTCTGAGCTTTGCGCACCGCTGTCTCTCCTCCTCCAGCAATCTCGAATATCCATGACTCTCTACGGCCAGGTTGGCTCTCTCTGTCTCGACCCTTTCCAGCCGACTGGCCAGGCTCTTGCGCTCCTTTTCCTCGAAGGCAGAGGTCCCCCTCTGGGTGCCCAAGGCCGATCTGAGCTGGCGCTCTGCTGTCTCGTGCTCCCTCGCCAGTCTCCGAAAAGCAGCTTCATGCTCCCGCGCCTGCGCCTCGAAGGCTAGCTCGTGCTTCCTCCTCTGGCCGTGGAGAGTCAGCTCGAGTTCTTGGCGTGCCAGACTCTGTTCCTTGGCTCGGCTTTGATGATACGTGGCCTCGTTTCTCGCCTCGACGAGCTCGATTCGTCTCTGCCGGCTTGACTCGGGTCCATCCGGCCCGCTGAAGCGCTCCCATACTCGCTGCGATGCTTCGAGGGTGGCCTTGTCCCTGACGACTTCAGCGTTGAGCAACCTTGCCTCAAGCTTCTCGATGCTATGTCTCATCTCGTCTGCCGTTGCCTTGCTCGCCTTCCACTTGGCGCACATGAACTCCGCGTCGGCCTTGGCCTCCCCCAGCGACGTGCGAAGTTGATGGCATTCTTTTGAGTGTTGACGGTGCCGCTTCTCGAGCTTCTCAATGTGCTTTTCAAGTGTGTCGACTTGCTCTTGCGAGTACGTCGGCAACGAATCTGCGCCTGATCGTCGGCTCAACGGATGCTTGATTGCTGGTGAGCGGCTGAGCTGCTTGCTGAGCTGCATCTGCTCATGGCTGATGAATGTAAGAGCTGGCATGACCTGATTTTCCTCCTGCTCTACCTCTTCCTCTCCCTGCTCCTGCTCCTGCCCCTGCCCCTGCTCCTGTCCCTGCTCCTCCTGCTCTACCTGGGGCTGTTGAGCAGACGAGGAAGGCTGTTGAGATGTCTCTTGAGGCGTCGGCTGGTTGAGCGGGTCCGATGGATCAGGCGCTGTCATTGGGCCGAGTATTGTGTCCGGCCTGCTCCCTTCGGCAGCTTCATTCGACCGTTGCATAGGTGCGTCAACGCTGCCTCCACGAGCCTTGCTCCTGTCGGGGTCTAAGCGACCATGAAACGTTTCCGCATCAGATTCTTGGTGTTTTTTTGATCGCTCCTGAACGTCTGTCAGCTGGGACTGGACTTCTACCTGCTTCGAGCGCTGATGGGTCTGTGGTGCTGGCGCCGTGAAATTCTCCTCCTCTTGCTCCACTGTGGCGCAGGGTTGCCTAGGCTGGGTCTCCTTTCGAAGATTGATGACTCCTGCAGGCAACCGAGGCAAGAGCGATGGCACAGATGCAGGCGCTCGGTCCTCTTCATCCACGATTGCGGCACGCTCCTTGAGGAAGGGATTGTCGGCTAAGAGGGCCGCTTCGAGTTGTCTTTGAAACGCATCGTCGGCAGAGGACGAATTAGAATCGGTAGGTCTTGGAGGACGAATTGGTCGCTCAGGAGATGCCTGCCTTTTCGCATTGAGCAGCTGCTGTGTAGATCTCTTGGTCACCGTAGACGGCCCTCTCAGAGGTGAACGTGAGGATTTGCTAGCGGGTGGACTGTTCTCCTGGACGGCTCGATTCGTCAAGGCGAGCTTGGGAGGCGCATTGACTGTCGATAATCGCCGCACAATCCTATCCGCAGGAGAAAGAGAGACTCCCTGTGCGATTTCGGCCGTTTCAGTATCTGTAACCCGGTGATCGCCATGGACGGAGGAGAGAGGCGCGTGAAACCTGGCGGCAGTCGGTGCCAAGGCAGGTGGGGCTACCGAAGTGACCAAGCCAGAACCCATGCTGGATGCGTTTTTCTGCGTCGAGATCACGGCAGACCTTGCCTTTGCGGAAGAAGTCATTGATGAAGACGAAGCGAAGACGCTACCATCGCGATAACTCAGCGCCATAGCATCCAGCGATGGGAACTCGTCACGCTGGGTTTCGAATCGCTTGGTGCTAGAGAGTGGAACCGCCGAGGTAGATGCACTCTGGCTCGGGGATGGCATTTGGGGAGAGTGAGCATCTTCGCGCTTCCTGGGCGGCGTGCGCTCCAGGATGGCCATCTTCGATCTTGGCCCACCTCACTGTCGTGATCGTGGTTGTGGTTGTGGTTGTCGCCGCCGTCACCTAAACCAACACCAACACCGCGGACGCGACTTTTTAGAGGGAGGATGGCCCGCGATCAGATCACGTGTGTTGGACATGAGCGCGTCCCGTTCATTCTGGCCGCGGTGTCTTTCTCAATCTTTCTTTTTTCGCGACAGCTTGCTGGTGCTGAGCAGTGAGACCTATGGCGGAGAAGGAGCGAGGAGCAGACGATGGATCTGGACGATGACTTTGATGGGCTCCTCGATGATGGGCCGCTCGACGAGGAGCTGGAGCAGTCGCTTGCTCACATCGAGGCCAGCTTCACTCAGCAGTCGCAGCAGCAGCTGCGCCAGAATTCTCCCTTTTCTCACCACGTTCCCGGTCAAGGAGACGAGCAGCCAAGCAACCTAGCAGCGAAGGAGACGCTCAAGCAAGTCAATGGGCAGCTACCTGCACAAAAGTCGAGACCAGGAGTCGATGACTTCCGTGTCTCTCACCCACGCCAGCAGGGCAGAAGAGGCCTTCCGACAGGCGACGACTTCGAAGATGAGGACGACACAGAATGGGATGGCATGGATCTCGACCGAGCAGAAAACGAAGCCATTACGCTGTCGCAGCAGAAGCAGCCTTCGACTTTCCAAAAAGGCGTCAAAAGGCCAAGGTTGTCGAGCGAAGGGGGAGAGGGCCCAGCATCAGTCAACCTAATGAAGCAGGAGCGACCGACGAGGGAGTTTGCGAACCAATCTGACGACAGGACGCTGATTGCCGAGCTTCAGCGAAAGTTGGCTGCTGCGGAGCAGGACTTTGCCAAGCTGAAACGAGAGAAGCAAGCAAAAGAGGGCGAGGCGTCGTTGCTGCGCACACACCTCAGCAAGGTGAATGTCCTCCTCAACGAACGAAACCACACACTGACACCGTCTTGATCAGGTCACTTCTGAATTCAGTACGCAAAGTCGAGACTTTGAGAGGGCTAAGGCCGAACACAAGGCGATTCTCGCCCAGGTGGACAAGGATCGCAAGGAGCAGCTCAGCCGCACGCAAACCTTGTATGCATTCAAGGTGGGTCACCCTGCATCTCTCTTTCTCGATCACCTTCTCATTGATTACATGGCACTGCAGCAAATGGAGCAGGCGACGTCAATCGCCGCGAACAGCTGGGCCAATATCACGGCCTCTGTCCAGCGTCGCAGGGCACGGATGTCAGATCACCGCAACACCCAAGGCCCAGCCTCGCAATCACAGAGCTATGCGGCCGCATTTGGCCTGTCTACGCCCACGCGAAGAGGCAGGAACCAAGCGAGAAACCTGGGCAGCGGTGGTAGCCATGGCAGTGGAGGAGGCGCTCAACGGACGGGCATGTCGAAGACACAAGAGGATAGCCCTAGCGGAAGGCTGGAAAAGAGGGCAAGAGCGACGCCCGCGCAACCACTCAAGAAAGCTGCCGCCGCCTTTCCGGGCCTCGTCAATACGTTTGCGAGCTCAGCATCGGCCAAGAAGAGGCAGAGCAAATTTAGTGCTGCGCCTAGTACTCCTGTGCCTCCTCAGGACGACCAAGTCTTTGAAGACGATGGCCGGGATCTGTTGGCAGAGGAAATGGTGGTGGACCGATCGAGGCAACGGGCTGGCCCAGGGCACAGTCCAGCGCAGCAGCAGAGTCATCCTGCAGGTCTGCAGCCCGATGATGTCTCCACCAAGGCGCCAAAGCAAGCGACAGGCTGGGATTCCTGGCAGCAGCGATACTTGTGGGCCGTGTCGACGTATTCAAGACGGCAAGGTTTCCTGGCCTCGCTCGTGCTCACTCACAGCTCCAAGCCTTGTTCGAGCATCGATCGAAGAGATGCCGACGACGAAGCCAAGAGCTACGTGTCGAGGGACCCCAAAGACGACAGCCGCGACACCAAGGCCTTTTCGACGTCGACGCTGCATCGCATCATGAACCCAGATCTTGCACCTGGCACACCCAGGCTGGTTCAAGAGCAGTACGCGATGCTGACAGACCTGCTTCTCCAAGCCCTTTCCCAAGGAGCCGCCATCGATGCCGAGGACCGCTTCGCCTACCTCCTGAACGCGCTAGACTCAGACCGAGACGACCTATCAGAGGACGAGAGAAACCAGCTGCAAGAGCAGGACTTCTGGATCGCTTTCAACGAAATCGAGGAGGGCATCGACGTCGTCTTGCTACAGCTGTCGTGTTGTCTCAAGGCTCTGGCTGGCATTGCGATGAAGTTGGGCATGGTCGAGAGGATCTACGATATTCTCCGGCTCACGGCCACAATTTGCAGCCACCATCCGACCATGGAGCGACGCCTCCAGACACGCCACCCCATTGTCCTCCCTCTGTCCAGCCACGCTGTTGAGGCGATTGCCGTCGCTGATACACAGACACTGACGACGTCTCAGGCGCAGCTGTCGAGTCTGCTTAAGCTCGAGTACGCAATCGAGGACATTGTCGTAGAAAGCATCCGCAAGCTTTGCCTCGTTGAGGGGAAGGCTGGGCCAGCAAAGGCCGTAGGAGCAGGGGAAGCAGAGTCGGCCAGCGGCCACGTCAAAGCCACGCCCAAACAGAGCCGGCCGACGTTTGAGTGGAAGTTCTCGGCAGAAGGGCGCGAAGACGTCATTGCGGCTCTGGTCACGCTTTTAGAGTTCTTTGCATGGGATTCCATGGAGAACCAGCGAGCACAGTGAGTCGTTTGCCATTGCCATCTTTTGACGCTTATTGGAGGGCTGACGAGGGGAGGGGAGGATCCACAGCGTCCGAAAGATCATCGAGGCACCCGGGATCCTCTTTGCCCTGCTCTCGTCACAGCGACGGGCATCGACGATGCACCGAACGCTCTGCATCCTCATCCATCTCTGCCAATTTGAGTCCATGTGGCGGCCCATTGTCGGTTGTCAACCAGACGATGCCCTGCAGCCCAATCTGCCGAATCGGCTGAAGCGCTCCAAGACGCCGTTTCTCCATCTTTTAGCTCAGCACCTCGTCGATCGACGAACAGACATGGAGACTGAGCAGGCCCACGAGATCCACGCCGACATCGTCGCGCTGCTGTCCCAGCTCGTCATCGCACACCCCCAGGATGCCTTGCTGGTCCTGAGTGATTCTGATCCGATTCTGGCCGCGCTCGTCAAGTGCTTGCAGCTCGATGCGGGCCTCGTCTGGGGCGGGTCGGGGGATCCGAAGACGAGCGAGACCATTGGCGACGTTGTGGAGCGCATCTGCATGGACACGCGACTCCTCGCTCAGCTCTACCTCGTCGATGTCGACGACGAGGACGAGACAAGGGTGGTGGCGAGACCAGCCGACCTGGCCAAGAAGATTACCGGCCACGAATGCCAGGCGCTGCTCAATGGCGTCCAGCACTGCTTTGTGGTCGGTGTGGGCCGGGTCGCGTATGCCGAGGAGCCTGGCTGGGTGGGCGAGGCTGAGAGAAAGGCGCTGGGCGAGGTGGGGCCCCTGGCGAGCGAGCTGCTGAACCTCGTCTTGGCGCCCGACGAAAACGATGCGCTGTGGGAGGCCCTGGAGGACGAGGACGAGGATGAGGACGACTCTGATGAGGAAGAAGAGGGGGGAGTCCACGACGAGGAGATGGAGAGCCTCACCGAGGGAGAAGAGGAAGACGATGTCGCGGCCCGGTGACGAACATTGTAACTGTATCATTACTTGTACTATTTACTTGTCTATCGCTACAATCAACAGCTGCCACTTGCTTCTTCGGTCGGCTTGACGAGCCATATCCCCCAGTCATCGGTGGCTGAGCCGGCGACGAGTTCGTAGGTGAGGAGCGCGTCGCGCAGATGTTCCCAGAGTGCCTCTTCATCTGCGTGCCGGTGCTTCTTTGCGAGAAGGCAGAAGGAATCCCGCGCTGCGTCGCCGACGTCGCGAGGAGGCGGTGCGCGCAGAGCCGATGCAATCGTCCGACAGAGGTCTGCAAAGTAGCTGGGATTGTACGTGCAGTCGGACACGAGGACGAGGTCCGGGCGATGCAGAGGCGCAAAGGGCTCGGTCCAGTCGCACGGAGCGGACTCGATGTGGATACGCGGGTAGAGGTGCTTGTTTGCGCTGATGTTTTGGACCAGGAGCGGCTGGGCAGAGTCTAAGCATGCAATTTCATGAGCATTCAGAAGCAGAGGTAGCCAAAAAGCAAGACTGACCAAGGTCCGTTGCGACAAGTCTCGCGCTCTTTTGTTGGGCAACGTCGAGCGAGGAAAGAAGCAGCGAGGCAAAGAAGATGGAGACGAGGCCTGTGCCGGAGCCAAGCTCGAGGACGTCGAGCGGGGGATCCTTGGCGAATCGACTCTGCCATGGCGACGAGCCTGGGGATCGGAGAAGACGAGCGAGGAAGCTCGACAGGTGGATCGAGGCGTCCCAGATGTGCTGCAGCGACGTCAGCACTGTTCGACAGGAGAGCAGAGAGTCTCGCTCACCTTGTCGAGCTCAAAGCCGCCCTCTTCGGCTATCTCGGCAAAGATGTTCTCCTCGATCCTGAGCCGTCGGATAGACTGCATCGCCCGAGCCGCTTCTCTTGCGTCTTGCTCGCGATTGAAGATGTCGATGGGTGCCGAAATCAGCCCCAGGAATCCACCGGCGGGCTTCGTGAGCTCGTCGACGTCGCAGACGTGGTCGTGGTCGTCGACCCACGCGACGACTCGAAATGCGGCCGGTGCACCACGCCGGCGCTTCTTGCCTCTTTTCGCCTCCAAGAGGCAGGCGCAGTCTATGCTCATCATCTTGTAGGCGCTCTGCGGGCCCAGCCACGGCATCGAGCCGACTCGCTCGATGTCCTTTTCATCCTCGGCTACGAGGCCGACATGGATGGTCAATTCGTCATCATCGAGCGGCAAAAAGACCTCGTCGCGCAGATCGTTTGTGATGGTGAAGCCAACCTGAAAAGTGTGGCTGCTCTTCAGATTGACGCATCGCGGCGGGTACCTTTGGAAGCAGAGGTACCGGATCAAAGTCGGCGTGCTGCTCTCCGACGAGGTGGTTGCCATGAAATAAACGCGTCCTCCACAAAGTAACACGAAGAAGAACGCAACGGTCGCAGAAACCCGTCACGATGGATGGGCTATGTCGGCTTGCGACTGGGCAGCTTGCTTGCCCCTTGTGCAGCGGTCAGACTCACAATAATGTCAAGCGAGGATCTAGAGATGAAACAAATAGCCAGGACGTCTCACCATCACCTTTACTCTTTCATTCTTGCTCCTTTTAGTTTACAGGCACAGCACCATGGCGAGCTCTTCACGGACGCTCACCTATTGGTCACGTCAGGTGACGGACCCCAGTGACGGCGGCGATATTGACGACGACAGCATCGTGACAGTCACTGGTGTGTCCCCGACAGACCCCGGCGACGACACCATCTCGAGCATGGCAGCCAACACGCAGACCGCCGCTGACTTTGGTGAACGGCCCACGAGTGCTGCCGCGCCAACCAGCATCGCACCGCCGAGTGCTCTCCCGTCACCCACCGCAGCACCGACCGGCCACACAGCAGACAAGAAGGACGACGGAGGGATCAAGTTCCACATTGCCTACCTGACACCGCTCTTTGTCATCATTGGTCTCGTTCTCATCTTCGCCGTGGGAGGCCGGATATGGGGCCGGATCTCCTATGCGCGTGAGCAGGCCCAGCTACGGCGGGACCGGTATGAGCGGCGGATGGCGAGAAGCCAGCGGAGGGCGGCAAGATCCCAAGCAGCGAGCAGCAGCAGCGCTGGAGGATGGAGGTCGTACGAAGATGTCGACGACGAGGAGCAGGCGAGGACGATGATCGAAAAGGAAGACTACCTCGGCGACCGCGACGAGCTCGGTAGCGGTGACGAGTTCGACGAGGACGAAGACGAGGTCCGAAAGGGCGGCCCGCTGAGTGCGCTGTCGAGCCACATTGCCAACAGAAGCGCGCGGCCGCTGCCTCCCTCGAGTCGCGCAAGGGCCGGCCGGTACGAGGCCGAGGTGCAGTCCAACAGCTGGTTTGCCGTGCGCTGGAGGCGCATGACAGAGACCTGGGCAGCAGCAGGCTCGGACGCGTACACGGCGCCACCCGCCACATCGCGGGAGAGGAGTGGCGAGTGGCAGCAGGGTGACTCTGCTCCGAGAGCGCCGATGCGCGGAACTTGGGCTAGGATCAAGCAGGGTCTCACGGTGAGTTGATGCAAAGAAAGAGCAGTTTTTATAAAGGTGTTGTTGACCGAGTGGCTGACACGGCAGGGCAATGTCGGATGGGGATACAAGGGCGAGGCACCGACCGTCAACGAGAGGCGGCGATTGGTGGCGCAAGCACACCAGTCACAAGCCAGCGGTCTCTGGACACAGGCCCCGCCCCGTCCGCCGTCGTCGGTCGACCAAGACGAGAAGCTGCCTCATCTTGCGGGTGGTTCTGGTCTCCTGCTACCCCCTCAGCTGAGTGACGAAGGGACCCCGTACGTGCTCGGCGAAGCGCCAGAGTACGAACGAGGCCGTCGGCCTGGCCGGTCGATCTTTCCCCTCAGCCGCTTCAACGAGCGAGATCGGTCGTACAGCCCGCCCAGCCTGCGAGCTCCGCCCAACACCTTTGCTGCCTTGGCCACTTCTGCCAGCCGGCAGGGCATTGCTAGCATCCGCGAGGTCTTTGGCGCGGTCACGGGTAGCAACAGCAAGGCCAGCTTGGGAGCGAGACCGATCGACAGCACGTCGAGGGGTGCCCATCACCCCCTGTCTAACGAGCTTGGCGGTGGAACGGACCTGCAGGGTGTCCAGGTCCACACCCACCAGGATGGGAGCAGCTGTGCCCTCGATGGCCCCCAGTACCTCCCTCCCCACTCTGTTCTCCTTGCTCGCAAGGACAGCTCCTTCAAGCCGGCCCACTCGCCCGTCTCGCTTCACGACAATGAGGTGTTTCTGGAAGATGGTCCTGCTCCAAGGTTTGGGGAAGAACATGCCGCGCAGAGGATGCCGACGCCGCCGCCATTTGCAGGAGGTCACGGACGAGTGACGGCCTCGGCCTCTGGTCGCAACGTGCCCTCCTCGGGCCCCGGACAGGCCATGCGCATCCGCTCCGTCTCATCCCGCTCGATTGCGCACGACGCTGGGGAGGATCAGTCGCCCCAGAGCGACGAGAAGAAGGAGAAGACCATCATCAAGCGAGCCTCGACTGTGCGGTTCGCCCTGAGTCCAGACAGGGACGAGAGTGCTGCGACGAGTTTTGCGCTGGACGCGAGCCACTTTGCTGCCGAGACCGAGGAGCAGCCCATGGAGGTTGATCCTGAGGAGCCCTCGCCGCCTCCGCCGAAGAGGCGCCTCTCGAGGGCACAAACGACAACGAGCAAGGGCTCCGCGCGACGCAAGCAGCGGGAGGAGCAGGGCCAAGGACAGGAGATCAAAAGATTCAGGTCTCTCCAGTCGTCGACGACGACGACGTCGGATCTGAGCCGTCGGTCCTCGACGAAGAAGCAAAGCAGCGCATCACCCCGGAAGATCATGTCGCCCGCGAGCATCGCGTCTTCGAGCCGCGAAACGCCGACGCCCTACACCGAGCTCGTCAACTTTGGCGACTACGAAGACGAGGACGCAAAGGAAGATGCGCCCCGGCGCGCGTCCTACGGCTCGTCCGTGCCCGGCCTGAGCAGCGGTGGCTCTTCCACGGGCGAGGACGAGGAGGACCAGGTGCGATCGCCGGACATGGAGTCAGAGATTGACTCTGTCCTGTTGAGCGTCATTGCGCGGAGCAACAGCAGCCGCAGTGTCGCGCCTTTCTACCATTCGGACGCCGAGGAGAAACAGTCAACACCCCAGAGGAAGAGGCATGCCGTGGAAGAGGAAGAGTCGACACCGCTGGGTCGCAAGAGAACGTGGCAGCGGCGAGAGGACGGACGGTGGGCTCGCGTCTCCCTCGACGAAGAGGAATGGCAAGAGTTTCAACAGCAGCAGGGCTCCATGGTCAGTCCTACCCTGTCTATGCGCTCCGATGGCACGCCGAGAGGCTTTGCCATTGCTGCTGCCACTCACTCGCCGCCGCCGCTTCCCACGCCGCCGCCGACAGCAGCGCTGCCGCGTGCGCTCCGCGTCGCCTCGCCGTCGCCCACAAAGCGCCGCGGTGCCGCTTCGCCGGGCCCAGCGTCGGCCTTGGGCATCCACCAGGCGTTCGACACACCCTCGGTCTATTCGACGGCGTCGCCAGCCAGCAGCACCGTGAGCGGCGCAACGCCTCGTGCGTCCAACCTCGACGAGCGGATTTTGTACTCGCACGGAAAGACGTACTCTGATCTCGATCTCACCAGCCTCCGAAGCTCGGCCTCTTCGGAAAAGAAGAGAAAGACGGAGGGCTCGACGGTCTCTGCCTCGAGCCAGTCTACGAAGCGGCAGAGGAACCGCGAGGCCGGGGACATCAGAGTGAGTCAGGATGGCGTGGAAGAGGACGACGAGGAGCAAGAGGGGTCGCCAACACGGCGAGGCGCACACCGCCGGCCTCCGCGCCGGTACCAGGCCAGGCTGGCCCCAGAGGCACCGTCTGAGAGCACCGAAGGCAGGGCACCAATGAAGCGGACGGGCAAGACACTCAAGACGGCCGCACAGAAGGAGAAGGACAACGAGTTTGCCATGGACCGGGTCCAGAGCATGATTGCAAAGGCGCATGCCCAGAGGCTCGCCGCGCAGCAGCTTCGGCAGCAGGAGCAGCCCTAGAGCGCGTAGCCATCTTCTCACACCCATGTTACTCAGACAAACACCTCACAAATGAAACATTCTTTTGCATAACAAGGGCTACGTCGAGGTGCCAAAGACGCTGAAGCGTCGCACAATGCCCGGTCCGTGCTCCTCGTAGTCGGCCTTGGAGAAGCAAAAGGAGGGAAAGGTGGGCAGGGAGCCGAGCAGGCTGGCGCCGTGGTAGACTGCGTAGCGCTGCTTGCTGTGGGAGATGACGTTGACGTCGAGGCCGCTGCTCCGCGCGTTGCTCGCCGCCTCGCTCGCGGCGATGCGGCGGTCGACAATCTCTCGCAGGTCCTTGCGCAGCCGTTGGCCAAAGTGCGGCATCATGGTGCTGCCGCCACTGAGGACAATGTTGGAGTAGAGGCCCCTCCGGACATCGACGGGCGATTGCTGGATGACGGTGTCGACGACCTCGGGCAGGGGCGTCAGGAAGTCAGAGGAAAAGAGCTCGGGCTGGAAGAGGAGCTCGCCCGAGAGGAAGCGCTCGTAGCCAATGTCGACCTCGTACTGCCGGCCCGTGACCGAGTGGGTGCCCACGTACTTTTCAAAGTACTTGGCCGGGTCTGCGTCGTAGCGGCGGAACTCCTTGATCATCGACTGGCAGGTGTATCCGTAGTTTTCCTTGATGTGCTCTGCCACGCGGCGGCTGTCCTCGGGCGGAATGTTGGCCGTCTCGCCCCTGTCTCGGAGGAGCTGCTGGACAAAGTAGGTAATGTCGCGGCCGGCGAGCGGGATGTGCTTGATGGCACTTCCAATGACGTAGCCCTCGGCCTGTGATTCGGGTCAGTGGTCTGGATTTGGCGAGAGAGAATATCTCACTCACCACTGGGATGACGTGGGTGACACCATCACCGCTGTCAATAACCGTTCCCGTCAATGTCCGGTCGGTGACCTTGTTGCTCGTCCAGCTGGCTGCCAGTGCAAGTACAGCCTGAACGGCAATGTACAGACCCTTGACGTTGAATGACTCAAACATGATCTCTGCCGTGTTCTCTCGGTTCTCCGGCGGGTTCAAGGGCGGCTCCGTCTGGAGGTCGTCGTCAGCACCTCCGCCAGCGGCGATAGCTACATGGGTGGACCCACCAGCATGGTATAGTGCTCCTCAGGCTCGGCCCGCAGGTACTTGAAGTAGCACTGCTCCCAGAAGCGCTCCATCAGGTCCCAGTTCTCGACGAGGCCATGCTTGATCGGCTGCTCCACCTGATACGTCTTTGAGTTTGCGATGGCTTCGTCTCCGATGAAAAAGTCGAGGTCCTCGATGCCTCGCTTTGTGGCCACATTCGATCCGCCCGGCTTCGAAGGCACAGAAGGCCGGGAGGCGCTCGTCGACGTGGATCCGCCGCCCGAGGAGCGGGTCGCAATCGCTGTGGGGAACACAAACGACGGGTCCGAGTTGCCTGCCCAGCCAGCCTTGGTGAAGCCAGTACCATTGTCGCTGCGATGTGTGTCAGCCGAGCACCGGCCACTGTCCTCAGTTCACTCACATGATGATGACGTTGGAGTGCGACATGGTGACTGACCCTCTCCCTCTTCGTCTATGTCTACGGGAGGTCTTGTCGATTGGATCTCCAACACGGACGTGGCTTCCTGCCCATCTTGGATTGTCGCGTGGTGACGCTTATGTAAGTCTGCTATGGTCGCGTCCTCTTCGTTCTGGTCGCTGTGCTCGAGCCATTTGCCGCCAAAATGCTTGACCCCCTGGTCGCCGAAGCGTTCAACCCAGGTGCGCGCCGTGTCTTGTTTGGCGCGATGAGCCTCGAAATCGTCGCGGCCCACCACGTTGTCGCAGTTGCGCAAGATCGAGCTCGGCTGACCGCCGGTTCACTACCTGAATTACCTCCACGCGCCGGATTGGCTAGTCGGGCAGATCGGCCTGCCGCGCCTGGGCTAGCATCGCAGCCGGTGGCATTTAAAGAAATGAGAATGTGGTGACCGGGTCATGCCCATGACTCGCTATTACAAGACGCCATTTGGCCCGGACTACATGTTGTGTCCTTGTTGAAAATTGACCCCAAGAAAACCATTTGACCTGACCATGCGATGAGACGGTCGCGAGGTCATGCGGATGTAGACTTGGCCTTTTGGCGGGACGCGATCAACGTGTCCTTGTACGGCAAGTGCAGCCGTGCGGCCGGCGCCGACTGGCGGTCGGAAAGTCATGAATCGTATGGCCTGTAGATATTTACCGGCGCCGGTGAGCGCATCGGTGGTGGTTGTGCAACCCACAGACGCCCACAATCAGTAGCTTTTCCGACGGTGCTCCCACGGGCCTCGGCCTGCTGCAGTGCGATTGGTGATTCCATCATCACCAAGATGACGGCGTTTCTACAAGAAAAGGCAGAGCGCGGTGTACAAAGAAGGTCGGGAAAGGGCGCGAAGGGGCTTGAGCAGGTATAAAGAGGGCGCAGAGACAGGTGAAGGGGCAGTGGAGACAAAGGGACGAAAAGGAAGAGGAGGATGCCAGAAGAAAGGAAAAGGCGTTCAAGGTCGAATTGGCGGCGAGAGCGACAGTGTCTACCGCCACTTCATCAAAAGTCCCTATCACCATTATGGTGACACCTGTCAACGGCCACAGACCTCTGACCTCTCCATCTGACGCGGCCATTACGGTCTCTGCAATTGGTCCCGCGGCTTCTTCTTCCACCGCGAAGAGGTTGTCCGGAACGATGACACAGCCGAAAGGCCATATTTCTCAATCAACGCCCTCTTGGTTGAAAATTCGGGCGCAGCGGTAGTCAAGTGGACGCCAGAGGCGGCCACGTATGGAGCGCACGATGACGAGGAAGTACGGGATCGCTGCAAATCCTCAACGGACTGTTTTGAGCGCCAGTGAAGGCCTCGAACTGGGGCTGTATAGTACGTCCAAACTGCCCGGCACGAATAAAGGGTGGCCTCCGTGGTTCCCTCCGGCAAGCGGGTCGATCGGCTTATGCCGTCGTTCCGCGTGTACCGGCAATCGACGCGCTCGCGCGCTGCAACCGATGCCCCCTCTCAGACGGATGCTGGGATAGGAGACGTTTGGCACTGTCAGAGAGATGTATAAAAGATGATGATCTTTCAGAAGAGGAGCAAATTGAGTACACGCACGATAAGCTAAAGATCTGTCCGCTTCAATTTGTAGCATGCTGGCGCTCGTCAAGGCGAAGGCGAAATCCCAACTCAACCTTCCTCTTCGAATGTAACTTCTGCTTCACAGCAACCACTTTCGATTAAAGTTCAGTTGGAAGAGGAGGGTTCAGCAAGACGGACGATTAGTGTGCCGAGGATCGAACATCGTTATTTAGCTGTCCCTTCGACCGGCCCAAGAAGCATAGCACATGTCTCGCCACCGCCTACCATGTCTGCGCGTGCGCCACCAACGACAACGGAACTGCCCGCTTTTTCTTCTGGTTCAAACTTCGTATCGCCATTATTCGCGCCAGCTTCGACAACTGACCCGGCCTTTCGACGCCAGCTTCAGTCTCCTCCGCCCCCTTCCGACCACATGGACCCAAGGCCACAGCAAGCTGCGCCAAGCCAGGTTCTCCGAATGGGACCTGATCCGAGGCGGAGGGTTAATGGGCTGTCGAACCCACCTCCTAGATCGACAGATCCAGTGTCGGAATTTCGCTAGTCCACTTGGTACAGGAATCGACCGTGAAGCCTCCGCAACATAATCACAATCCATCGATCCTATTGCCTCACGTTCCTACACTGCGGTCGCCAAGTTTTGTGCAACAGTCACCGATTGCCCGTGACAACTGTCTGCGCCGCTGCCGAGCTCGGTGCGCTACTCGGCAGTCGTCTCAAGCGTCGCGCAATATCACCGGTTGCTCAGACTCACGATTACTTGGTTCCTGCTGCCAGATCCGCGATGCAGCGACAACATTACTCGAGCCCAGTGTCTCCCTGTTTCGTCACTACATGAGCAATCCAGCATTCGACGGCGACATCCCTCTTCTTCAAGCTCAGCTCGATATAGCGTCAAAGGCGACAATACGCTTCATTATGGGGTGGCCGCCTTGATTCGTGAAGCTTGTCTCGCTGCTCTCGTCGTCGTCCGTTATCTGGAAGAGCGACAATTCGCACCGCTAAAAGCGATGACCTGATAACGTGGCCTGTCCTTGCGTATCTTGCGCGACGGGCAGAGCAATGAGTGGATGTCTTAGCTGTGTGATGACGAAGAGAGAATGACGACATTCGCCGCAGCACAGGATGATGCTCAACCGACAAAAATCTTAACGAGTGATGATGGCTCTAATTCAGCAGTGATGGCTCATTTAAATAAGTAGTCGGCGCTGCCGTCTTCACCCTCGCAATTTCGCGAAGAAGGAGCGGTGGGTGACCTGGCTCGATGAACAGTGCCGTGCCCACGAAAAAGACATGAGAATGGCGACCGACACCGTCTCGATGACGAGGTCATCGACACGGATCCTGAGCTTCGTCTCGTCAACGTCAAATGTCATGCAGGACCTGGGATCCCGGCATAACCGTGCCCATCTCTGGCAGTACGCATTGCGGGCGTCCCAGGCATCACGAGAGACGTCGACAATCGACAGGCAAGGTTGTTCTGGGAAACCATCGTAGTCGGATCCTTCCCACTGTAGGTCCACAGTCTGGTTGTTGATCGCCGAGATTTGCCACCTGTCAATGACCTCGTCCAGAGGCGCAAAGGTCAGGCGAAGAAGGAACACACATGGCCGACGGACGGACCGTGTCCCTATAGGCACGCGGTCCAAGGACGCTCTGACGACGACGCTCTTCCAACGAAGAGCACTGCTACACATTCAACGCCCTCATTGCAAGATGCCGCAAAAATCCTCCCTTCGCCGGCCACTGCTCGACGAGGAGGAGTTGCAAGAGGTCGAGGAAGAGGAGGCTATGTGGGACAGCACCGGCAGCCTCCCAAGGTCAAGATCTTCGATCCTCTTGCTTCCTTCCCAATACCTTCGCATTCGACAGCTCCACGGTCGCAACCGCTCGCCGGAAGTGCGAGGTCTGTTGGCGTCTTGCCCGTGCCTGGCTTGTGGCGAAGGACAAATCTTTGCAGCTTCTGTCGCGCTCAGCTGCAACGAAGCAATGCAAGCATTGGAGCCGAATCAAGAATGCAGTTTGAGCGAACGATAATGCAAGGGAGGCGGCGTGGCAGCAAGCGCTCAAAGATGACGATGACAGCGTCCTCCTTTTCTGCATTGGGAGCTGTTGACGCTCCACTGAGTATGTTCAATCCTTTCTCGGACTTGGAGCTTGCTGGAGGTGACCGCAGCTAGACCTTGACGCTTCTTGAGAACTTTCAACGAAGAATGGAGAGAGTGGTTGCGGCTTAGAGCTGCAGCATAGATGAATGACACCGCCGAGAATGAGCGTTCGCGGAGCACAAAATCGCCCTATTTTGACTCAATGCGCCCCGTGGCAGCATAAACTCGGCTGTAGGACAACTATGCCACCACCTCATCTTTTCTCCCATTCTTTCAGTGCCCATTGGCATGCTCAGGGCCCATGTACAGCTGCAAAAATCATGCCATGAAGGATGGCGTAGCGGAATGTCGAGGTCATCACAAGCATGTCCAAAAAAGCGTTCGTGGAGCAACTTGGGACGGTCGCGTCGACTTGCCGACGCCTGACGGTGATTTTCCTCCAATTCTTCCGCGATTCATCATCATCACCGCCCTGCCCCGCCCCGCCCTGCCCATACGAGCAACTTTTCCAGTTTTTTCCACCTCTCTTTGCCAAGACATGATCAGAGGAGCTTTGCTAGTGTGTATCGTGGGACGGGTGGGGTAACCATATGTCTGAATACTGGTGATCCTTGCCCTCCCACAAGGCGTGGATGGCGCGACTACTCTGGTTGATCCATCTGCGACCTTTCTTTTTCTGTACCAAGAGGAGAGCCAGACGGGCATCACTCTGGTGCAGAACAAATCGACAGCAGTGCGCATGACGATGAATCGCTTCAGATCTTGGCGAAGTCATACAATCCTTTTATGACGCTAAGAAGCAGGGCGCAGGAACAAATCCAGCGGGAGGGGCACCAGGAGGGCTCGCTCATGCCATTCCTTAAGTCTGTTGCAGCGTCTTGAGATGTGTCCACACCTGGTCGCGAGGAAGAGCACCATGGCCACAGGAGAGTCTCGGCAGCACGAGTGCTGATTGCGAGACATCTGAATCAGCAGGTGGAGCAGCCTATTGGCTCAGTCTACTCGACATCGAGCACTTTCCCCACGTGTGCGCATGGGCCCGACACAATCCAAGATCAGCGCGGAGACAGCTGCAGGCACCGAGCGGCATGTAGTGCACGTACCTCGACGCCAGAGGATCGACGTCGGGATTCACTCTGAGGCGGCCCAATTTAGAAATTGCCTGCCGGCACGTGCCGCACTACCGCCATACCGACTCTCGTCGCCACACACGCGTTAAAAAGTCGAGATTCCCGGCGTCGCGTGGGCATGCGAATTTTCGATCAACGAACCTTTTTTTTTGGCCCGAACTGTTCCGCACGTTCTCCCCTGCTTCCCGCAACTCTCCGCTTCACTCCACATGGCCTGGTCGTCGAGAAAAACGTTTTTTTTTTTTTTTTTTTTTTTTTTTTTTTAAATATCGTTGTGGATTCGAAGAAGACTGGTGATGAGAGCTATGTACAGATGGGAGCGCCTTGCTCCGCCAGTTCCTCGCGCTGCCCACGGTGGACGGCCAGCGTCCCGCAGCAGTCTTGAGGAGAGGGAGAGAACGCGCGACCAAATCCGCCATTTTGTGTGTTGTGTTCCACGAAGGACGCGTCCGAGTTTCGAGAATAACTGAAGCGGCTAATGTTGCCCCTGGCGACGTTGAAAATTGACGAGAAGGTACTGAGAAGTAGACGCTGAGCGTAGAACCCAGGGCGACGGCTAGGGCATAGGTGGACAGAGCCATAGTTAGAGTGACATAGAGCATAGGGTGCTGTCGCTGTCTAGGTGGTACGTCAGGAGGTCTGTGTGCTGGCCCCGGATGGTGGAAACGCAGTGTTTGAGGCAAAGACCTGAGGCCGAGAGTGAAACTGGAGCTGACCGTCGTCACTGAGAGTGAAAAGGCGTCCCTGTTGGAGCCATTTCCGACGAAACCGTGAAAAGGTTGAAGGACCGACCGAAGAGGATCTGATGACGGCTAAGGTGGCTTCGAGGCCGTCGAAGAGGATGCGAAGCAGTGCGGGTTGGACTGTTGCCAAGTGAAAGGTGATCACAGCAGGTGCTTTTGCCGTGTGTGCCTGTTGAATGGCTTGGCGGCGGCTTTGCGCAATGAAGGAGAGAACAGCCGAGCGCCAGAGAAGAAGGCGGTGCCGAGCGGGAACTAAGCCGCGTGGCCATCCCAAAACGATGTCGGTGACTGTCAGCGAGGGAGCGTAGTGGCTGGTGCCAAGCAAGTCGTTCAAGACTGGAAGGGCTGCCCTCCAGACCTTGGTCACGAAAGGGCATTCGATGTAGCCATGTTGGACAGAGTCTTTGACTGGGTCGCCATTATGATCGACTTGGTAACACTGTGCGGGGCAGGGGTCGGCAGAGAAGAATTTGAGTTCGTCGGCCGGTGGTAATGAAGGCCCGTAAGGCCGAGGAGTGTCTGGATCCTGAGAGTCGAGTTGCTCTAAAGACGAGTCGGTCGTTGATTCCGGGGCGTTGGCGGCCACCGAGGGAGTAGGACTCCCTGCCCCATGAGGGGCGCCGGCTACACCGGCTGCCCCCCCATCCGAGGATGCCTCCGGTGGGAGATCATCCTCGGGTAAATCAAATCGGGCATCTTCGTCCAGCGTGAAGGAAGCGGCATCGTACTCAGCAAGCGCTTGCAAGGCCGCAGCTGTGGTGCAGGAGAGGTAGGCGCGCCGATGGAGGAAGAGGAAAGTGTCTGACAGGGTTTTTGAGGTAAGAGGAAGCGAGTGCAAATCGGTCCAGACGCTTTGCCATTGAGCTAAAGTGGTATCGGGCCAGAGGATGCGTTGTTCACGAAAGTAGAAGAGGTCCTGTTGGTAGCGCCCAGGGGTAGGGGTGCCATTAAAGGGCCAATCGGGAACTATGGGCCGCTGAGGAGACAGAAACCGACGGATGCTGCGTACGGTGACGTCTTGGATGGGTTGGTTGGCCAGGGTGGTGATCCGCCAGGGAAAAGGCAGTGTGGCTGGTTCGAGCTTGGCCAGTGGGCGGACAAATGGACGTCCCGAGCTCTTGGTCAAGGCATTGAGACGTTCTGGATAGAAGAGCGCGCCAAGCCTGAAGAGGATAGTGCGAAGCTCGTGAGGGAGGGTAGGCCAGTAGGAATTCCAGACTTTGCGAACGATGGAGGCGCCCTTGACCACTGGTTCCTCAGCAAAAGGGCGGTCATGGGCCAGAGCGGGCCGGAATAGAAAGGGCCGCCAATTGTACTTGATTCCGGAGGCGGTCGGTGGTGAGAAAGGCCGAGAGACAATATTGTAGTCGGGTTGGTCAATCCACCAGAGAACATCAGCAAAGGTGTAGTAGCCACCGAGGAGGAAACGCTGCTCGACGTGGGCCTGCTGTTGGAAATTGGGGAGGGTGCCATACGCGGAATTGTACCAGGGCAGAGCACAAGTCTCGAGAGTGGACAGACTTGTCCAACAATTGGGCTGGACACCGGGGTAAAGCCGTTTAAGTACGTATAGCCAATAGCCCCAGAGTGATTGAAACCGATGGTTCACGGTCCCGGCATTGGTGTGGGCACCCCCGCCACGGTAAAAGAAAACCTGTTCACTGTATCCGCAGGCATTAAAAGCGGCCCGGATACCAGTGCGATGAAACTCGCCAATGGGGTCCTCGCGTACCAGAGTTCGGGCAAGGTGAGCGCCGTGGAGAGCCATAATGTGACGTTCTGGGTCAAGAAGGCCGAGACCGCCGAGCTCCTTGGGGGTGATGACCGTTGACCATTTCACCCAAGACCGATTGCCGCGGAAGAGGTAGTGGCGGGCTAGAATGCGCATCTCCTGGAACATTTGGTGGCGGGGTAGGGAGAGCGAGAGAGAGTGCCACAGACGAGAGAAGGCAAAAGTGTTGACGATGCGGCGCGTGCAAATAGGTCCGTCGAAGCGGTGAAGCACGTCAGTTTAGCGCGAGCAGAACCAAGGAGCCGGTAGAAGCTTTCCACTGGATGAGGGGTTGAGAGAGTAAGTGGGTAGCCGAGGTACCGGATTTCGCTAGAACCCTGATCTTGGAGGGGGGGAAAGCCACAAGCGGGCATCCAAGGTGGCGGAGCCGAGCTGATAGAGGATAAGATGACGTAGCCGCTCTTGGTGGCGCTGAGAAGGGCGTCGGAAGCTTGCTCATAAAGCTGGCGAGCTTGGTGAAAGGCTGCAAGTTGACGCGGATCGTGAATAAAGACTAAGACATCGTCCGCAAAAGCCAGGCTCGTAAGCGGTTCCTGGAGAAAGGGCAGCTTGACACCCACGCCCTGCCGGACAAGTTCATCGAGAAAAGGCTGAAGAGAGATGTTGTAGAGGAGGCAAGAGCTGGGCTCCCCTTGAAGGACACCGCGCTGGTACGCAATGGGTGTGCCCCGATGGCCATCGGCGAGGAAAGTGAGCGTGGGGGTCCTGTACATGCCGGCGACGAGGTTGAGGAGAGGCTGAGGGGCGCCATAATGCTGCAGCGCCAACTGGAGCCATTCGTGGGCCACACGGTCGTAAGCCTTAGTCTGATCGAGTGAGAGGACCAAAATGTGAGGAGGGAGCACAAAAGGGAGGCGCATGGGTGTGGTCGCGTTCCTCGAAATTGGGGTCACTGGGTTGCCAGCCAGCTGCATGTATTGTTGCAGACCAATGAGGATACTTGCAGGGTCAGCGGCGCGGCGGGTGTTGATGAAACCTGCTTGAGACCAGGGGATGCAGTCCTGGGCAAATTGTTGTAACCGAGCGGCAAGAGCGCGACCCACGAGGCGGGTGTCGGTGTCCGCAATGCTCAAGGGGCGGTAATTTGCCAGTTGAGAGCGGTCGCCTTTCTTGTACAATAAAGTACCCCGAAGCATGGGGAAGCCTTGCGGAAGAGAAGCCCCACGCATAAGGCCATTGACGAGGGGGGTGAGAAACTTAGACACAGTGCCGGGGGCGACCTGATAAATGGGGTAGATGAGGCCGTCTTGGCCCGGGGCCGAGTCCGGAGAGGCCAGTGAAAGAGCTGTTACGAGTTCGTCCTCGCGGAAGGGGTCCGTCAACAAGGCCACCGTGGAGGCAGAGAGCATTCTGGCGGCGGGGGTCCGGAGAAGAGTTTGGCGAGCGGCATGAGTCGCCGGTGTGGCTGGCGTGCGTCCAAAGAGGTCGGAGTAAAAGTCATGAATGAGCGAGAGCTGCTCCTCCGCCGTTGTAGCTGAAGTTCCGTCCGCCTTCTGTAAACAGGCGAGTGAGTGTTGGGAGGGAGGCGTGGTTAAAAAAGCAAGCCAGGAGGAGGGTCGCAGCAACTCGGCATCAAGTTTTCTACGAAAAGTGAGAGACTCAGCGGCATCGGCCGCTCGTCGCGCAGCCTTGACATCGCGGTGCAACCCAGGAAAGAGAGCTCGATGTTCGGCCCGGGTGAGATCAAGGGAGTCCATGATGCGCTCATAGGTAGTGACGTTTGTGGCCAGAGAGTGTTGGCGCCTGCCCGCGGAGAGAGACGTGTTGTAGACTAAGGCACGAAGACGGGACTTGAAGGTGAACCATAAATCCACAGCCTGTTGTGGCGTAAGGATGAGAAGGTGGCGAGGAAGTATGCCTTGCAAAAAGGCGGTAACCGTGGTTCGAAAGGTGGAGTCATTGAGAAGGCCCGGGTGCATACGCCAGAAGCCTGGCCCACGTTCGGCAATCTGCTCCTCGGGGTCTAGACGCAGAGTCAGAGCAAAAGCGCGGTGGTCCGAGGACAGCCAGCGAAAAGCGTAACCATCAATAAGTGGGGCGGCCCAGGTAGAAAGCCAGATGCTGTCAATGCGTTTTGTAGAAAGCGTTGGTTGTGGGGCATGGTTCATGGCAATGCGTGAGTATTCTTTAGCGTGAGGACGGAAGAAACGGAAGCCGTCGACAACCGGGAGGGATGAGAGACGAGCTTGAATCCGAAACCACATGGGGTGGCGAGTCTGAGCTGCTGCGTCGAGGGCCGGGTCTGGGTAGGAATTCCAGTCAGCGCCAATGATGATGAGGTCCTGAGGCTGGAAATGCAGCCGTGAAGAGAAACCCGGGGCGTCGTTTCGCCAATATTCGACATCGAATGAGCCATGAACCGACCATAGGTGAATTCGGCCCGAATGGTCGGAAGAGAGCGGCGTACTGGTGAAAGTAAGGAAGACATGTCGGTCGCCGATATCTGACACTTCTAGCTGCCAGTCAGGCTGGTTTAAAATGATGCCCGCGTCCGCTGAGACCACTCCTTGCTGAAAAAACGACTGTGCCTGCACTGGGATTTGGTGTTGAAGAAAAAAGTCCCGGCGAGCCGATTGGTTGTTGGTGCTGAAGGTGGTGACACCGAGGCGGCACTCTTGAAGAAAAAGGATACCAATTCCCGCCCCAAGCGATCTGAAGGCCGTGCTGAGACAGAGCTCGCGGAGGCGAGAGTGAGCAGCTAAGGAAGTGGCGTTGTAGGTGAGGAGATTAAGATGCATGGCCACCGATGGTAGCGAAGGGAGAAGACATATCGGGAGAGCCAAGGGCGAGTGTTCCGCTTTTGCGGTCTCCATTGTTCCTGTTGGAGTCAAAAACTTTAATTTGTGGCTAAAAAATTGACAGGCCCAGGGCGCGGCGAAGCGTAAACAGAACAAAGGGAAAAAAAGCGGGAATAGGGCTGAATTAATTGGGCTTTGTATGACTAAAGAGGGAGTACGGAAGGAAGAAACCAGAGGCAGGAGCAGACCAGCAGCATCGGAAACAGCGAAACAGGGGCAAACAGGAAAAAGAAGCAGGAAGCATTAGAGACAACATGATGAGTCAAACACCATTCAGAGCTCTTCCTCGGCAGGACGAGTGGGGCTGTGAGTCTTGGGAGGGCTCCCCGTGCGCGACGCCTGACGAGCCTCGTGAGCCTTACGAGCAGCCTCTTTCATCTCGCGGATCTTTTGAGGCGAATTGGGGCGGAAGATGAGAGTAGGCTTTTTGCGCGCGTCATTGGCGGGTCCGTCACGGTCGGAGAGGCGGGGGCGGACAAGAGCGCTGGAACTTGCAGCCCCTGAAGCAGACGGTCGCACGGGAGACAAAGAGCGATTACGTTGCGGGCTAGCGGAACCCTGGCGAGGACTTTCCGGGGCGTGATGCCGCTTGAGAGGAGTCCGAGGTGGAGAGCCGAGGGTGGCTGAGGCCAAAGGAGGATGCTCCTGAGAGGAGATTGTCTGGCTGGAGAGCTGGCTGGTGGGCTGGCTGTCCTGAGGCGGATTCAGTCCCGGGAGAAAGAGAACATCCCCGAGTAGTTCCTCCATGGCGGCGTCTTGAAGCTGCGGAGTGGACGTAGGCTGAGGGGTGATGGCAGGCACGTGCACTAGTGGCGGCGCATGCATGCTTGCTTGGGTGCCCAGGGCAGAGACCAAGGGAGTAGGAGTAGAGATGGTGGCGGCGACCTGACTGCTTGGCAAGTGCTGATCATATTCCTGCTCCGCTGCCAGAGGGGCGCCATCGAGGAAGCGCAGAACGGCGTGGCTCTCTTGAGCTGGACGGCGGTCGCAGTTGGCGGCAAGATGCTCGCGGGATTGACAGACGTGGCAGCCATTGCGGGGGCAGTCGTCATTCTCGTGGCGTAAGGCTGGGTCCGGGCGGTACTCTTTGCAAAAGGAGCAGGAAGGCTCTCGTCCCTTGTAGCGAAGCTCATAACGCCGGTCCAGCACCTTGATCCACCCCGGAAAATTTGCCACTGGCTCATGAGGAAAACCCGTAGGGACGTTGGGGTCCGGAGGGAAGCGCAGCAGGGCCACGACGGTGCCTGTATCCGTTGGAGGGATATTGCGAGAAGGCTTAGAGCGTTGGTGTGCCCAGATGGCGATGGCTTCGAGTGGCTGAGGGCGACTCTGTCCTGCGCTGGAGCGATCGGGCAGGCAATGAATACCATTGTACATCCGAATCATTGTCAGGAGCGCCTTGCGTGTGTGAAACGCCGGTGATTCCTGTTGCTGATCGATGGTGACAACAACGTCCGAAGGGGGCAAGGGAAGACCGAAGACGAAAGGAGTGACCGCTTTGCCACTCCATTCCATCGCCAGATGCTTTCCACGCTCGAAGTGACCATTAGTGGCGAACAAAATGTCCACATAGCGTTGTTTGCCCATGGGCGGGGGAAACGTGAGAGCAGGAGCTTCCGAGGGTGGCCATTTGCCCAGCGCCATCTCAAGTTGAGTTAGGAGGTGATCGAAAACTTCGTTTTGAGAGGCGGCGTTGCGTGGGTTGAAACTGCCAGGAAGCTGGTAACGCACGACGCGGGCGAGCACGCGGCGACGATCATTGGCGTCCTGATAAACTTCCTCAAACTGAACTGGAAGGTTGTCCTTGCGGCCGAACAAGAGGCGTGCAGACGAGACCGTGTCGCACGGAGGCTGGTCCAAAGTGGCTGTTAAGGCGAGGTCGGTGACCATTGCAAGGGGGGAGGAGGTAGTCATGAAGTGATGCTTGTCGATGAGAAGAATCTGCTGGCTGGAAGAGGAAGTGGGAGAGGAGGAAAGCAGAAGGAGCCTGCTTTAATACTTTGCCTAGATGAGGTGAGCAAGAAAGTCCCTTTGTGTGGACGGCATCGAAAAGACGACGAGTCACCCTTTGTCCGGACAAGCAAGCGAAACTCAGACTTCCCTTTGTCTGCAGTGAAGAGCGTTTGGCGTTATAGTGCCGGAAGACGACCAGAATTTCCATTTGAAGTGAAAATGGCCGTGAGAGAGTCCCGTTGTGTCAGTTTGGGCATGGAATTTGTGGCGGAAGCCGGTCCAAGCGTGCATGCAGGTGAGTGAAACCAATGAAGGGCAAAAGGATGATATGAAAGCAGTGTAGGAAGGAAGAGAAAGACCGTCCCCTTTGTCCTTGGAGTCGGGAGTTGCGAGCGCACTGAGGCAATGGCTCCTGAAGGGTTGGACGATGCGGGCAAGGGCTGCTCATGGTAACAAGGAATGAGGGGAGAGAGCAAACAATCCAAAAAACGCAAGAAAGCGGAAAAAGACAGAGAGTAGATTAGAGGGAAAGATAAGTAAGAACAAAGGGAGCGGTGTAGGTTGTAATCTAACGCAGCAGACCGTGCAAGAGGGAGCGAGTCTGAGAAGAGCATGACGAACGAGACTTGAGAGGGGAGGATCTACTATAAGGTTGCGTGCTGTGAAGGCGGTGGCTACGGCGAGTGTGTTTTGAGTGCGAAGGAGTTGGGGGTGAGCGGGGAGGTGACGGCGATGGCGAAGGCTGAGGTGTCGAAAGATCGATGAGAGGAGGCGGAGATAAGCCCAGTGCTTCGGCGACCTCCTCGGACGAAGCCTTGCTGATGGCGGCCCAGAAGCCTTCGACGTGTGGGTCACTACGTGGGAGACCCAGTTGCGTATCGACAGAGACAATTGAGGGGGCTGGAGAAGAAGGAGGAGAGGAAAGTGACGAGGAAGAGGAGCTGCTAGCCGGTGGGGCGACACCGGAGAAGGAGACGTGTACGGCTGACGGGGTGATGGACTGGACGTGACACGACAGCGGTGGAGAGGAAAGGGCATCCGAGTGGTCCTCTGAGAGAGGGCACTGGTTGGAAAGGTGCGCCGATAGCGAGGAGCTGGGGCAGCGAGAGCAGTAAGGGGGCCGACCGTGAAAAGCCAGTGGCAAGTAGATGCGTGATGACAATGGAGGAGACCAGGCAATCCAACCCGGGAGAAGATACGGGATCTCGTCCAAAATGAGCGTGGAATGCAGAGTCAGTACTACACGAAGGTAGCCTGTATAAGACCCGTGCGTAAGCGGCTGCTCTCCCAAGGCTGCGCTGAAGAAGGCGGGATCGACAGCCGGCATCGGAAGCGGAGTAGAATGGGGCTCCTCCAAGCTAGACCGAAAAGGCACAAGCGTGTCGGTCCCGTCCAAGGCGCCAGCCGCGGGTGACGGGGCTTGATACATTTTCCACACGGAGTTGACTTCAACGCCTACGTTTAGTAAAAGCGACAAAAGATCGATGACCTGGTTGATGTCGCCGAGGAAGGCCGGAATGAGGTCTTCAGGAACCCCGTAGTCGATGGTGGTGACATTGTCAGGAAGTAGGCGGCCGATGTTGAAGAGGGGCAGAGGTGTGGCGCGCTGCACCGTGTTGAAAAAGGCTTCCGACGATGAAATGAGGCCAGCCGGAGCTTCTACGTTGACCATGAGGGCGCGGTCCTGCATGCGTGTTGTGACAGTAGGAAAGCCTGATGGTGAAGCAAGAAGAGTCGAAGAGAAAGCCAACGCCACCCTGTGGCGAAGAAGGTTGATTTGGTTGTTGATGAAGAGGCTGGAGAGCGCACTGTCTCGATGAGGTGCCATAAAGGTGATGACGGGCTTTTTGTGCGACGATGAAACCGGCATGCCGGCTGTCTGCGCTCGGAAGAAGGAAAAGGGGCAAAGTGAATCGCTGGCAAATAGGCATTCGCCCGTTGTGCTGAAAGGCTGAGGCGGCGCTGGGTACAGGCTCATGGTAAAGAAGTGGTGCAGGATAGAGTATTTTGTGGGGGAAAAGGAGTGAGGGAAGCTGTGATGGCCTTCTCTTTAAGACGATGTCAAACAGCGTAAAAGAGAGGTCCCTTTGTTAGCGGAGCAAGCCACCAAAAATGCAGCCCGACAGGAAGGTGCATAAACAGGAGCCGGGCGCCCATTGTGAAGGCCGGCAGAAGCGCAGGAGGCCGCGCAGAAAGGGCGCGCTAAAGTTTTCCATGAGTTTGTATTTAGCGACGTATAGATGCGACGGTGGAAATAGTATGGCCAAGAACAGCCAATGTCGAAAATAGTAAACAAAAGGGGGAGGATTGATGGAAGGACAAAGGGAAAGAGCCTAAGAACGGGACAAAAGGACAAACAGTTCTGATAAGAGGAAGAGAGAAGGGAGCTTAATCGAGACGAGGACGAGGATGGGGCTCAAGTGGACAAGCGCAGGATGGTCGCCAGCCGGTATGCAGTAGCATGGCCACCTGTAAAGAAAGGCCACCAAGTGGAGAATGTATGCCCCTGTTACCTAGCGAGCGGGCAACCGGAAGGCCGCCAATGGAAATGAGCTCCAAAACGCCTCTATTTGTGTGGTGAGGCCGGCGGACGAGCTGGAACGCCGCAGCCAAAGCACAAGGGAAAAAACGTCGTCGAGAAAAATATACCAAAGCGAGAAAACGGTCATCCAGAGTGTCCCGCCAGATGGAGTGGACCGAAGCGCCGCCACACGGTAGGTCTTGATTGTCGACATCTTCGTTGTGCATGTCGATCACCGTGAGGAAAGGCATATGAGGGGGGCAGTCCGACGCCACCCCACGGGTGGTGAATTGAATGATAATTGCTTCCTCCGACAGGTCGAGGCCCGGAGTTCCGAGAGTGGTGGGGCCGGACTGTGAAAGGAGAGGGGTGACCATCACGGCGCGGCGAAAGCGTGCGCGGCAAGGAAAGTAGAAATCGGCCGTGCTGCTGATTGCATCGAAAGTGGATAGGAAGTGTGGTCGGCGACGGTAAGGAGAACCCGATGAGAAAAACTGTACGAGATTGAGATAGGATTGGTGCGGCGTGGCGAAGGAGGAGGCGAGGTTGTACCGAATGGGGAGGGGAGGGACAAAGGATGGATCCTGACACAAGGGCAGCAGATCCCGCAGCCTGATTGGGTCAGCAGCTGGGTGCCGGTGGACGAGATGAAACGCAAGAGCAGGCATGATAGGGAAAGGGCACAAGGGGGGCGAGCAGTGGGAACCCCCACGGGCGTTTTTAAGGGCATAGCGCCATCAAAGGCTCATCCATCATCCGAGTCTCCTCCATTAACAATGTAGGAAAGACTAGGAGCAAGAAAAGGCAAAGGGGAGGGCGATGAGACTAGGGCACGACACGGGCGGCGCACGTGAGCCACGTGGAAGGAGAAGACCCGCAAAGGGTGTGGAAACGGGCAACACGTGGCAAGGAAAAGCCGCGTAAGCGAGGCTGCCAGCGAACAAAGGGAAAGGGATGGTAGCCGAGGATGGTGGTGGTGGCGAGGGGGAAAAGGAGCGACTGCAGGCATCAGCAGGAGATCCCTATGACAGGTAAGAGAAGAGTCGGTGGCCCAGCCAAGGAGACAGAACTGTAGAAAAGGGCAGAAAAAGGCAAAAGAAGAAAAGCTGAACCAATGCGTGGCCAGAGGGTAGCAGAGAGATGCTCCCGGTGTCCTGGTGATGGAGAAAGACGACCGGGGAGGCGGCTCGAGGGACGGGGTGGGGGCGGTGTGCTGGAAAGGAGAAAGAGGGAGCCGAAAAAGGGTGTCAAGCGGAAAATTTGAGGCGAAAATGGAGCTCGTCACCATTGAAAGACCTCTGGCGAAAAGCAAAAAACGCGTTGTGGCGCGTAACTCGGCGAATAATGCTCGGAGGGCGCCGCTGGAAAGACCAGCATGCGCGCCTAGGTCCTACAGATCGATTGCCGTTGCGAAAAGGAGGGGTTGAGAAAGAAAAAGGCGGCGCCCCTTTGGGCGAAAAGAAAAAAAGGCAAAAAAAAAAAAACGTCGAACGGCAAAAAATGACCATGACGGGGCTCGAACCCGCAACCTCCTGATTACCGTAGCACACCTCCTCCATGTCCTGGAGGAGCGCAGCTGAGTCGTAGTCAGACGCGCGGCCAATTGCGCCACACGGCCTTGCTTGTAGACGATGTTTTACTGAATGCCTAAGATTTTTGGTGCTAGGGTTAGGGTTAGGGTTAGGGTTAGGGTTAGCCTAGGGGTGCAGTACTTGGAGCTGTGTAGCAGTGACGGGAAGGGTGTTATGAGAACGTGTCGTCTCGAGTCCCATCCTAGGGGCGCTTGACGGTGCGATGCAGTAAAAATCCAGCGATCGTGAGAGGATGGTCTAGCGTACAGAGCGACGAGGTGGACCCGTCACGGCAGCCTAGACTCTGCGCAGAGACTGTGGACCTGCACAGAGCAACCCAACGAGCATTGGCCGATGGAACAGTACATCGAGATCGACGTCGTTCCGAGCAGCAGCTTGACGGGTCCACCTCGTCGCTCTGTACGCTAGACCATCCTCTCACGATCGCTGGATTTTTACTGCATCGCACCGTCAAGCTCTTCGCTTTCTTCTCGCCTTTCCAGGCAGTGTCTTCTTTTGGAAAGCAATTCGGACAGCCTCTAATCTGTGCAATACAGCACAAGATTCTCACCACCAGTATGCTTCGATTTACCATTTTTCAATGGGTTTCTTTCGCCGAGTAGGTACTCGAGCACCTCAAAGTCGCCTTCTCCGTCCTCAGTTGTCTGTTGAGCGGCAAGCCTGCTTTCGTAGCAATGACCCCCAAAATTGTCGTAAGCCTCGTCGACCGTGTATATCGCTACGATTGCGTGCTTTAGTATTCGTCCTCCGCTTTCTCCCATCGCAGACGACTCGGTCGCTTGGGTGTCGTCCTTTGCGCCGTCGCTCCAGCAGTGGAGCCTCGACCAACAGGTCTCGACTCTCGGGTCCTGAGATGTCCGCAATGCGTGACAATGCTATCACTCTGTGCTCGGCAATGTGCGATCCTTAGCGCAGGTCGTATCTATCTGAGGGGTCATGACAAGACGTGTGCCTTCTCACCAGCCTCCAAACTGTACCCCTCTGAGCGCCTTGTTTGTGCGAAAAGGTACTCAAACCGGGAAGCCTTCTCTGTCAGAAGTTCTCTCAATCCACAGATCCCTTCATCTGCGACCTCGAAACATCTTACCGCCCCCCTCCGCCCTCTCCCCTGCACTCAAAAGCAAATCTCTTTCATGGTCCTCGTACCATATGATCAGTGTGAGCCCAACAAAGTGAAGTGAAACTCGTTTCAGGTCCCTACCAAGACCTCATCGCTGCACTCAAGAGCTCTTGCCTCTCGTCTTGGCGGGGCCTTGCGCCTTCCAGCATCAGAGATGGACGACCATTTCGACGAATAGGGCTGTTATGGAAGATGGATGTCCCATGCTTCATCGTCGACGTCGGCTCTTTCTCGCACACCGGGCAAACCCTCGCGAGACACCAAGAACGCATCGGTAGCTAATTGGAAGTGCAGTACAACCGACGTTTCGTCAACAACAGCGACGCAGGCATCGCGAGCAGCATCACGAGCGGCATCGCATCAGGCACCTACGAGCAGCAAGTCACCTTGGGTCAACAGATTGTGGTACAATCCGTCGGTGCAGCCTGATATGGCCCCTTCGACCAGCCAAGCACCCACACAAGCACCAGCCCCGACGCCGCCGGCGCACACACAAGCTCAAGTTCAAACGGTGAGGACGCTCCAGGTCTCAGCATCGAACAAAGCCGTGGCCGTTTTTGCTGGGCAAAAGGCAACGTGAGGATGCGTAGAGCTCCGTGACATCTATTGCTGATCACGTACAGTCCTGATGCGCGCGATTCTGGCGCGTTCTTGTAGGAAGCTGAAGATTTCGCCGAGGTAGGGGACGCGATCGAATATAGTGGGCCACGCGTGCGGGAACGCGCGCCAGTCGAAGGGGGTTTTGTGGAGAATGTTCTGACTGCCACTTTCGGCTTGGATCAGCTAGCCTCCCTGCTTCAGTCATCTGCCTGTTAAGACTCTTTCTGAGATCCCGTGGTGATGCACATTGTCATAGGCCAGAAAAAAGACTTTCGTCGCCGAGTTGCCGTGGTCCTCTGCGCTTGTGCTTGCCAAGACCTCGCTGCCCTGCCCTGTCTGAGGCAGCAGTCAATTCCACGGCATCCAAGACTGTCGCGCCAAGACGATGGGTAACTAGTGGCTGACTGCGTGATGATCTGGCCACCGTAATAAGCGGGAGGAGAGGTTGCTGCTCACCACTCCCTTCCCCTACCACTCCCTTCTCTTGCCTTCACTCCCCTTTCTTGCCCACACTCTCTTCCCAGAGACAACCCACACTCGTTTGAACATGGCAGCGCAACGTCTGCTCCTTCTTTTCCCCATTCTCGTCTTCTTCTCTGCACTTCTCGTTGCCTCCCTGCCCTCGCCCAACAAGAGAGATGCATTCGTGGACCTTCGAGGCACTGACGGCGATACGCATCTGACCTCCATCGGAACAAGGCCGGGCGGTGCATTTGCAACCAACTACCGTCTGAGCAAGGGAAACCTATTTGTGTGGCAGAGCAAGACGCCCCACAACGAAGCAGATGCAGAGGCCGGTGAGTTGCTTTCGTCTGTCGACGGCAGCCTGATCGTCGCTGACAAGAAGAGCGATGGTAGTCTTTATCATCTTGCACGGCGTCGACCGCAACGCCAACACCTACTTTACAACGCTCAACAGCGCCTACCTCGATGCCAGGGACAAGGGCTATCGGTACGCGCCCGAGAACACGTTGCGCATCTCTCCCCTCTTTTTCTCGACCGAGCACGACGCACCGGCACTCAACGCCTCGACGCTCGCGTGGAACGACAACAACGGTTGGGCTGGTGGCGATGGATCCACCCATCCAAGCGGAAGCGGTATGAGCTCCTTTACCGTCTTTGACGAGCTCGTCACCAAATTTTCGGATGCTTCGAGTGAGTCCTGCGTGCACTGCTTGACCTTATTCATGAAGCTGACATCGGCTCTGCTCCCAAGAATACCCCAAGGTCAAGTCCATCACGCTCGCTGCGCACGGAGGTGGGGCCCAGGTGATCCAGCGCTACGCCGTTCTCGGTCGCAGCGCTCGGTCTGGTGTCTCGCTCCGCTACGTCGTGGGCGATCCGTCGACAATGCTCTACTTTACCCGCGACCGTCCCGTCGCCGTTGACACGTCGTCGTGCCCTCGCTTCAACGACTTCCGCTACGGATTCAGCAACTACTACGAGCCCTACGGCCTTGCCGACTCGCAGGCGGGCCTGTTCAAGCGGTACGCAGGCCGCGATATGCGCTACATCATCGGCCTCGACGACGAATCGACGACAAACGGCGATCAGACGTGCGCTGGCCGTGGCGCTGGAGGAGCTGTGCGGAGGGACCGAAGCTTGGCCTACTGGAAGTACATCCACCTCCTGGCAGGGTATGCAGCCTCGTCGTATGACTCCTTCCCAGGGACCTTTCCGGCGCTCGACAGCCGCCAAAAGGCAGATTCGAGCATTCCGACGACGTCGAACAAGGCGACGCTCAGCGCCTACAAGAACACAAAGATCGGACACAAGCTCTATCAAGTCAGCGGCGCAGGTCACTCGGCGACCGAGGTCTTTGAGAGCACAGAGGGCCTCGCGGCGCTCTTTACCTGATGCTTTTCAGATTTAAGTCTGTCATCTCTCCCAATGTAATCCCAGCCATCCAATTGTAGCATGTCTAGCCTATGAGCGTGTTTGTGCGAGAAGAGTACGCCACGCGGGCGAAAGCGCCGAGGCGGTGACGGGCATGTGGAGGCGGAGGTGCTGCACCGCATCCACACCACCCTCCTTGGCCAGTCAGTGGCATCCGCGCAACCATGCCCACTATCGGAGGTGCCCTCAAGCAGTTCGTTCAGCAGTCGTCGTCGGCAGGCAAGTCCCGCTCGACAACCTCAGGCAAAGGCCAGATCAACGACGATGAGCGGCCCTTGACGGATGGCAAAGTGGCCGGGACCTATCCTCGCCTGGCCAGGCTGGCCGACGGGTCGATCCTTGCGGGCTTCACGCGCTTCAATGGACCCGAACGGATCCTCTGCATCTCCAAGAGCACAGACAATGGCAAGACGTTCCACGACCTCGCCGAGGTGACGAGGGGAAAGGGCGATGTCGACAACCTCTTCCTTTTGGAGGTGCCGAGCCGTGATGGCAAGGAGCCGCCCTGCGTCCTGGCGGCCTTTCGGAACCACGACGAGGGCGGCGCGCACTACCGCATCACGGTCTGCCATTCGCTCGACGGAGCAAAGACGTGGAACTTTACCTCGCAAGCGGCCGAAAAGGCCCCGCCATTTGGCATCTGGGAGCCATTCATGCGGCTGGGAAAGAGAGGCGAGGTGCAGCTGCTGTACTCGCACGAGCACAACGAGCACCAGCAAGACTCGATGCTCGTTGTCTCGGAAGACAGAGGGGCAACCTGGACCCAGCCCAGGTGCTGCGAGGGCTGGGACCAGCGTCTCCGAGACGGCATGACAGGCATCGCCAGCACCCGCGACGGCGACCGCGAATGCCTCGTCCTCGTCTTTGAGACGACACGCCACCGGAGCTTCTCTGTGGAAGCAGCTCTGTCGTACGACGACGGTGCGACGTGGATCAACCGGCACGAGGTATACGCGCCCACGCCGGGCAAGAACACGGGCTCGCCGCAGATTGCAGCCTACCAGGACGGCTCGCTCGTCATCGTCTGCGGTACCGACGAGGACCCGTTGACAAAGGGCTCGACCGTAAAGGCCATCTTCGGCGGACCGCCCCACTCGGGCAAGATCAAATGGGGCAGGCCAGCGACGGTCAGCAAGGGCACTTGGCCTGGCATCATGGCCATCGATGGCGACACCGCCTTGGCCGTCTACGACCACAACGGCCCACGTGGACGAACAATCACGTGGAGCTCCAAGCAGTGATTCACAATCTCCCCCACCCTCGCTTCGATTTCCTTGATCCCGGTTCGATTGCTTGCTGTATGAGATCCTGTCCTCTGCGCTTGCTGAAATATTCGTCTGCTGAAACATTCGTCTGCTGAATATTCGTCTTCATGAGCAATTGTGAGAAAATCGGACTCCGTGGACAAGTCTACTTGCTGGAGATAAGATAGGCAGAAGTCGCGTCCGGGATCGACTGGCATCGGAGCATTTTTCGAAACCCATTTACGGCTCAGCGTCGATCTGTTGCGCATGTTGCAGCAGGAAGGCTTTCATGTTGGGGGGCCTCGTCTAGTCCGGCTGTTGCTCGGTCGCTGACGTGAGGAGATGACGGCAGACCGTGCGTTCAAAGTGAAGGAGTCGCCTTATCTCGCGCGCGCGCTAAAAGAAAAAGAAGGTGTCGATTTCACGCTACTACTACTGCAGAATTCGAAACGGCGACTTCAGCAGTGTCGATCCCAGCTCGATGTTGTTATCTCCCAAGCGTCCGTCGCGCACATTGCCCAAAGGGGTCCCTCTCGCCAAGAGATGCAAGGAAGGGGAAAGGAAAGGATGCGCCAGGCAACCATTGCTTGTAAAGCTCTGTCTCACCAAAGCTGGTACATTGTTTGCGTCAGGGTGCCTGCCCATCGGAATATTATTTGCTGCTCCCCTGATGTTGTCGCGAAGCAAGGATCAATCATTGCATGCAGAGGACGAGCGATAAGACCTGTAAGTGCTCGAGTGAGGAAGATGCAGGGAAGAGTTGGCTCTATTCGCCGAGTGTCCGGGTGGTCTGCGGTCGGGTCCGTTTGGGAAACCATTGATGCGACGGATCTTTCATTGCTGTTGTAAATTGGTCTTGCAAGAGGTCCGATCATGAAACAGACCTCTCGCTGATCGCCGCGGAGGTGACGGCTGCCATCGAAGATGAAAACCAATCTCCTCCGGTCGCTCGGCTCGTACCGCCTATGCTGCTGCCCTCCCGGAGGACTAGCTCGCCGAAGAAACCTTAGCGCCAATTCCACGATCACTGCCGTTCCCCTGTGAACCCCTCCCAAAAATTTCAACCCCCCTTGGCGACGGAACACACGGTCGTCATCTTGTGTAAAGCGATTGCGTTCTTCTGCAGGGTTTTTCAAGGGCGGACTGTGCAGGGCGATGACGCGCGACAGCGACGTTGTCGTCTTTGAGAGATAAGGACTGCTCGACATCGCTGTGGTAGCTTGTGAGAAGGTATAAAGGTGGGCACACTTTCCTGCAACCACCCTTGTCCATCAACACATCTCCCCTTTTCACTTCTCTCTTTTTATTCCCCGAGTCCACCGTTACACTTCACCCCACCCCCTCCCTCAATCTACCACATCAAGATGCGCTTCTCTTTCGCCGCTGTCTCCCTCTTCGCGCTCGCTGGCCTCGTCGCTGCCGTGCCTGTCGGTGAGTAAAGGTACGCCAGAGGACTCTGGGAAAACCAAAGCTTAATCGACTTTCTCTGCTGTTCCCAGAGAAGCGCTCCGTCGTCACGGAGATTGGCAGCCTCATTAGTGGTCTCGAGGACGGCCTCGGTGTCACTGCCCTCGAAGACGAGCTCGACAAGCTCCTTGGTGGTGGTCTCTCCAAGCTTGAGGAGACTCTTGGCGTAACCTTTGCCGAGAAGCTTCTCAAGCTCTCCAAGGAAGGTGCCAGCCCCGGCGACCTCCAGACCATCGGCAAGGGCATCTACTACCTCGGTGCGTCCTGTCTTGTCACTACGCGCTGCATTGCTCGCCAGCTAACAGTCAATCCTCTCCCACTGCAGAGGAGGGCCTTGGTGTCAACGCTGTTGACGACTTCCTTGACAAGGAGACGGGCGGCGCCATCACCAGCATCGAGAAGGCCCTCGGCGTCACTGACATCGAGAAGGCTCTCGGTATCGAGGCTTAAATTATACCCGTGTCAGACCACCATGTGCACAACTGGATTGAGAGCATCCATGCTCTCTCCAAAGTACTGACATTACTGCCTGGAACCCTTCTTGCCCCCACCATCACTCCCCCCCTACCCCATCGCACCGTCAACCATCAGACGGACATAGACACACTCTCACTTGCTCCCTCATTTTCGAGGCGATTGCCAGAACCACCTTCCCTCTAGTTGTAGTAACAAATGAGTCAATAGACCTACACCCAGTCAGCCTCATCGTGTGTGAGTGAGTCTTGCGCTCGTCTTCACATGAAGCGAGCAATGTAGCGATCGATGGCCACCGGGTCTACCACCGGATACAGTAGTGCCGGGCTCCTATGACTTTCTCGCGTGGCCGGACTCAGCCAACAAGTCGTGGCTAGGGGATCAATACAAAGTCGCATATCCTCGTCTGAATCGCTTTGGGAATTTTGTATGTGGGGCCGAGGAAGGACTGCGTTAGCGGTAAACGCGGGCAGCCTTCTCGCACGACGAGAAAATGACCGATCTGGCTCTTCGTCAGCTTTCACCGCTCCCGACCACGTCAGCAGCCTCATATCCGAGACCATAAAAGTCAAGGGAGGACCGCCCTTCCTTTACCCCACAATCCTTGCCCCCATCAGATTGCAACAAATCGCCGCAGCAGACAGAGCTAGTCGACATTCCTTTGTGTCTGTGAGCGAGGGAAAGATCAATTTTGTCGCTCTACCTTCTCGTCAACGCTTTCCACGATGGTATCAACGACTGACCTCATCATCCTCGGTAAGTAGCTGTGCGCAACGACACGCGACTGCTGCTCACGCCTCTGCCCAATCGCAGGCCTCGGAGGCGCCCTGGCTGTCCTATATCTGTACCGGGACTCGATCTTCGGAGGCAAGTCTGGCGAAGCATCGTCCAAGCTAGCCAATGGATTCGGCAATGGCGGCGGCGAAGAGGAAGGTAGCAACGACTTTGTCAGCAAGTTGACATCCCAGGTGAGTGCCTGGCCATACACACACGTACTCAATGCTTCTTTCGCTGACACCATCACACCCTCTGCGACTCAGAATAAACGCATCGTCATCTTTTGTGAGGAAGGCGCAACAAACGCTCGCAATCGTTCTCTCGCTGACCGCATATCACATTACAGACGGATCTCAGACTGGCACAGCCGAAGAGTACGCGGTCAAGATTGCCAAGGAAGCCAAGTCTCGATTCGGCACTTCGTCGCTCGTGTGTGACCTCGAAGAGTACGAATACGAAAAGCTCGATGCCCTGCCCGACAATGCCGTCTGCATCTTTGTCATGGCCACCTATGGCGAAGGCGAGCCCACCGACAATGCCGTCGGATTTATGGAGTTCATCAAGGAGGAGGACGTCTCCTTTTCTCAGGGCGACCGCCTGGACAACCTCAAGTACGTCATCTTTGGCCTCGGGAACCGCACCTACGAACATTACAACGCCATCGGACGCGACCTCGATGCCCGCCTCGAAGCGCTGGGTGCCCATCGTATTGGAGAGCGAGGCGAAGGCGATGACGACAAGAGCATGGAAGAGGACTACCTCGCTTGGAAGGACGGCATGTTTGAGACCCTCGCAAAGGAAGCCGGCTTCGAAGAGGGCGGTGGCGGCGAGGTTCAGGACTTCAATGTCACTGAACTCGAGCATCCCGACGATGACAAGAAAGTCTACAAGGGCGAGCTCTCTGCTCGTGCCCTGTTGGGAACCAAGGGTATCCATGACGCCAAGAACCCCTTCGCTGCGCCCGTCAAAGTGGCCAGGGAGCTCTTTAGCGTCAGCGGCGAACGGTCCTGTGTCCACGTCGAATTTGACATTGAAGGCAGCGGCATCTCTTACCAGCATGGTGACCACGTTGCAGTCTGGGCCAACAACCCCGACAGGGATGTCGAGCGGATCCTCGGCGTGCTGGGCTTGAGTGAGAAGCGAAACACTGTCATCGAAGTGGAAAGCCTGGACCCGACGCTGGCAAAGGTGCCATTCCCCGTTCCTACTACGTACGAAGCCGTGTTCCGCCACTATCTCGACATTTCTGCCCATGCTTCGCGTCAGGCTCTCAACATGCTGGCCAGTTACGCTCCCACCGACGCTGCAAAGGCCGAGCTGGAAAAGATTGGCTCGAACAAAGATTACTTCAACGAAAAGGTGGCCAGCCGATGCCTCAAAACAGCCGAGGTCCTTCAGGCGGTCGCCGGCGATGACCTCCAGGCAGACCCCAGCAAGGCGACCGTGTGGAACATTCCATTCGACCGGATCATGTCCTCGATTCCACGATTGGGCCCACGCTACTACTCGATTTCCTCGTCCCCGAAACTCCACCCCAAGTCGATCCATGTTACGGCTGTCGTGCTGCGCTACAAGCCAAAGGTGGCTGGTGGATCGACGCCCGACGGGTATATTACCGGCCTGGCGACAAACTACCTGAGCCTGGTCAAGCAACAACTCAACGAGGAGTCCGAAGACCCTCGTTTCCAGACGCCAAAGTACGACCTCAAGGGACCGCGTGGTGCCTACAGCAAGGACGGCGTCATCCGCACCCCCATCCACGTCCGTCGCTCCAACTTCCGCTTGCCTACGTCTCCCAAGATCCCCGTGATCATGATTGGGCCTGGAACAGGTGTCGCGCCCTTCCGATCATTTGTCCAGGAGCGAGTAGCGTCTGCTCAAAAGTCAAAGGAAAAGAACGGGGCGGAAGCCCTGGCCGACTGGGGCAACATCTACCTCTTCTACACGTCGAGGCGACGCAAGGAGGACTACTTGTACGAGGAAGAATGGCCAAAGTACGGCGAAGAGCTCGGCGCAAAATTCAGGCTCGAGACGAGCTTCAGCAGGGAAGACTACAAGAGCGATGGAAGTAAAAAGTACGTCCAGGATCTCCTGTGGGAGAAACGTAAAGAGCTGGCGGAAGACATTCTGCAGCGAAAGGGTGAGTCTTTCCTTCGTGCTTCCCATGGGTACAGCGCTGACGATGGCATCGTCTGTCTTAGGCTACGTCTACGTCTGTGGTGCCACGGACATGTCGCACGACGTCGAAAAGATCTTTGTCAAGCTCTTGGCAGAGGCAAAGGGCGGCAGCGAAGAGGAAGGCAAGAAGGAGGTCAAGATGCTCAAGGATCGGAGTCGCTTCCTGCAGGATGTCTGGAGCTAAACCCTTCCCCCTCTACCTCCCTTTGTTTCCGCTCCTTACCTCCTCGTGCATCAGTATTGTCGGACTGGTTCGGGATTTAGTCTTGCCACCTCTTTCGTACTCAAATGCTCGCTCCCCTCTAAAGATGGCCTTCAATATAAAGAATCGATAAAGAATCGAGGTCAGCACGTTTGTGTCAACTAGTGTGATTTATGGAGAGTCTGGATAAGGATGGCCAGAAATGGGTGAAAAGAGAAGAGGAAGCGTCAGGGAGAGATATGCGTACAGAGGGGGAGGAAAGAGAGGAAGGGCCATCCAAAAAGTGAACAATTCTACATTGCCAATTCTGCTTGCAATGCCTTGAGCTCCGCGTCGTCGTCGTCTTCGGGGACCTGTTGCCGTCTGCTGGTCTCTCCATTGACGCGACTCGGGCCGGCCGTGTTGGCAAGAGCTGGTGTATGGGCTGGGACGTGATCGGCGCCCACAAGACGCTCGTTGAGCTCCTCCTGTTCCAATTCTTCCAGCTCGTTCTTGAGATCGTCCTGTCCGATTTCAGATCGACAAGTGAGCGAAAATAAAGAAGCAAGGGAAAAGAGGATGTTGCTCACCTCGTCAATGTCATGACCCATCCCGACGGGGTTGGAGATTGCGTCTGAGATTTCATTGGTGAGGTCCATCTGCTCCCGGATCGAGTCCATTGTCGAGTCTACCTTGTCGATGTTGAGGCTACCGTGAATATTGCGGAGGGCGTCTGCTCCCTTGCGCATCGCCGTCATGGTCTCGAGGTTCATGTTGGCGCTCTCGATTGCATTGACTTGCGTCTCGAGCGTCATGCGCGTCCCGGCGATGCGGTCCAGCTCATTCTCGTACGCCTTCTTCTGTCGCAACGCCGCTTGCGCAACTGGACGAACCGGCGCGCACGCGCCCATCGTCAGCGCCGTGATCCCCAGGCAGCAGTTGGACGTCAGGAGCCAAAGTCACACTCACCCCGCTTGTTTGTCGTGACATTTGCCTTTGCCTTTTTTGTCTCGTCTGCAATCTTCTTGTTGAGATGCTCTTCCTTCTTTTCAAGCATCAGCAGCTGCGATCGCAGACCGACGATGGCCTCTCGCGCCGCATTGGGATTGTCCCGTTTACCGACCAGCCAAGAGGTCCAGCTCGACATTGTTGCGGCGGAGGAGGTCGGAACAAACGATGAAGGGGTGCAAATAGAAGAGATGTCGGTCTCACAATCGAGGTGAGGAGGTTATCGAGAATGTGGCGCCGCTAATCTCTCGGGCTCCTACAACAGTGCTGCTGTTGATGCCTCCTGCGTTGCCTCAGCTCTCTTAGGTCCGTGCGAACGATATCACACTTTGAGCAAAACCACTACAAACACCAGCCTGGAGGTTCGAAGGTGAAGGCGAGGTTGCCGCTGCTGTCGCGGCAAAGAGCTGAGTAAAGAGGACTGAGAAAGAGGCTTGAACTTGTGGGATGGGAGATCGATGTCCAAATCCAGGCTCGCGATTCACTCCACGCAACATCACGTGCGCGCACAACAGGGCGCTCAGCCACAAGAGAAACCACACTCAGCACCGTCCGTTTGACAGGACATCGTCGTCTATCACCTTCATTTGTTAATTTCGCGCCACACTCTGTCTGAGTCAGCCTGCTACGATAAGGGAAAGGGGAGACGAATGGTGACAAAGGAAGGAGGAGACAGAGAGCAGTGAGAGTGAGAAAAGGGGGTGACGGTCCCAGGGAGCTTTCTTTGAGGCTTTCTTTCAATTTTCGGTCATTCGATCGATCACAGCAAGGGAAGATGAGAGAGGAAAGAGCGGGCCCAAGCGAGAGAGAAAAGAAAGGAGCGCATCGACGCGAGATGGAGCGAGCGCGCTCATTGCTGCTTGCACTCTTGCTGGTCGGCCTGGCTGCCAGCGCTGACGGCCATGTTCGCCGGGCGCTGTTGCCCATCCTCGTCCTCGTCGTCTTCATCCTCGTCGTCCTCGTCGAATTCATCTTCAAAGTCGTCATCGTCCATTTCATAGGCCGTCGCCTCGCCCGTAAAGTAGAGAATCGAGTGAGGAATGATGCGGTCCTTGAGGTCCTCACCAATTTGGTAGTCGAGCTCGAGGCGCTCATCGAGCCTACAAAGATGGGTCAGCATGCATACCTCTCCCTCGCAAGATGGGGACGGACACTCACTCCTCGAAGTCGGCCTCCTCCTCCTCCTCGTCGTCGGCACCGGCCTTGGGGGGCTTTGGGGGCGTGAAAAAGTTGAAGAATGATTCGACGGGCACTGATCGCTTGACAGTCCTCGTCTGGTTCGTGTTCTTGTTCCTCTGCTTCTTTGTCTCGATCCGGTGCGTCAGATCCTTGTCCTCGAGCCATTCAATCTTGTCGCCCTCTGCGTGGTCGTACACAAGGTCGCCAGAGAATCCCACCTCGTCCTGGTAAAAGTATGTCTTTGTGAGAATCTTGTTCTTGAAGAAGGTGTTGCGCGCCGAGTCGAACTCGAATTCGAGCTTAAAACCAGCCTGGCTGCCCGGGAGGTACGACATTCGAATGTCAATGAGTGCGCGCAGCGCTTCCTCATCTCGTTCCGTGATGAGCTCTGAGAGCGCGACGTGGTTCTTGAGAGCAGTGAGCCAAAACTCGGGAATGCCCTTCTCGGCGTCGGCGGGGACGGGGGCCGAAGCGAGCGACTGCTTCTCCTCGCCGTCAGCCTCTTCGTCGTCGTCATCGTCGTCATCCTTGGCGCTCGCCTCCCCAGCCTTGACCTCCTCCTCGCTAGGCTCGGCCTGGCCTTGAACGATGGCGGCCCTGCGTTGGTAGAGGGGACGATACCTCTCTGCGTACTTTTTCTCGAGCTCGAGAATCTCCTTTTGGAACTCGGCCTCGATCTTTGTGTGGTCAACATGAACGCCCTTGAGACCCTCGACGCGGCGCTTGATGTGGGGTGGCAGCGACTCAATGTAGCCCGACGAGCGGCCGACGAGGCCAGAGAGCTTGTTCTGAATCAGGCCGGCCAGGGCGGGGTTCGCCTGCAGCGCCGCGGCGGCGGAGTCTGCAAGGTGGCGACGATGTCAGCACCTCTGGACTCAAGCCATCCACGGCGCCGCGATGGATGCAAGATGATTTTCAGTCAGATTTGCTGAACTCACCCTGAGCAGCGGTCTCTTCGCCCTCCTCGCCAATGGTGCCCACTGTCGGGCGCGAGAGGGCCTCTCTGGTGAGTGGCGCATTGTTCAGAGGTGTATTTTGGGGCGTGGGTGCCGTGAACTCAGACGACTTGCCGCCACTGTGTTGGCACCTGTCAGCTTTCATCATCCAGTGGTCGCTCATTTCATCGCCCAAGCTCCTCCCCGCAGCAGGCCGCGTTGTGATGGGGAACGTGGTGCACGTCCCACACAGTGGCCCTGCGAAAGACGCAATCCCAACACTCACGAAATGGGGACGTTGCTCGCCATCTTTGGCTGACTTATCCACGCTCGATGGGAAGTGAAGAGCGGGGGTGCTTGTCGAAGCGGTCAAAAGAGAAAAATAAGAAGAGAAAGGATATGGACCTTGTCCTTGGTCAAGTGGTGGTCGAGAAGAGAGGTACCTTTGAGCTGGGACAGAGAAAAAAAAGTTTCCAGGGCGACCTAGGCAGGAAGGGAAGGGCACGCGCCTTTGCCCTCTCGGCGAAAACCAATACAAAATTTGGTGCGTTGCAAAGGTCGACGACGCGTTGGGATTGCCTCACCGTGTGTCTTTTGGTCCCTCGTTCCTTCACTGGGTGGACTCAGCATTGCCTTTTAAAGAGGCACTTTGTTGCCACGGAGGGCTGAGAGACGCATGATAGAGAGTCTCGACACTCCTTTTGGTGACACACAGGCTTTGAGAGAACCTCAATGTGATAGACAGAGCGCGCTCTTGCGGGCAAAGTGGGGGCGTGGCCAAATACAACAATCGGGCCCAGTCAAAAGTTAAATTTTGAGCCAGCTAATCAATCCCAACGGGCGCGACCTCTCTTCTCCACTGCCTATGGACAGCATAGCATGATGAATTGACTTTCAATCAAAGGGAATCCGCCTCACTCCCACCCCTCCAACGCCCTTTTCCTTTTCCTCCTTTGCCGCCGCAAAGGCGCTCGGAATCGGTATGCCACAGCAGTCGCCCCAGCCCGCGGCTTGCCCCTCCTTTGGCTTGGCGTGAACGTGACCGTGCTCGTCCTCATGCGCCTCGCCGTCTTCCTCGCACTCGTCTTCTGCCTCACCATCGACTGCCCTCGGAAAGCCCAGAAGGGAGCCAAAAAAGATGTGCTGGGCGATGGGCAGCTTGAGCAACACCTCGGCGCGGTACATCTTGATCATGCCTTCATTGACCTTTGCCCATGTCCGCACACCTGAGATATCGTCGAGCATGGGCGAGTGCCATCGCAGCGAGGCGGTCTTGATCTGTGTGCAAGAAAAGAGTCAGCAGGACGGAGGGAGAGTGACTAAAGGTAAGCAGACTTACGCTGTTAATAAAGTGAATGCAGGAGAAATACATGTAGTCCTTTGAAAACTCTTCGAGGATCTCCGCATCGTGGATGGCCTTGGGTCGGAGGTATTTGTGGTCCCTGAGCTGCGCACTTCCCCACAAAAAGGGCAAGAAATGGTAGTCGTCGAGACCCCAAACGCCGTGGCTGCCAGCGGGCTCGAGCCAGTAGGTGCTCTGAATATCGCGCATGACCTGGACGTAGCGCCAGAAAACTCGCAGGACGAGAGCTGGTGCATCCCTTGACAGGTCGAGAATATTGAGCTTCACGAGACAGAGCCTGCTCTCTGACAGTCAGCAATCGTTCGTTTGTCGTGAGACAGTCTATTGCACTCACAGCCAGCAGACAAAGTTGAGCTCCATTCCGCTCCCGTAGTCGATCCTCTTTTGGTTTCCCCAGCATTCCACAAAGTATCGCTGAATCTCCTCGATTGCGTCGTGGCTTTCCCCTTGCGATTTCTCTTTGCCCTTTCCCTCGATGCGCTGAAGACCGGGTATCAACTTGTGAAGCTCCCTGCTCTGATCGCTGATCTTGGCATAGAGGGCCCGGAACGCGGGATTGCCAAATCGAGAGCTCGACGAAGTATCTGGTGGCGTCTGCTTGACGAGGTCAGACACATGCGAGAGGATGTCGAGAATGGCCTTGATAGGCTCGCTCTCGTCGATGGGCGTCTTGGTCAGCGTCTTGCCCACGACGCTTTCGTTGCAGTACTGAACGAATCCCAGGATCTCGCCAAAGGCAGAAGAGCCTTCGAAGCGCTCGAGGTGCTGCGGCGAGACGATGCGCTTCTTGGGCGGGACATATTCGATATTGTATAGGTCAGCGATGGGCCCAGGTGGATCATAGATGGGAACGGGGGGCTGAGGCTGAGCTTGAGATTGCGGCTGCGCAGACGTCTGGTCTCGTGACAAGTCTGCTGCAGAGCCGGAATTTGCTCGGAGCTTATTCGCAAGCAGCTCTCTGTCCACGCTTGTTGTTCGAGCCAGCAAAGGGCCGCTTAGCATCGTAGTAGCCGGTGCCATGGTAGACTATGGTGTTGGTCTCGCGACTGCAAAGGTCGTCGAGAAGGTGGCGACGGACACCCCGGATAATCGGCCGAGGACGCGTCTAGAATTTTTGAGATTGCCCTCCTTCAAAGAATGTTGTTGCCCGCGCCCTGTGCGGGAGCCACGGAAGCTTATTAAAGGAGGACTCACAACGTCGACGACGATAAGGAGAAGCCCCGACAAGGACGAGATGACACAAGACGAACCCCAACCGCTGATCATTGACACGGACCCGGGCGTGGACGACGTTCTCGCCATCGTTCTCGCCCTCTCCCGACCGGACCTGGTGCGCTTAGAGGCCATCACACTCAACTTTGGAAACACGACGCTGGACTATGCACGCGACAATGTCTTGCGCCTCTTCAACGTTCTCCACGCCCACGTTCAGCAAGAGGGAAAGGGGCAAGAAGGTTTGAAGCGCTCGCTCTCCGGCAGTGCCTACCGGACCATCTTTGCCTCAAAGGGAGCCGAAGGTCCGATTGGCGGCGAGCAGTTCACCGCCAGCTACTTTCACGGTCGCGATGGCCTGTCCGGTATCAGCCAGCTCCATGGCGATCCTTTCGCCACGTCGAAGTCGATCCCTAGCCCGTTGGTGGAAGATGCGACAAAACCAGCGCACGAAATCATTCTCGACATTCTCCGTAATAATGCCCCAGGCACCGTGCGGATTGCTGCTGTGGCACCTCTGACAAACCTGGCGCTCGCCTTTCAGAGCGACCCAGAGACATTTTGCAGGGTCGGCGGTATCAGTGTGATGGGTGGTGTGCTCGATGGCCCGGGCAACACGACTGCGACGAGCGAGTTCAACACGTACGCGGATCCGTTCGCCGCCAAGGTTCTGCTCCACGATGCCCCCTTGCACCCTGTTCTCCAAGATGCCAAGCGCAATGCTTGCGGCTACACGGGCTCTCTGCCCATCGAGCTGCTGCCGCTCGATATCACCCGCAAACACACAGTACCATACGCGCGCCTCTGCGACGACGTCGACCAAAGAGGCGGCATCCTCCGAAGCTTGTCAGTCTCCTAAATACTCTAATATCGTGCTCTTGTTCCAGGCTAATCGGTGATGAAACTTCAAACAGCTACAAAGCCATGTTGTCGCAACCTCGAAGGGTGACCAACTCTCATGCACCCCCAGGCTCGCCATTTGACCCTAGGCTCTATGACAATTTCGAGGCCCACGATCCGCTGGCAGTGGCGCACGCCATGTTCACGCCGTCGCTCTTCTCCCGCCGCAACGGCAGCCAGCAGACAGAGGGCGGATGGAAGACGGAACAGGTTCGATTCGGCATCGAGACAGTCGGCGAGCTCACGAGGGGCTACTGCGTTGTGGACCGACGAGGGCTGGGAAGCATCAAGCTCGGCAAAATAAAGCCGAATTCGAGCGCTGCAAAAGACAAGGGCAACGGTGACGTAGAAGTTGAGAAACCAACAAGCGGGCAATGGGACGTGGTCGTAGCCAGCCCGGGACCAGCGTGGTTCGCGGGCATCTTTTGCGAGGCTCTCTCCATCTGAGTCTGGCCATTTTTGGGACAATGAATTCAAAGTACATATGACAAATACTAGTGTAGTGTAGCAACTACATCTGTCAGGCGGCCACCGTCAAGCGGTGAGACCCTGAAGCAGATCCAAGTATCTCCCTTTACGATCTGGGTCGACCTCGACGAGCCTCTGGAGTAAGTCTCTTGTCTCTTCCGAAAGGCTCTTCGCCCTTTGCGGGTCATGGCCCTTGATGACCGTAGAGAGCATTGATAGGTTATGTGAGAGCGCCCGCATACACACTGTCGCAACGTAGAAAACGGTTAGTGAAAGAAAAGCCGGAGATAGGCGAGCAATAAAGAGCCTCACGCTTGCTATCAGGCTCCAAATCAACGAGCTCTCGTACGACTTCAATCTCTCGCTCAAGCACGTCTTGGCTTGCCTCTTTGTCGATGAGCCATTCGTGGTAGATCCAGACGCTCTGGTCGTCTGGATCGGTAAAGAGGGCCTGCTTGATAAGGTCAAACTCCTCGTCTCTTCTCTTCCTCATCTGCGTCGCGCTCAGCGACTCGGCCTGCCAGACGAGTGGTAGAAGAATGGACCGGCGGTGCCAGGCCGAGAAGTTGGAGAAGTTGGTCTCGATCTTGGACAGGGAGTACGAAAGCTCCTGCCGGGCGAGCTGGAGTTGCGTCCGTCTGCTGTCAGGAGAGAGCTCTGGGGAGGTGAGGCTGTAGGGGTATAATGGTAGGTCTGGTGTCGACGAGGTGGTAGAGGACGCAAGGCGAGAGAAGATGTAGCGACGATGCGTCCATCCGTGAACTACGGCGATCAAAATGAGCATATAAAATAAGGCCAGCCTCTCCGGCGCCAATGCAGTGGAGCAGACTCACAATTCCTAGGATCCATCTCGAGCATCTTGTCGACCATGGCCAGCTCCCTCTTCCACTTTGTGCCCGTCTCATCTGGATACTCTTCGAGGCACCATCTCCTGTGATTCCAGATCCAATAGACCTTGGGATGGGCCCGAAGCGCGTGCGTCGTCAGTTCCAAGTCGTCTTCCAGCAAGCTTCTTTTATAATCAAGCGACGGTCGCCTCTCCTCTTTCCCATCGTTCCTCTTCGATGCGGAGGCCGCTGACAGATCTTCTTCAATGCGCACAGAAGCGAAAAAGTCCTTTTTTTCCTCCTTGATTGGCACCGTTTCGCCCTTGAAGAGCTCCTTGAGGACGTCTCTTCTGAAGTTCCATGCTGTGTAAAGCTCTGGACTCAGCGTCAGAATCTTTGTCGTGGCCGCCAACGAGTCCTGGCTGTGTTCCTTGCGCGACTTGAGCTCAAAGAACCTCGACTGCACCTCGAGGTAGGCCTGCAGCTTCGACGCCTCCTTTGCTTTCCGTGCGGCCCGTGCTTCAGCCGTCTGCGACGATCTGTCTCGCCTGACGCCGTGCATGGTCTTTACCGCCTCCCTTTGACGAAAGAGTAGTGATTGCGGTGTCGCGCACAGACTTTCACCAAAAAGAAAGTTGGAAAGCGCCACAAAATATGACGCGTGGACTTCGGGACTGAGCGATGAGATCAGAGAGGGGCCTGGAGGGGGCGCGGCCATGGGCGTTTCTCCCCACCTAGCATCACGAATCACATTACGGCGTGTCTGGACACCTGCAACCATGGCTGAGCTCTTTGACTCGTACGCATCCGACTTTGCGCAGCTCACTTCGTCCATCACGGCCAAGCTGGATAAGGAGGTGCCCAGCCAGGCGGGCGAGGCTCGCAAGGCGACACTGCGCAGGGCCGATATGGAGGCCGACGAAGCCGACGAAATCCTGAGCCAGATGGAAATCGAGGTCAATGGCTTCCCACAAAGCGTCAAGTCAAAGTATGCAGTGCAGCTTCGCGGGTACAAGGCAGAGCTGGAGAAGCTCAGGAGGAGTGTAGTGAGTTTTCTTGGCCTGGCACTGAAACTGGGCCCTCCTCCCCTTCCTATATTGGCATTGACTATCGTCTCTCTCTCTCACCAAAGCGCACCCAGGTGCAGAATGCGGGCGCTGGCGGATCCCGATTTGACGCTGCACTCGAGGCCGATGGCGATGTCGAGTCAGGGAGGTCGTCTTACGACCCACAGGCTCAGCGACAACGGCTGCTCCAGGGCACATCCACCCTCGAAGACGGCTCGAGGCGGCTACAAGAGTCGCACCGCATCGCACTCGAGACCGAGGATCTCGGTGCAGACATCCTCCGGGATCTCAGGTCTCAGCGCGAGCAGATCGAGAATAGCAGAGATACGGTGCGTTTTAGGGATTCGCCTCCTCTGCTCTTCTATCATTCCACTTATACAGCCATCTTCATCTCTCCTTACAGCTGCGACAAGCAGACTCGAACATTGACCGATCCTCCCGGACGCTGAGCAAGATGATCCGTCGGTGAGTCCTGCCATATCGTCCGTCTCAAGTCGCCCAAAAGCCCACTCATTCTTCCTTTGTGTCCTCCCTCTTTCTCACCCCTCCAACGGATCTCGCTGGCCGTTTGGATGAATCTAACCTCCTCGAACCGCTTTCTAATCCGCCAACAGCGCAAAGCAGCAGAAGCTCGTCACGATTGGCATCATTACTGTCTTGGTCCTCTTGATTTTGCTGATTCTAGTGAGTTACTCTCCTCAGTCTTCTGCAGGGCAACGCATCGCATCACAGACTAACCAACTTCCTGGCCCCCTTCTCAGTACGGCAAGTTTTCATAGCAACCGCTTTAATGTGTCATACCAGCGGCAGTACGGCGTTTGTCTTGTGTACAAACCGTCGCATTGCTTGCTCTCTTCTTGATTCGCGCGGCTACGTGTGTGAATGCCATCTATTCGTTTCAGGGTTATGAGGCGACTGAAAGGGAGAGGAGATGTGGGACAGAGAGTGGACGGTGACACAGGGTTGCGAAAGACAAAGAAATACAGGATGTGGATTCTCGTGTACGGAAAGGCCGCGAGACCTTTGTGCTGCTTATGCCGTTGCTGACGAAGCGAAGGGATGATGTGACAAGTGACAAAGACGGACAGATTGAAGATGACTAGTACTCGCTCGGAAGCACGCCGAGCAATTGATGACCGAGCGGACCTCTCTCGAGCGACATGAGCTGGCGACTATACCAATCATCGGACTGAAGCCTGGCGCGGATGCTTGCAGAGTTAGGGGCATGCGGCTGTTTAGCGTGCTGCTGTACGGTGCCCTTTCTAAACGACGAAGACCTGGCGCGCTGACCGCGTTGCGAAGAGGTGCTACTACCGCTGTTTACCGACCCTTCCACAGTCATCAGCATGGTTGCTGCTGTTGGTGAGACTGTCCCAGACATGGGGAGAGCGCCGGCAGTGTTGGGACGAATGCTGGTGTGCAGACGAGGCCTCCTGCTGTCGGCATCGGCCGTGGAAGGTCGAAGACTTCGGCCGGGTTTGGTAATCGACGAAGTCGAAGAGTTGATGAGGTCCCACGAGGGGATATTGATGTCTGCGGTATCCTGGCTCTGGGACCACGTCCTGCTGGTCCTGCGCACAGGCGTCCTCGGTGACATCGTGTGACGCTTGGAATAGGACGTTGGCGCAACTCTGGGCGGTGACGAGACCAGTGTGACTTCGCCGACCTCGTCATCTTCTTCTGCAGCCCTCGCAAACCGACTCTGTGGGATCGGAGTGTTGCTGGTAAGGGACGCCCCCCTTGTCAAGCTCGGGTATTCTTCGGCACCTTCTCGCACTGTGCTCCGCATGGTGGTGAAGCGCCGAACACCGAGCGACGGAGCGCTGCCCACCGTCGAGGAGTTGGTGTTGAGGGCATCAGTCATGAGGCTCGATATGTCCAGCCGGTGCTGGTGAGGGGGGCCCATTGCAGGTTTCGTAGGCGTTTTGGGTACGTAAGAGAGTTGCTGTTGTTGCTCGTTAATCTCATCAGGATCCGGCCCGACCTCTTGTTGTCCTAGGGTGGGAAGAATAGATCCTTCCTGCTGAGCGATTTCCTCGTCGACGGGCCCGATTCCGCCATGGCTAGACTTGAAGGATGACGAAGCTGCGCTGAGTCTCCGCAACGACAGGCTCACAGTTTTGGCCGCTCTCGAAGCCGACCTCTGGCTTTTCTTGCTTCCTCCCAGGCCAAGCCACTTGAAGTCGAACCATTTCTTCAAAGACTTGTCCGCCTCTGACTGCTCACCGCCCACCTTCTCCAGTCCAAAACTCTTCTCCGAGTCATCTCTCTCCATTGCTCCCTCTTCTTCTTCCTGCTGCTCTCCTTCTCCTTTCGAAGGCTGAACGCGGGTGGCAACAAATCGCCTCTTCATCTCGATGAGGACCTCGTGCTCGAAATCCTCTGCCTGTCGACCGCGCATCAGCATCATTTGCGCCTTGGCAAAGAGAGTATAGGGCGTGAAGACGAATGGCGAGGCGGCGTTGGACTCATCGGTGGGCATCACGAGGCCTGCGCCCACATTCTCTGTCGTGGCTTCCTGCTGTGTTCTCGAAGCGCTGCGCTGATGTGGACCGTGACTTGATGACAAGCTGGAAACGTTGCCCGAATTTGACGTAAAGGTCGACATGACTGCATATTCTCGATCCTCGGGCAGGACAGCCTGGACCAAAATAATCTCGGCTGGTGCCGTCGAGTCGTTCAAGCTCGACGGCACTTCCAGGACCTCGGCACTGATCCTAGCCGTCTTGACGAGGTTCGGATAGAACCTGACCGAGTTGTTGAGCGCATCGAGGGAGACATAGAGGGCAGTCTGGAAGCGAATCATGGATTCGAGCAGCTCTTCTTCGGCCAGCATCTCTTCCTCCCTTTCTTGTTGCTCTTCGTCGGTTTCTTCTCGGTCCTGATCGACCGGGGTCTGGCGACTTGCGAAGAGTTGCTTCTTTCGCTCCGACGACCGCACCGAGTCCCGTTCACACGCCTTCATCGCCTCGTTGAGGGGCAGCTGATCGAGCAGCCTCAAGAACGCTCGCATGGGCGGCGTCAGGCAGCTGACGTCTGGAAGCCGGTACGAGGGAAGCTGATGACGGGCAAAGTCGTACACAAGCACGTCGAGGCCGCCCTGTCGGCTCGTGGAGGGTCTGACCCCAAACAAGCCCGCATACACACCGCCAGGTTGCACGACGGGTCGGATGCCTCGCCTGGCATAGACGCGAAGTGACTCAAGTAGCGTCTCCATCTCATCTTTGACGACTCCGTGTCGATCTGCGAGCACGCCTGCGAGGAAACGGGTCTCCGTCATTCTGTACCCTCTGCTCTTGTATTTGTCGGCCGTGGCGCCCACCGCAGCGCCTGCTTCTGCACCAGCGCCAGTCCCACCAGTGTTTCCGGGCGATGTTGCTGCCCCTTCCAGGGAGGTGTGAGGGAGCTCACGAACGAGGAAGATTGTCACACCTTCATCCTCCTCGTCTCCCCTTCCAAAGATGCTGACGGTTGCTTCGAATCGGCTTTCTTCGTCGTCTTCCCCTCCAAGTTCGGCACGTCCCGTCGTTTCGCTCGCCTTCTTCCTCCCCAGGTGCATCTCGTCAGCATTGTAGCCGGGCAGTCTCTTGTTGGCCTCGACTTTGGCCGCTGCGATTTCTGCCGCCCTCTTCGTGCCTGTGGGCAGGACATGGTCGTAGAGCACGCCGACCTGGTCGAGAGATACCTCGAGCTCCTGCGAGAGCTGATGTGCAGCAAAGATGACCCGGTCTTTGAAATCGACCAGCGCCTGCCGCTTGTCGTCCGCCGCCACGGTCGAAGCAGACGTCGGGTGCCTGTTGGACAAGCCTTCAAAGCTGACGCCTCTCCTCGACGATTCGGTGGACAGCGGCTGCTGTTGCTGCTGATGCTGTGCAGAGTCAATCTGGAAGAGGCGCTTGGCGATGGCGCCGAGGAAGGGCGCGATGATGAGCCAGTCCCAGCTGACGAGGTAGAGCCACTGGAAGGTAGGGCTGCGCTTGTCCAGGGCATCGAGGACCTCGGCCTGGCGGAGCTTTGTCTCGAGAACCACCATGGGCATGGAACCGTCGGCCCTGACGAGCATTCGACCGGACCGATCAAAGGTAGCCGATGCAACGACAATCTTGCGGGCCTTGCGGCGAGTCTCACGGTTCACCAGCACGTCCGTCACAGCCAAAAAGGTGGAAATGACAATGTTGAGGCCGCACATAACTGAAGTTTGGCGGCTTTGGTCAGCCTTCTGGTAGGGACCGACTTTGAGGTAGAGGAGAAAAGACGACTCACTGCCAATGATAAGCACCACAATCGTGTTTCGCTTATTGCCCATTGTGAGCGAATCGACATTGTCGAGCTGATCACGGCGGACCTGGTAGCTAGTGCCCCATACTCCCATGTAGTGCATACCGCTGACGGCGGTGGCGAGGATGAGGGCACAGACGAGGCGCTTCCACCAACTATTTTCCCAGTGTGCCTGGTAGCGAAAGAACATCGACAGGGCCACACTGGCTCCGACACAGGCAAGGATGATGGAGACGACCGTCTGGGCAGGGTTGTAGATGACTTTGAAGTTTGCGTTGAACGAGGCGGAGTAGTGCATCAGTGCGACGATGCAGCCAGTCAAGGTGCCGCTCGCGATGATCCTCCAGAGGCTGTACTCGACGGCCTGGTCGACAAAGACAAAGGCCAAGATCAGGGCGATGCCTGGAACGATGAGGCTGAAGACGGTGAAGCCCGGATTGAAATTGATATACCAGCTGACACCGGGTGCCGGCTCCAGGCTCATGTGCATCCCGATGAAGTGCATACCCCTTGGGTCCCGATCGCGTCAGCTCCTTGAGGTCAAAGTCTAACAGTGACCAACGCGCAGAGCAGCTCACCAGATGCCCACGAAGCTCATCGTTGTGGCAGCCAGGACAAGGAGGAAGATGTTGCGTGCACCCTTGTTGCTTGTCCGCCGCCCAAGAACCAGCAGAGTCGAGTAGGCACCCAGGATCGCAACGGCAATCGAGGCGACAATGATGCCAGGATTGAAACGCTGCGGCACAGCATGATTGGTGTAGTACTGGGCCACTTGGGTAGAATCTGATCGAGAGAAGTGAGCAATCCACCGGCAACCACATCGAGAGCAGGCATAGCGCAGAACTCACTCGTCGGATCCACAAGGCCAAACTGCCATGTCGATGAGCCGACCATGATGTCGCAGGACGCCCAGCGCCTTGTTGCTTCGGTGACGGCCCGTACTGAGGGGAAAAGGCAAGGACGAGCGGCCGCAAAGTTGAGCAAGGGTGGGGCTTAAGAAGGGTGTCCGTTCCCGCGACGAACTCTATTTCGGCCCGTCTGTACTGCCGCATCTCTATGTATGTACTGAACAGTACGTAGGACATACAGCTTCTCTCAACAATAACAAGCTCCCATTACAAGCTGCACTACTACGGCTGCCTAACGCCTTGTCAAGGTAATAACTCTGCCCCATGCACCTCGTAAGGGTCCAGCCAAGTCTCGGGAGCACTTTTGCTCTACATGCATTGCCTCCTTGTGACGGACGACGTACTGCTTAATTGATATGAGCCAGGAGGGAAAATTCAACATCCGCTCCACTTCTAACGGCTTTCCTTGCTTCTGGACACCCCAGGACTTGCGCAATTTGGAGGAAATTTTAAAGATGGAAAAAAAAGAGGGTGCGCCACAAAAATATCGATCAAGAGTTCCCCGTCGAGGCCCACCCCCCCTTTGCTTCTTTTGTTTCCCCTTGTCCGCTCCCTCGTAGCTCTCACATACTAGTAAATACTCTTATCTCTCTCTGCGTCTCATGCACGATGTTGGCTCATGTCCCCACACGAGGCGGTCAGCTTCATCTTCTTTCGAGAGGCCTCCTGTCTGGCCACGTACTTTCCTTAACCTTGGTTGGTGGATGCAACCGGATTGGTCCTGCTCCTGCTTGAATTTTGGCTAGCTCCTGGGAGCCTACGACGATCGGACAATTGGTAGACAAACGCCAAATGTAGCGTGCACGTACATGAGTACCGCACGGTCCTGCGTACTGCCGTGCTAGCGAGCTGTACAACGTAACAAGACATACGTACAGGAGACCAAGCCCTGGCTGGCATCTGGCCGAGCCCTCTTTCTCATTCTCCTTTAAGAGACCAAGATGCTCGCATGCATGAATATAAATGACAAAGGCCGGGCACCCTTTGGCCGGATAATCGACCTCTTCAGGATTGCATTTGGCCCGTGGGAACCCAAGCGAGGGGCTCAAGTAAAGCTCGACCAAAAAAAAGGCTCCGCCTCGCCGATTCAGGAACGCCTAAAAGTAATAAACAAATGCCGTTCCAGATCGAGGGAGCCTAGCCTTTCTCGAATAAGGCGCGGCAAGGTAAATTCACTCTCACGCTCGGTGCGACAAGCTACACACACGACACCAGGAGAAGAAGTACTATATATATATTACTTCCATTACTACAAGGAGCAACTGCCAGCTATGCATGTGCGTGTTGTGATGCAAAGCAACATGGGATGCACTGCACTGTGCTGCGCTGCGCGGTACGCCCCGGAGTAGTGTGCGCGTGCCTGCGCGAAGGGGTGGGAAGGGTAGGCTCATGCGAGACCCGAGGCCAGCTTTTGAGCCTTGGACTGCTTGAGCTGGGCCATGCGCTGTCTCCGCTCCTCGCGCTTGCGCTCCATCTCAGCCCGACGCTCTTCACGTGTCATTGCTGCTGAAGCTGTCGTAGACGAGGACTTGCCCTTGCCATCCTGGTCGTCCTCAAACGCATCGTCAATTGCTCCCCAAGCTGCTGTTTCGTTGACGGATGCCCCCGTCCCTGCCTCTGTCCTTGTTCTTACCGCTGTCCCTGGCTCATCTTCTTCTGCCCGTGCTGGCACTGCACCTGCTCCGCCCTCCTCGCCCCATGCCTCCACGGGCTTCTTGAATGCAGAAGCTGGACTCTCAGTACGTTGCACGGCAGGCTGGCCAGTCGATGCTGAGGGCGGCGCCTTTTCCTCTTCCTCCGGTGGTTCATCCCAGGCGGCATCATCAGCTGTTGGGACAGCAAAGGTGTGTGTGAGTAGCTGGGCCTCGACGATGAGGTCATAGACTCACCTGCGCCAGCATCGGCCACGGCGAGGCTCTTGCGCGTCATAGCGCTCAACGCATCTCCCGAAGCGCGCATAGACAAAGAGGAAGAGGAGGAAGAGGAAGCAATCGGTCGAGTGGACAAGGAAGGCTGTGCGCGTGAGGTCCTGTTGTTGCTGCTGCTGCTGCCGCCGCCGCCGCCGCCTGCCCTTGCGCCCATCTTTCGCCGAGCACCTCCCAGCGAGGCAGCCTTTTTGGGTGGTGCCGTCTCAAAGCCAGACCAGTCGGCCTCGTCGTCGTTGACATCCATGAGATCGCCTTGCTTGGACCATGAGGGGGCCTCGCTGGCGGCCGACGTCGATGACGAAGGTGCCGGCGAGGCTGCAGGGACGGGAGGCGTTGAGACGGCAGAGGGCGTCTGTTTGCCGTCCATCGTCGTCGCCGCCAGCGAGGCAGTATCGATGTGTTTGGCAAATGCTGATTGCGTCCATCCTGCCAAGGCCGAGGCGGCCCACGAGCCTGGCGTGGCAGAGGAGCCATTGGCAGAAGCTGTTGCTGCCATGGATGATGCGGAACCAGCCTCCTGCTGCTGCTGCTCGGGAGGAAGGGCCGTGTCGGGCATGGTCTTGACCTTGTCCTTGACACGCTCCATGAACATCTTCATGGCCATGAATGCTTGGTCTCTCACCATCTTTTCCTTGTCGACGAGGCATGGAGCAATGGCGGGGATGATCTGCTTGGCTGCGTCGTCGCCATCGTAGCTCTCGCCCGTGGCCATAAGTGACATGATGCCGGCGACGCGGGCATGGACAAAGGGGTCTTTCATGCTCCTCGCAAAAGCAGGGATCAGGACCGTCTTTCTTGTTTGGAGGTTGAGTTTCGGCGCTAGCCTGCCCAAGAGGATCGTCGTGTTGGTTCGGATACCCGCTTCGTTGTCGACTTGGCTTCTCGCCAGCTGCCGGAGCAAATCGTTGTTGAGAATGCGCTCCGAGAGCTTCTCCGACAGGGGCAGGATGGCTTTGACAGTAGCCTCGCGAATGACGGGTGCCGAGTCGCCAAAGCCAGTGATGAGATTGGGCCAGACGCTGTCGCTGATCCTCTTTGCCTCGAGGCGGTCCATGTACAGCTCCAGGCTCTCGAGCAGCGTCATTCGCACTCCTCGATCGGCACTCGTCCACGCCTTGAGAAGCGGGGCCGAGAGGCTCCGGCTCCATTCCTTGTCCGGCAGCTTTGCCCCGAGTTGGAGCACAAGGGGAAGAATCTTGCTAGCCTGCAGCGTAGGGCTACCCACGTTCTGCGGGCTCGACGAAAGCGAAAGAGCATTGACGAGAGTGGGCAGGACCTTGTAGTGCAAGAATTCGGGCGGGAAGCTGTCCGACGAAGACTTGAGTTGTCTGTGTATAGTAACAACACGATCAGCATACCAAATGTCAGCGTGGAAAAGAGAGACAAGCACATACCTCATGATTTCGGCCCTTTCATCTTCGCGCGAGAGCATGAAGCCGTCGAGACCGCTTGCTACCTTGACCAGTCGATTCTCGGTGAAGAAGCCGCCATCGGCTTGGCCGGCTTCGAGTAGATTGGCGACCGGCAGTCGGTTCTTTGCGTTTGGCACCATCATTCGCCGCACAAGAGCATAGATGGGCGCGGGGACTTGGCCCTGAGGGGGTACAGCGCTGATACTGGGAGGGAGGCTGCCGTTGTATGCTTCGATGACAAGAAGAGCGAATCCGAACGAATCCATCGGGTGTGGCGGAAGGCTTTGGTGAAGAAGGGGTTTAATTTGTGTTTGCCACAGCTGCGACCGACGGTTGCGTCGAGGTACTCACTCCCTCAAGACTCCCCACCCTTGCTGCTTGACCTCTGGAGGTGCGCAGCGCGCAGCGTCGGGCACCAGGCTGCCCTGATTCTGCGATGGCAACGAAGAGTGACAAGATGTTGTCAGCTGATCTGTAGGAGAGGTCAATGGACAAAGTGCGTACGCCGGAACTCACATAGAGAACGGGAGATTCGTCCTTGGGAGAGCTCAGGAGCTCAAATCCGGCCAGGCGCCATTCACCGCTGCTGGCTAGGAAGATGCTCTCCAGCCTGACCAGGCCATGAGTGGACCCGGTGTCGGAGTTTAAGAATTTGACAGCATCCTGTTGGTGTGAGGTGAGATCAGAAGATGATAACGGTGTAGTGTAGTGGTAGCCGCAACTCACAGCAATCTTGCTGAGGCCCCATCCGACCCACTCCGCCCGCTGCTCCGGCTTGGCCTTCATCTCTTCGAGAGCCCTCCCCAGCGGTCTGACCTGCTCCACGACGATGTAGACAGCCGTAGGAGTCTCTGCGCTGTCGAGCAGCTTGACCACATCAGGATGCCGTGTCGTCCGCAACTTCCGGAGTGCATTCTTGGCAAGCGGAAGCACCGACTTGCGCGGGTTGTGCGACGGCACCATTGCGTCAAAGATGAGGATGCTGCATGGCGAGGAGTCGTCCTGTATGCAGACTCGCTCTGGTAAGATGCCCGTTCTTGGGAACAAGGCGGCGAGATTCTCTTACACTCACTCTCTTCGTGCCTTCGTGCAGGCTCCAGATCGTCCTCCCCTCGAACCAGGCTTCGCGCTCGCCGATGTTGTAGTTGGGCAGCGGGCCGCCCTTGGACAGCAGCGCCGTCGCAGCCGTCTTAAAGTAGTCCATTCTCCGGCACCCTGCCCTGCGGTCTTTTTGTTGGGCTTGCCAGTCGACTTCAGGTCTCCTTGCTTGGGCTCTGCGTGCGTGAGCTGCCGGCGCCCTCCAGCAGAAAGAGATCCGTGCAAAGCTGCCTTCTCTCTCTTTCTTGTTAGCGCAGAAGAAGCCTGCTCTTGGATGAGCGTGCGCGCGCGAGCTACCCTCAATTGTTTTATTATTATTTTTATTGCTTTCACTCTTTCTTATTTTAGTTCCGATCGTGGGCTTAGTTTAAGCAAGCGCCCTTTCGTCGCATCTCCTCCATCCGAACAACCTTCCTCCCGATTCCTTGTCCTGCACACTCGTGTCTTCCTCCTCTTCTCCCTCCTGTCGCCCCTTCACGAAGCCCGAAGAGATCCAACCTGTAGGCTGCGCGATTCGAGAACCTGCCAACGTAGCAAGCAGGCCGAAAGCAGCGTCGCTCACCCCATTGCTCAGTCTCGCCTCCCCACTCGTCAGGACCCATCTTTCGAATCTCGCCCCGTAGACAGGTCCTTTGGCCGGGCAAAGAAGGTCATTCAACTGCGTGAGGGCAAACCGGTGTCGTCGCGAGGAAGAGCCGAAGCATCGTCGTCAACTGTGTTATGCCCAGTACGCCGACGGTCCACCAACGAGCACAGGATCATCATCATTCAACTTCTTTCGTTAACGCAGCGCAGCACAACGCAGCCGCAGCCAGGCAAGGGCACGCTGGATACGCTAAGCCTTCTCCGGCCCAGGGGCCCCTGGGAGCCTTGAGCCCTACCATTTCCACACCGAGCAACCCGTCGATTGCCTCTGGTGGTAGCGTCGTCCATAACAGCAATGGCGCAAATGGAAGAACAAGCAAAGGTCAAATAGCAGGGCCAGCCAATGGAGGAGGCGGAGGTGGTGGTGCAGTAGGCAACAGCAGTGGCGATGCCGGTGGTGGTATTGTCTCTGGTGCCGGAGTGGGACAGGCAAAGGTCAATGGTGATGACGGACAAGATCGACAGGGCGGCGCCATCGCTGGTCCGGGACCAAGCACTGTGCAGGCTGCCGCTGCGGCTGCAGCTGCCGCTTCTTCGTCAAAGACCAACCAGTTTACTTTGCATAATGGTGTCAGCGAGGGCCAAGATGCTCCTCAGGACCTGAGCCAGGAGGTGTACTCGATCTTGTACAAGACAAGGAGGCGGCGCGCATGGGAAAAGTCTCGTCACATCGACGAGGTGATGCCAACGAGGGAGGAGCTCGACGAACAGGTGCGACCGCCGCTGCCGAACCCAGACGAACAGGACAGGGACCTCATTCCCCTCAGCGCTATCGCTCAGAGGCTTGTCTTCTATGCATGGCAGCTCTTTGCCAATCAGGTGGAAATGTGAGTCTCAGCTCGGAACATTGCTCTCCAACACGACTGTAGGCTTACATGTCAATATGACAGCAACCCTTCTCTCTCGCCGATGGAGCGTCGAAAAAGAATGTTCAACGACGCAGTCGAAGCTCGCAAGCAACTCATCAAACTTCTCGTCCTAGCTCGGTGGTGTGCATGCGCAGAGGAGCTTCATCTAGCGAGGGTGAGCACGCGTCTTCCTGCTTACTGCCCGTCTCGTGGCTGACTCGAAAGCCGGGGGATTCCAGGACATCATCTCTTTCATCAACGATCACATCTTCCAGACGGACTCAGCGGTGGCCTCTTTGAACGAGACGCGCAGCATCCTCACCAGGGCAAGGTAATGGTTTGCACTCAATGAAAGACGCTCACCTTTTTGGAGCTGACGGCGTCTTTGACCATTGCTCTGCAGGTTGCGCTCTTTTGACGTCGTCACGGCCATTGAGGTTCTTGGAGCGGGAGCACCGCAAAGAGTGCCGCCTCTAATCAAGGTGAGCTTACCTGGCTCGTTGACTAAAGAACGACGCTGATCCGCTTGCGTTCAGGAATCAATCGCTCCCCAAAAGCAGTACACCGACGACGAGGCATTAGAAATCATCGAGGAGCTCAACGAGGCCCTGACAGTGAGGCTGGCGTGCGACGAGGCTATCCCTGTCCCAATGCTCAGCTATACCATCGGTGGGTCGCCGGCCTCACCCAAATCCTTCTTTACCCCCTCCACTTCTACTGACCCTCAATCCGACTCTTAGATGACGGTCGAGCATGTTTCGTCGTACCGTCTCTCTTCGAAGCGGATCTCACGTTAGCAGGTGTCAGCATAGAGGAAGCCCTTTGGCAATTGACGAGGGTCAAGTTCGACTTCAAGATTACCGGCAGCGGGGCCGATCGCTTTCCAAGGCAGCCCATCAATCAGCAGCGTCAAGTCATCCTCTACCTGGCCAACGCAGAGCTGGCACCGAAGAGCATCGCCGCCGTCCCAGAATTGGAGGCATCAACGGAGCAGGTTCCGGCACAGACAGCGACGGCTGCCGTGACAGTAGAGACCGACGTAGAGATGCATGATGCAGAAGATGGCATCCCTGCAGAATTTGACAAGCCTGGCGATACACTGCCATTTCGAAAAGATACGCCGCTCTTGCGGCTCTACAACTTTCTTCGTGAGTTGCCATTCCTCTCCCCTGCCTACTTACTGGTCTCTCACGCGTCGTTTCGCACAGAATCCCAAGCCCTCAATTACCAGCTTGATATCCTGCATTACCAGGCGATACAACTCACAAAGCTCAGCTGGGGGGCGAGCTTGGCTGTTCACATGGATCACACAGCCCGACCACGTACTCTATCGATTAGATACTGGAACCAGCAAGGAGCCGTTCGAACAGAGAGCGGCCAGCGGGGCGAGCAGCAGCGAGCCTGGACACCCGCAGCAAGCGCCACGCTCAAGGTCTCGGTTCGAGAAGTGCAGGACTCGAGTGGCAAAGGAGTCACCGTGGAAGGCCTCCTTGATGTGCAAGACGACGACGAAGAGAGGGCACGAAACCAGTCCTTGACGCGCCTTGAAATCCCCGTCGAGTGGGAGGTTGACGGTCCTGCTACGCCACACTTACGCACAAAAGACTTCACCATCGACAACCGGGATCTCGACATTGAGAAGCTTCTTCTCGAAGCCGTCAGTAGGCACGCTCATGCTGCCCTGCTGGCGTTTCGGTCGAGGATACAGGCAAGCAGCCTGTGTGCAGCTGTGGGTTCGGATCAGTGCCGCCTGCGTAGCCACATGGAACATAGGCGGCCGACGCACGCGCTCGTACTTCCTCTGCACGAGCGTCTCTGCCTTGTTCTTCACCTCGATGCTCTCTCAGGTCAGCTTCGGCTCGAGGAAGCTCAAGGTAGCGGAAGCACAACGTCCCTATCTTGCACGTCCTTGGCAAGCCATGACAGGTCGAGGCAGCTGCGCGATGCATCGAAGCGGCTCAATGACCGTCCAGGGCAGGTCGTAAGCATCCTTCAAAACCTCCGATGCAATGTCATCTTGGAGGACCTTGAGCAAAAAGCTTCGCTACTCGGACTACCCTGTACGAGGCGATTGCCGCTACGGCAGGAAGACTACCAACAGTTGCGGGCTCATCCCGGCACCATGCTCTTCGTCCATCTCGCCCCCTTCCCGACATACTATCTCGTCTTGCGCGTCACCGACGATGCGATACGCGTTGCGCTCATCTGTGCTCACACTTTCATGGAGGGCGTCATGACTTCGATGCTGATATACTCGCTCGTTTGGCTCGATCGCTCGAGAATCACAAGGTCGCATGCGCTTAGTGAGGAGGCGAAAACACTCGGAAAAAGGAGACATGGCATGAATGTGGCGATCTCAAGGGGTAACCCGATGTCTCTGACGGAAGAGGAATTGGCAAAACTTTACAGCTACAGCCTAGCCCTCGTCAGCTTCAACAAGGTCGAGCAGCAGCTCCAGCTAAAGAATGTTCCCTTTGTCCACGTCAGCCCTGCTTCCGCTCGTTCGGGCGAGATCGACGATTGCGACGATGTCCAACGGAGCGTTATCGACTTGGTCCCTAGCCTCGCCCTGCGTGCCGATATGCTCCTGGGGCCGGCTCATACCATTGTCAAGCCGAATCTATCGCTCAAGATGAAGCAGTGGTGGGATGTCTCGAAGAGCCGCGTGGAAATCTCAGCACGCTTGCGAGTGCGGGCGGGCCTTTCGAACCGTCGCATAAGTGCTTCGGGCGGAGCGACGCTGGACTTCGACCCGCGCACATCGATCTTGACCTTCTCGACGCAAGATGTCGACAACTGCATCTCGATGTTCCTCCTCGAGTGGAACCGAGTGTCCAAGGTGGCCAACCTCGCAAAGGAGCTCCTCGGCTGCCACAAGATCGATGGATGGTCCTCTGGATTTGTGCCAACGCTCGACAAGTTTGACCTTTGTAGCGTCTCGTTTGAGTATGCCAAAGGTCTTAGCGCTGAGGTGTCTTGGCGGGAGGATCTGCGGCTCCTAAAGGGCGGCTTTTACTCCATCGTCTTTTCGTCTTCGCTGGCATCCAAAAACCCGCACGAGGTCATGGCACCGACGCTGCAGAGGTCGCTCAGCCGGGGCAACGACAACGAGCCGGGATTCTGGCTTGGGTTCTTGAAGCTTTTGCAGAACCTCTTGCCCATGCTGGAGCAGGTGTCAGAGATCGACGAGCGGTGTCTCGAAGATGTCAGCAGTCCTGAGCTCGAGGTCCGATCGGCGACGCAGCTTCGTCTCGTCTTTTGGGAGCAATACGTCCTCGACATTGAACTTCGGCGGGGGGCAAAGGTGCTTTTCAGCACGACCACCGCGCCGTCGCCAGCTCTCGAGGCCAAAGTGGTAGTAGATGAAGATCGACTGAAAAGAGCCACAGCCATTCCCAACTTCGATCGCATTGCGCTCGACGTCACCAAGGCATACTGCGAACAGGCGGAGCCCTCGTCTTCTGAGTCCTCGAGGATTGTCCAGAGGCTACCCGCCGTACTGGCGCTGGAAAGGGGGATCCTGTCCGATTGCACCCCGGCAACGGCTAGATTCGTGCTCCGCATGCTCCAGGAAAAGATTGTAGAGGAGCTCACGGCAGTGGAAGCAATTTGATGTTCCTGTCAGCCATTAGAGCTGCAGCCACTCCCTTCATGACGTCCCGACCTAACGTCTCTCTCTCCTCACCTCTGAAACTTAAGGTGCATTTAACCATCGACTCAGTCCATTCAGCTGCTCCTGCACTCTAAAAGTGCGCCGAGCCGGACTCTGCGATCGTAGCTGTTGGCCGAGAAGAAAGGACGATGACCTTTGCTCAATCCTCGATCCAATCTCTCTAGAAACGGAGAAAGCAGAGCAAAGGAAGGTAGCTCCAAGCGCTTCTCCAGATGTGGTCCAGGGTGCTCACTAAGACAACTGGGAATTGGTCAACACTCACAGGATCCTTGCACTGCCAGCCGTATTCCGTCACTTCTAGGTTCATGCCTTTCATCGTGGATCGTGGACTGTGTTGCCGCGCACAAGCATAAGCCCAAGTTTCATGTCCCTGCGAAGCTGCTGCATGGGTCCAAAGAGAGAGAATTGGTGCAGCCTATGATTCTTTCTTCGAGCATGAAGCTGGCCCTTGAACTCGTACGCTTGTCTGCCTGCTTTACTGTGCATGGGTGAGCAGCTTTTGGATGCAAATTGCTCATGCCGGGACAGTTTATGGGGATGCATGCCTTTCCAGAGGTCACTTATGACATGATGGTGCAGCTGCCCCAAATTGTTTTAGAATGGCAATGACTGTACAGTACTATCTTGGAACCTGCCCCTTTCGTATCCAGCAGAGGGTCCCCCTATTCTCGAAAGAGTTCGGGTTGCACAAACAAAGCCGACTGCATTGGCCGACGGTGAACGATAGGGTGGGGACCCTTTCATCGCGAGTCAGTAACCTCCGTTTAACCTCCGTTTTCTACTTTTCTTCTTCTGGTCGTCTCCAGTCGACCTCTATCTGCAATTAATTTATTTCACCTGACGTCCCGCATCCCGGAAAAATTGCGGGACGGCTCGTATCCAGGAACGAAGCTAGTCGCGGCCAGAATCAGAAGTGCGTCGGTCTCCGATTTGGTCACAGTAAAAGCCGTGGCCAGTTGTGCACACAACACTACAAGTACTATACTACAGGCTTGAAGACGGGTTGAAGCATTGCGACGCGAGACGATAAGCTCAAAGAGGAACGAGGCAGGTGTCGGTACTGAAATTGCGCAGCAGCGCCAAGAGACGGAACCTCTCGGCTCTCGGCATGATACAATAGCCATGCGTTCTACAGCACAAAAACAGACGGGTTTATCACTCCTGCTGTTAGGATGGGAAAAGGCCACGAAGCGCTTGCGAGCGCGCGGAGCCGGCGTGGCCGAACGTCGATGTCTCTCGGACAAACGAGAGAGTCCGCGCTATCTTTCGCACTTCTTTGCTCCTTGGACCAGCCCAAGTTTTAGATTGAATGTGCTGTTCTTTGTCGTTGACAGGATCGTCAGGAACGCCCGATGGATCCGAGCGGGTGCACTTCATTTATTGGCTAGTAGCAGAAGTACTGTGTGACTCTCGCTGACTTGAGACAGTACGTCTCTCACAAGCGTGAAGTTAGCGGCCTTCAACCAAGACCTGTGGAAGGTGCGCCTGCTCTTTCTTGCAGGACCCGCGTTATGTGAGCCAAGGATCTCGACAGATATGGCAAGTATTCGCTTGATGCAAGTTCTGATCTAGTGTAGGCAGAGGCGACCCATGTGGAACGCACGGCGCGGGCGCCTAGCACCTCCTTTGCGCAATAATATTATTAGGTGACTCGATGACGAAGTTCGAGGCCTTAGCCTGTTCTTTTCGACCCGTGGACTCTCACGCAAACTAGGACTGGTGCCCGCTTGCTGGCTCCTGCCGCAGATTGGAGAAAATTTTAAAAGTTGAAATTGGAAAAAGAATCTCGAACGCGGTGCCGAAATGGCTGTGCAGCAGCAACTCCGATTTCGAGGGACGGGACGTACTTGCCTTGGTGTCCCTGCTGTTGGCCGGAATGGGCTGAGCGCTTCGAGCGGGGTTAAATCTAGGGAGCAGGAGTACAGTAGTGAGGCCTAGATAGGCGAAGACCTCGGGACACAAATGCAGGGCAAAATCAAGAAGCACCAGGGATCGCAATCTCTAGCTTTTTTCTCTCACTTATTTGAAACACCGATGCAGGCGATAGACCAAGGTCTTCTTTTCTTAAATTGCCCTGGGCTGCAATGCGAGCGCCGCGCTCCTTCCCACAGTGATGCAGCTGCATGACGTTCCTTGTGGATGCATCGAGAGCACACATGCGTGCTAGTTATTTCGCTACTTCCGAACTGACGGTACGGCAGGCGAACCCCCACGTCTACTTCTATCTCCCTTCCCTGCCCGGCCCGCGATAAAATTTTGCCTGGCCCGGCTCTCTGTTTAGTCGTCGACGCCCGCGCGCTCGCAGCAGAATCGATACCGTTCCTGTTTTCGCGAGTGCGTAGACGTGCATACATAATCGACGCCTTTCCATTATTATTCAACTATTGGTCTGCTTTCCAGATTCAGTCTCCTGTGTTGCATCAGCAGCAGTGTGTAGAGGTGCGTCGCCTGACGTGCTCGCTAGCAAAGAGATCGGAACGCAAGGCAAGGAAAGAAAAAAAAAGACACTGCTTTATCTGCATTTCTTAGCCTGGGCTCGACCTGTCAAATCATTTCGGTCTCCGCACCTGCGCTGTGTCTTCCTTTCCCACCCTCTTCCATCTTGCTTAGGCTTTCACTTTCTCTGGAGGAGAGATCAAGGGTCGGTTGTCATTGCCCTACGACGACGACGACGACACCTGCTCTCCTCGACGTTTACGACGACAAGTTGCTCTCAAAGATTGGCTTGGAAGCAAAACGACAGATATAGCAGCCACCGCTTTCGGCAAGAATTCAAAACTCAGCTGCGCCCGGCCTGGTTTTCTCATTTCACGCTTCTACGCATAGGTCCCTTCTTTTCTTCAGCGATTGAAGAATTTGCACCCCGTACGTTCCATCGCGGTTCCGCCTACACAGCATCCGGCGCCCTCGGCAGTCGCAAAGACGGCAAAGGAACGCCTTGCAATTCGGCAATCTCTTTCACAGGGGCTACAGTAGTAGGATCAAAGATTTCCACCAGCAGCAGGTGAGGAGATCGATCCGGCGTGCCGACTGCACAGGTGGGTTCGGCTTCTTATTAATTCCACCTATTTCCATCCCCTTTTTGTGCGCGTCAGCAGGGCTTTCCATCTCGGTTTTTCTAATTTTTATTTTCTCTCTCTCTCGGCTCCAGCCCTCCGCGCTCTGTTCCACTATTCGAGCGCCGCAGCCGGGAGGATAGACAGGGAGCACCGCCTCCTTGTGCCTTCCACGTCGAGCTGGTCGAACTTCCGGCAGCCTTGTTCCATACGAGCCGCCTGCATCTAGGCAAGGGAAACGAAGGTGCGACACGCTGCAGTCTAGGTCCACCCTCTTCTCCCGGTGGCCGACAGATAGGCCTTGGCATCCAGGCACCTTTTCGCCTTGGCCGTCGTCCCTGAGGGCCTTTATTATATTTCCAATTACCTTTCTAATTTCTTCATTTGACGTGTCGGACGTGCGTAGCTGCGCTTTATCAGCCACGACTTTAGACTCCGCGAGGGCAAGGTGAACAAGGGGGAAAAAAGGACTTGGATATCCGATCGACTTCCGGCCTCGCCTCACGAGATCAAGAAGTCCCAGCACCTTCTTTCGCCGCCCGCGCATCTCGCTTTCCGTCCACGATCTTCTTCTTCGACGACGAGGGCCGACAACGACGACGACGACAACAACAACTTCTCCGCTCTCCGTCGCTTTATCTGTCGCCCGAGCGCACGCTGTCAACGGTTCCAGGGGCGAATCTGACCGCTTTGGCCAGCTCACGCATCACTCCGTCCTTTAGATTATCTCTTTGTCCTCTTGCACCCTCTTGCAGGTGAGTCAGATTTGGAGCTACACCATGAAAAAAGGGGAACGGGTTTCTTGTCCGGTGGGGCCTCGTGAAATGAGGTATTTTTGGGAAACGAAAGGGGGAGTGGGCGGTGCGGACAAAGAAGGGAGCAGACAAGGAGTCCGGCGGGCGATTCTCGGAGGAAAGACGACGCGGTATTCGAGAAGCAGAAGAGGGCGGCGGCAGCGGCGGCGTTGGCGAGGATTCCTAGATCTCCGGCCAGGATTCGCAATTTTTCTTTGCTCTGCCTCCATATCCTTTTTCCCCCCCTTCGCCCTCTTTCGTGCGAGACGGATGTCGAAGGTTGCCCGCAAGAGCAAAATTGGTCGGGTTGCCGCGATACCAGCTACCTTTATCCGAGACCGCGGTCCTTGCTGACCGGGCAATGGTGTCCGGCATGCAACATCCGCGTCCTCCTCCCTATTCTCTTCCTGCTCGCTCGCCACTTCTCCCCCTATCTTTCTTCCCCTCGCCGCCCATGTCCGCTCCTTCATCATAATTCTCGCGCTCATTTTTGCTGACGCATACTTCACCGCTATGCAACTCTACAGGATATCTCTCCTTCTTTTCCGGTTCGCCATTTCGCCGTCTAAAACTGAGAAGCAGAACTGTGGACGGTCGACTGCGCACCAATCGGCAAAGACTTAACGCGGACTTCTTCCCCCCTTTTTATTTCCTTTGTTTCCCGTGGATTGCTCTCGAGCGAGAGAGCGGCCTTTCCCCTCTTACGATCAACAGTCACGAATATCACCACGAATCACAATTTCGACTGCAGCTAACAGGGGCAGACATCATTCAACATACGACTTTATGGCCGCAACGATTTCTTCGTCGACAGAGCGACGCGACAGTGTTGCAAACACGTCCGCCTTTGCCATGGAAGCTGCTTTTCGCGGACGCAACAGCCAACAATCATCCAGCCATCCACGTTCACCTCGATACGCTCGTCCCTCGTCTTCGTCCTCCTCGTCTGCCAACCCTGCTCCCCCTCCAATGGGCGGCGGTCCCTCTTTGCGCCGTACAAGTCGCATCGATCAGCAACAGCAACAGGCCTCTTCCTCGTCCTCTTCCCCTGCGAGCAGCAAGAAGCACGATGACGAGAGCGAAGCAAAACGCGTGTCCGAGTGGCGCTACCCGAGCAACAAGAGGTCCACACCTCCGCACGGGGTGATTGCGGAGGAGAGCAAGGAAGAGGGCGAAGGGGAAACGGAGGCGCAAGCTGATGAAGACTCGACAGCTCCTGTCACGGGCATCAAGAGACGACGTGGACAACGATCGCCGTCAAAGACGAGGTCGGAGGGGCATGAAGCACGAGACGAAGACCACGATGAGCTGGCAGGGGACGAGGAGCACGGCGCCGACGATGTAGATGGAAGACCGACTTCCCCTTCTCCGTCAGGAGCTAGAAGCAGTCCTCCTCCCCGCAAGACGCCAAGGCTCGCGCAAGACGGTCCCCACTTTGGCGACTCACAACAACAGACTCAGCAACAATCACGGCCAGAGCATCGCTATCAACACGATGGAGCTTCGTCGTCTCGCATACGGACCTCTCACTCGCGGACACCGTCGATGGAGGATGGGGACACAGGCGCACCTCGTCGTAGCCGGAGTCGAGGCAGTGACGGTGAGCCAAGGCGCCCAGACCAGGGTCCACCAGGCACGGTGAACGACGACGGTGAGCCAAACTATACCTGGCGCAGCGAGAAGGGAGCAGAGGCGATGGACATCGATCGCAGTCACGGCTCCCTTCGCCCGCCCGCCTCAGGACCCCTCGGCCCGCCTTCACGGCACCTTGAGCCGCTAGTGCGCTTGCCTTCGATGACATCCGTCGGCCCGCCGGGCTACCACCACGGCCAACAACGCTACCCTGGCGAGCGACCCGGTGCGCCCCAGCAGACGCGCATGCCCCCTGGATACGGAGGTGACCCCTCGCCTCGACTTCCGAGCTTTGCGACGCTCCAAGGCGGAGGCGGTAATGGCGGTGGACAAGAGCGTCAGCATGGCCCCAGCTCGCCAACGATGCCTCCGCAACAGGCTCCCTTGATGCATCATCAGCAGCAGCAACAGCACGGGGGTATGACAGTCATGCCTGGCTCAGCTCGTGCCCAAGGTCTGCCTCCTTACGCAACCACCACTGGCCTGCCCTCGTACGCTGTCAGGAGCCCTCGCCAGCCTGGGGCCAGCCCATCGTTGTCGCAACATTCACAGGCGACGACGACAACGCCTAGCCAGCCGATGATTCACCCTTCCTTGGCCGGCCTGCCAGGCGCCGGCGGCAGTGCTGGCGGCAGCAAGCAGCAGCCCAGCTTTGTGAGCAAGCTCTACTCCATGCTCGAGGACGATTCCATCGAAGACATGATCGCTTGGGGTCCCTCGGGTACAGTCTTTAGCGTGGCCAACCCAGCCGAGTTTTCTCGCATCGTGCTGCCCAACTGGTTCAAACATTCCAACTGGCAGTCCTTCGTCCGCCAGCTCAACATGTATGGCTTCCACAAGGTCAATCACACCTACCAGGGCACGCCCGACGACGAGATCCAGGTCTGGGAATTCAAGCATCCAAGCTTCCGCAGGGGCGAGATTCACCTCCTCAATGACATCAAGCGAAAGTCGTCGAGACACAAGAGGTCCGAGAGCACCAGCCGGAGCATGGGTGGTGGACCTGGCTATGACTTTGAAAGTGGGCAGATGAGAAGCACGGGAAGCGCCACACCCTCGCCCGAGATCCCCTTGGCGACCATGGGTGGCGGCGCGATCAAACAGGAACGGGGCTTTGCTTCCTCCAGGCCGGCATTTGGCGGTGCATCCGGTTTCCGAGACTATCCCGTTGCCGGCCATCCAGGGGGCCATTCCCGCAACCCAAGCGGTAACAGCGCTATGGGCATTGTTGGCCCAGGCGGTCACATTGGCCCAGGCGGGCCTTACGGCAGTGCAGGTGGCCCTGGCGCTTACGAAGATGCGGGGGGCATGCGAGAGGGACCAGGCGCCGCCGGGCCTGGTCCTGGTCCCGGTCCGATCCGTGGGCCCATTCCCGGCGAGACGCCCGATGCGAGAATCGACGATTTGTCGGACCGCATCGACGCCATCATCCGTCACGCATCCTACCTGGAGGCCCAGCTGCGAGGAGTGTCCGAGCAGCTCTACCAGTCTCAGCAATCTGAGGCTGGTCTGAACCGACACATTGCGCATCTCGAGGGGCAGCTCTTTGCGCTTCAAGATCATGTCTATGCCCAGCCGCCTCCGCCCTCTACGTCGCCGCAGAAGCAGCAAGCCATGCACTCGCTCTCTTCGCCCAGTGCTAGTCACAGCTCGAGCCGACTTCCGTTGCCGAGCTACGGCTCGCGCCAAAGCGTTCCTCCACCCCCCTCATCCGCCTCTGTTCCGCCACCCCAGCCGTCTCAACAGCCGCCTCAACAGCAGAGTCTCAGCGGTTCAGGGCCCTCCCCGAGGCAGTCGCATCTTCACGTCTCGTCTTCGCGTGGTGCACCCCCACCTACCGGCTACGGTGATCAAGCTGGCTCTCGTCCATTCCCCTCTTCGTCTTCTTCGCGAGGTCCACCTCCACCTCCGTCTACTACGCGGTACCACCACTAGTGTTCGCTCGCTACAAGGCTAGAACTCACCCTTCTGCATCTTGTACGACCACTTCACCTTACTTCTCCGCTTTCCTTCTCACATCAGCAACAAGCAAGAAGAAAAGAGAAGAGAAGAGGAAAATCAAAAAAGAAAAAAAGAAAAAAGAAGAAAAAAAAAAGGAGTCCTTAGTAGTCAATCAGTGGTCTGGCCACCTCATTTTCCGATCGCTCGCTTGCTCGCTTTGTATATGTGTCTGTACGGGTAGTGACTAGTCTCTCAACTGTCGTAATCATCATAATTACGATCCACTTGTTTGCTGCTGCTTGATACGTGCACTTTTGGCGGCTAACGTTCCAGTGCGTCCTTGAGCCCTTTGACCTCGTCGACGCTGACGAGGCGCAACCCGCCGTCGTTTGTTGGTGCAGCAACGGCGGGTGCCGCGCCAGATGGTTGCCCACCGTGCACCTGCGACAGCATCTTTGCCTGCTGCTCCAGCGCGGCCGTGCTCGCGCTTGCGGAACCGCCCGCAGAGCAAAGGAGCGGGCCCACGCTCAGCGCTGTCCACTCCGACCAGAGCTGCTCGACCTTGTCTCGGCCTGGCGCGGATCCATTGCCTACAGACGGCGGGCGCAGGTAGAGGAGGAACATTGCGTCATAGCCTCCAGCTGTGACAACACCTGTTAGCAAGAACCAAATAGATTAGAGCGGAAGCAGATGGCTCACCGCCGGGAACGCCTCCTCCAACGATGCCTTCGGACCCGTCGATGCTGGCCTTGATGACGTCGCCCATCTCGTTTGGCTCGACAGGCGCACCTGCTTGTCTCCCAAGTTCGCGCATACCGCCTTGAACAGACCGCATGGCATTGCGAGTCTCGATGAGGAGCTTGAGAACCGAAGATGGCTTTTCTTTCACCAGAGCATCCCACTGGCGCACGAGAGCGAGCGTAAGAACTCAGCATGGAAGGTGTGAGCGCCAAACTCACCTCTTTGCTCTTTTTCGAAGCTGCCAGTTCAACGGCCTCGTCGTAGGCCTCTGGATCTTGTCCGTATGCCAGCGTGAGCGAAAAGAGGGAATCCGCCAGAGTCTGATTCGCCGACGCCAGGATCCGGTAGAGCTGTTTGGCTAATGACGAAGAAAAGAGAAGTTGTAAGCACACTGCATACATCGCGAGTGAGAGTCACACCGGAAGACGCACCCCATTCCGGCTTGCTCCTCTTCCACTCTGTCACCTTGCCGACCAAGCTGGGCGTGTTGCTGCCTGCGTCGACATCAGCCAGCACCATCTCAAAGCGCGGCGGAAGCGCCATGGGTGCCGGTCTTGCGACTTTGAGATTGTCGGAGATAGAAGCTGCGAGGCCTTCGACTGCTGTTGGGTGCGTTTCGCCCACCTGACCCGAAGAAAGGGGCGACGGGTGCCAAAGGGGGTTGGAAGGCTGAAGGGCTGGCCAGAGAGTTTCTGATGAATCGCTCGTCTGAGTCTGTGTGTCAGTCTCCGTTGGCAGCGCCTCAGAAGAGGAGCAGTCTCACCTCGGCTTCCGGGGATCCTTCCACAGCGACCCTCTCCCCTCTATCCAAGATTCCCTGTATGACATCCTTGTCGAATCTGCGAAAGAGATGACTTCCCCATACAGCTGCTGACACGTCGAATCCAGAGCCAACCTTCCCTTGAGCGGCGCAATGAGCCAGTTGCGCTGTGTTGTGGATCAATGCGAGCGACTCGGAAGGAAGGGAGCCGTCTGGTGCAGTGGGCACAGCACCAAGGTGAATGAGGAGCGAGCCGACAAGTGACGTCGTCATGGCTGCACTCGATCCCAACCCAGTCTTGTGAACGTCTTTTATCGGTTTCCCCTGTGACTGGAAAGGAGGAATTGACTGTAGCTCAGAGGTGCTCGGCGCCGCGCCCTGCAAGGAGACGAGAGTGAGCTTTTTCTAAGTATGACAGAGGAGGACTAGGCTGACTCACGCTACTGCTGCGTTGTGAGTAGAAGTCGTTGTCGGCCAGAACGTAAATGTCAAGACCACCAGGCGAGAGAGAAGCAGCCAGTGCGTCGGTTCCACGGGTCTCTTTCGCGAGGCGGAGCGCATACAAGATGGAAAGAGACAAGAAAGGGTTTGGTCCGGCGTGAGGCGAAGTGTACGTCTCCCTGCAGCCAATGGTCAGTCCCTCGTTCTTTCTCTGTACTAAGAGAGGCTACACACTTTGTCTGCACCAATGTGACCTCCTCCCCTTGTATCGATACTACGAATCCCCATTCAGCGCCGACAAATTGGGGTGACAGGACCTTTACCGGAAAGCGTCCCGAGGCCTCCCCGTCCCTTGTCCGTACTACTGTGTAGAAACGCGAAGAAGTCGAGATGACCAGACCGGGATAAGCGGGGTCGAGGACCAAGTAGCCACCCGCGATCAGCACCTTTCCAGGCGCCGACACTACCGTCTCCTTTCTCGCCGATGCAGGCGTCGCCATTGTGTTGATCTGAGGAAGAAGCACGAAAGTGACAAAAAGGTTAAAGTCAGTGCGAGGTTCCTCTGAGTCGGCCGAGACAGGAGGCAGCCCAAGTTTGTAAGCAGCTGAAGTCTATTCGCGCGAAGTCGGAAAGAATTTCCCTTTTTTTCTCTTTTGCTTCTCAGCACCAACACCTCGTCACCCCTTCTCACCCATTTTGCTCTGGGCAAGGAAAGTGAAGGAGGTCGACCAGGATGAGGCCGACAGCGTCCTTGAGGGCGATGCATCGCAGCTTTCTCTCACCCTCCAATCGATCGCGCCGGCTGTTCACCTCGTCGTTCTTCATGGCGACTTTTTGCGGTGCCGTCATCACTGTTGGCCTATCTGCTTCGTCAATTCTTCCCTGTCCAGCGAGAATGCGAAGGGACCAGTACAGGAGGGAAGTGAGCCTGGAAGAGCCAGTGGATCGTGTCATGGACGAGAGACTCGACGGCGAGAGAGTCAGATTAACACGAAAGGGCGGCTGGATCGAGATTGAGGAGCGAAAGCCTCGATTGTCTTAACGCAGCACGGTATCAACATCAGCGCCTTTAGGATGACCATCAGGGCAACCATCTCAGCAACAACACAAACCATGTACTAGTATCGATACCATTAGGTGAGTCTCTCCTCGTCTACGTACCCCTTGTCCGATTCCCCTTTGCCCTTTCCATGATGATATCCATACTATAATCGCAATGCTATGGCTGAAGGCCATAGTGTCGATGATTACACAAAGTTATTTTGTCAACACCACTCTGATTCCTTGTGCCCTCCCTGTGCTTCCCCATTCTCCATTACGAAAGTCGGCTGACACTAATTTCCGTGTCCGCACAGAGCACAGCGACGGAGCGGCGTCAATTCTCTCTCTCTCTTCGTGGAGCGGAGATCCCCCCCTCTTCCTTGCTTTTCTCTCTCAATCTGTAAAACCCATTTGTCACATTAGCATCATCGTCACTTCTTCAACGCAATCAGTTTGACACTTCACATCTCGCTCGGTATGCTCTTTCCGAGCTTCTCTCTTTCCTTCTTCGCTTCGGAGATAGCAGTCCAGCCACGAATGAGGTAAGTGCAGACACGTCGAAGCCCCTCTCTTCGCTGGGATGCATTATTATCTACGTTGTCAAGAGTCTGATGACAGCCCGTGGCGCTGCAAAGTGAGGCAAAGAATATAGTTCTGAAAGGCACAGGCAGTCTCTCCTGCAGCCTTCGCTTCCTCTGTTTTCTCGCAGCATCCTCTGACCCCAAATGTGTCCCGAAGAAAAAAGCTACATCACACTCAAGACTCCTCTCCTCGTTCGTTCGTCCTGCTCACCAACTTTGGAGGACATCGTCTATTGATTGATCAACAAATGAACCCTAGAGTGGAAAGACAAGGACCACGAGTAATGGTATATACTTGGAAAGGTGGGAATCATCGCTTGATATGAGTGAGTCGGTCGAAACTTGGCTTGGTTGTGTAGGATGAATAAGAAGGGCGTTCCTAACCAGACGGGGGAGCCTCACCACCGAGCAGACTCATCCGTTTGAGAGCCTTTCTCCACCCAGGCTCCTCCTGAGCCGCTGGCGGTGCCAAGTCGATCTCGCGCCCGTTGCTGCTCTTCGACAACGAATAGGTTGGGCTGCTCAGCTGCGCATAGCTCTCATCGCCTGCGACGCTGCTGCTCCGGCTCGTGTCCAGGTGGAGAGCATTGCTCCCGTCGACACCGCCGTTCGCGATGTCTAGCAGCGTCGAAGATCCATCCCTTCTCGAGCGATGCCTAGCCGACACGCTACCGCGAGCCGGAACCTGTGTCAGGCTCGCACCAGCTCCGTTGGCGTCGAGTGCACGCTGTCGCTGTTCTGTCCTCGAAAGCGAGGAGTTGCTACTTGCCACGCTCGTCGATCGATTTCTCGACTGTGCCGCCGCCGTTGCCGGCTGAGGCTCGAAAGTGGCAAGCCTCGGTCCAGACGCGTGGCCGCTGCTCTTGGGCGTGTCAGTCTGCGTCGCAGACGGCCCTGCTTCTGCGTACGATCCGCTGGCGTTGCTGCTAGCACTAATTACGCGCGAGAAGAATGTGCCAATGCTAGTGCTCTGCCTGTGCAGATTCGGGCTTCTCGGGCTCCTCAGCTGATGCTCTGGCAGATCGAGACCCTCCTTTTCGAGTGCTGCCCGGATCCGCTCGCGCTCCTCAATGTCAATGGCATCCTCTTGTTCCTCAGACGTCGAGATGCGACGAGGAGCGGGAGGTGCCGCGGCACTTGAAAGCGCCAGTGGTCGAAGATTAGGATTGTCTTTGTTGGGTGGTGAAGCGGGAGACGACGAGGCTCCCAGCAACGCCCTCCAATCTATAGAGCCTGTTCGGCGCGGTTTGGCCGTCGTAGGCGTAGTCGCAGAGGCTGGGTCTGACCCATTGGAGCCGGGGGATGCTCTAGCAAAGCCCAGAAGTCCGCTGCCGCTCTGTGCCCTTGTAGCCTTGTCCTTGTCTGCGTCAAATTCAGTCGCCAGATTCGAAAGTCGGGACCTCTGCCCTCGCAGACGGCTGCTGGTGCCTCGCATGCTCCGCTTGCCATCCTGATCGGCAGCCAAGATGTTCTCGTAGCCTTCGCGTGCAATAATTCGGTCGAGAATCTTGGAGACGTAGAGTGTCAATGCCTGGTTGGCGTCGCGGAGCTCCCACACCTCCTTCTGAAGCTCCTCGACATTGTCCGTCAACGCTTCGCTCCGTTCTCTTCTCCTCTCGCGCCGCTTGCCCGCTTCCCCGTCGTCAGTCTTTTCCAATTCGCTCGCCAGACTCGTCGGAGGGTTGAGAAGGGTCGCCGATGGACGTGGCTTGAGGGTCTGTCCCTTGCGCCTTCGTTCCTTGGCTTTCTCCCTCTTCTCCCTAGGTACGTCGGGCACGTCGTCGACATCGTCCTTGTCTGCACCGCTTGTGTCATCATCTTCATCGTCATCGTCATCCTCGACGTCGTCGTCGTCGTCATCCTCGGTGCTCCCCTCTTCGCTCTCGGACACCTCACCCGATCGACCAGTTACACCATTGTAGCGCCGGTTCAAGACAGCCGACTCGCTGATGAGGGCGCCACTTAGTGTCTTCTCCTGAAGAATGTCGATGTACGTTTCGTTTTGCTCGCGCAGGTCGACGTTGGTCATCTTGACGTCGCGCAGCTCGGTATGCAGCTGCTGCATCGTCGCCGTCAGGCTGGAGTGCGACTTCTGCAGAGATGCCAGCTCAGCGCGGAGAGACTCCAGTTCGGCCGCTCGGGCCTCGTCCTCCAAAGTACGCCGAAGCTGCCTCTTCGAGCCCGCTGAAGATGCCGAGACGTTGCCGACTTCGCTCAGGCTCTCGTCACCTTGCCCGATCATACTGTCGTCTTGGCTTGGCGGATCTTGGCCAGCCTCGTCATCCTCGTCATCGTCTAGCGAGTCGGGTCCAGGAGACAGCGAGCTTCCTCTCGCTGCGGCCTTGAGCTGGGTGACCTGCCTCTGCATGCGCTCGTTTTCCCGCGCCAGCTCGTGGTTCGACGACGCCAGCTTCTCAAGCTGTGAGGAGGCCTTTGCCTTTTGTGACTGGAGTAGCTCCTCCATATCCGCATAGTACTGTCGTTCCTTGTCCGCAGTTGTCGTCTGTGAGGCAGAGTGAGAATGAAGGTGAGCTGGGAATCTAAACGCTACAAGGGCAAGAGGAGGAGGAAAGCTCACCTGATCGGTGTATCGTCTTTCCGCTTCTGCCTTGCTCCTCTCGCTCTCGTCGAGCTGTTTGCGGAGCCTCTCTACGATGCCCAGCTTCGAATAGACCTCGTCCTCCATGCGCTCCTGCTCCCTCATCAACTCGTCTACCCGCTCCTCCCGCTGCGCCACTGCCCCGTTCAGCGAGTCGATTTCGGCCTCCGAGAGACGGAGCTGAGATGAAAGGTTGGCGACGCTGGATTGGAGCGCTTCGATGGTGTCGACGTTGCCCTCGAGACGCTGGTCGAGGAGGTCCATTTGTTCCTTTGCTCGCTTGAGAGCCATGACGAGGTCCTCGCGCGTGAGCCCCTCGAGGGCCTGCTCCACCTCTTCGATGGGAATCTCGGTAGTCTGCACAGGTGGCGTCATGGGCGACTCCACGCCGGGCAGGCCCAGGCCATCCAAGATCGGCGACGCAGCGACCGCATCAGCCGCATCGCTGGGCCCCGGCACGGAGCGCCCGCTGCTTGCTGTCCGTGGCACGCCACCGCGACGACGGCCAGGGGGTGCAGGTCGCCCAAGTGCACCTGACACGGCAGAGCGACCTTCCATATTGTCGGCTTGCCTCAGACAGTGTTGTTGTTGTTGACAATGTCAATCATCTCCACTCTCTCCAAGACAAAGAGACCAACACTTGCAGCCCTTGGCTTTCTCGACAGCTTCGGGCCGCCGGGGGTTGACAAGGACAAAGCAAGGGCCCAAAGCCAGGTGGAAATCACGTGGCCATCTCCAGCTGCACGCCACGTTTCGCGCTTTATTTTAGAGCGTTCTTTCGAAGAACAGGCTTGCAGCAAAACCCCCTTGAAATCGAAATTGGACACCCGACAAATGATACACTCGGGGACAGCGCTGGCCCCTCGCTGCTCCTCGTTCCCCTCTGCAGCTCCTAGCAAGCCTTGACCTACCATTGCCAAATATACCTCTAGCCAGGACAAGTCTTTTCTGGCGTTCCCCGGAGAGATCGAACGCTTGCCCATCCCGGGATTTCTCTAGCAGAAGTACACACACACGTCTAGCGGGTCTTCCATTTGTTTTGTTCTTTACATTTAGCTGTAGTAGCAACAGTAGTAGTGTATTCACAAAGGGAATAACAAATGTGTTTCTCGACAAACAGTGTTTGCTGCGAACGCGTGTTTGAATATTCTTTTCCTTCTCTCTCCCCCTCTTTTCGACCTCTAGCCCTGTTGGAGAGACAGCTCGTCACCCGTCACGAACCGACGACGCCATCGACACCGGCAGAGTCCCCCTCCTCCCTCTCCCCCCCTTCTCACCATCACCTCTTTCCTTCCCTCTCCTCTCCGCCCTTCGTCTTTCTTGTTCTTTGCGGCCCTCCTTTTCCCCCACGGTCCGCATTGTCTCCTTTCCCCACCCGCGGCGCTTGTTCCAGCAGCACCACCCACACTCGTTTTCAGAACCCACAAACATCGTCTAGGCAAGCACAAGTAGGCAGGCAGGCCCCTCCTTTCCTTCTTCACACCAAGTGGACCAAACAGGCAGAACGATCGGACCCTCCTCATATTAAGGCGGTCCCACTCCGAAGTCGAGACTCATCCTCTCATCGGACAGTTTTCTCGGTCGCTTGTCGTTCCAGAAGGGGAGAAAGCCAAAGGCGTAACACGGTCTTTTCGCGGAAAGCCTTGGAACATTGGAGGAGAAAGGAAAGAGGGAGATCTCTTGCGGAAACAGAACGATACACGAGACAGGACTAGGAAGGGTGATGCGAAGCTGGGCGTAAAGGATAGACGTTCTTCATTCTGGTGAGACGCGCACGGCTTGCTCGTGTAGCATCCAATGGAAGACAAAAAGCTGATTAACGTCTGACTCGCACCAGCATCATCGTGCTCCACTCGTCCTCACACTGCAAGTCGCTTCGGCTCTAGAGAGAAGGGTTTTAAAAAACATACTGTACACATGAGGCGGCATCAAGGCGGGCTCGGCTGCCAAGATGGCCGCGCGCCAACACGGACACACGCCTCGCGAGGGAGGCAAGGGACATTGTCATTGCTACTGACATTCGCCGCGGCACTCGTCGCGACGGCCGCGTCGGTGTCAGCGCAAAACTTTCCGGCGATTGACTTTCAGGGACTCGGTTCGGTGGGCGTCGCCGGTAGTTTTGATGGGATAGAGGTCTGGACCCCGCAGCTGTCGACGCAAAACGACTCCAACGTCTTTGACGCCGCCGTTGCGACGCTGATCGCGCGCAATCCCGATGGCACCTTGGCCAAGATTAACGAGACGGACCAGGGTGGAATCATTCGTTCCATCTGCCAGAAGCGAACGGGTGACACGCAGCTGGTATACGTTGGCGGACGCTTCTCCAAAATTGGCGCCCTCAACGTGAGCAACATTGCCTCGTACGACCCAGCGGCCAAGACTTGGGACGCCCTCAACGGCGGTCTCGACGGCGAAGTCTTCTCGCTGTACTGCAATGAGCAGTACAACGTCGTCTACGCCGGTGGTACCTTTGTCAAGCCAGTCGCCGTCACTGGTCCTCCTGCCGATCGGTTCTTGGGGTCGGTGGCCGTGTGGAACACCACCAACAGGGCTTGGGAACCAGCACCGTTTGGCGGTGTCGATGGCCTTGTGGGACAGATCACCACGGGCCTCAATGACACGACCATCAGACTGTCGGGTGCCTTTGACACGGCATTTGCCAGCAATGGATACAACGGCACGGGGCCCACTTCGGGCACCAACAGGTCTGCATCGGCACTCACCCTCGCCATGGCACCCTTGCCACTCGGACAGACGGAGTTCCAAGGAGGTCCCACCACCGACGACGCCAACTTCAACAATCCTGCTCAGATCCTCTGTCCCCAGGGCGCCGACGGCCCGAGCAACAGCTACCTCTTTGGCGACAACACCGTTGGCCGCCTGACGATGCGTGCCTTTAGGACCCTTCCCGTCCGTGCCATTCGTATCGGCAACACCTTCCAAGATGGCCGGGGTACCAAGACATTCGGCATTGTCTCGATTCCCGACAACGTCCAGCTCGAGCTCCTTTACCTCGACCCCGTCACGCTGCAGAATGTCACCTGCACCAGCTGTCCCCTGTTCCACGACCCCTCAGTGCCCTACCAGGACTTTCTCATCAGCAACAGCCCTGTCAACGGAGGTGTCAATGGCACAAAGATTCTCACAGGCATCGAATTCACCGCGTCCGAGTGGTACGGAGCAGGCGCTGGTCTGCACCATCTTCAGCTTCTTTCCGACGGTGGGTGGGCCTTTGCCTACCAGGGCTACAACCGAGGCTCGTGCAACTCCACGGAGCCGGGTGCCAACGGGACGCAGTCGAGCTCGACGCAGCGCGGAGGCTGGTACCAGACGATGGTTCCCAGCTCCGTCTCGGGCACCACTGAGCCCATCGTCGCCCTGACGGACAGCTACAGCAACCTGGCGAGCAACGCGCGCGCCCAGGTCGCCTGGAATATCGATATTGCCTACAATGGCACCTATGCCGTTTACATGTACATTCCAGGCTGCCTGGCGTCGAACCAGTGCGGACAGCGGACAGACGTCACGGTGACAGTCATGAACAACTCCACGAACACGGGCACGTCGGTGCGCATGTCGCAGGATGTACAAAACGACACCGAGGTGCTCGTGTACCAGGGTGCCTTCCAACAGCGGAATGCGCGGTGGATGCCGTCGGTGGTCTTGTCGATCCCTCCCGATGCACCGGCACCCAAACAGGGCAACCGCTTCACCGTCGTTGCCGACCGTGTCCGCATGCAGCTGCAGAGCTCCCCCGATGCCCACAACTTGTTCTATGAGCGGGGCTTCAGCGTCTTGGAGTATGCCGTCTTTGACCCGGCTGTTGCCAACATTACCGCCAACGGCACCCAGATCCTGTCCAACGACACCATGACGCCGCTGGGCAACTTTGGTGGCGCTCTCATGAAGAACGGCGTCCTCCGCAACGAATCCGAGGTCGCCTACGGTGTCATTTCGCTGGGCAACAAGACGTTTGTCGGAGGAAACTTTACCAGCGATGACTTCTTCACCCTGACTCAGGTCCCCCTCAACTCGACGTCAATGTTGAACCTCACGATTGCTCAGCCTGTATCTGCCAATACCTCGACAACAACGGTGTCGCAGGTCGTCACCACCACGGTCGTGTCGGGCGTGACATCAACCGTCACGATCCCAGGCACGACGCGCATCGTCACCAACAATGTCACCAGCAGCAGTACCAGCGGCAGCTCCTCTGGTAGCTCCTCTAGCGCCGTCTTGGCATCCTCGACCGGCAGCCGGTCCAGCAGAGCAACCTCGCAGCAGACGTCCTCGGGCTCCACGCCCGCCAATCGACTCCGTGAACGTCAAGCAACTGAGACTACATCGTCAGGCTCGACCAACAGCGCAAGCAGATCCTCGTCCTCGGCCACTTCAGCTGCGCCCACCTCGACAGCTGCTGCCGGAAACTCGACGACCAATTCGACGAGCATTCTGCCGCTCTCTGTTGTCAACGTCACGATCCCAGGCATGGGGCCTTTGAGCTTGTCTGGCAACGTGACACTGCTGCCCAACCAGACGATCATCCCCGTCAACGTCACTTTCACTGGCCGAGGCTTCCGCAACCTCGTCATGTTCGACCAGGCCAGCGGCGGTGGGAACTATACGCCCATGGCCGGCCACGGTCTCAATGGTATCGTCTTTGCTCTTAGTGCCATGGGCAACTTCCTCTACGTCGGAGGCGACTTCACCGCGACAGCCGACAACCAGACCTCGCTTGGCCACATTGCCCGCTACGACACCGTGGCCAACGTTTGGGCTCAGCTCGGCGGAGGCACCAGCGGTCCCGTCACTGGCATCGTCCCGCTCAAGGACTCGAAGCTCCTGGTCACTGGCTTCTTCAATGCGGTCAACGGAACAGCCGGTGCGGGTGGCTATGGCGTCTGGGATGCCTTGACGAGCCAATGGGTGTCTCAAAACGAGTCCATGATTGGCAACATGACGGCCAGCGACACGGGTACCGATACAGCCTACATGGCAGGCCAGGTGCAGAGCGTCAGCGGAAACATCGCGTCGGGTGCCGTCGGCCTCAGCGCACCCAATTCGGCGGGCATGTACCCCAACGTCAACGTGCTCAACTACTCGTTCGCCGCTTCGATGAAGGAGATGTACTCGACGCCGTCTGGCTCCAAGCCTGCCGCCTATGCTCGCAGGAGATCCTTGGCATCGCCATCGACTGTATCCACGAGCAACTGGTACCCCCGTCGCGATGCTCTGTCCTTTGAGGCGGTCGAGAAGAGGATCAGCAGCGCGCCTAGCCTGCTCGCACGTGTTGCCTCGGCCATCTCGTCGCGATCTTCCGACCAGACGCCCTCGCTGCTGACGTCGCTCGTCCGACGCGCCGATGTCATGGAGCCAGCCTCGCTCACCTCGTCGTCTGGCGATGAGATTCTGGCCTCTGCGTTCTGGCAGAGGGGCAAAGACGACTATGCCCAGATTGTTGGCGGCAACTTCACCACCAGTCACGGCGTGAGGAACCTTGGTCTGTACGATCCAAAGACCAAGGAGCTGTACGCCTTCCCCGATATGCCCAGTGGCGCCAATCTGACGGTCGTCCGCGCTGTCCTCGTCGATCGCGATACTCTCTATGTCGGAGGTGACGGTGGTCTCCAGGTGTTCGACTTGCCAAACAGCACCTGGCAGAACAACACGGCCGCCCTTACTGCAAACGAAGGTAAGGTGCTCAGCGTCACGGCCATCAGCCACAGACCGGACTCGACAACGGTCATCGTCGGCGGTACCTTTGACGAGGCAGGCAGCCTACCGTGCAACAACCTCTGCCAGTGGGATTCGCAAACATTGCGCTGGACCAACCTGGGAACCGGCATCGATGGACAGATTGCCGCACTCGACTTTGCTGGGGTGAGTTTTTTTTTTTTTTTTCTTTTTTTAAGCTGCTTTCCATTTCGCTTTGCTGACCTGATGACCCCGTCTACAGTCCAAGGCGAACACATTGATCGTGGCGGGCTCCATGACGATGAATGGCGCCGAGGCTTCGCTCGCCGGTTGGAACTTTGACAACGAGCAGGCTACGTGGACGCCATACGGTGTCGTCGGTCCTTCGAATGGCATGATTCCCGGTCCTGCCACGGCGATGGCCGTCGATGACCTCAACGTCAACTCCATCTTCGTTGCCGGTCGCACCACTGACGGTACGGAGCCGTATCTGGCCAAGTGGGACGGCAGCGTCTACTCGTTGCTGGGCACAATGGAGTTGCTCGATCCCACAGGTATCGCTCAGCTCTCGTTCGTCGGCATTACCAAGCCTCACCCCGACAACAACATCCTCGAAAACAATCGTCTTCTGGTCGTCAGCGGCGCGCTGAGCATGTCCAACTATGGCAATGTCTCCACTGCTCTCTTTGACGGTCAAAACTGGACGCCGTTCCTGGTCTCGCAGTCCAACACTGGTGGCAGCGGCATCGTTCGCGCATTCACTCGGTCTGTCGAGGTCTTGTCGTTCCCCAACCTGCACCACCTTGCCGTTGGCATCGTCATTCTCATCTCCATTGCCATTGGTCTCGGTGTCGTCTTCCTGCTCGTTCTCCTCGGCCTCATCTGGGCCCTCGCAAGGCGGCACCCGAACCGTGGTGTCGACGTCCCCATCTCGCCCTCTGACGAGACGCTCGCCATGGCGGGAGCGGCAGGCGAGAAGAAGCGGCCGTCGAGCCTGTTGGCGACGCTCAATGCTGCTACGGAGAATGTCATGCACAGTGGCGCACCTGGCGAGGATGCCACGCGGGGGGCAGAGGTAGGAGCAGGAGCTGCTGCTGCAGCGGGTATGGCTGGCGTGGGCGCCAGCAGCACCGGCCACGGCCACGGTCGCCAGGACTCGGCCGCCGTTGGTGGCACGCTCGAGAACAGCGACGAGACTGGACCCTCGACAGCCTTCCACTCGGACGGCCAGACGGGGCAGAGCCACTCGGGCCGCTCAAATTATTACAGCGGCGACGAGGGCGAAGGCGTGGCGTTGGGAGGAGGTGCCGGCGCAACAGCCTTGGGTGCCGGAGCCTACGATGGCATGGACGACAATGGGGCCAATGACGGAATCGAGGCGCATGCGAGATATAGCTTCGAGGCGACACACCCGTCCGAGCTGGCCGTGCGCGCAGGAGAGAAGATCTACATTCTCGACGACCAAGACGAGCATTGGTGGCTCGCAAGAAACGACAGTGGCGCCACGGGCGTGCTTCCGGCCACGTACGTCTTGTAAACGGGACAGTGCCTTTTCTCACCCTGCGAACGAATTATACCAGGAGGAGGCCAACAACAAACAACACCTACAGTCTTTACTCTCTCTAAACTCACTCTTTCACGCTCCTTTCTTTTGACAACACCCTCGACAGCAAAAAAAAACTCTCTCCTCACCTTCAGCTTCCCGATGACACAGACCGGGACCACCTTACATTCCCCCATCTCTTTTTCTCCTTTCCTTTTCTACTTGTTCGATATCCTTCTCTGTCTCTCTTTGTCTGTGTCTACTTTGTGCTCTTTGATTGATCACTATTGAAACTTTTAAGCCTTTGGGCCATATCTTGCGCAACCTTAGTGTCCCATCTGCCCTCCTCTAAGCTGCCTTGGTCACGTCAAAGACCTTAACTGTGCCGTCTGCACCGGCACTGGCGAAACGGCCGTCCTGGATCCAGCAGCAGCCCTGTGCTCCGCCGGGAAAGGCGCTCTTGATGGCAATGGACTTCATGGGGCGCACGGTGGACCAGACGTACACGTTGGTATCGAGCGAGGCGCTGACGGCCTGGCTGCCGTCTGGCGAGAAGTCAATGGCATTGATGCGGGCCGTGTGAAAGACCCATTGGTTGAACTTGATCTGCCGGTGGTAAGATCATCTTTTGGTCAGTGAAGCTGCGGGCAGGGAGGCTCAAATGCGAGAAGGGGGGGGGGGGGCGCACCTTTTTCTCACCGACGTCATAGACCATGATCTTGCCATTGCTCTCACCCGCAGCCAGCAGCTTGCCGTCGCGGCTAAAGGCAAGGGCCGTGATTGTGCTCCGGCCACTCTCGAGCTTGGCCACCTCCTGCACGTTCCCCTCGCGCGTCAGGGTGCAGAGCCGGACCTTGGCGTCTTCGGCGCCGTACGCGACGTGCTTTCCGTCTGGGGAGCACGCAACGGCGGTGGGGGAATCGTTGAGGGGCGTATGTGTCTTGGAGGACAAGGAGGAAGGCACAACGTCGATGCCAGCTGCCGTGGCGACGATGACGGTGCCAGCTGGACCGGCTGCCACGCTTCGCGGTTGTCCCGTGAGCGAGATGGCTGCCGTGGCGCTGCTTCGAGATGAAGATCAGAGGGCTGCTCCAACAATGCTCAAGGAAACAGAAAATCACTCACTCAAACTTCCCGTTGCTGATTTTGCGGAGTGTGTCATCCATGGCCACTGACCAGACACAGTCGGCCTGTGTTGCTACGGCCAGCCCCGTCACCGCTGAGCCTGTGGTCGAAGAGCCCAAGACTGGGGCGCATTTGCCTGTTGCATCGAAGCGCAGCACCTTGCCATCGAAGGACCCTATCGAGTTCAGTCAGCGGCTGGATCAGACGGCCGAAGGAGGGGCAGGCTCACCAGCGAGGAGATTTCCATCGGGACTTCTGACGAGCGAGCCGGGGCTGATGGCCTTGCCAGCGCCGTGCAGCTTCTCGATCTTGCCGCTGCTGACATCGACGACGCTGAGCTCGCCCGCGAGGCTGAGCGCGACTGCACGCCCACTTCCGGCAAAGGTGCAGCCGACGAGTTGATCGTCGGCCTTGCTCGCCGAGGCAGAGACGTTGCCTCCATTGAGATCGAACGTCTTGTCGAGCTTTCCACCGGTCGAGGAGACGGACCACTTCTTCAGAAGGCCATCAGCACCACACGACAGCACGCTGGCACTGTCGTGGGAAAAGGCGACCGAGAAGATGGTGCCCTTGTGAGCCGTCTCGGAGCCATCCACGAGTGGTCCAATCGCATCCCCAGTTGAGCCATTGTACAGGAAGATCTTGCCGTCGGATCCTGCCGAGACAAATGTCTCGCCATTGGGGGCGTAGGAGACGGCCTGGACGAACTTCTGGTGCGTCGTGAGCGCCTTGGCATACTGTCACCCAACTCTACTGTCAGCTGAGTCGTCTCTGTACATGCTGCTTGAGCTTAAATACCTTGTAGGGAACGCCGTTGTAGAAGACGACGTTGCCATCATCGCCCGCCGTCACGGCACGGAAGGGACGGGCAGACTTGAGCGCGATGGAGTTGGCCACCTTGGAGTGGCCCGACACCTCGCCGCACGACGAGCCCGAGTCAATGAAGAAGAATGAGCCGAAGCTAAGTTTGGCGCGCGGTCAGTAAAGTAATGGTGAGCGCACTGAGGAGTCTGCAAGCTAGCGAAGAGCGGAGACTGGACACCCACCGGTCTTTGCCCTCGCCAACTACGCCGATGCGCTTGCTCTCGCCGTCCCAGCTGAGGTCCGTGATGCGTCCTCCGAGCGCCTTGATTTCGAGCTTGAGCACCTGCTCGTCGCCTGCCAGGTCCCACACGCGCACGTTTCCGGCCACATCGGCGCTGGCGCAGTAGAAGCCCGAGGGCGAGATGCGGGCGACTGTCGTCGGGTGCGCGTGCTGCGAATAGACGATGGTCGAGGCCGACGAGTCCAGCGGCCGGATGATCACGGTCCTTGACTGGCAGTAGACGAGCTTCTCGCCCTTGGGATCGGTGCCCAGCTGCGTGAACGTGCCCCTGGACGTGGCGGGGTTCGGAGGGAGCGTCTGGGCGATCTTGAAGGACATATTTCTGCTGATCTGCAGGCAGGCAGGCAAGCAGGCCGAGGCATCGCGGTCAAGCCAACACAACCAACAACCCCTGGCCTCGGAACACGGGACTCGAATTTGGAGAACAGTGAGACCCCGTCACTTTTTTTGCATCCTTCTTTCGTTCCGTGGTTTCATTCGCCCATGTCGTGGGCCTACAGAGCTCGCACGCGGTGGCCATGGTCCGTCGCTGTTCGGTACCATTCAACCGCTGTTTGTAGAGCGGCAGAACCATCGACGGCGCGGCCACATTCGACTGCGCTTCACGAGACGGCAAATCTGACGGCAGCTCCACAGACAGCAACCGAGGTCCTCCCAGCGCCTCAGCGCCCTCCGAGACGGGCCGTCAAGCCGGGCACAAGGCTCAAGATTCCCTACTATGTCGGCCTCTTCCAGAAACTCATCAACGAAAGGTTCATTCCCAAACCGCGGCATACCTACGCAACCTTCGAAAGGGTCGACGAGCTTCCCGTCCCTCCGTTGCGGTATCCAGAGTCATGGACATCACCGCTACAAATTCGCAAGCTCTTTGAAGTTTTCATCTTGGAACGCGACAGACGGCCACACGATGTGATGCCTGCAGGGCCGATCACGGTGCAAGAGATCTCGGTGGGCAAGCGAAGCTCACTGCGACGGATCATCGATCATCTCGACCGAGGCATCGAGGATGCCGAGCGGCGTGTCATGTATGCGATGCAGCAGCAGGAGCACGATCCCGGCGCTGTGTCCTTCAGCTCCCAGAAGCTCCGAAGAAGGCTGCAGAACGATCCAATCCTCCAAAAGTGGAAATATGTCCGCCGGTGGGCCCCGCTGGTCCAGGCCGATGCCCTTCTCTCGGCCAGTGCGACACGCAAGGCGGACGAGTCAGACGTGGACCGAATCATATCGACGATTGAGTCCGTCGACCGCGGAGAATCGGCACCGCTCTGTCGCTTCCTCCTTTCCGCCCTTGTGCGCATGCTCCCCAATCCTAAGCTCTGGTCGGGGATAAAGGAGAAAGGGCTGACCATGGAGGATCTGCGGATCGACTGGGATGTCGTCTACATGCCCAAGCCGTCCAACAACCCTCACGATTGCCGAGCATTGCGTGGGCCTTCTGAGAACAACGGCGCCGAACAAAGGAGGCTCAAACCGGCGGTTGCCCGCTTTAACGAGACATTGCGCCATCTGGTCCACTTTAACAAAGAGATTGGTCCCGGCGCATATGGCCAAGCTATTGCCTTCGAAGCTGAACTGGCGCGATTCCGCGCGCTGCTCCCACTTCCCGAGGCAGAAGAAGCAAGCTTGGGCGAGATCTGCTGGGCTCCAGTGCGACGGGCCCTGTCGGAGGCCCATCGGCAGGGCAAGCTCGTTGCAAGCCATATCAACAAGGCCATGTGGGCTGCCCTTCGCTACGGGATACCGCACATTGAGGGTTGGCCAACGACGGAAGCGATCCTCGAGACGTATGCTTGCATGCGCTTCAACCTTGTGCAGGCCGAGATCGACCGTCACCGGGCAGACGAGGGACTGGAAGCCAGGAAGCCGGAGGAGCGAGAGGGACCTTCTCACGCCTCGGTCCTCCTTCCTGCATTCGAGGGTTGCCCAGGCCTGCTACCTCCTGACATTGTTCCCACGACGGAGACGTACTGCGCGCTGATCCGAGGACTAGCCTGGCATGGCGATCTTCACAATGCGCTGACCGTCTTTCGGGACCTGTCCATGACCGAGGTCGACCTGCCATTTGAAGCGTACAGTGGTCTTTTCCGGGCATTTGGCAAGCATGGTCGACCAGCTCGAGCCACTGGCAACGAGGAAGAAGCCGACGGAGGGTGGACGCTCGACACGCTCCAGGATCTTCTCGATGGATTTCTCTCGATGGAACCCCCCCGCACAGCCAGTGCTCCGGCCAAGGTCAGTGGCGAAGGTGAAGACAAGGCACTCAAGGAGGTCGCAGGTGCGCAGGGCATCTTCACGCCCGGCACCCACGAAAAGGGAGTCGCACCGTTCCAAAACGCAATGAGAGCAAGGCTGGAGACGGCCAGGTCCATCATCGAGCTCGAGCAGAGGCTCGATGTGCCCAAGAAAGCACACGGACCCTCGGACGAGCTCCTCTACCACCTCATCTTGGCTCTGGAACGGTGCAGCTCCAATGACTCGAAGTGGGTTTGGGAGCAGTGCAAACGCATCAAGGACAAGTACGGACCGCGGAACAAGCAGGGCTGGTTCGGCTGGAAGAACATGCAACGCTTCGACCAGGCCCTCGTCAGGCTATCCAAAACCAAGTAGACGACCCGCTGTACAGTACTGTACAATTCAAGACTTATTCATTTCTGTCATTAATACAACTGCCAATTACTTTTGGAGAGCACGGAGGATCGCCTCTTCGCACTCGCTCGTCGTGGCCGTGCCCTGGAGGTCTGGGGTGAGGTACTTGCCCTCGCGAATGACATCGTCGACGGCCTTGTAGATCTTGAGCGCCGGGTCCGAGTAGCCCATGTATTCGAGCAGCAGCGCGGCGGAGCGGATGCTTGCAATCGGGTTGGCCTTGTTCTGGCCGGCAATGTCGGGCGCCGATCCGTGCACGGGCTCGCCCATGAAGAAGGTGTCGCCGGCATTGACGCTGGCCACGACGCCGAGGCTGCCAACGAGGGCGGCGGCACCGTCAGAGATGATGTCACCGTACAGGTTGGGCGCGACGACGACGTCGAACACGTGCGGCTCCCGGAACAGGCGGTAGACCATGCTGTCGACGAGCTGCTCGTCCATGTCGATGCCCTCGTAACGGCCAGGCCCACCGGCCGACTTCTTGTCCGACTCGTACACGCCCCGGACTGCTGTGCGGAAGAGGCCGTCGGTCACGCTGAGCACGTTGGACTTGTGGCACACCGTCACCTTGCCACGGCCGGCCGTTGCGCTGGTGCCGGCCTTGCTCCGCAGCGCCTCGCGGGCGAGGGCGACATCAAAGGCCTTTTTGCCGATACGCTTCGAGGCACGCTCCGTGATCTGGCGAATCGCACGGGCTACCTGGCCCTGGGGCCCCTCCTCGATCGTCTCCGATTTAATGTACAGGCACTCTGTGTTTTCCCGCACAATGACGGTGTCGACCCACTTTTCGTCGTCGCGCGTGCCCCGGACGCCGACGACGGGCCGGATGTTGGCGTAGAGGTCGAGCTCCTTGCGCAGCTTGACAATCGGGCTCGAGTAGCCCTCGACCTTGTGGCTCGGGCTGCTCACGCTCCCAAACATGGCGCCGTCGCACTCTTCGCGGAGCACACGCACCGTCTCGTCGGGCAGCGCGCTGCCTGTCTTTTGAAAGTGCTCGAAGCCAGCGGGCAGCGTGACAAAGTCAAACTTGGGCGCGCCAGGCGTCGACTGCAGCACCCGTGCGGCACAGGGGAGCACCTCCTTGCCGATGCCGTCGGCGGGCATCATGCCCAGCTTGAGCGCTCGGCCGGCCTGGGCGGCAATCTTGGCAGCCGTGTTCGTCATTCGCAGTGTGGAGAGAGAGAGAGAGAAAAGGTTGGGCAAGAGGAAGAAGAGGAAGAAATGGGCGCGCGCGATCTTGTCCGACGGACGGAAGAAACATAAGGCTAATCAGATATCCATTCCACGTGGAGAATTGTAATAAAGCTACTGCTACGCTACTACTACTACTTGTCAATAGTAAGGTCACCTCGACGATTCCGAAGTGTGTTTTCCTTGTCAACATCGTGTAGCGGAAGTAGATTCCTATGTAGATAGGTAGTCTAAGCAAGCTCAGTGAGCTTGGGCGAAGATTAAGGCTTCTAGTGACAGGCTGGCGCTCGGATCTCTGATGCATTGGCCGTTCATCGGGGCGTTTAATAGTGTTAACATGACTGTTTCCTAAGGTCAGGTAGACTTCGTCAGACCATGACAATATAGACTTCGTCACACCAATGCAATGCCATGGTATACGCCGAGGAAGGCGAAATAGATGCGGTTGGCCAGGCTGCGCACGCTGATCGCAGAGCCGGACAGACTACATTCAGCGAAAAGAGTAGTCGAGCGCCATAGTGGGAACTGTCAATCCACCTGCTGTCCTGGGTACGTAATGGTGCCCATGGTATTCATTATCCGGCGTCGTTGGGCGAAAGATTGGCATCGTCGCAACGTAGACATCGAGGAAATCGTACGAGAGGCTACGGATATACTCCTCGATCTTGGCCCAGTACACGCCGTCAAGGCGCTGACTTGCAGCCACTACGTTGGTCATCCTACACACCCCACGAAAGTGACACGGTGAGTCTGCGTAGTGTGAAAGCAATGATAGACAAATATACATACCGATACATTGCCTCCAGATCCTTCGTGACGACGTCATCGCTGGCAACAGCTACGTCTTGCTGCGTTGGGCGAACGGGCACGCGAACCGCACCAGCTCGGGGATGGTCTGCTTGGCCTTGCCAAAGACAGACACCAGCTGGCCTGTCGAGGCAGCCCACCAGGTCGGACGGAAGCTAGGAAGGAAGGGAGCGCTCTTCCTTACCTTGTGCGGCCACGGACCCAGGTGCAAGGGCTCCCTGATCTCGGCTGGGGGCTTGTCCAGGCAGCTGTCACGAAGCCGGAGGAGACTGGCAACGTACTGGCTTTCAGCTGCGGGTCGACTGGCCTGCTGCTGTGGACACGATTCGATGGGCCTGGACCAGGCCTTACGGACAATGGCTGTGACCTCGGAAGACAGAAGGTTGGGCAAGCTCCGCCGCACCTCCTTTGCGAGTGTCGATCAGGCCTTGGTCTTGCAAGCGAGCCTCACGTTTGCAGCCATGGGCTGGAACTGTGCATTGAGGAGGGAGTATGACGGCGGAGGCAGGGCCGGGACACCATCGCGTTGCATCTTGCCAACCACCTGTGCCATGTAGGGGTCTGCAGCAGAACCTGTCAGCACTGCCCAGTCTATTGCCCCCATCGGTAAAAGCTCACCGCATTGGACAATGGACTGCATTATCTCCTGCTCGTCCTCTTCCAGCTTTGGCGTCCATGCAGAGAGCCTGCCGTCCGGCTTTGCAATCCGTCCCCTGCTCTTGTAGCCACCCCGTGCTGCCAGGGCCTGCTCCAGGCCTCGGAGGATGCCGACAACTTCACCCTTGTCGCAGAAACGTCGTCGAAGGAAGGTCTGCGGGTGCCCCGTCGTTTGCAGCCGTGGACTGGAGTTGCGCGTTGAACTCGCACCGGACGAGTCGTGAGGCGACGCAGGCCGAAAGAAGGCGAACGACGGTAGTGTCTCGAGTTGCTTTGCCAGTGATCGAGGTGACTGAGTTGGTTGGGAAAGGCTTGAAGTCATGGTGAGGTGAGAGTTACGATCTGGTAGAAAGGGAGGGAGGGAGGGAAGGGGAATGGTGAGGAGGGGAGTCGAGCCAGGAGGAAAGACGAGGGGGAGGCAGTCTTTTGGTCGAAAGTGGGCTTCTTTTATACCCAACAGATACTCTCGCTTATGCCCCTTCTCTGCGAGACATTCCCTCCTCCCCCCCTTCTCTAGCACAGCGCTACTGCTGAGCATCAAGGCAAGTTCCTCCGTTTCCAAGACGATTGCGTGCTCAGTCTCTCGGTGACTGCTGAGAGCCCTCGGCGCAACTTGTGTGCGCTGACCGAGAGGGTGCGCAGTCAACTCGGGGGCCGCTTCACCATAGACCTTTGCGGCAATCTACAGGCGCAACATGCATTGGGTCGTAGGGGCGGGGGCCAGGAGGAAGTTGAAGCGTGCGCAGTCAACTCGCAAGCATGCAACTCTTGGGGCTATTTCACCGTCGGCAATCTGTCGCAGCGGTCTCTCTGCGTCATATACGCATACGCCTTGGGATTGGAGCGAGGGGCGGCGGGGGAGGGGGCCAACGGCCCTTTCTCTCTCCCAACACCAAAGGGAGCACCCTTGACCCTTGACCCTTCACTCTTGACCGCTCGATCCATCTCTCACACGATGCGCCTGACTGCATCTGGCCAGTCCGGCAGCGGAGTTCTTTGTTGCAGACACCTTGGCATCACTGTCGTAATGTGCACGTAGCGGAGAAGCACTGTGCCATGGGGATAAGGCTTGAAACTCTGCACTTTGAAAGAGGAGAGGTCTTGAAGGCGGTGCCACGGTCTCACTCGTCAAGGGCGGTCTAGGCTTATGAACGAGCCCGTCAATGACCAATTGATTGTTCGCTATCTCTGCCGTGGACAGGGCGACGCCGCGAGCAGGCTTGGAGCACGGCATTCTCAAGCGGTCTTTGAAGATGCATCTTGCAGAGTATCATTAGATGGGATGATGGAGGATGGCATACGATGATGATAGGGCTAACATTGACAATGATAGAGACAAAGGACTTGAACACATTGGTATCGATGGTGGTGCTTGTGGTGGTGCTGCTGTTGTGACGATGCGATTGAACCGAAACTCTAGACAAAGGGACGATCAGGCTCCGAGTCGCTCTCGTCGCTGTGGGCCTTTACGCGCGAAAAGAGGTGGTGCTTCCTCTGCACAGGCTCGTGAAAACCAGCAGACTGGGGCTGGCCGCGCTGCTGGAATCGCATGGGAGTATGGGCATTGCCCACCGCCGTCCTAGCTGACGACAACGCGGCCGAGGGAAGTGAGCCCGATGGAGCAACACTAGTATGCGCTCTGGCTGCATTGATGAATCTCTGCGACTCGGTGCCGTGCAGAAAGCCAAGCGTGGCAGCCAGAAAGGTAGCCAGGCCGCAGAGGCCGAGAGTGACACCCATTGCGATTGTGACGCTGTTCTCTTGGTAGAGTGTGCTATACGCGGCCAAACTGGCAAGCTCGCAAATGGCCCCGGCGACGATGAGGTAGCCACAGGTGAGCGCCAGACGGTCGAGGACGGCCGCTGTGCGTGCAGTCAGTGGTTTTCTGTCGACATTTCGAGGCATACTTGGCTGCGGCGCTCCTCCTGGTGAGCTCAGGGTCCGTCGACTACTGGTAAACCCGGACGCATGAAGACCAAAGACGCCGCGATGGTGCTCGGCCTTGGGAGCGTCAGGTGCTTGAAAGCTGATGCTGCAAACGATGGTGATAGAGGCAAGGAGAGCACCATACACCTCGAGGCAGAGTCCAGCACTGGCGAGGCCATAGACGGCAAAGGTGCCGCCATCCAATTGATGATAGTAGCTCAGCAGCGTCGCTTGTGTGCCCGCAAGCAGCGTGGCAAGAGTAGCCCAGCTGGCCAACACCTGCTTGGCCTGTGGAACGGTCCAGTCGCTGTGAGAAAGCGCTGGAAGGATATCTGCGTTGTGTCAGTTCACCAGCGGGAGCGCAGCAGACTGCCTCGATGAAGACCATGACGCTCACTGTCTTCTACCCATCTGGTCGGTGGACGTGAATCGCCAGTGGGAAGCCATGCCATTGCACCATTGTCGAGCCGATGCCAGCTTCCCTGTCCTCCGTATATTGGCGTCGGGTCCGATGGCCCATTCCATGAAGGTTGAGGAACGCCATCGTAGGGATAGCCGGGCGGCGGAAGGTAGAAAGCCGGTGGCTTTGCCCCTCTTGGCGGTGCGGGGCCCGCCTGAGGCCTAAGGCCATCATGGACAGAGGGTGCACTACGCAGCGTTTCCACCTCGGGCATCGACGCGCGGCGAGGTTGTTGGTCCCAATGCGCACTGCCAGCGCTCGAGCGGTGCAAGTGACTTGGCACCTGCCTCATCTCCCACTCCTGGAATGAGGGCCTCAACGAGCTTGGAGCGTCCAAAGGAGTACCTCTCCTTGCTTCCCGCCACTCGGCTCCATCTCTGCTTTTGCGGTCTTTGCTGCTGCTGTTGCTACTGCTGCCACCGCCGCCGCCATTGGCACCCACGCGGACTGGTGAGGACCTTCTCGAGTCACGAGGCCCATACGCCGGCATGCCGTTGCTTCGCGTTCGCCGCGTCACGAAGCCAGCGGCCAACGGCCTGCTGCTTCTCTCTGCGTAAAGGAGAAACGAGAGAGGAACCCACCGTTGCGCACGTCTTGAGAGGTGTTGCCAACGAGGACGGTGATGAGAAAGTGAACAGCCAGCCGGTCCGGGCCCCCTGAGGCCAAGCCTCCCAAAATAGCAATCCAACACGCGCGTCTAGTGTTACTTTCCTTTCTGCAGTCTGGTGTGGGGAATTGGAGGGGCGAATGACAAAAGGGAACGGTGGATGACAGAACATGACTGCTATGACCGATGGACATCGCCGCTTGTCGGGCGAACGTCGGTCTGCGCCTCCCAATCAAGTGAGAGGCTGTGCGAACCTTCCGGGCCCCGGCCGGTCAGGGAAGTAAAGGCAGTGGAAGAGCACCTTTGAAGCCACACAGGCGCCACGCCTCTGTCAGTCAAGTGAGACACGCGCGGCTTTTCACCGTCGTTTAAATTTTATTAATGGCATGGCACATTCGGAGGCGAACGCTGACTTCTGAGACATTCTCTAAGCCAAACCCTGAACCTTCATTCCCGTGGGCGTGTGTCTCTGTTGCAGTCAGCAAGCGGTCGTGGATGTATAGCAACTCAGCGAGCGAGTTTGAACAGGCGAGAGACACGGCGTGCAGTTTTCAATCTGGCTATAGGATAGCTATGACCGTGATCTATATGGCACTGAGCGAGCCAGCATAGTGGTAGGACCACTGATCTTGCGTGTCGCAGTGCAAGATCGGGAAACCATCACGCTTGAGCGATGAGAGCCCCCTCAATCCAGTCCTCGTCAGGATGCCATTCTGGCCAGGCAAGCGGAGAGGCACGAGTGCTCTTCCGTGGGAACTCACATGCAAGATCGTGTCGTAGCGTCGGCGTCATCGCGATATAATTTCACCCGTGTCTCTCGGCACCTTTGTCCGGTGCAGCAGTTGTTTTGAACCTTAAGAGCGTGATCGACCAACTTCCTAACTCAAAGGAGCGTTTAGTGGTACTTCTTCCCCGTCTGCAGCGGGGTCTCGCAAACGTTCGGACCCGGTGGTGAGGTAACCAACCCCTGAAACGCATTTTCCCCTTCTGGCTCCACTTTTTTTTCTTCTTTCTCTCTATCTTTTTCCCCTTTGGTTTGGTCGGAATTTCTTTTTCTCTAATTTTTTCTTTAGTAGTAGTGCTGCCCCAGCCTTTTGATGCAGAACACACAGGCCAAAAGGCAATGCGTGGATGGGCCCAGCCGGGGAGCAAGCGACGCAGTTAGAGCAAGTGAGAGGTTATTTCGCAGCGCAATCCTGTTGTAAGGGCAAGCCATGCGGGCCCAGCCAGAAGTAGAAGGCAAGGGCGATCGACGGCCGAGAGAGGGGTCCCAAGATGAATATTCCATGTCTCAGAGCAATTCACGAGGGCAAAAGGCGAGGACGGAGGTACCTTTGGATCTCGACCACTACGTCTGAGGCAGGTGAAACCGATTTCGATCCCGGCACAGCCAAGCGACCATTGCTTGCTTTGTTTGGACTCGGTGGCAGCGAGCGGGCGGTGGGGACGCCGGCATCCGTCGGGCGACCAGGGCATTCTTCTTATAAGGAATACCATCCCACAAACGACAATTGCCTCCCCTCTTCTCACGTCCGCCATCTATTCATCCCCGTCACGTCAGCCGTCTGTCCGCCCACTCTCGTTGCGTCCTTCACCAGTCCTTTGCTGCTACATCTCAGGAAGAGGCTCACATATGCAAGAATAGGCAGGACAGAGGCAAGTCAGGAGGCTGTGGAGCTAGCCAGGTCGTCAACGTAGCCGGGGGTCGCGCGCTTGAGGAGCAGGCGCAGAAGCTTTCTATCCATCCAACAGTGTGAGTAGTGAAGGGGTCCGCGCCAATATGTCCTTCATTGGTCATTGCTCAGAGGGAAGGTGGGAGGAGAAAGGATTATGAAGCGCCCCTTTTACGTCCTCTTTTGGATTTTTCGCTTGCGGCGGCGTTGCCACTTGACGGGACGGACGCGTACAAATAATTGGTACGCGTGCCCAAGTCAGAAGTCCGAAAGTGGAATAGCCGGATCCATTGGTGGCCGTGGGAATTCGATGGAAAGAGTGATGACGCTTTGGCAGACGGAGCTGGCATGGTGGTCGCAAGAGATTGCCGCGCGCGGCCGCATAGAGAGAGAGAAAGCACCCCTTTCCCCTCTGGTTGGCACGCCGCGTAGCTGTCTAGCTCGGTCCCCGCTGCATGCAGGTCCAAGCAGCACATTTCGGAGGCCCGATCCCCTCTCAAATCTCCTTGTCAGAATGGGGCTTGTCAGAATGATCGGCTGTCGGTGAAGCTTGGACCGCTTGGCGTGGCATGGAGGAACGCGGCATCCGAGCCAAAGGCGCAAGGCTCAACCCCTTTGTCACTATCTAGTACTCCCCAGCCCATATTCTGACGCACATTCCCTCCTCCCTTCACCAGTGCACCTCCTATCTACGCCATGCCGTCGTCTTCGTCTGCACACCGACTGGCGCCCCATCACTTTTCCTTCTCGTCGGGGGATCGGAGCAGTGCGCCGCCGACGATGGAAAGCCGTCGCCAAACTCCCACGTCGAGCGGACGAGGACATCCTCCATCAACGCCCAGCAACAGCGAGCAAACTTTGGACCGAGGGAGCTTCTCGCACAACGCCCTTCCTCACCAGCTTCCACAACAACGGCAGCAGCAGTCGCACTATCACCATTTCGCCACCAATCAGAGCTCGAGCTCTGCCGGCAGGAACGCAGCCGAGGACGGTGTACGCAATCTCCGACACTACTCCGACATGGGGGGCGAGAACGAGGCCGTGGCAAGATCCTCTTCGAGCTTCGATACGGACGACATGGCAGAGCGAAGGATGCGACTACGTGCACGCCAAGAAGGTCGCTTTCCCTCCACGACGTCCTTTGAGACAGATGGAGAGCGACGGCGGAGCTACGCCCGGGCAAGGGACGAGGCCCATGCTGCCTTGCAAGATCATTCTTCGCGAACTACAGCGAGCGTGAGCATCAGTCGCCATATGAATAGCACCAACACCACCGAGCAGTCGTCGCGGGACAGGACTTCGAGGTCGAGCAAGAGCGGAGAGCCACAGCATCGCGTATACCTCATCAACTGCAAGAGCTGTGGAAGTTTTCTTACCGACCGAGGCATGAAAGCTGTGCTCCTGCTCAAGCCCCATATCACCCTCTACTCAACCGATGCCGTGCCCAATTGCGGTACCCTTTGCCCTCCCTCGCGCTTTTCGGACGGCACAGCCTCAGCAAACGAACCCGCAGTCGAGCGCACCTGCGACTGCCTGACACAGACACTGGGCTGTTATGGGTGCGGTGCCGCTGTTGGCTACCACATCGTGGCGCCTTGCGAACGGTGCACAAGCAGCGTAGCGAAACACCAGCGAAGTTCAAACGGCCACCGCACCGTCCTTCACTGCGCCGAGATTGCCGTCCGAGAGCGTCGTTACGTGCCCGGTGAACCTGGTGTCCGTGTGGCGCCATTTACCTGGGCCCCAGCTCCTCCCAGTACCGCCGACCGGCATACTCCAACTGACATCACCAGCACGCCCGTCTGGCGGCCGCCACTGGCTCAGCATGCTTTCAGTCACAATCGCTTCCTATCCAACAACCGAAGCTTTGACTCTGGCGGAGAAGCCTTTACCAGCACCAGACCGCCCTCTTCGGACGCATACATGCGCGACTATGGCGAGGAAGAGGAAGATGACGATGACGATGACGAGCTTGAGGACTGCGATGCAGAAAAGCCCGAGTCGTCAACAATGCAGGCCGCAGCCGCAGCCGCATCGGCTGCAGTGGAGGCCCAACACCAGCGTGAAATCTACGAGCAGGCCATCTTTCGTCATCGCCAGCAGCAAGAATATCTGCTGCAGCTCCAGCAGCAGCAAGATCAGGCCCACCAGCAGCAGCAGTACCAACAAGCCGTGCGGGCGACGAGCAAGGCAAAGGAAGCGCGACACCTCAAACGGGGCGACGTCGTCTACTGGTCCGATCTCGTCTCAGGAGGCGAGCGTTGCGAACCAATTGATTCCGACGAGTACCTTGACATGCCCGTTGCCGGTCGTTGAGAAGCCAGAGCACAGCAGACTCAAAAGACAATCACCACCATCACCACTACTACTCTAGTATCTCTACCGATAATTCATTTACTAATCTCAACAGCTCTCTCATCACCCAGTCGATATACACTTGCAGCATCATTCATTTTCACTTCATACCTCTCTTCACACTACACTTTGTTTCACTTAATCATTTCTCTTCTACATGGGTCAATCTTCACTTCTTTGCTTTCCTCGAAGACGAGACAGGATAAGTCCGGCGTCTGCTTTCGCGCAGTGGAGAGAAGGAGTGACAGGATTTGTTCGTCATCTGCACTGTAGATTGGGATGGATAAGCCGGGGCTAGAGAGGCTGACCATCCAAGAAAAAAAAAAGGAGGAAAAATAAAAGCCACGGGTAGGGGTCCTCCCTCTCCTGTTGTGGAGGCGTCACTGGCCACTTTTCCCCCACAATAGGTGGACCCAGGCGCTTTTCCCGCTATGGCCGAAGAGGTGGGAGTGGGTCTCGATAAAAATAAAGCAAGACATCCATCCCCCTCCTTTCCCAATCCACTTCGTTGCAAAGAGCACTCCCCTCTATCTGCTCTGCACTAGAGACAAGACGATCATGGCGCCTGGCGCAGTCAGCACAGACAACTTCACGACGGCCAATGCTGCCAAGGTGGAGGTCGAGACAAAGGGCAAGGCTGCGGGAGCCGAAGAGGGTCTGGGAGGCGGAAAGACATTTGCGAGGCAGCACGAGCTGCCCAAGCTGCCAGTGCCCAAGCTCGAGGACAGCCTGGAAAAGTATCTGACGGCGCTCAAGCCGATCCAGAGACCAGAGGACCACAAGAGGACGCAGGAGGTCGTCGAGCAGTTCCTCAAGAATGAAGGCCCCAAGATCCAGGCGGAACTCGAGGCTTATGCGAGCGACAAGTCCTCATACATCGAGCAGTGGTGGGATGGTGAGCAAAAGGGGTCAAATATATACGATGTCGATGACGTTACTGACTGTTTGCTCTGCGGCGCCACCTCGACAGAGAGCTACCTCAGCGCCAGTGACTCGGTCGTGCTCAACCTGAACCCCTTCTTCATCCTCGAGTAAGTCTCATGGTCGTCATCAATGTTGGTGACCAGAAGCTGACATCTCGTTACAAACAGAGACGACCCCACACCCTCGCGAGGAAATCAGCTGATGCGAACCGCGAGCCTGATCCTCGCCAGCCTGGCCTTTGTTCACGATCTTCGCGCTGGCGTTCTGGAGCCCGACACGGTGCGAGGCAGTGAGTGGAAGCAGGGGATGACATAGACAATTGCTAAAGGCTGACGCAACGCCAACAGCCCCTCTGGACATGTTCCAGTACACTCGCCTGTTCGGTACCTCTCGTATTCCGACCGAAGACGGCTGCAGGATGGAGACTTCGAGCAGCAGCAAGCACGTTGTCGTCATGAGGCGAGGCCAAATCTACTGGTGAGTATTCCTGGTCATCTTCTGCTTGCCCTCTGCTGACTGTCTGCGATGATAAGGTTCGATGCCCTCGACGAAAAGAACCGCCTCCTGCTCACCGAGCGGGCGTTGCTGGGCAACCTCAAGGCCATTGTCCGAGACGCAGACCAGACGGACCCCAGGGATGTGGCCGAGCACGCCATCGGCATCCTGTCGACCGAGAACCGAAAGACATGGTCGCACTGCCGCAACGTGCTCAAGTCGAACGAGCACAATGCGCGCTGCCTCGAGGTCGTCGACTCGGCCCTCTTTGTTGTATGCATGGACGACGCTGAACCAGAAGACGCCGCCCAGCTTTCCAACAACATGCTCTGCGGCACCTACCAGCTCCAAGATGGCGTCCAGGTGGGCACATGCACCAACCGGTGGTACGACAAGCTCCAGATCATCGTCTGTGCGAACGGAGCGGCCGGTATCAACTTTGAACACACAGGTGTTGATGGCCACACGGTACTGCGCTATGTGGCTGACGTCTATACCGAGCTCATCATGCGATTCGCAAAGAGCATCCACAGCGCCACCAAGAGCCTCTTCCATGCCTCCACGAGCCCCTATGCAAAGGGCGCCGGTAAGAAGGCGACGGACAACGGTGAAGATTTGGAAGTGGCCCAAAGAGTTGCGAGGGCTACGGCACCGAAAAAACTCGAGTGGGCACTGGACCAAGAGCTCAACGATGCAATCAAATTCGGCGAGACGAGGCTGTCCGACCTGTGAGTTTGAAAGATTTGCTCGCCTGAATTTATGCTGATCCCCGTTCTGCCTCCCTCAGCATCTGCCAGAACGAATGCCAGGTTCTTGAGTACACTGGCTTTGGCAAGAACTTCATCACACGGCACAAGTTCTCGCCAGACGCCTTTGTCCAGATGGCCTTCCAAGCAGCCTATTTCTATCTCTATGGCCGGAATGAGACGACGTACGAGCCGGCCATGACCAAGGCATTCTTGCATGGTAGAACAGAGGCCATTCGTACAGTGTCGCCTGCCTCTGCTGAATTTGTCAAGACGTTCACCGCCAAAGGTGAGAGTGCAACGAAGAAGCTCAACACACTGCGCAAGGCCTGTGAAGCGCACACAAAGCTATCCAAGGCGTGTGCATCGGGTAAAGGATTCGACCGACACCTGTACGGCCTACGGTGTCTGGTAAAGGAGCTCCAGCAGCAGGGAAAGTGGACCGACGAGATCCCCGACCTCTTTACCGATTCGGGCTACGACAAGATCAACCACACCGTTCTGAGCACGTCAAATTGCGGCAACCCGGCCCTGAGGCTCTTTGGGTTCGGACCCGTGGCCCCCGATGGCTTTGGGCTGGGCTACATCATCAAGGACGACGCCATCAGCGTGTGTGCCGCCAGCAAACACCTCCAGACAAAGCGCTTCCTCAACACGCTGTCCAAGTACCTCGACGAGATTCGCGAGGTTCTCATCGAGAACTACAAGGCGGCCAACGTCAGACAGGTCGAGACGTACATCGACCACCAGGGCAGGGAGTGCGACATTCGAACGGGCATGCCCATCGGCTCGCACCAGCACAAGAACAGTCTGAACAATGGCTATGACCTTGGCGACGAAGAGGGACCCAGCCCTGCCGGCTACTCGTTCTACGGAGAACAGCAGCAAGAGCAGAAGCGCGGAAAGACAAGATCGGACTCTGATGTCAAGGCTTCGAGAATCGAGGGTGTGGGCAGGTTGCTGATCCATAACGAGTACTGATTCGTTTTGCTTGCATATTTTGTAGTGGAAATGGAAAATCATCATCGTCATTGCTCTGTGCCTTTTGCTCTCCCCAGTCGTGCGGTAAATGTGCTACAGTAGGCCCTACAGCCCTCCCTGGAGGATGCGCTGTGCGACTCGCTCCTTGAGGTTCGAGTATGCGTTCATGATTGTCTGCTCGTTGATCTGGAGCTCCGTCGCGTCTGGTCTTGGTCTCGACACTCTGCTCGCAATCGCCGTGCTGTCCGTCTCGAGGATGATGCTGTCCAACTCGAGAGTCTCAGCTCCTCCCCTCCTCTCTTCTGCATCTTCCTCCTAGATGCGATTCTGGCAACTCACCCGTCATCGACCGTCTCGTCAATGGCCAGCGTGACGAGGTCCAAGTTCTCCAACACGGCCCGCTTCTCGACTTGGCCGTTGTGGAGCAGGATGCCGATGGCCTCAAAGAGGCTTCCCAGCAGGCCCGAAAGCATCAGCTCGTTCTCGCCCGCGGGACCCACGACGTAGAGGATGCAGTCGAGGCTGGCGCGGAAGAGGACGAGGTGCGAGTCGTACAAGATGATGTCTCCTGTTCACTCCCCTGGCACGTTAGCATGCCTGCAAGAAAGAAGGGAAGGTTGGTGTGGGCAGCGCAAGGAGGACACACTCACCGCTGGCCCGCCGAGTCTTTTCCCAGACGGCCTTCTCGAATGCGCGTTGCTCCTTGAATGTCGAAAAGGGATTCTTGGACGTCATCTGCGGCGGCTGGCCAGCAGCGCCCGGCGGGAGGCTGGGCGCTGCCACTGCTGTCCCATTGGCCGCCGCAGACGAAGACGAGGGGTGGCCGGGCGGCCCGTGGCCTGCATGTGGTGGCTGGTAGTATTTTGAAACGAGGCGATTCCCATCGGCATCCAGCAGGAGCACTTGCGGCAGGGAAAACGTCAACCCAGGGTACGCCAACGCCAGCGTCTTCTCCCCCCAGACTACTCACCTGCCGTCGTAGTGTATAGTGTGAGGTTGGCCGTCATTGTGGTGGTATGCTCTCAGTCTCGCTCTGAGACACCTGATTTGTGCCGGACTCGCCTCCTGGTATCGAACTCGACGACTATTTTGCTGTGCTTGCGGCTTGATTCAGGTCGCTGCGTTGTGCAATGTTGGCAGAGCTACTTGAAAGGGTAGGGAGAGAAGAACCGGCATGCGTGCATCAACCATCGCCAGCCATGAGATGTCATATTGAAACACGTGGCAAATTTAGCCTTCAGACTTGGCGGCCACACCTCGCCCTCACGATGAAGCCATTGAGCCATCGTGATCACTTCATGTAACATCCTACGCTTTCAGATTCAGAAGAAGATAAAGAGGAAGAAGACCATTAAGAAGAATAAGGAATTAGTAGGAATACATCGTTGTCCCAAGGTATCAAGGAAGGAGCATGTTCTGCTCATCGTCACCGTCGTAGCTTTTAAAAATTAACTAGAAGAGCATGTTTTCGTCCTTGGAATAGGGGCAATCCTCGAGTGTATGACCGGTCTCACCGCAGTCATCGCAAGGTTCCTCTTCTTCCGTCTTAGTCGTTACGGGTGTCGTCGTCGTCGTCGTCGTCGTCGTCGTCGTTGCAGTTGTTGCCGTAGGTGGCTCAAGGCCAAAGGTGACGCCGTTTGGCTTCTTTGCGATGCTGCCATCGGTATCCTTTGCGCTCACATGATCCATGGCTGACCTCGCCTCGCTGCTACCGTCGTCGATTGTAGATCGACTGTCACGCTTGGCGTTGCCGTTGCCATGACCGATGCTACTGCTGCTGCTGCTGTTGCCATCGAGTCTAGCAGAGCTGCCAGCACCATTGAGGAGTCGCTCGACCTTTCTCTGAAGCTTAGCCACGTTTCTCTCGAGCTCCTCCCTCTTGAGCCCCTCGGCCTCACGTCTCCAGATTGTCGCCTCGCACAGAGCCTCGAGCTCGCCAATGTCCTTGTTGAGCTTCTCGACCTCTTGCCGCTTGTTTGCCTCGACCAGCTCGACCCGCTTGCGCAGCGTCTTGGCTTCCTCTTCGGCCTCTCGCACGCGTCGCTCGAGCGCCACCGTCTTGTTGGCTGCTTCCGTCTCTCTGGCGAGGAGCAGAGAAGAGGTGGATCCCGACGATGGCAGTCCAGTCGCCGTCTCGGCAGCAGAGGCTGACGACGACAGCGACGACTTGTTGACCTCGTCGAGCTCCTTGGACAAGCTCTCGACGAGGAGCTCGAGCTTTCTCGCCCTCTCGCGGTGCTCCTCGACGCTCTGCTTGAGCTCATGCTCCTGGGCCTTGGAGCTGACCTTGATCTCAGTCAGCTCCTGGTTGAGCGTATTGACAATCGAGCGCAGGCCCGTCATTTCCTTGCTGACGGCCTCTGGGCTGCCGCTGCTCCAGCCTCCGGCGCTCCTTCGGCTCTGGTTGCTGGCGCTGGAGAAGCGCTTGCTGCTGCTGCTGCCGCTGATCTTGGGCGACGCGGGCGAAAGGGAGCCCATGTTGGGCGAAGAAGCAAAGACACCCGATTCATTGGCTGACAGGGCCGGCGACCGTTCCACCGAGTTTCGCTTCTCGCTCGTCGGCACCGTCAACGAGGCGCGAGAGCCCCTCTTTTGCTGCTGCTGCTGCTGCTGATGGCTGCCGCCTCCGCCGAGCTCAATCGCGGCGCGAAGCTGGCGAATCTCTTCCTCCTTGATGCTCACTTCCTTGCGGTGGGCCTCCATGACCGTTGTTAGCTGCTCGGGCACTCTGCCGCCACTGATGGCCGCCTGGAGCTCCCTCGTCTTTGCTTCGAGCGCTTCCTTGAGCGAGGTCGTCGAGCCGTCATGGGCCTGCAGCCGCTCCTCGGCCAGCGTCTTGTCCGTCTCGGCAATCTGCAGGTGCTGGCGAACCTCCTCGATGAGCGACTGCAGCTCGTCGACCTCCTTTGCCAGCTCGTCGCTTCGCCGGCTGGCCTCTCTCTTGCCCGACCGCGAGGCCTCGAGAAGATTCGTCAGCCTCTCGACCTCTGCCTCGAGGCGGGTCTTGTCGCGCTGAGCGGCCGACTGGGCAGACCCTTCTTGTCCAATGACCAGGGCCTCCGTCCGGAGTATCTCGAGCTCCTCTCGTTCGCTCTCCAGCGCGACCTTTGTCTCGTTGAGCGTCTCATGCAGCTCCTCCATCCGGGCCCGCGTCTCTCTCTGCTCGCTGAGCAGCCGTTGCGCCTCGGACTTGTGCTTGGCGACCTCCTGCCGGAGCCTGTCCTCAAACTCGGTAAACTTGTCCCGGCGCTTCGTGCTCGCCTCGCGCTCCTGCTCCGTCTGCAGCTTGGCACCGCTGAGCTGGTCCTCGAGACTGGCGATGCGCCTCTGCGCGTGGCCGAGCTCCTCTTCCATGCTCTGCCGGTCAATCTCGGCAACCGAGGACCGGGGCTGGCTCCGTCTGTGGGCGTCGTCCCGCTGCTTCTCGAGATCGACAATCATCTCTTGGGCCCTCGCTTCAAACTGCCTCATCTGGTCCTCGTGCTCCCGGTGCAGCGCAGCCTGTGCCTCCTCGTAGATTTCCATCGTCTCTCGGCCTGCGTCTCTGAGATCGTCGCACTCGCGCTGAGACTCTTCGAGACGGCCTTCGAGCCGCTCGACGGCCGCCTTGAGCTGCTCAATCTCGGCATCTTTGGCACCAATCTTGGCCTGCACCTCCTTGTTGTCGTGGGAGGCAGCAGCAGCAGCAGCATTGTCGCCGTCGCCGTTATTTTCACCGTCACCATCACCACTGCCCTTTGCCTCGAGCGTGGCCTTGAGCTTGTCGGCCAGCGAAGTCGTCTCTGCGAGCTTGGCTTCGAGGTCCTGGGCCTTTCTCTCTGCCTCTGTCTTGACCCTCGACTGCTCGTCGTTGGCCCTGCGCAGCTCCCTTTGTGCCTCGTCGAGCCTCTTCTCAATCTCGACCTGCTTGGCCTCGCTTTCGCGCTTCCGCCTCAGCTCGTCTTCCCTTTCCACCCTGCGCTCCTCTTCCATCTCCCGCCGCACGACCTCCTCGACATTGGCGCGGGCCCTCTGGAGCTCCGAGGCATCGCCCTGCTGCCTCTTGGCCAGCAGCTGCCGGTGCTCCTCTCGGAGCTGCGACAGCTCTGCCTTGGCCCTCGTCGCCTCCAGGCTCGTCTCTTCAAACAGCGCAAGCGGCACCACGGGCTGCACGACGGACGCGTCGTCGACTTCGCCAGCGAGCTCAGCCTCGATGGCGTCGGCCGTCGTCACGCTGCCCTCCTCGCCATCGGTGGTGGCGCCGGCAGCGTCGGAGCAGGACGAGGCGCGCACGAGGTCGGAGTGTCGTCGAGGGGTCAGGTCCATCTCCTCGAGCAGCATCCTGTTCCTCTCAACGGCCGTGCGCGGGCCAAAGGGTGTCGTCGGCATCATTGTCTGATCTTGTTCTTCTGCTTCTTGTTCTTCTTCTTTGCCGCTGCCGCTGCCGCCCTCCTTGGCTGCGCCAAAGGGCGTCTGGGAGGAAGGATGGCCGTCGAGCGACTTGCGCAGCTCGTCCGTGGGCCGGCCGCCGCTGGGCTTTGTGGGGCTGATGGGGGGACCCATGTCGGAAGACTTTGCAAACATCGACGAGCGGCCCTTGGTGGCAGCCTTTGGCGTGGGCGTGGGTGTCGTGTAGGACGGCGTCGAGCCCAGGCTCGGCCTGGCTCGGGGCAGCAAACCGCGGATGCGCGAGGGCGTGGGCAGACCCTGGAGAGAGTGCCTGCCGTTGTTCGTCGTCGTCTTGCGCTGCTGCGAGGAGAGCAGGCTGTCCTTGAGTGGACTACTGGGCCGTGCTGACTTCCTTGCTGCATCCAAAGACCCAAGGCCGGCGGCAGCGAGGTCCTGGGCCTTCATCTGGAGCAGGCGGTGCGCGCGGCTGCCCGCTGTGATGCGCTGCTCTGCCTCTTCAGCAGCCTCTGCCGACGTCTTTGCCCTCCGCCTGCCTTCCTCGTCAGCAAGGCCGTCTGCAATCGACTTGCGAGGCTGGAGCCGTGGCCCGGGCGTCCGGTTCGAAAGCGACGAGGCCGGTCTGCCCGTCGAGGTGCGCGAGCTGGGGCGCACGGGCGTCGTAGAGGGCGGTCGGCTGGCGCTCGATGCCGTGTTGGACCGCTGTCTGCCGGGTGTAGCTGTACGCCGTGCCATCGCCGACGACGACCGCTGCTCGTCTTCGCCGCCAGCAACCGAGGACCGGCCGGAGCGCGCAGACAGGGCCGACTGGGGACGGGCTGTCGCCTCTGTTGGCGGCTGCGCAGAGATGGCCGAGACCTTGGAGGCAGGGCAGAACATGCCGTTGCCTGGCTCGCACGCAAAGTATTGCACGCTGTGCCAAGGCAGTCGTCGTGAGCTCAATGGTAGGCATCGTAGGAGACGGGCAGGCCGCGCATATATACACTCACCCATTGATGCTCCCGTCATTCTTGCCCTTGCCCGTGCTGGCTCCGGTGAGCTCGAGTCCGGCGTAGAAGCCGGCCTTGAAGGTGACGGGGCCGAGGTGCCGGAGCACGCCCGTGTAGCCGGTGCCGTCCATAACGACCTCGTCGCCGAGCTCGAGGTCCTTTCCTCGCCGCGGAGCAGCAGCGCCGGTACCTGCTTCGACAATCTTGGCCGAAGACGAGACGGTGTGGTCTGCGAAGCGCTGTGCTTGTTGGTTGGCCGCATTGATGGCCGACGAGGGCGCCAGCGAGGGTCTTGAGGACGAGGAAGAAGAGGACGACGACGAAGAAGAGAAGGGTGTCGCTGGAGCAGCACCGACGGTCCTGCGCGGCATGAAGGGGCTTTTGGCCGGCATCTGCTCCATCGATGTTGTAGTGGACGCCGTACTCGCAGCAGCAGAGGAAGATGCGCCGTTGGGGGAGTGGCTGCTGCTGAGCGAGGGCGAGGCGAGGCTGTCCGGCGTCGCGGGCCGAGCAGCAGCGGCAGCAGCAGCAGCAGCAGCAGCAGCCTGGGCTCGGAGGCCGATGAGTGAGCCCTTGGTGCCGAGACTGGGTCGTGGCATCTTCGACACCGCTGCACTTCCTACTCCTGCTCCTGCGCCTGCTCCTCCTGGTGAAGGCGAGGCCGCTGCGGGCGTTGGCAGGCCGCTCTTGCGCGGCGACATGGCCACCATTTTCGCGCGTCAGGTGTTTGTATTCGTATCGTGTTTCCTGTTTTCCAAGCCTATCTCTCGCCGTCCCTGCCGCCTTTCACAGACATGAGAGAGGGCGAAAGGAAGAGCAGAGGCACCTGGTAGTAGTGTTGTAAAGAGTGCTGATTGGCTTGTGCGGTGGTTGTCCTTGCACTTGCGCTGGATTCGCAAGGACCAGATCGACAGCTTGTCGTGTGGGCTAGCGCAAGAAGAAAGCAAGGGACGCTCCTCTACCTGTCGGGGGTCTAATCAACTTGGCGCAATCGCTTCGTCCCGCTTGCTTCTACTCTCCCACGACCGCCGGACTAGGAGACGGCTTGCCCCCTGCTCTGAGCGTAGCTACGAAACGGCGGGAACCACGTCGTGTGTGCTGAAAGAGAAATGGCCGGGAAAAAGGACAAGAAGGCCGCCGTAGATTGCTGAGCGAAGGGGACAACACATAACAATGAAATCCAAATTTGTTCGGTGACGATTCCCCTGGCGGCCGGGCGTGTTTATTTTCTTCCTTCCAAAAAGGCGCCTCGGTGTGGACAGACACTACTACCACTACTACTACTACAACTAGCTAGCCAATCTCGGGAAGACATACCGTACTACTACTGTACCGCCCAAATCAAATAGAGGAAATTAAAAATTTAGAAAGGGAAAAAGGCATTCGAATCTCTCTGGCCTGCATCGGCAAAAAGGGAAAAGTTCGAGTAGTGGCTTTCTTCTAGGCCATCTCTCTCCTCCATTGTTCCGTTTAGTGAAACACTTTCACATTGGCTTGATGGCACCGCGCCCTTTTCAAGTCTTGGATAGCCAATTAATGTACACGGTACAACAACAACAACAAAAACGGGAAAATGAGAATGAGAGAGAGGGGAAACGAAGAGACGAATCCGTTGGGAGAGACAGGGCCCGGAGCGAGCAAGCTCTTTCAACGAGATCCCGTCGAGCCGCTCCTCGGACGGCTGTTGGTGCTGGCCAGGCCTCGCCACGAGTTTGGCGGCACATCGCGCCGGATGCCCATCGTTGTTGCATTCGAGGCGGCCTGCTTGAGCGACATTGTCGCAGTGTTGTTATGTTGCTGGCCCGCCCCGCTCGTTGAAGGTCGCGGTCGGTTGGCGGCCCCACTTCCGGTGCCCAGGGCAGTGCCACTCATGCGCTTGTACAGTTTCGGGTCGTGCTCGAGGAAGTCCAAATTGACATTCCCGCTCATTTCGGCCGTTGGTGTGCGCGACCGCGTCGGATGCCGGCTGCCCAGCTCGCGGTAGGCCATGCTGCTGCTCGTTGTCTGGTCGCTGCTGCCCGCGTTGTTGGCCATCGACAGCCGAGAGGACGGCCTGACCCTCGACGACATGGACTTGGACAGGCCTGAGGATGGAACCGGGATTGAGCTCGGTGTGTCGGCGCGCCCGCCGCCGTCGACGCTCCGTCTGGGCGTGTATTGGCCCCCACCCTGTCCAATGCTGTTCGACAGGCGCGAAGATGGTCTTGGAATCGCGCTCTCTTCTGCTGGCGGCAGCGATGAGAGGGTCCTTGCTGAATTGATGCGCGTCTCCAGGGCGCGCATTCGGCTAAACATGTCGGCCATCATCTTCATGCTGCTTCCTGGTTGTACCCGGGCTCCTGGCGTTGTAGTGTACCGAGGCGTCCGCGCCGGCACCCGGCCGCCGATCGATTGACGAGCTCGCAGGCCAGAAGACGACTTCTCCGCCATCGAAGTGGCTGCAGCCACCTCGTCTGTAGTCACATCCTTCGATCGGTGACGAGCGTGGGATGAGATGGAGGCGCGGCTCGCCAGCATTGGGGCTCGCGTGCTTGAGCTTGCTGACTGGGCGATGGGCGGCAGCTGCGTAGTTCTCGACGGCGGCGAGTAGGTAGCTGTCCGTGACGACGGACGGACCAAGCCGCCCTGTGTCCGTGAGCGTGGGCGCGATTTGAGCACCAAATCGTCGACCCGAAGGTCATCGACAGAGTTGCGCCCGTTGGATGACGAGATCTCTGCCGGCGTGTTGGTACGTGAGATTGTCTGATTGGTCATTGTGTCGCGGAGCACCGCGACTTCCTCGTTGAGCTCTGAAGGAAAGTCAGCCTGTGGATCTCGCCACGGCCGTCAGCAGACTCTCTCACCTCTCAGCTCATCTTTCAGCCTTTGATTTTCCTCCTCCAATTTCGACTTCTCCACCAGCTCTTCCTCAAGCAGCGCTGTCCTCTCAATCGCCTTGTTGTACCGCTGCTCCATGTCTTGAAGCGAAGAGGCAATCATGCTGTGATCATTGTCAGTGGTCTCTTTCCTTTCCTCTCCGTGAGAAATATTGCACCCACCGCTCGGCATTCTCGAGCTCGTCATTGTCCAGCTCCATGTCGCGCAGCTTGCTCTTGTAGATGTTATGCGACTCGCGCAGCGTAGACACCTCGCGGTTCATCTCCGAGAGCGCCTTGTTGTGATCCGAGAGAGCCCGCTGGTACTTGGACTGGACAGGGTCATCGATGCATCGTCAGCGGACTGCAATCGTCATTAGTTTGTCTCGACTCACCTTCCAATCGTCGACGTCCCCCTTCATCTTCTCGGCCCTGATCTGCAGCTCGTTGGTCTTTGCATGCGCCGCGCTGATCTCCCTGTCCATCTCTTTCTCGAGCTCCCGGCTGCCATCCATGAAGTCCTGGAGGCTCGACTCAGTCTCCTTGAGCGTGTCTTGCAGGTCCTTGACCCTCGCTTTCCAAAAGTGGATCTCGCTCTCGGCATCGCTGAATTTGCTGTGGTTGTGTTGGGCGATGATGCACGCACACTATCAGCTCACTGGCGCGCGCCAAGCTCGGACATGGTCACTCACGGAACGCCATCTTGATCGGACATCTTTGCCCCGCTGACGCTGAGCTCTTTTGGCGAAAGCCCCTCGCCTCTGTACGGGTCCCCTTAATTTCTAGTTGCTGTCGGTGGCCTGTCACCTAGATGTGTTGTTCAGAACTTTAACGCGCCGGACCTCCCCTCTCTTGGTGTAGCGCACGTGACCAGTTTCACCCTCCCAGAGCCAAACATTCTTGATGGCAAGCATTATCCTTCTGCTGCCATTCGAGCGAGAGAAGAGCCCTCAGATGGAGCGCACGTTGTCTCTATTTGAATGACAAGAAGAGACCAACAGAGCCGGTGGTCTGACTGCACCAGGGCCATGTTCCCGCCGTGCCTAGTCAAAAGCATCTATCACTGACAGGGATTTCGATTTTCTCGACCGCCGCCTGCTAGTAGTAGTAGCGTGATTTCAGCCCCCTTCTGACGGGACTAACAATGACCAATCTTTTTAATTTACTACTCCAGCGGTGCTGGGCGTATGATAGATAGCTCAACCGCCTGCTTCAGGGCAGCGGCGATGTTACCTCCCCTCCCCCCCCCCCCCCCCCCTTTTTCTGGGCTTATCGACCATGTGAACGCCGTCACGGGCATGATGCGCGGCTCGTTCTTCCGTGTGATCCAGGCAATGAGTCTCAGAACGGAAAAGGAGAAAAATAAAAGGGGAAGACCTCGCGGTCCGTTCCTGGAGTTGCAATTCACCTTTCCGCGGCCACGTCGAGTGAGAAATCCTCTCATCTCCAGTGGGTGGAGAAAAGGGGCATACAGGTGGTGTCCCCTCCATTGTGCCGCTCCGCGTTCATCACTTGGCCGACGAGATACGATCCTCGGGCAAATGTACAACCTGGTCTGATTCAAACTCCCCCCCTACTGCTTTCCTCGTTTCCTCGTCCATTGTCTTGTCATTTCCCTTTGTCCTCCTCCTCCTCCTCCTCCTCTTCTCTCCTTCCCCTCGCGTTGTTCCATCCCTCCCCTACCTGAGAGCGGCCCTGCGCTTTCTATCTCTCTCTTACCACTACTGTGGTGCATGCCTCTGCGCTCTCCGACTTCTCGCAATCGACCCCTGACTTTGCAATAAGCGGCCGCACCCACGACCCAACGCCCCACTCGCTCATCAACGATAGGGCAGAGAGACCAAGCACCGCTCTTATCTGAGACGATCAGCAAGGGAGAGAAGAGCAGTCTTTCCTTCGTCAGCATTTCCCGAGGCATCGGCACCGAACAAGGAAAGGCTGCATTCGTTCGTCCTAGAACGGCTGTCCAAGAAAGGCAACGAGTCAAGGGGGGAAACAAGCACGAGACGAGGAACGACGGCAATAATACGCTGCTTGCACGCACCAACGGAGCTAGCGATTCCGAAAAGGTAAAAATTCGCAAAAAAAAAAAGTCGCTAAACCTTACCCTGCCCTGCAGAGGAAAGGGCAGGCGCATAAGCGTAGGTGAGTAGGAAGGAGGAGGAGCAAGAATCAATCCCTGCGCTTTATATGTTGTGCTGTGATTGGATAGGCAGTCGAAAGTCTGCACCTCGGGCGAGGTACGGAGACGGGGACGAAGGGCCAGGGCAGGCAGCTAGTAGTAGTGCTGCAAGTTGATTTTCGGGTATTTGCGCTGCTCATGGCGCAGAGACAATAATGGAAATGAAGGCGATCTAAGCACGCGGGGGACCAGAACGACACGAAATGAAGACCTGCTCTAGTACTGCTGCTACTAGTTGGGCTGGACTTGAGCTGGACTTGAGCTGGACTTGAGCTGGACTATTTTTGTGCGGGCGGATGCAGAAACGTAGCGCACGAATGGTGTGCTATCAGTCAGCATGCAGGGCTGGCGTTCAGGCTGAATTTGGCAACAAGGACAAGGACAAGGACCACTTGGGACTGGCTCCGCGCATAGACGCGGGCTCGGGGTGTGGTGTTGGGCGCAGTACAGGACAGCACCTGCGTCTTGTCCACTGCCGCGGCACAAGGACAAGACTGAAGTAATTGTGATTCGACCGCCAATAGCTAGCTAGACGTCGACATAGGAGATCATCGCTAACGATTTCCACTGCTCTCTCCCCGCTTCCTCCAGCTTCTCTTTGCATCACCAGTCCGAGCCCTACGCCGACGTTGGTTTCGTCCTGCCAGCATGCTCGCTCCCAGCACACATGCCAATGCCCTGCGAGTCAATGGCCACAAGGAAGAAGGTTCTGCTTCATCAGTGTCAGCGAAGGCAGAGATGGTCCCTCCAAAGTCCTCACCCCACGGCACAAGCTTCGCGACGCAAGGAGACGCGCCACCTTCAGGCAACACGAGGGTCGCTACCGCGCGCGACCCAATGATCGTTGGGGCTTCAGAAGGAAGCAGACAGACTGTGCTGCGCAGAAGAGGCCAGAGTGACCTTCCAGACGAGGTTGAAGAAGGCGAGGAAGAGATCTCTACGGAGTCGGATGACGATGTCCTCAATGCAGGTAAACGCAAAACGAGTACGAGGCCACGCGCGCGCACACAGACATCCGAGGTGAGCCTGAGACACTGGAGCGATGCGCATATAGATTGTAAGCTCATCTCAAGCATCCAACAGTTGGCTGCATTCTTGTTGGCTACAGGACCGGATGACGCGCCAGGTCTTCCCAAGGCCATGCGGCAAGGACGCAGCGGCAGCATCAGCGATGGCGTATCAGTCGCCACGGGTTCTTCCAAGAAGAGCACCTTTTCGTTCAGCCAGCTTCGCAAGAAGTCGAGCAAGGCCCTTGGCAGGAACAAAAAGAGCGAAAGTGGCCCTAGAGAAGTACAAGACACATCCTCTGCCGAAGCAGAGGCGGCGAGGCGACGTCTGGATGCCGACATCAACATGCCAAAGGGCACCGTCAAGAAGATTCTGCCGAACGGGAGAAGCTATTATAGCCTGGGGGTGGAAGAATACGAAAAGGAGCATGCAAAGACGATGAGCCAAGAATCAAGCAGCTTTTTGAGCAAGACTAGCGATGGAAGCTTGCTGCGACGCTCGGCGAGGCAGAAGAGCATCGGCAACAGCAGCGTGGTTGAGTCCTTCTTCAGTAGCAACAGCGGTGCAACCTCCAAGGCCGTCGCTCGTGCTGAAGCTAGCCCTCTCAAGAAGGCCAAATCAATTGAGAGCATCAGGAGCACGCCACCCAACAGGGAGTCGCCGCCGCCCCTCCCCACTCCTCCTCCATCTGACAGCATGCACAAGAGCCCGATGACGACTTCGTTGCTTGCCTCTCGCTTCGAGGGTCCCCCTACTCGCCCACCACGAAGAGAGTCCTCGGTGGCGCTTCAGGACCAGCAGCAACAAGCGGGCGTGAGGGAACATCGACAATCATCATTGCCCTCTGGCCTTGTCTCCTCTTCTCCTACGCCCGCATCAAGAGGCAACAATAGCACCTCGATCAGCAGTCAAGGATTTGGATCCGAGGCAAACCTACCCCACACAAACTCTTTCACAGGCTCGTTGCGCAGCATCGGCAGTGTGCGGCCGTCGTCGAGCCCCAAATCGCCGGTGCGTATTGCGAGGAAGCCTGTGGATCGCTCGATTGTTGCACCGTCGCCTGCCGCTCCGAGCCCACTGGTGCAGCTCACTGCCTCTTCTGTGGCACCGCCTTTGATCGAGCGCAGCGATGGAGACCACCCTGCTTCTCAAGAATTCGCGCCAGTACCTCAACGAAGTGGTCCATTGGCCGAGGTGCTGCCTCCATCGTCCATGGATGCCGCGAACAAGACGGCACCGGTCGAGGCACTTGTCGACAGCGCCTCGCCACAGCGGCCACAGCAGGCGAAGGACGATTATTCTGACACCCCGTCGATGAGTCCTCGTTTCGGTGCACTGGATGCGCCGGAGCTTCGAAAGGACGAGGACAAGGAGGCGATGGACGAGCAGACCAGCGTTTCTTCGATCCCAGACCTGACAACGGATTCGCACACAAGAGTCAAGTCGCCTTCCAGACGGCAGCTCAACGAGGCCGGTGTGCTGGACAACAAAGTAGAGCCTCACTTTACCTCTGTCCAACCGGAAGGACAAGACAGAGAGAAAAGATCCGAGTCAGCAAAGCAAGAGGTGTTGCTTGTGACGGTCGATGAGAGAGAACTGAGGAAGATGAAGAAACGCCCCAACGGAGTCTCGAGACGAGCCTCGACCGGAACGCCCTCGAATATTCAGCTCGCTGAGGCGTCCCAGAACAGCCTGGGTCTCTCGATTGCCGCAAAGAAACGCAACAGCTCCTCTCAAAGAGGCGTGCCGGATGTGGGAAGCGAGGATGTTGCGGTTGTCAGACCGACGAATGCTGCACCATCCGACAGTGAAGCCTCACCCAGAGGCATGCCAACCGATCCGAGGTCGAGGACACCTGTTAGTGAAGTGCTATACACAAACGACGACAATTTCGCCAGAGCCCAGGCGGAGAGGAGGAGAAACAGAGAGCAAGCGCATGTCCAGCTCATAAATTCGGCATTGCCCGTCTCTGCGAGCTCGAGCCCTTCAAAGCGAGGAAAGGATTACAGCCACGATGACGAGCTCAAGGGTGAGGGAACTAAGGAGGTTGTGGCCGTGGATGGTCACAGGGAAGGAAGCGATCTCAGCATCGCAGATCATGTGGAAGAGCGCAGAGAAGACAAGGCAGGGCTGGGACCTCACTCGTCAAAGGAGAGACTGTGGGCCGAGGTCGGTAAGCTACAGAACAAAGGATGGCTTGCCGAATCGAGCGCACGAGTCGAGAGGATCAGGTGTCGACAGCTGGCCAAGCGTTGTCTGGCGATGCTGGATCAGCTGCACAGACTTTCGTTGACAGATATGCAAAAGGGGCAGTTGGGGGCCTCCAACACCCACAGCGCATTGACACCTCAAGCCAACGACGAAGAAAAACTCCACAGGCTCATGCAAGATCTGATGCAATTCGTCGGCGAGTCTCACCGACAGCAGCCCAAATACTCTCCGCCCGCAATCAGCGATGGTCCTGGTCCTGTCATTGAGGTGGGACCGGCCTCTCCAAAGCAGATCAATCACACCCGACATCCCACAAGGGCCTCTGACGGTCAGATCGCAGGCACCAATAAATTTGAAGCGGTCGTCGGACGGTCGTGTTCCCTTCGCTCGCATCACTCTTCCAGACTATCATCACGCAGCGCGTCGCGCGGGGCGGACCTGGCCAGTAGTAGCATGTCGGCCCCGCAAATGGCATTCAAGATGCGATTTGAAGACGCGGTCCCTCTCTCTTCGTCTTCCTCGCCCCTCGTTGCTGGTTTCTGCTCGACTCCGCGGCTCAGCTCCCCCGCACTGACCTCCTCGTCTGTGCTGTCTGGACGAATGACTTCGTCCGAGCCGCAGCCCCTCACCGCCGATGCCGACAAGGACGAGGGTGACGAAGCAGAGGTCATCGCCTCGCACGAGCATCACGACTCCTCTCCACTTGCGGAAGAAGTCGGGCCGTCTCCTTTCCGTCAATCCCCCGCCGTTGCTGAAGCAACAGCGCAGAGCCAAGCAAGCGAAAGCGAGGCAATGCGGTACGCCAAAGCTTTTCGTCAGCTGAAGGGACCGCAGGAGCAACGGCAGAGTCAGACACCTCTGACGCAAGAGGTAGCGAGCCGCACAACCTTGTCAACAGATGAGGCGAGCACACTCCCCTAGGCTATTGCTTCGTTCTCTCAGTCACTCTGTTCAGTACATCTCTGTTTATTAGACTACCAAGTACCTGTCTATGGATGTGTGTAATATCAAGGTTCCACAAGCACAACAATGCATCTGACCAAGCAAAATGATGATGTTATGGTATTGGTAAAGTGTTCTCTCATGTACAGTACAATATAAAAGGGTAGCAAGACTCTGATGTGCTTGCTACCGGTCCCATTACAATTAGTCGAGTGGCTCCCCGTCGATGAATGCGTCGTCGGACATCGTCTCGTCGTCGTCTTCATCGATGTCCATCTCCCCCTCGGCAAAGGCGGCATCGACAGCGTGGTTTGGCATGACGACGAGCTTGTTGCCAACCGCGTCGAATTCGACCTGGACCGTCTCCTTGTCCCTGACCTGGCCCCGGAGGAGCAGAATCGACAGCGGCCCAAGGACCTCGTTGTTGATGGCGCGCGCAAGTGGACGAGCACCCATCGAGGGACTGTACCCAACCGAGGCGAGGAAGTCCTTTGCAGCGGCCGACAGCTGGAACTTGAGCCGTTTGCCGTTCTTCTTGGCCCGGTCCTCGATTTCGCGGACCCGCAGGTCGACAATGTTGCGCACGTCGCTGCGAGACAGCTTGCGGAAGATGACCGTCGACCCAATCCGGTTGCGGAACTCGGGAGGAAGCGCGGCAGCGACCGAGGACTCGACCAGCTGGCGGGTCTGGCTGCTCAGCTCGTCGTTCTCCTCGGCGTCATTGATGAACTGCGATCCGAGGTTTGACGTAAAGATGATGATGGTCTGAGAAAAGTCGATGAGGCGACCTTGCCCGTCGGTGGCACGTCCGTCGTCAAGGATCTGGAGCCAGGCGAGGAGGTACTCGCGCGCGCCCTTCTCGATCTCGTCCACGAGGACAATCGAATATGGCCGGCGACGAACCGCCTCGAGCTGACCTCCTTCGCCGTGTCCCACGTAACCTGGCGGTGAGCCAAAGAGGCGGCTGATCGAGTGCTTTTCGCTGTACTCGGACGAGTCGATGCGAACCATCGCCTTTTCGTCGTTGAAGAGCGTCTTCGCTAGCGTCTTGGCGCACAGCGTCTTGCCTGAGCCACTCGAGCCAAGGAAGAGGAACGAAGCCGGCTGGTTGGGGTTGTGCAGACCGGCACGGTTCATCTGAATGGCCTTTGAGATGGCCGAGACGGCTTCTGGCTGACCGACAACATCCTTGGACAGGAGCTTGGGGAGCTTGAGGATCTTTTGCTTTTCCGACTCGAGCATCGACCGGACTGGCACGCCGGTCCAGCGTGCCACGATGGTGGCAACGACCTCGGGTGTGACGGTGCTCTTGCTGTCTATGTGGCCCTGATCGACCTTGCGCCGCTCTTCTTGCTCCAGTGCAGCGATGCGCGTCTCAAGGTCTGGGATGGCGCCGTAGCGAATGTCGGCCGAGGTGGCCAGATCGTAGCGCCGCTCGGCCGCGTCTGCCTTTGCACGAAGGTCGTCGAGCCGCCGGCGGGCATTGGCCAGCTCGTCGTGCTTTTCCTTCTCGGCCTGGTGTTCGGCCAGCTTGGGGCCCAATGCGTCTTCGATGGCGGCCAGCTCCTTTCGTGTCGCCTCGAGGCTCTCCTTGCTCGCCTCGTCCTTTTCCCTCTCGAGTGCGTGGATGGCCACCTCCAGTTGCACCTTTTGCCGTTGTAATTTGTCGATTTCCTCGGGCATCGTGTCGCGGTCCGTGGACACCTCTGCGCAGGCCTCGTCGATGATGTCGAGGGCCGAGTCCGGGGCGCGTCGGTAAGGCAGGTACCTCTTTGCAAGCTGCACCGCTGAGACGAGGGAAGCGTCGAGGATGCGAACGCCCGCGTGGACTTCGTACTTTTCTCGAACGCCACGGAGGATGGCCAGCGTTGCATTCTCGTCTGGCTCGCTGACAAAGACGCTCTGGAACCGTCTGTCGAGCGCAGCATCCTTTTCGATGGCCGTCTTGTACTCGTTGAGCGTCGTTGCGCCAATGACCTTGATCTTGCCTCGCGCGAGGGCCGGCTTGAAGAGGTTGCCTGCATCCATGCCGCCCGACGAGTCGCGTCCAGCGACAATGAGGTGCATCTCGTCGATGAAGAGAATGATTGTTGTGCCCTCGTCTGCCGCCTTTTCCAGCTCATTGATGACGCTCTTGACCCTCTCCTCGAATTCTCCCTTGTACGATGCTCCCGCCATGAGGGCGCCCAAGTCGAGCGACAGGAGTTTTCCAAACAGGCTCGGCGGGCAGTCCCGCTCGATGATCCTCTGCGCCAGCCCCTCTGCGATGGCTGTCTTGCCCACACCGGCCTCGCCGACGAGGCACGCGCAGTTCTTGCGCCGTCTCGACAGGACCCGAATCACTCGTCGAATTTCGCTGTCTCGTCCAATGACGGGATCCAGTTTCCCCTCGGCGGCCAGGTTCGTCAAGTCGACACAGTATTTTGCGAGTGCATCATAGCCTCCCTCTGCGCTCTTGGAGTCGATCCTCTTCTGTCCTCGGCTCTGAGTGATTGCTGTCTGAAGCAGTTGTGTGTTGGCAAGCCCAGCCTCCTTGAGCAGCGGCTGAATCGTGTTGTCGTCAATGATCGCCAGAAGGAGGTGGTCTTGTGCAATGTAGGCGTCGTGTTGTTGCTTCTTGAGCTCCTCGGCCCGCTTCAGCACCTTGCTCGTCGAGGATGCAAGCCCCACGTCGTCTGGCGGTGGGTTCTGCGATGGGATTTTCCGAATGGCGGCTCTCAGCGCCGTCTCGAGCTTCGATGCATCCGCGCCTGCCTTTTGCAGCACGCTCCGGAAGAGCGACGGCTGCGATGACGAGGTCGAGGCCGGTGCCGGTGCTGGTGTGCCTGGTCGAGACGCGCCTTGAGATGTCCCTCCGTCGGTCAGAAGAGCCAGGGCGAGGTGGACTGGGAAGAGATTGGCGTGGCTCATGTCGCGAGCCAGCTGCATGGCCTGGGCCAGCGCCGCGTTGGCGCGATCGGTGAATTCAAAACTCATGTGTGTGTATGTATGTGTGTGTTCGCAGTGTGTGATCGTTGATGATGGGGAAAGAAGTGAAGCAGTCATGACAGCCTTCGTTATTATACACCACGGCCTCGTCCTGCACGGGCCCGATGCATAGAGGCCCAGTGGCTTCTCGCACCTTCTCCACATCGCGAGAATATTCTCGGCCGAAACTAATTTTCTCTGGGAGCTTCTCGTCGTGGGGGGAACAAATAGGAGGGCGACGCCCACTACAGGGAAGAAGATCACGCCGCGGCCTTGGAGAGGAAATCGAGCATGTGCGCAGAGACTTGGTCTGGGTGCGTGAGGAGGGCAAAGTGGCCTGCGCCGGGGATGCATCGGACGTTGAGCCCCTTGATGTACTGGCTCGTTTCCATTGGGACGATCGTGTCGTCGTCGCCCCACTTTGTGTGATTAGAAGAACCTCTGTCAGCTTGCAGGTTCCTTGACTCTTTGTTGGACGACTCACGACTGCCTCGACTTTTGGACCAAAGACATCGACGACGTTTTGCAAAAACGCAGTGCCGTCGTACAGCGGGGCGCTCTGAATAGAGGACGTCAGGGCAAAGGCAAAGCCAGAGTGGAATTTGAGTTGCCAGCCGGGCAGAGTGTCGATGCCCTTGGGCACAGGAAGCGGGGCAAAGTTGCCGAGGATGAACAGCTTGGCCAGGCTGTGCGGGAACCAAGAGGAACGGATGAGGTAGCTGGACAGCTTCAAGTCCCTTCGAGGTGTGGCTCCAGCGGGACAGATGAGAAAGACGGCATGGATGCGTTGAGGGTAGTAGGTCGCGAATGCACTAGCGATGGGTCCACCCATCGACATGCCAATGATCGTGAATTTGTCCCAGTGCGGCAGAGCGGCGAGGAGCAGGGCGAGGTGTGAGACCAGAAGAGCGGTGTCGTGGGCCACCTGGGGCGTGTCTGAATAGCCGCGGCCGGGCAAGTCGTAGCACAACACACGATATCCTGCTTTGATGAGGGCAGGCACGAGGAACTTCCAGGCGGGCGAAGGGGTGCTGATGCCGTGAACCAGCAGTACCTTTTTGCCATCCTCTGGTCCCACCTCATAGTAGCGAATGTTGCCGTAGGGCGTCGTCAAGTCGCTTGAAACAATGCTCTGTCAGCACCCTCTTCATGCATGAACAATTTTCGAGGTGCAAGCCAACACCTACTGACGCCCCTCTTCAAAGAGGTCGAAAGGGTAGGCGCCCTCGTTCTTCGGCGTTGGCGCCTTGAGCAGCTTCGGCGACCGGGCCACGCTCAGCGACGAGCTGATCAGCGTCAAAGCGATGCCCGCAAATGCAGTGGCGACGATAGGCAGTCCTCTAGATGAGGCACCGGCACCGAAGATGTTGTCCAGGCGAGCGTTCCAAGAGAGCGACATGATGGTGTTTCCGAGGAGAGACTAGACATAGCTCTTTACCCGACAAGAATCAAAATATTTGAGGAGTGCGGGGAGCCAGCCACCTCCACGTAAAATTGTGCCGATCAGCTGCTGGTCTTACTCTTCACTCGAGCTTCGAATTGATGGTGGGACAAGATGGAAACCAGAAAGGAGAGAACAGCGAAGAAATGAAGGAAGATGAGGACAACGAGGACATCGTCTATGCCGCAGTACGCAGTGCCATTGTCGAATACAGCAACGAGGCCGACGTAGATGTCATCGATGAGACGACGCGATACATCATCGATGAGCTGACGGAGGCTGCAATTGTTCTGGATATTAGCTCCGAGGAAGGGCAACAGGACAGCATATCGCTGGCTGATGCAGAGGCCCATCCTTTCTATTCAGTATTTGCACCAGCGGCGACAGATCTCGTCGGCATGGAAGCAAGCAAGCTTGGCCTCTCAGTCGCACACATCATCGACGTGTACAATACAAATGTCAACAAGCGGAGGCAGGAGAGGAGAGATGAGGAAGCACGGGCAGTCGAGGCGACTCGGAAGAGCAACAGCCAGAGACGCGGCCTCCAGGGCGGAGATTGCGACTTGTGCGAACGATACATGTTGCTGACTGAGCAGTAAGATCATCTAATACCAACAACGCTCATGCATTGTGTGACACTGACGATGAATCTTCAGTCACTTGATTCCTCGTTCGACGCACGACACTCTGCTGCGAAAAGGCCGCTTCGAAAAGCGCGAGATGCTAACCAGAATCTCGATGCTCTGTCGCCCTTGCCATTCCTTTGTCCACGCCCACATTGATGCCATGGAGCTAGCACTGCACTACAACACCGTCGACCGACTCCTCGAGCATCACGAAGTCTTCTCGTGGGCGCACTACGCCAGTGGGCTCAAAGAGAGAGATCCGCGCTTCCGTCTGACTCATGGCCTCAAGAACAAGCGGTGATAACAGAGGGTTAATCTCTGTGTAATCGGTGCTCCACGCCGAAGTGCGCCGAAGTCACAGCACTTTTAGCCGCTTCCAGTCCAACAGGAAGTTTTTCGACATTTTACCTGTAAAGCCGCCCACTCCGAGCCCATTTCTAAACCTCCCCACGGTAAGATCCGTATAGTTATGCAGATAAGTCAGGCATGTGCTGTATCACTAGCTGTAGCTACATCCTTCGAGTCACAATCATCATTATCATCGTCAGCACACAGCCGCTTAAAGAGGGGTAACCCAGGGCTTGTCCGCTCCTCTATCAAGGAGTTAAATATGGTCGTTGGCAACAAGCTCGAGGACCGGGCTGAGGACGCTGTCGAGGTAGCACCCTCCGCTGCAGCACCCGACGCTGGAGCGGCCAAAGCTGTGCAGCAGGACAGTGTTCCTGCCGATGTGGAACAGGAAGCAGCGCGCCCACAAGAGACGAAGGTTGACATAGAGCACCAACCTGTCCAGGACGACCCGAGATTATGGTCGCCAGGATTCAAGTGGGCCCTCGTCGGCATGCTCTCGGCGGGCGCCTTGATCCCCACGATGGCCGCCAACATTTTCTTTCCTGCCATCGAGGACCTGAAGCAGGACCTGCACGGAACCGATTCCCTCGTCGCCCTCTCCGTGTCCCTCTATATCCTTGCTCAGGGCACTGTGCCGCTGCTCTGGTCGCCCATATCAGAGATCGTCGGACGGAAGCCGTGCTTTCTCATTGCCATGTTCCTCTTCACCGTCTCCATGGCCATCATTGCCGCCGCGACTAAGAACATGGCCACGCTCATCGTCTTCCGCGTCATCGGCGCCATGGGCAGCTCCGCCACCTTATCGATAGCCGCCGGCGCACTTGCCGATCTCTACGAGCCCAGCGAGAGGGGCGTCAAGGTGCGAGATCTTGACTCGTACCATCTGTAGTAGAAGAGCGCTGATGTGTCCTTGCTCTCGCAGGTCGGCGTGTACTACTGTGCGCCTCTAATCGGACCTGCTCTGGCTCCTATCTTTGGTGGAGCATTGACTGGTGAATTAGCCTTCTGCCCTTATCGTCAGTCACCCTTCAGACTAACACACATCGAGTACAGAGGCTGGCAGCTGGCGATTGACATTCTACTTCATGACTGCTCTCGGTGGCGCCTCGTTTCTCACCTATCTCTTCTTCCGCGAGACCTTCCGCGTCGAGCGGAGTCTGGCGTGGCAAAAGGCGCGCAAAGCCGCTCTTGAGCGGGCCGCCGCGGAAGAGAAAGCGGGAATTGGCAAGGAAACGACAGGAGAGCAAAGCAGGGTGAAGGCAAAGGATGCGAGGTGGAAGAGGTGGAAAGAGAGCAGATTCGCAAAGGTCCTTAAGAAGGGCGTGAGGCTCGTCTGCATGCCGTTCGAGGCGGTCCTGGCGTGGTGCGAGGGTGTGACTGCACGTTTCGCCGGCGTCAACGAGCAGGAGCAGGAACAGGAAGGAGGGTCGCTCGAGAGGGAGCAGACATCTTCGAGCAATGCTCAGACATTCATCGCAGGGCGCGAACAGACACCTTACATTGCTCCCTCCTATCATGGGCCAGCACTCGAGGCGCTTCACACATACACTCCAGGAGAGGAAAAAAGCGAGGCTGTCGCATCGAGGGCGACGAGAGGGGAGGGAGCTGCACCGGTCAACAAGACCAAAAGCGCGCCCGTACACAGCCAGCGACGTCCAGCTCAGGGGTTACTGACCCGCAAGACGACAGGCAGGAGTGTCACAGGGCCCAAAGGCGAAGAGATCAAGTTCAAGCCAACGCTTGCTGACGTATCTCCCCTCGGCTCGGCCGGAGCCGTGCTCAAGCAGCCACACAACGTCGTCGCTCTCTTTTATTCTGCTGTAGGTGTCTTGGCCCTCGAATTTACCGTACTGTCTCACCCGAGCTGATTCCCGCTTCTCTTTCCACACATGACCAGCTCGGATTCGCATCTCAATACTCGCTGAGCTACACGGCGTCTCGAACGTTTTCTGCGGCGCCCTACAACTTCTCACCCATCCTCGTCGGTCTCGTTCTCCTTGCGCTTGGCGTCGGCGGCGTCCTCGGCTCCATCCTAGGCGGCCGCCTCTCGGACCTGTCGCTCGCGCGCGAATCTGCCCGTCTGGGCGGCCGACGAGCTGCGCCCGAGCACCGCATCCTCTCTGTTCGCTGGCCCATGCTCCTGTGCCCACCTGCGTTTGTGGGCTACGCCTGGTCGGCCGAGTACAAGGTCCACGTCGCAGCGCCCGTCGTCTGCCTCATCGTGCTAGGCTTCAGCTTCTTTTGGATCTACAGCGCAACGCTTTCCTACATTGTTGACTCCAACACGGGCAGGAGCAGCGGCGCCGTGGCGTGCAACAGCGCCTCGAGGGGCTTTTTGGCCTTTATTGCGAGCGAAGTCGCTGGTCCGATTCAGGATGCCGTCGGCGACGGCGCCCTCTACACGGGCTGGGCCGTGCTCCTGACCTTTGGCCAGCTGGGCCTCCTCGTTGTGGGCTATCGCGGCATGGATTGGAGGGACGAGGATTGGAGATGGCCGAAGCCGAGGGACATTTGCATGTGGATTGCGACGTGCTGTCATCGGGAGAAGGGGCAGACGAGACCCAATGGCGTCGGCGAGATTCGCCAAAAGAGAAAGGCAAGGGAAGAGCAGCAACAACAACAATCAACGCATACATGATGCGCACATATCCAACCAGTGTCAAAATTGCTCCTCGTGTAATAATATAGGCCAGGGCTACGGCAACTTTTATCCACTTTCTGTTGTCTGGACACCATCGGCTCAAGATGAGGGCCAGTGATTGGCTGCGAACTCTCGTACGTCGGCCGACAGCGCTTGGGGGTTATCTCTGAGAGGTACAGAGTCAGCTTTTGCCGGGATATCGAACTTAAAGACAGACTTACAAGGCTGCAAAGTGGCCGCCGTAATCATGCCGCTTGTATTGGCATACGTTGACATTGAGTCTGGGAAGCCATGACCTAGGGCTTGCGGCCAGCTCGTACGGGAAAGCAGAGACTGTGAAAGGCCGTGTTGGGGTCAATGACGCCGCAATACTATTATTGTATGGGGCAAGACTCACGTCCGTAAGGCTTGTGAGCGGAGGGAGCTGTCAACTTGTGGTCCTTTCCCAGCGACAGGACGGAGTCTGTCGATTCGTAGTAGGGCAGGAATGACGTATGGATCGTGCTACTGAGATAGTAGAGTGTCGTGTTGATGCTGTAAAGACAATACAGAAGAGACTCTGTCAGTGACTGCAACTCTATACAGAGAGAAGCAACCCACAGGATGTTCTCGTCAGTGATGCCACTGAGGTTGTTTGCCTTGTCAGTCGGCTTGCAGAACGCCGGGCTACGAGGGTCGCTCCAGAGCTGGAATTTTTCCAGCAGATAGCTTAGCACCGCTACAGGACTGTCGTGCAGTCCGTACCCCACCGTGGCAGGCTTTGTCGACTGTATCTCGAAGTAACCCGATCCAGTTGTAAGGTACTCGAGGCCCCTTTGCACTCCGTGGATTTCGAATTGATCGTAAAACAGGTAGCTCATGGCCTTGGGTACGATGCCCTTCCATCCGGCTTTCTCGAGGGTTACAAGTGGTTTTGCGTACGGAGGGATGTTGGGGGGTGCAAAGTTGGTGTGGTAGATCTTGCAGCCCGAGTAGAGGGCCAGGTGACGCGTGACGACGTAGCCCCAGTCACCCCCTTGGGCCATGTACGCAGGGCTCTGAAGCACGTCGACCATGAGGCTGTTGAATAGGCGCGCTGTATCCTTGAGCTGCCAGCCCTTGCGAGGAGGTGGGCCCGAGAAGCCATAGCCAGGGAGCGAGGGCACCACGACATGGAAAGACGGGCCAGGGCGGTCCGTGCGCGTCAGCTCATCAAGGATGAGGTCTGCCTCGAAGAAGGACTGCTCGGGTGTATCAGCCAGAGAATGAGGCTTCACAGACAGAGAGTTAAGGCAAAGAGCATCCGCTGACTCACACCGGGCCACCCATGGCTGAAGATGAGCGGGATCGCGTTGGGATCTTTCGACCGTGCCAGCTGGAAATGGACCTTTACTCCCTCGATTGTAGTCAAGAAGTGCGGGTGCCGATTCATTCTTCCCTCGACGTGCTTCCACCAGTCCTTGACGCCATTTCCCTTCAAGCTCGTCGGCTTACCCTCGCCACCCTCCGGATCGCCCCTGCGCCAATCATCGACGAGTTGTCGGAGCTTGGTCAGATTCGTACCATACTCCCACCCGGCATCCGGAACAATGTCTTCCGTAGGTAGGTGTGTATCTTCGAGCCTCCGTGCCAACCGGTCAAGGGCTTCGTCGGACACTGCTACCTTGAAGGCCGTTGCGGGATTTGCAGGAATCGTCATCTTTCTCCGTCAGACTGGCTGCTTCTTTGCGATGGTGTTGGTGAGACAATTAGTCTCATCCGAAGGTTGCCTCCACTCTCTTTTGGTCCGGGGCGCTAGGTAGCCGGTCGTCGTCTCTTCCACGCGGCTCCTCTACTGCGCATGTTCCCTCTAGCGGCTCCAGGTGGTGCACAGCCATGACGTGCTGAGACCAGGATATTCTCACTGTAGCTACTTGCGGCAGTTCTTGGTCGAGCTAACCTTTTCTTCTTCGAGACCATATGGGTGTTGCTTTTGGGCTAACCCGCTTTCATAGGATATCCCCGCCTCTGATCACCGATAATCTTCCCCGACTTTGGTCAATAGTCCGACCGCTTTGCTCGTTTATTTGCAGGACGCTTGCCGCACCGAACCAATCTCACTTAATAATGAGGCAAGTCGCCGACATCTCTTCACATATATAGATGGCTGGTAGGCAGACTTTCTCTGCGAAAGAGTCGAAACGCTAGAGAAGTTCGAGCGTGCTAAAGGCAGCATTCCTCAAAGTACCTTCGACATCAGCTAGCGTTGTGTATCAATTAGCCAACTAGAATATGATTAATTCTGTACGTCTCGGTACGTGCTTGACCCTGTTCGCGCCTCGTTTAGCGTCGTTGAGACGCCAGACAGGCGACCTGCGCGACAGGATTATTGGCGGGACTCTAAGAATAGCCAAAAGCGTCCATCGATGCGTCCATTGCACATCAGTCAGAGACAGATGGACAGGAGGCAGCAGCAGGCGGTTCGCCTATAAGCCATCATCACCACCACCTACGCTCCTTTCTGTGGCCCTTCCTTCCTTTTCCCTTTTTACCCGGCCCCCTCCTCCCTCCCACCCTCCTTTTCCCCTCTGCTCGCTCGTCGAAGCCATTCGACATGCAACTGCTTCCTCTTTTCTCGGCCCTCTTGGCCGCGCTGTCAGTGTCGACGTACGTCACCGCTGCGCCTGGCACGTCGCTTGAGGAGCCAAAGATTGCCCTGTCCAAGCGGGACAATCTACTCAAGCGCGACAGCGATGAGGTGGACCTCGACAAGGTATCGACGCACCTCAATCGTGTCGCTGCCAAGTACCAAAACAGCCTGAGCAGCCTGTTGGCCAACACGGGCCTCGACCTGACGAAGGACATTGCCCTGCTTCAAGGTGTCTCGAAGCTCGCCATTCCAATCCAGAAGCGTGCTGGCAAGACGGGCTCGGTGAGCCTGGCTACTGACTCGACACTGTGGCACGGTGCTATCAGCTACGGTGGCCAACGGTTCCAGATCGACTTTGACACGGGAAGCGCAGACACCATTGTCAACCCTGACGCATACCACCCTGGCTCGTCTGCCAAGGCCAGCGGCCAGTTCACGACGCAGTACGGTGACGGCACCACTTCAGAGGGCCAGGTCTACACCGACACGGTCCAGGTCGGCGGCCTGAGCGCGCCTGGTGCAGGCATCGGACGAAGCAACACGGCGTTCACCGAGCCAAACGAGCCCGACTCTGGCGTGGCCGGCATGGCCTTCCAGTCAATTTCCTCGACAAAGACGGCGCCCTTCTTTGACGCACTCATCAAGGCAAAGGCTCTGGCCAAGAACGTCTTTACGTTTACGCTCTCGCAGGGAACCTCCTCTCTTTATCTTGGCGGCACCGGGCCGGCCAACAACCCGACCTATGTCAACACCGACACATCGCAGGGCTTCTGGCTCACGCCCGATTCGACGATTGCCGGACAGAAGATTGGCCTGATCCACGACACAGGTACGACGCTGACGATTGTGCCCGTGCGCGTGGCACAGGGCCTGTTTGCGTCTCTCAACGTCCAAACATACCAGAGCGGCCAGGAGCTCCACGCCACCTACGACTGCAACTCCCCGCCCAAGGTCACCGTCAAGATCAATGGCTTCTCAAAGGACTACTCCAGCCAGTCGTTGACATTTGGTAAGCGACAGGGCCAGTGCGTCATGTCAATTGTCGGCATGGACATCAACGCTCCCGGCGGCATTGCTGGCGATAGCTTCCTCCAGAGTGAGTCTCATCATGGGTGCTCTGGCGATGTTAATCTGGACCGTGGCTGACATTGCATTTCCTTCTCCACAAAAAAAGATGTCCACGCCGTCTTTGACCGCGACCAGAACCGCATTGGCTTCAGCTCGCAGTAATCAAGCCCCGCTCCTATCTCTTTATATTCATCCATTGCCTCTACATTATTCTCTCTTCCCAGCACAAGCCCAGCACAATGCCCTGTCGCATTCACTTTCGCCAGGAGTAGTATCCTCTCTCCCTCGCTTGCTCCTCGCTTCCAAATTTGCATCTTCATTCATTCTACTCTGTCCGTCTGTCCACTCTGCAGCTCCCTACTCTGCCAGTCTCTTGGGTCTGCCTCTCTAGATGAAGCACTGGCAAGCTCCTCTTCATGTCCGACGCTGAGCGCCGCGGCAGTATCTAATCAAGAGTTGCAGTGCGTGGGCTAGTAGGCTTGGAGAGCATTAAAGGTCAGGATCACATCACCCCCTCGCTCCACGCCCACGATTCGACTGTGCAAAGCTCTGATGGTGCGTCGGATGAAGCTGGACGTGGTCAACCCGATTGGCTCCTACCGGCCCGAGTACTGCCTCTACTCTCGGCCGGTCCAGGTCGTTAGCATGGCTGCACCTTCACTATCAAAGGCACCCCTCGGGCCATCTGAAAAGGCACCACAGCAAGTCGTCGAGACCAAGATGGTCAAGACTCTCATCAAGACGACGACCACGCATCGCGAGACGATATCGACGGTGACGAGGAAACCACAACCACCACCACCTCCTCCCCCTCCCCCTGTGCAGTCGCTAGCACCGTGCTGCTGTTCTTGCTTGCCTCGGCCATGCTCATGTCCAGTCTGCAGCCCGCCACCAAGGCTTTGTCATTGGGCAGAGGCTTGCCACTGTTGCCATTGTGGCCCGGCAGCAGCAGCAGCATCAGCAGCAGCATCAGCTCCTATTCTGACTCCAGCGCCTGCTCCTCCCGCGCCGACATCGTGCCACCACCACTCTCACACCCACTGCATGTAAAGCAAAGAGCACCGGCGCTAGCGCCGAGCGAGCTGAGCCCTCCGAACCAGAGACACACTAGGCGAGGCGGAGTGAGTCTTATGTCATGCACCGCCGCTCTCGGAGGCTCAAACAAAGCTCTGACAGGTCCGACGCTCAGACAAACACAGATACACTAGCGATCGTCGAATCTGGCTGGTCGGACGTCTAAATACAATGCTGTACAAAGATCAGGAGCTAGACCCTTGGTATACTCATCAAAGGCTCATCAGCAGGTCATTTGGTTCAACGCACCGCCTGGAGCCTCCCTGCCCGGTCACTGCCACGCTGAGAATTCTAAGCACGTCAAGACGGGGCAGTGCCAAGCCCACGAAGCTCCGGTCTCGCGTGGGCGCGACCTTTTTAGTTGAAAGAAGAAAATAAAAAGGGCGGTGAATGTGTGGCTCGAGCCCGTGCGGTGCGTGCCTCTTGCTGTCCAACAAACGCTTCCCGGTCCTGTGCAACCCCTCCAACGACCTTATCAATCGGTTCCCCCCTTCTCTCCTCCCCTCGGAACCTGTTCGCCCCAGTAGTCATCAGGCTGACTCCCTCTGTCACCAAAAGGAATCGAAGAGCGGAAAGCGGTAAAAGGACAGGTATCATCTCCACAATGAGCCTAAAAATGTCTCACACGACACGGCTTCGCCTCGTTGCCTTGCTCTGCCTCGTCGTCGTGGCCTGCTTCTGCATTCCGGGCGCCCACGCCTTTGGTGCCGGCAATGTGCCCTCGTTTTCGTACATGGAGGGCAAGGCATTCAGGCACGGCGACATCGAGGACATTCTCGCTGAAATGGCCAAAAAGATGGGTGGGGGTCTCCTGGGACGCAACTCCAAGTTTGGCGGCCTCGACGTCAAGCGTGTCTACTTTGGCAACTTTTTGCGCGACTACAGCCAGGCGATGGACATTGCTGCGCTCGAGAAGCTGTCCAAGCAGACGATTCTCAACATCGTCATGGTCCTCGCCTTTCTTTCCATGGGCTATGCCACGCAGGAATTCGAGGTCACCTCGGAACGGCTCGGCGTCTATCTGCCCACGGAGCACATCGACAACCCAAAGGGCTACGGCGAGGGCAAGAACGCAAAGCAGTTTGACGAGCGCCTCCGCGGGCCCGTCGATCCGAGGGAGCTCGAGGTGGACCCCAGGTCAGGCATGAAGAACTACATTGCAAACGAGCAGGGGTCTTGGGACACGAGCAGCGCGCTCGTCCGGCGCACCCTCATCAAGTGTATCCAGATGGGACGGCAGGCGCGGCACTCTGGCGACGAAAAGACCCTCTTTGAGGCCTACAGGCTCCTCGGCCAGTCGCTCCACACCCTCGAAGACTTTACCGCGCACTCCAACTGGTGCGAACTGGCCCTCAACAGGCTCGGCCACCGCCAAGTCTTTCTCCACGTCGGCGACAATGTCAAGGTGAGGGCGCCTGACGGCAACATGGTCGCCCCCCTCGTCACTGGCACCTTTGGCTCGGCCGACTTTATGCACTCGCTCCTGGGAGAAGCCCAGGACCACCTCTCCGAAGCCTCGGTCTCGGACCTGTCCAAGGCCGTGAACCAGGCCAAGGCGAGCGGCTCCAACCCCCTGGGCGACCTCATGGGCATGCTCGGTAGCGTTCCCGGCGGCACCTCGTCGTCCGTCTCGCGCGACGCCGAGCAGCTCAGCAGGGGCCCCAGCCAGGACCCAAACACCATGTCGCCCCAGGAAGTGTACCAGAACCTATTTCGCATCCTCAGCTTCCGTGACTCGGTCATGATGAGCATCGAAAAGACTATCGAGAGGTATGTATGCTTCCACGAGCCCAGGACCTGCTGCACATGCTGATGACGATACTCGATGCACAGAATCCCTGGGCTGAGCTCGCTGGTGGAGAAGATCTCAAACACAATGTCCGTCTTTGTCTTTACCCTCATTGAGCCCTACGTACAGCCGATTGTCAGGCAAGCCCTCAGCGGCCTGCACCAGACATCGGGCACCGTCATCAACCAGGAGGACCAATTCGAGGTCTTCAATGACCCAAATGCCTCTGGTGAGCCGCGATACTAAAGGGGGCTGTTCGTGCGCATACATTCAACTGACCCTTTTTGCGCCTCGGCAGACCCGACGCACTCGATGCTGAGCAAGGATCACTTCAACCTCGTCCTCAACGAGGTAGCCGGTCGTGTGGCCCTCATCATTGTCAAGCACGCCGTCACGCTCGTCGTCAAGGCGTGGGACGATGACCGACAGGACGCCAACCATGTGGCCGACGAGTGCCTCGCGCCCATGTTCCACCCCTACTGGTACGACCAGCGGCACGGCCACCCCGTCCAGGGCCAGATGATGGGTCTCGTCGAGGCATGGGCGCGCGAGAACCCACGAGAGATCATCAAGCTGGACCGCGAGCACGTCAGGACGCACACCAACACCCGGTCTGGCAAGGCTGAGCCGCACAGCCACGGCAACAGCAGCACCAACTACGGCGGTGTCCAGATCGAGGGCCAGCAGGGATCGGCGATGGGCCACAACATGGCCAATTCGGTCCAGAACTACGTCGGAGGCAAGATTGGCGGCGCGCTCGGCATGGGTGGTGGCGGCGGTGGAGGAGGAGGAGCAGGCCATGGCTTTATGGGCCAGGCCCAGCACCTGTTCCGCGAGGCACCCGACGGGACGATGCGAGAGTACAGCGAGGTGCAGTCCAGCGGCCCCTCTGGTGATGGCCACTCTACTTCGTACTACCAGTCGAGCAGCTCCACCACCACCACTTCTTCAGCATACCCTGGTGGCGGCGGCAGCAGCGGCAGCCACCATCAGCCCGGTCAGCACAGCCAGCACGATCAGCATGGCCAGCACGGCCAGCACGGTGGTTCCCAGCATGGTGGTTCCCAGCACGGATCTGGCCAGTATGGAGGTGGAATGCCAAACGAGCAGCACTACCTCCCTCCACCCGGCCCACCTGCCGGCTACGGCGCCCCACAACAGCCTCCATATGGCGGTGAGTGATCCCCATTTTCCCCTGGATCTTTAGCCAGCGTGTTGGCTCACGATCCTTCTGCTTCTTTTCCTTCAAAGGACCCGGAGGAATGCCCGCACCCGACCACAACTTCGGAGGAGGGCCTAGCACCGGGTACCCCGAGGGCGGCCAAAACTACGGAAACTACGGTGGCGGTGGCCCAGGCTACCAGGGACCGCCGTACGGCGGTCCGCCTCCCCCGCCCCCGCAGTCAGGCTACTACGGCGGAGGACAACAGCAGGGTGGCTACGGTGGCTACCAGCAGGGTGGAGGGGGTGGCTACGGAGGCGGCTACTGAGCCATGAATATGATTCATGTTCCCCTCTTTGAGCTAAGTGCAAAGTTGAACCACGGAGAATGCAATTTTGTTTTCCAATGTGCGGTGTGCTGAGCGGCTGGTGGAAGGTATGCCAAAGCCAAAGAATGAAAATATGAGAAGAAATATTGAGAGTGCCTACAGATTGACGCCATCGTAGACGGTCTCGAGGAGCTGGACGACGGCGTCGTGGATGGCCGGTTTGCCGGCGGTGACGTGCGAGGCGATGCTGTCGATGTCCTTTCGCGGCACGCCCGCCGACTGGAGCGTCGTCCGCAGGCCGAGGTCGTCGACGAGGCGCTGCACGGCCGTGGCGACCTGCACGCCGCGCTGCCGTGCAGCGGCCAGCTCCGCCTCGAGCGCCACGCCCGTGAGGGAGGACTTGATGCTGACGGGTGCCGCGAGTGGCGCGGGTGCGGCGTTGTAGGGCGCCGGGATGAAGTCGAGGGCGTCCGAGAGGGCGAGCAGCTGCTCTGCCGGCGTCGAGGGCAGCTGCGCCGTCGTCTTGATGGCGGCGGCGAGGGTGATGCACGAGGTGATGCCGTGCGGAATGGCGTACGTGGCGCCGAGGGCGTGGCCGAGGCCGTGCGAGAGGCCCAGGGCGCCCTTGCGCGATTCGGGGTGGAGCGAGACGATGGCAGCGAGCTGGAGCCGCTGGCGGACGTTGATGTCGGACGGGTCCCGCTTCGTGGCCGGCAGTAGGTGGAAGAGCTCGCGCAGGGCGCCGAGCTCGGCCATGCGCAGCAGCGGCGACGGGTCGGGCCGGTAGAGGAACTCGACGGCGTGGTCGACGGCGCGCATGCCCGTCTCGAGAGCCACAGGCGCTCGGGCGTCTCGAGGGTCAGCGAGGCGTCGCAGATGATGGCGCGCGGGCTCAGCGACGGGTGCGACGTCGCCACCTTTTTGTTGCCCTCGGACCGGCCGGCGTTCTGCGTCGACTCGGCCGCCGAGAGCGTCGTGGGGATCGCAATGATGGGCGTAAAGGTGCGCTCGTCTGCCGTGGACGCCACGGAGGGATCCTCGTCATGGATCCGAAGCGAGACGGCCTTGGCAGCATCGATGGGAGAGCCTCCGCCGACGGCTTTGCTCAGAGACACAAGGTTAGGTTACCGTCAGCCAGTGTTGGACTCATGTCAGTGGGCACGGTAAAGAAAGGCACCGACAATGACATTGGCTTTCTTCTCCTTCCAGAACACCTGAGCGTCTTGGATCCCCTCAATGGGCGTATAGAATCCATGGTGCAATACAGCTCAGGAAGACCAGCAGTAATAATAGAGCCTCACTTTTCAATTATAAATGTGCCCTTTGTTCAATAACCACCATCTGCTTGACCCAGTTCAAGATGCCCCGTCACATCCGCAACGTCTCCGTCTTCACGGCCAAGGTCCTTCCTTTAATTTCTTCGAAAGAGGTAGCAGGTGAGGAAACTGATCCGATCGATGGCTTCCCAACACGACAGCCAACCCCTCTTTTTTGAAGGATTTTGGCAGCATGGCGACCTAAAGATCGGCCAATTCCGAAAGTGGCTTGACTTATGCATCATCGTTGCTGAGAGCGACTGGGGTCTCTACCCGATCGCAATTGACAACACTGACCCTAGCGACAACGACATCATCTCCGACATCGACATCCTGGGCCAAGACCCCGAACAGGTGCTGCCCACGGGCCACTATGTCATTTTAAACAGAGAGAGTGAGTTACCTCTCCATATTTCAGGGTGCATGGGTAGCTTTGAATTGAGCAGAACTCTAAACTTGCCCCCTTTCCAAAGCGCTCAGACACGTCGTAGCAATTCAGACACCCCTCAATTACTTTCGAAGAACGGCTTCCCACAGCGGAACATCCTCGTACGGCAGAGTGGGTAAGAACAAAAAGAATCTTGGTCTTGGCTAAAGGGCTCAACCGCGAACTGTCGTTAGGGATCTTCGTTCAAGAATCGCGTGCGGGAGCGTGACGGGCGCTGTGTCATCACCGGCAATTTGGTGTCTGATTTTAGCGAAAATGTGTTCCGTGCCGTTCATATCTTTCCTATCGCCCACCTCAATATCGTGAGTAACAGCACTTTGTCGACTCTCTGATCAGCACTGAACATAGATCAGTGGCGTCAATCGGGCTTCGAAAGTCTCGTCACCGACACAGGGCTACGCACGGGGGACGCAAAGATTGACTCTGTTCAAAACGGGATGCTTCTTCGCCCCGATGTACATGATCTCTTCGATCGCCATCTTATCTCCATCAATCCCGACAACGGTTACATGGTTACCGACTTTACTAAACCGGGCGAATTTCATGGCGGCCGCATGTACCATGCGCGAGAGGACGGTGACAGTGAGCGTCCACTCGACGAGCTCTTCAGGTTCCACTTTCTCCAAGCTGTGCTGCGGAACGTGAGGAGCATTGCCGACGACGAGCTCGAGGGGCCCGACAGTGACTCGGGCGAGGAAGTGGATTGGCACGACGTACACTCAGTGCGTTTGGACAACCCAAAGCTCCACAAGACTGCCAATGGCAAAGCCAGGCTCGAGACGGAGCTCGCCTCTAAGCTCAACCTCCTCGCGTTTCACCAAGGCACCATTTGATAGACGACAGCGACCTTCCATTTTGTATTCTTAATAGTGTAGCGTTCCACATTCGACACGGCTCGTAATCCCAAAGCAGCGACCTTCATCACTCTCGATCTCAAAATCATAGCCACTACTAGATGAACACAGAAGGAATATGGCACGAAACATCAGATTACTTTTACATCACAAAAGAATGAGACGATGAAGAACGAAAGAGAAAAATAAATACAAACGTGAACCGGGCCCCAGTAGACTGGTCGGAGCTTGCTGGTGCTGTACACGCCAGAAGGCGGCGAGACGGTTGACATGGTGCTCGGTGCCTGCTTCCCCACAGCAGTGCCGGGAAGCAAGCAGTCAGTAGGCTAGGGTTCCTCAGAGTGGAGGGTGCCCTTACTAAGCAGACACGTGACGGCTGATCTGGTTCCTTCGCGTCTGTGTCACTATTGCAACGAACACCAAATTTGTGGCCTTCTCCCCCTCTGTGCACCGTGTGCCTCACTCCTCCCGTCCCATCTCGTTTGCCGTCTCCAACGATTAAGGGTCGAAGCTACAGTAAGGAAGCGACTTGATTCGACGAGCCCACGTATATACCCTCTTTTTTTTGCGGCGCACTCTTCCTCCCTCCGTCTTGGTTTTCTGGCTCTGTTCCTTCGTCTTCTAGGTGTACATTCGGAAGCCAATTCATTCCGATAAGGCCATGGCGTCGACTTCGCAGCAGCAGTCACCGGCCGTCCAGGCTGTGCTGACAGCGCTAGACGCCCTGTACAACAAGCCAGAGAAAGAGGCAAAGGACCAGGCCAACAGTTGGCTGCAAGACTTCCAGAAGACTGTGAGTGAGCCGTCGAACATGGACATTCATGCCAATAAAGCTGATCGACAAGAGGGCAGCCCGAAGCATGGGAGACGGCCAATACCTTGCTCCTTGCGCAAGACTTGCCGATCCCGCCTCGGCTGTTTGCTTCGCAGACGTTCCGGACAAAGGTGGGTGCCTACGTGCCGCAACACAGAGAGGGAAAGCATGCTGAAACGGGGTGCTTATTTCACTTTGCACTTTCCTGCAGACGACATTCGATCTCGACCAGGTCCCACGATCATCGCTCCCTTCGCTCCGGGCCACTTTGCTCACTGCACTGGAATCCTACGTTGCCGGGCCCCGAGTGATCCAGACGCAGCTCTGCCTCACCCTCTCGACTCTGGCTCTCCAGCTGCACGAGGGAGAAGACCCAGAGTGGGGCGACAACGTGGTGCCTTGGATGGTGGAAAAGTTTGGCAAGGATCCGAAGAGCGTCGTCACGTTGCTGGAGTTTCTCACCGTCCTGCCAGAGGAGGTGACGGGAAATCACAGGATCCCCGTGGATGTGAGTGGGGAATGGGACAGACGTGATGAGTAGAGGAGCGGGGCAAATGGGTCAAGGGGGGAGGAAGGGGTTCCGATGGAGGCTACCGGTCCGGTCACTACGTCTTTTCTAGTCCAGGGAGTTATCTTCTGGCCCTGGAAACGCGCAAGAGAACCGTCACGTCGCACTCATCGGCTTTCTCCTCTCTGCTCTGCTCTGCCGCCTGTGACCTCCTTCGAGCATCGTGTCCCGCCGAGCAGCGGCGTCTTCTTCCTCTTTCGAACTCGTGCTAATCAACGTCGCAGAACAACCAATATAACCAGCGTGTCCAGACCCTGCTTGTGCGGTACAGAGATGAGGTCCTGAAGGTCCTCGCCATGTACATCCAGGCTCAAGGTGAGAATGCTCCCTGTCTTCCCCCCTTGCCCACGGATTGAAGCTGAATTTACTGTCTGTCGACCAGGCGTCACACCCCAAATTCAATCTGCGATCCTTTCGTGCCTCGCATCGTGGCTTCGATGCGGCGAGATCAGCGTATCGGTTCTTCTCGGCACGCCACTCTTTGCCCTCTCTTTCGACGCTCTCTCATCGGACCCCCTCTTCGATGTGGCAGTCGACGTGGTGTGCGACATCATCAACGAGACGCAGGAAATCGAGGAGAACATGGATGCGATTCAGCTCATTGTGCCGAGAATACTGGCCCTCCAGCCGGATCTCGCAAAGGCCGCTGCAGACGAAGACGATGACAAAGTTCGCGGGCTGTGCCGAGTCTTTGTTCAAGCCGCCGAGACCTACCACCATCTCATCCTTCGGCACCGGCAAGAGTTCTGGCCTCTCGTCGAGGCCGTGAGTGAATGCGCGAGCTACAGCGACCTCGACATTGTCCAAATCACCTTCCGATTCTGGTACCTCCTTGCCACGGACCTGGGACGGATCTCGGAAAGGCACCAGGATCCCAGCATGGCACTCATGCTCGACGTCTACAAGCGGCTGCTCGACGTCATTGTCAAGCATCTCCGCTTCCCAGACAACCTTGACACCCTCACGGGTCAAGAGAGAGATGACTTCCGAAGCTTCCGACATTACATGGGTGACACGCTCAAGGATTGTTGTCACGTCCTGGGAAGCCAACCGTGCTTGGCCAGGAGCTTGGCGATGATCCAAGATGTCCTGCAACGCGGAGCCAGCGGAGGTGGGGCAGCTGTGGCATGGCAGGACGTTGAGGCTCCTTTGTTCTCAATGCGAGCCATGGGTGCCGAGGCGGATCCTCGGGACGATGATGTCGTGCCAAAGATTATCGATCTGATCCCCTCGCTGCCCCAACATCCAAAGCTCAATTATGCGGCCCTCCTTGTCGTTTCGAGATATACCGAATGGGTCGATCACCATCCCGACCGGATCCCGGGTCTTTTGAGCTTCATCTCCGCAGGCTTCAGCTCCAATGATGTCGACGTCATGGCCGCCGCTTCGCAAGCTATGAACTACATGTGTCAGGACTGCAAGAGGGTGAGTTCCCAAGTGACGTTGCTTGTCGTGTTCTCAAGAGGCTGACCCAATTCTCTTGTAAACAGCACCTCGTTCCTTTTTTGCCGCAGCTCTACGAGTTCTTCCATCAGGTGACAGAGTCATTGGGGCCCGAGGACCTGATGAGCATCTCAGAAGCCATCGCCCACATCATCGCAGGCATGCCTCCTCAGGAGGCCTCCCAACCACTGCTGCAGTTCACCCAGCCTTTGCTGCAGACGCTGCACACCATCGCCGCAAAGGGTACCACTGCGACAAAGGACGAACTGCGCAAGGCTGGCGACCGGATGGAGCAGCTCGAGCGGTTCCTCTACATTCTCGGCGACCGCCTCGCCACTGCCGGTGCGCTGTCGCAGGAGTGCTCAAAGACATGCCAGGAGGCCTACTCGGTCCTCGACCAGATCTTGGACCAGCATGGCGCCACTTACTTCATCTCAGAGCGAGCTTGTGCCCTGATTCGTCGCGGCCTCGTCTTCTTCGGAGACTTGACACTGGCAACGTTGCCAGCGCTTCTCTCGCGCATGGCTGCGGAGTTCGAAAGGACCGGTTTCCCCGCTTACGTGTGGATCGTAGGCAAATCGATTGACGGGTATGCTGCCTCAACCAACGATGACGCTCTCCGCAGTGCGATGAGTGACGCTTTCGAGCGTGTCAGCGCCAAGCTCATGTCGTTGTTGGAACGAGCGAGAATGCAGGACATCGCTGATGGTGAGGATTCAAGGCCTCTCTTTGACTTTTCTTGCCTGCTGAGTGTATCTTCACCCCAACAGTCATCGACGATTACGTCCACGCGTGCTCGGCCATCGTTGCGAGATCACCGTCTCTGATCCTCCTTTCTCCAGTCTTTGCACCTGCCTTCCAGACAGCTGTTGCAGCGCTGAGCCTCTATCAGCCTGGTCTTGTGTCAGCTGCGCTGGACTTCATCCGCGACGTTGTCGGTCATGAGTCGATTCAGGGCGCTCCTGCTCAGCCACAACCAACACAGTCGGCATTGTCTCCCGCGGAGACCCAAGCCTATGCTGAATCGATCCGACGAGTCGTCGACCAGCACGGCTACTCCCTCATTTCGGTTCTCCTGCAAGGTCTAGTGACGTCGTTTGAGCCTGAGGACCTCGGTACGGTCCTGACGACGGTCCGCGTGCTCTGCATGACGTTCTCTCACCAGGTCTCTGCCTGGATCGAGCCGGCGTCCGAGACGCTGCCAACGGCAAACGTGTCACTACAGGACCGAGCGGCGTTTGTGCAGGGCATGCGAGAGGCATTGGCTGCGTCGAGCCTGGAGGGAGTCAGGAGCACCTTGCAGAGGCTTTACGGCGCTTCACGAAAGGCGAGAGAAAGGGCAAGGATGGACCGGCAGGATAGCCTGTACGCATCGGAGCGGTGAAGATGTCTCTTCCCAAAGAGGAAACGCGGAAGTAGCGAAACTTTGATCTCTCCTTGTCGTTGAATACCGGCCGTTTTGGGCGAGACGGATATTAGACAAGCCTCAACAAGTCTCTTCTCCTTTCCACAGGTGGTGTGCTGATTGTGCATTTGAGAGCAAGTAGCAGCATCATACAAGAGGTCAATTTAATTACACTTCTACAAACGCTCTAAAGACCACCAGGTCCTCCCCTTGTCCTCTGCTCCTCAGTTCGATGGCACTGTCTGCCCCAACGAAAAAAACCTGGCCTGGTTGCTCGAGCGTGAGGGTTCTCCTCTGCGAGGCAGTCTCCTCACTTGGCAGCCACGTCAGGTCTCCTTTCCCCTCTGTGACTAGAAGGATGCTAGGTCCGTTGAGCGCGCGATGCCGGACCTCCTTGCCGGCCGCCACGACCGTCTTGAGAACGGTGAACTCTTCAATCGGCGGGTCATAGATTGTTGTACCTGGCTCAGCCTTGGTGTTTTTCACCTCGTACTTGTGCCCGCTGTCGACAATTGCATCTAGCTTCTTTTCGTCTTGACTCCCATCGCCTCGCGAAGACACCATCTCGTACGTGAGCATGTCCACGAGGACATCGACGTCGCGCTCTTTTGGCGTGAGACCGGCTCTCACGACGTTGTCCGACGCGGCCATGCACTCAACAATGTCGCCCTCGATGTATGCGTGGGGCTCGTTTGCCTGCAGGAACATGGCCTCGCCCGGTCGGAGGTCGATGACGTTGAGAAAGAAGGTACAGAGAACACCGACATCAGCAGGATATTGCTGGTTGAGCTTGACGACGAGCTGGGCGAGGACCGTCGACACCTCAATCGGCTCGGCAGCTTTTCCGCCAGTCTTTCTCTGTTGCAAGTAGCTGTCGTAGCGCTGCGAAAGGCTGGTGACCTGTGTCTTGACGTCGCTCTCCCGGGCCTTCATGAGCTTGGCAAAGAGGTCCTTCAGCACCGCTTTCTCTTCGTCTGGCTTCTGCTGGGGCGCCTTGGATGACAGGCTGGCAAGCTCGGTCTCGCTCAAACCGACGACACTTCTTAGCTCGGGGATCTTTTGGATGAAGTCGACGATATCCGGCAGTGGTCGGAAGCCGCAGAAGCCTCTGAAGTCGGTCAGGGCAATGGTCATCTCCGGCTTGTGGTTTGCGTCCTTGTAGCTCTTGGGCTTCTCGGCATGCAGGCGCTCAGCGAGGGTCTTGTCCGGGTGTGCTTGGATGCTGAGGGCCTTGCCGATGCTCAAGATCTTGAAGAGAAAGGGCAGGCCGGATGAGGGTCCACCGAAGCGATCCGAGACCGCTTTGCCCAAAAGCGCAGGGTGTTGGGAGAGATAAGAGGCAAGTGAGATGTGTTCTGTTGTCCCATTCGATGTCGGGGCAGGTGCGCCTGTTGGGGCAATGATGGAACTAGGCAGCGTCGGGTGTGTACCGATCCAGAGCTAGAGCACGAGACCTCGTCAGCGCCAACATGTCCACCTCCTAAACAAGTCATGCGCCGCTCACCTCGGCGTATGGGCGGTCACCCGCGCATTTGAAGTCGAGCTCTTTTGTTGCGCCCGCGTACTGCGCCACGAGTGAGCCGTCATCGGCGAGCTTGCCCCAGTCGTACGATTGCACGCCAGGAATGAGCTGGAAGATGGGGCCGAAGGGCCCATAGGAGGACCCGTGGTTGTCCTCGAGCTTGCCGTTCGACATGGCGTCACTCCTACCACTGTCGCTGCTCCCACCCGAAAGGTGCACGGCGAGCCTCTCGAGACGGCCCGAAGTTGAGGTCGAGATGGTGGGCTAAGAGGTGTCCGGGGGCGATCCAGCGTGATCGTGTGCGTCTGAACGAGCAAGAGGCTGCGAGGTGCTCCGCCGCGTCGAAGGAGTGAAAAGGCGGTCGAGCAAGGGTGTCCCCGCACAAGCGATTGCGAAACTCGTGGAAGGAGAGAGAGTAGTTTCGAATGGGGAAAATCGAGACGTTGTGAGGCTAGACAGGACAACTTAAATTTCCCCAAGACGGACGGGTGCTCCGGCGTCAATGCCGACCTCCGAATTCCGCACGTGTCGTAATGGTCTGCAGGCACAAATTTACAGGTACAGAAGTTGACCCACGGGTGCCAATCGAAGGATTCGCTATCAGTGCATGGGCAGCCTGACAGACAACACATCTCCTTAGCCTGGCATCTTGACTCCCTCCAGACATTGCCGTGGTTAGCAATGGTCATGTCTCCAGGTCATGCCTACCCAACAATCAAGAAAAGCCGGGTCGGAGCGGACGCCCACATCACTGCACCAGTAATGCGATTGTTCCGTCTGAGTAAGATAGCGTCGCTCCCGAAAGCCACCGAAGCCGATCTCTCTGTTTCTCGGTCTCAGGGACACATCTTGGTGAAAAAATTGGCTGCCTTAGAGCAATAGGATGCGTTGGCTGCCTTAGAGTAACAGGAAAGAGAATCAGACGTACAAGAAAGAGAATCAGACGTACAAGAAAGAGAATCAGACGTACAAGCGATAGTCTCTATTGTCAACAAAGGGGGGTCGAGTAGGTAAAGAAGGACCGATGATCTCTATTGTCAACGAAAGGGGTCGAATAGGTAAGGAAGGGCCCGGTGTCAAAAACCTGGATTCAACGGCGCTTGCGCAGCTGAACGATGCCAGCTGGTGCAACGCTGGTAGCATTCATGGGGTCTGCCGCTTCGAAGTGGCCGTCTTTCAGGGTAACGTCATAGGCGTCGAAGAGTGTCGCCACAACCATCTTGAGTTCAGCAACTGCCAAATGTCGGCCGGGACATGCCCAACGTCCAAGTCCAAACGAAATAAAGTCGTGGCTGCCTTGCACCGCCGGTCGCTCCCCGACCCATCGACGCCCGTCGAAGATTTTGCCCTGGTCACCGTAGTTGTCGGCATGCTCGTGAGCTCGCTTGACGTAGGGTGCAACCAGTGCCCCCTTTGGGATAATGTATTTCCCGACCCGGACGTCTCTGACGGTGAAACGCACGGGCGCAAAGACGTCGCCTTTTGTCCGCATTGTCTCACGGATGAACGAATCGAGCTTCTCGGCGCGACGGAGCGACTCGACAGTCAATTGACGGTTACCGTCAGCGTCCTGCTCCAAGCACGATTCGATCTCGGCCCGAATCTCGGCTTGGTACTCGGTCCTCTTGGCAAGGTTCATGACGCACCAGGCGGCGACGACTGCCGTTTGGTGGATGCTGGCAAAGATAATGCCGAGACAGACGACGGCGCACCAGACAAAGTTGAGGAAAGAGAGCCGGCCTGTCTTGCGGTCTCGATGTTTGGCGGCCAGAAGATCAAAGAAGGGTGCGTACTCGTCATTCTCGACGTCGACACCGTGATTGAGATGGTTATCTTTGTTGGCATACATGCGAGGGAGGATGCCGAAGAAGAAGCGAGGAACGACGGTGAGGAAGATGGCACCGAGCGTGGTCTTAAGCGACCAGAGCCAGGGCAGGTAGCGCCAGCCTCGTGTATTTTCGTAGATGCCGCTCAGATTGGCGACGGCCACAACGACATCCATGAACCGTTTTGTCATGTCCTCGTCAAGATATTGCTCGCCGAGGATGAGAATCACCATGGCTCGGGCAATGGAATGGTGGATCCACTCGTACATGTCGGGAATCTCCACTTGGTCAATAGAATCACCTCCGCCCTGCTTGGCAAACACGTCTTGCGCCTCTTGAGAAAACACAGGCGCAACTGCACGACACAATTTCTAGTAAGCTCGGGGCCCTCGGACATCATTATAAATGCACTTACTCTTCTCGACTACGGCTCGAAGCCTTGGGGTGACGCCGTCCTGAACGAGCTTGTCAAGCTCTTGTACAAACGTCCCGTTTTTGAACCAAAGCATGAACTCCATCTACACCGTCTGGTTAGCAATCATCGAATCCTGTCATTGAGAGTGCACACTCACGTGAAGCATATTGGTGACAGCCTTTTCAAAGCTGTAGCTATTTGCGTCGGTCAAGACATCACGAACGTGATGATGGTCCACAACGTATTCCATGCGACCGTGTCGAGGGATGATGACGACGTCACCGTGCTCGTCGAGAGCCCGATTGTATGCCGCATGGCCAGCTTCGGACAGCTGAATCTCGCGCTGCAAAAAAATGATTTGATTGTGGATAAGTAACCAATGATTTATACGAGCGCCAACACCTTGCCTGACTATATTCAAACTCACTGGAATTCGAACGATGGGTGGCGTAGGCAGAGCATGCTTATTTTTCTGCTTCTGTGATCAAAGACGGAATGTTTAGTTGTCAATTTGAGAATTAGCGGGCGGGAGGAGAGGGAGATTCTGCGTCATTGCTGTCGGAGTCCCTGGGCGCATTGAGGGGGACCCGATTCGGAACCGAGGGATCTATGCAGGCGAAGGAAAGGAAGGATGCTAGCGCGGTGGCTATCCTTTTGCCTTTTCACATCATCCATTTGAGCCTCGGTCCGCACCTTACACCACCGTAAACGTATGCAAGCGACTGTGAAGTCGGAGCGGCTAGCGCATCCCTTCGCATGAAAGCAGCGAAGGATACGCGCTGTCCACCTCGCTTCGACGCCGCCTCCCGCCTTCAGAAATTTATCTTTTGGCGTGCTGCAGATTCTTATTTGCCCGAGACATGGAATGTCTCAGAGTGGCGTGGGAGCTTCAACAACGGCAGACCTCCCATGACATATAAGAAGAGGACACAGTGCATAGACGATACATCCCTCCCCATCACCACCATCCAAGAGAACAAAGGTGGACCGATCTAAACCGAAGACGGCTACTCACCTTGCCTTTGGAACGGAATTGGTCGAAAAAGGAGGCAGGACCAACGAAACGCCATACGACTGTCGTCAGGAGGAAGATTGCAGCGAGAGTACATGTCGCTACGAGCTCCGGAGAGAGCGATGACGAGGACTGGAGCGTCGGGAACACATTCGCAGAGTCGAGCGAGTGACCGAGACCGGTGGCAAGCGAGGACAATCGTTGTCTAGAGCTGGTCGCCGGGTTGGTGGTGGCTGCCTGCGCACTCGCAAAGATAGAAAGCATTATGTGAGAGGGCAGAAGATAGATGGCGTAGAGGGAAGGAAGGCTCGCAGCAAGATAGATCGCAGAGTGAGCGACAGAAGCGCCCGAGGGAGGGTGGCGGGACGCCCCCATCCTATATAGGCGCTCTTCAGAAAAGAGGGAATGCGCCACAGACAAAATGGTCCCTACTTCGACACCCATGGCGGTCAAGTCCTGATAGGGGAGAAAACCTTGTTTCTATTCGGACGTCCTTTCAATCCTCGGTACATCCTCTGTCTCGACTTGGCGGGAGCCCGAATCAACGGTCCGTCGCCAAGCAGTTCGACGGTCTAACGTCGAATAGGAAAAGGATCAGCGCTAGGAGAGGAAGGTTGCTTTCTTCAGGGTATCTCCCTACTTGCCTTCGACTGTGCGGACCCGTGAACCTCGACCCTTTTTTGAAAGGGTAGGCATCGGACGACTGCACCATCATTGAGTTTTGCTGGCTGTTGCCGCAAATTCAGGGGCCAAGATGGGAGGCGGCATGGGAACGAACGGGGTTAGTAGTAGCGTGGCAAACAAAGAGCAAACAACGATAAGATTCAAGGCGCGGGTGGGATAGCTTTGAGCAAAGGTGCGGACGGGCAGACGAGCATACGGACAGGCAGACACGCTGGAGACCGTCGAGCGGACCAGCGACAAGGTTGGGGGCAACATCTGCGAGCACATGTACTGAGGGGGGAAATTATCCTTCATAAGGCAACTCCGACCCGCGAGGCAGGCTAGCAACAGTGGTTTGCCGAACCTTGTTCGTCGATCACCCACTCTCCATGCCCACCCTCGCCTAGTGCCGTGACGGGCACTGGAGCTCTTCGGGCCCATAACTTCACGCAACGGACCCGATGGTCTCGCACAGACGTCCACTTCACCTTTTTCCACCTTTTTCAATCTTGTGGAAGAGAGTACGGTACCGATGACAAAGTTTCCACTGTGGACGGGCCGAGGAATGTTATCATCCTGGGACGCACTGCGTTTTGAGCGAAGCAGGAAGGGACCCAGAAGGCGGTACAGGGTCAGAGCCCACGGATATGGCTCAAACAAGGTTCAAACACGACGAACTCAAGCAAAGACCACACACACTCTCTCTAGGCCATGCACCGCACGCAACGTCATTTTCCCCCCCGACGATTTTTGGATTTTTTTTTTCTCCGTCATTGACCCACTGGCAATGGGGAAGACAAGGAGTGGAAGGACTTGCCGTGATTGGGATTATGAACTCAAAAGGACAGTGCAGATGAGCAAGCCGGCCAGCTTCGTATTCACTCGGCGAAAAAGGCAGTGTCTCGGCGAGATATTTCTTTGCCTCTCTTTACACCCACCATAGAGGGAGGAGTGACGAGACACGTCTGAGCCAATCGTGAAACGACAAACAAGCTTGTTGTCTCGATGCCCAACCTGGTGTACCCCATTGATGTAGGAGACCGTTGATATACCCGGGAAAGTAACGGATTGGACCCCTCAAGGCTAATAAGGTAATCTTTGCCCAGTGAAAAGACTAAGCCCAGAGGCGCTTCCATCCAAGGTCGTTGAAAGGATAATACGTACGACTGGATGATTATCACACAGGAGAGATGGCACATTGTGCAAGTGATCCCCGCTCATGGCCCGTGATTTGACATGACGGCACGATGTCCCTTTAGCTCGCTCTTCCGTTCAGTCTGACCTAGGCAAATGAGCCCCGCGGAAATGCTGCGAGGAAAGTAAAGTTTACACACACATTTAATCTCTCACATCAAAGGCTACGGAAACGTAGTGTAGCAGTATTACGTCGACCGCGACGGGGCCTGTCCGAAGAGCGCTCCGATGGATCCAGAGCTGTGCGAGGGAACAAGAGCCGTCAAAGAAAAAGAGGTGCTCAAGTAACATCTACTTTTTTTTTTATCCTCCACTGGCGTGGCGGCCCTGCATCTCAACAAGGGCGCTAAGGCAGCATGCACCGCACACTCGGCAGCTGAATTGAACAGGTTAAGCTTTGCCTTTTTCATCAAGCCCGTAATCCTGGTTCGTTGGCCGGGTTCATTTGCCGGCTCTGGTTGCCAGCGCTTTTACTGATGATGGAGAACCTAATCAAATTCATCGAAGGTTGCCTAGATTAAGAAGAGGACAGGTCAGAGCGATTGAACCTTGTCTCCATGCCGCGCAACTCTCTTCCACCCTCTTCTCTTTCAATTCCAAGTCCTTTTGCCTTTGTTATTTCTTCCGCTTCTTCCGTGCCCTCTCACACACTCTCCTCCTCTCTGTTCACAAGGTTCTAGTACATGTGACTGTTGGAACTTTCCCACGACTCTCAGCCAAGCATGCAACTCTCTCCTTAAAAGAGTATGTGACCACGCTGGAGTGATGCATGAAGCACTGGCCCGAGAAAGCTCCGACTTCACACTCTAATCTTGCATGTCCAGTAAACCTTGTCATTTACAGCACGATAGACCACAAGGATCCTCTAGTTTTGCTAATTGGTTCCAAAAAGAGTCTCTGGATCCTGGCAGACGCTCAACGCTCTACGAAGGTGCGTCGTCAAGAAGGTGAGACCGACCTGGAAAGAAGCATTGGTCCATCCGAAGCCCTCTTTGACAACGTATTTGAAGTCCACACCTTGGTTTCCGTATTCGGCGTCGACGAGGTGTGACAGCTTGACGGCGTCGAATCTGAAGGGTCGGATGGTCAGCTGAAGTCTCGGTAGCAGCAAGGGAGAAGAAGGGAAATGTCAGCTTACTTTTCAGGCACGCAACCGTTGAAGTCAACAACAGCAACGGTGATCATGTAGAGCCAGCGGTAGACGAGCCTCCTTGCATCATCCAGGTAGCCGTACCTCTCCAGACCAACCCAGGCGAGCATCTGGTGTGGGGGCCAAGCGAAGGGGAAATCCCACTGTCGGTTTGGCCGCTCAAGAGAGACCTTGCCTCGCGAGTCTTCGGTGCCGGGCACCAAGCCTCCATGGACCTCGAATTTCTTGAGCGAATTGTGCACCATCTTTGCCGCCTGGTCCTCTGAAGCAAGGCCAGCCCACATGGCCCAAAAGGTCGTCACCGACTCGTACACCGACTGCTCCTCGAGATCGGTGTCGTAGTCGTAGTAGAGACTCATGCCGTCGTTCCAGCAGTACTTGTCGACCTGCTGCTTGCGGAATGCGGCTCTTGCAAACCACTCTGCGCTCGTCTGAGGCGTCTCAATCGAACGGGATGGCTGGGCAGGCTGCTGATCCTTCATCGATGCCGGCAAAGGCGCCTGAAGGATGAAGTCGTCCGTGAGCTCGAGCTTGTCGTCGAACAACTCTCGAATGGCGGTGGCAATGTCGACTTCGTACTTGTACAGCAGCGCATTGAGGTCGATGGTGGCCAGGTTGGCGCAACGCTTTTCGAAGCGATACGTAGTGTCATGACCGCTCTCTCGCACCGCTCGGTCGTGCATGAAGTATTCATCCAATTCTGGCTCCTTGATCTCGCCAAAGTTGTACTTGCGCGTGAACCTGACCAAGACAATGAGCTTAAGGTTTGGGAAGAGATGGACAAAAGCGAAAGCACTTACTCGTTGACGCTGCAGCCGTACTTTTCCGCGTATGGACGGAGAACATGGGTGAAATGGCTGGCCTCGGTCTCGGGTGGTACGCCTCGTCCTTCTGGACGGTACCTGCTCAGGCCCGTCTTGGGGTCCCTCCTCGGCTGGCTCATCCACACGGTGTGGTATTCCTTGATGGCGGCGCAGATGGCCAACTTGAGCCATTCCTTGTTTTCATCCTCCTTTGCAAGATCCATCCGGCTATAGACTTGCAGAGCCATGTCGGTCAAGAACGGTGGCTGGGCGCGCATGAGGTAGTAGGTGCGGTTGCCGTTAAGAACCTTGCCGTAGTGACGAATCTGGAAGATGAAGTGCTCAACGATGCCCTTTGCCATGTCCGACATACCGTCGACGACGAGGCCGAGGGTGATAAAGTAAGAGTCCCAGTTGTACAGTTCGTTAAAACGAGCGCCTGGCACGATAAAAGGGATGCCCTTGAACTGCTCCTTGCCCTCTGCGTCCTTTTCCTTTCGCATGGCAATAGCCAGGAGGCCCGGTCGGTCATTGAGGTCTCGCGTGTAGTCAGATGTGATCTTGTCGGGCAGCGATTCGACGGTGAGGTTGAGCCCCGGCCGCTCCTTGGCCACCTTTTGATAATATTCGAGCATTTCCTTTTCGCCAGCCGGGACGTAGATGCGCGGATTGCGCGACTTGGACCGATTCTTTGGGTCTGCCAAGATGGCCTCGAGGCCATCTGCATCAATGCGGCGGGTGAGGTTGTGCCAAAATGTCTGTGAAATCATGCGCGACAGACGATCCACCGGGTTCTCCGTCAGACGAGACTCGTCGAGGACGATGCGCTTCCTTCCGTGTTCCCTAGCGATGGCCAGCTCTTGGAGCAGGTTTGACAGCATGTACGTCTGTGCAGGCAAAGCGGTCAGTGCGGCCTTCACGGTTGAAGCAAACGCAGACAACCTACCCCGCGGATGTCGACACCCTTGTAGCCATTGCTTGTAGCCGTGCCTAGACTTAGGACCTTTGGGCCGCTGTCGGTGATGCTGATCTGGAAGTTACCGTCGGTGTCTTCCTGCTCCAGGACGAGGCGCATGGTCTCCTCAACATCGACGATGAAGCGACGGGGCGCCTCTTGGATGGCGTCGTGGCTCAGTCGGCGCTGCCGGATGATGCGGTCGTCATTCATGATGGCTGGCCTTCGCTTCTGCTGCGCCATTGAGTAGGTGCGGTGCACTCCCTTTGCGCGACCCGTTCCACGAGCGGCGTCGGCACTGGTGCTGCGGTCAATGGAGGTGCCCACTTCGTTGCCGCCGGCATATAGATCGTCGGGCGCGCGCATGCCGTCAGTCTCGACCCGGCGCTCGTTTCCGCCCGCGGGCCTCAGCGTTGGGTGGAAAGGGATGCCTTCCGGATCGTTGTTATGACTGCTAGCGGGCTCAAAGACACCCGTACCAGCGCCAATTGACTTTCCCTCGTACGCCTTTGGATCCTTGAAGGGAACCGGCTCCAGGTCTTCATCGTCTTCGTTGTCGTCATCCTCCTCGGCAATCGAGTCTCTGGACCTGGAGGGAGTCAAAGACGAGGTGATGGACGCCTTTCTGAATTTGCTGATGAGCTGGCTGGCTGTTGACGAAGGAGCGATGCCTCCTCCGCTGCTCGACGAACGAGATTGGGGCGCAGACGCCTCGTCACGCTCGTCCTGGTTCCGCGTGAAAGGGTTCGAGGGCCTTCGACCCAGCGTTGGGATGGGTGGCTGCTGCTGATCGTTGCCGCTCATTGTGGCTCTCTACTTGCTCCTTTCTTTCCTTCCCTTTCTTATCGACGGCGAGCGGTGGTCCACAATTTGGGTCCCTCTCACAGTTGGTGCGAACGACAGCGAGATCGACCCCAGATAGGAAAGCGGGAAAAAAGCCCGTGCGCCACAAAAAGAACACGTGGGGCAAATGACGATACTGGACCTTTTCCTTTCGTGGGTGGACTTTCTTCTGTTAGAAGGTAGGAAGATTGAGAAAAGCTGGGGACCGATGACCGAGTTTAGAGTGAGAGTGATGGCGACAAGATAAAAAGAGACGCACATCAGGCTGCTCAAAAGGGGGCGAAGGAGGCAAGGGAGAAGCACAAAGCTCAGTGGACCACCTCTGCAGCTGTTCACCATGTCGCTAGTATCGATGCTCCACCCGTCGTCGCTCGCCGTCGACGGCATCATCCTCACCGTCTGGAGCATTACTCCCCTATCCTGGGTCTACGTGGGCGTGTCGATTGCGAGGTGTTTTGGGCATACCGTCCCCCTGGTACCACCGATCCCGGTTTTCCACTACCCGCTCCTCTTCTGGTCGACTGTCGAGCTCGTCTTCAGCCTCTATTACCTCTACCTCGCCCGGAGGCTCCAAGCAAAAGGTCCGGCACCTGTGTACGGACGACGGTTCCTGCGCCAGGTGTTTGCGCGTGCTCTCGAGAGTGGCATGGACGACGTGGATTACAATGGCACAGAAAAGGACGAGCAGGGCGTGGCCACAGCGACTGGCGCAACGAGATCGGATCACGCTGGAACTCTCCGCCAACGAGGCGGCCAACAAGGGTCATCGTTGAACCCTTTGGCTACGAAGCGACTCCGAGCCGCCAGCTTACTGCCTCGTTTCGTCGATCAGGAACCCTTGGACAAGGACGATCCCCGGGCAAGGGCTTTCGCGGAGGCGCAGGCCATGTGGTTTCCAGGCTCGTCTGTGGAGGACATCACCCGACGAGACGCCGAACGCTGGCTCGCGTGGTCCCTCTACGGGGCCGAGCTCGACGATATCGAGGCTGAGCGGCAAAGGTCGCCCACCACCACCAAGGATACCGCAGCAAAGAATGGCAGCGACAAAGCTCATCTTACGGTATCGGCACTTTCAGCTCTTCGAGGCGAGATCTCGAGCCCTGTGCCACCTCCGCGAGGGTCGTTCGCCAGCCAGGTGTATGATAGCGAGGACGATGATGAAGAGGATCTCGAAGGTCCGTTTGACCTGCAGAAGGAGGACAAACGGGGAGGTGAGTCAAATCGGAGCAAAGGGCCCAATCGGACGCTGTACTAAGAGCGATCTGCCATTGCAGTCCGTGCGGCGCCGGGCGAATGGGATGCCGATCCAGTCCGCGGCGACCGTCTCGAGTTCCTTCACTATTGTCGAGAGCTCATCGAAGCCAGACAAGGCTTTGCGTTTCCTCTAGAGACAAAGGATTGGAAGCCGCTGCCATGTATGCGTCTCACGATTGAGTGAGTCGGTTGGGTCTAAGCATGCATTCTTGCAGCACTTCCTTTTCTTACCAATACTGCATCGCAGTCCAGTCGTCATTGCCTCAAGGCCTCTGGCGCTCTATCTCATCACGAACGCCCTCACTTCATTCACAATCTGGCATGCCCAGCGGCAAGGTTTCAAGCTCGAGAAGCTCGGCAGGCTGCGCTACCTCATCTTCAAACCCGACGGCTGGACTTCTACAAAAGCTGAGAGCGATCCGCGCTATCGTCCTATCGTTTTCCTACACGGCCTCGGCATCGGCCTTGCACAATACGGCGCCTTTGTTCGTCACCTCACCCGCACCGGTCTGACATCAACGCATCCTCTTTTGATTCCCTTGTCACCGCACACGTCGCAAGCCATCTTTGATCCCGGCCACATCAATCCCATGATGCATCATGAATCGACGGCCCACCTTCGCCGTGTATTCAAGAAGCAAGGATGGATGCGCTGTGGGGTCACCGTCATCAGGTAAGCTTGCTTGCTCATCGCCTTCTCACACTTGCTGAACCCCTCGATCTCTCCCTTCTGTCTCTCTATACAGCCATTCGATGGGAACCTGTGTCCATGCGTGGTTGCTCAAGTCGGCTGGCGACTTTGTCAGACGATCGTGCATCGTCGACCCGGTCTGCTTTCAGCTCTGGGTTCCCCACATCATCTCCAACTTTCTTTACAAGAGGCCTGATTCGCCCGTCATGGTGAGCGCGCAACCTTTTCCTCCTTAATCTTCCCCCTCCCCCACTCACGCACCCGGGGACCTTACCAGCGAGTCATTTCCTACTTTGTCGCGCGGGAGCCTGGCACGGCCCACACGCTCCAACGCCACTTTGACTGGTCCTCGTGCCTCTTGTGGCCCCAGGACGAGATCCCAAAACTCCACGACCCTCACCATGTGCAGGTCTATCTCGCAGAGGACGATGTCATCGTTGCGGCCAGCGAGACGCGCAGGTATCTCCGACAATTTGGCATGAAAGAGCAGTCCGACGTTGGTCCGGGACAGGGCTACAATCTGACGTTTGTCAAAGGCGCCGCCCACGGTGAAGTTCTCATGGCCGGTGGCGCCATCATGAAGAACATCGTGTCTTGGCTCGATGAGGCTGGCTCGTGAGCGGCTTTTCTCAAATTTCTCTACATATCGGCTTGTGAGGATTAATCAATAGACAGCGAAGCAAAGCAGACATAGAGCAGCATGATCAGATGGAATGGATCGAAATTGCACAGCAGTTGAGGCAGATGAACAGAACACCTTTTGAGTTGCAGACCTAGGGGACCGCAGTGAGGCAGAACTCTCTCTCTTCGAAGACTTTGTTCCTTCCCTCGTTCTGTCCGCTGCTTTTGCCGGCTCCTTCGCCTGCCATCGTCCACCGCTCCATCTAGTGAAGGGCTTCCTATTTTGGATTTTTGTGTGCCTATATAGTGTAACAAGGGTCCCTTCGACGTCGGGCCGTCGGAGAAGAGCCACAGCAGTCGTTTTGGGTGAACATGTGCGATGTCGCCAATCGTGATGTGTTGGTGTGTGTGTGTGTGTGAGTGTATGTTGGAGAATGAGAATGTCAAAGAAAAGTGTGAAGCGATCGAAGTGAAGGAGGGTGGGACGGAGCGGTCGAGTGTGATAGAAGGGGAGCGAACGCTAGAAGAAGGCTCGTTTATGTCTTGCGACGGAACGAGCAGCCTGCACGGAAATGACGGAAGAGTCAGCACTAGAATGAATACAGCGAGAAGGTCCAAGGCTTGGAGACGCACCCTCAGTGAGCCTTCCCTTGCCACCAGTGGGCTGGCAGAGAACCTGAGCGCACGAGCCGCAGAGGACGACGGTCTGAGCGTGGCTGAAGACGGTTGTGATGGCGAAGCAGCCGGGGCATTTGACGTCCATGAAGAACGAGTTGGGGTTCTGCACCAGCCTCTTGAGCTTGTGGCACGACTTTTGCTGCTCAGCAGATGGGTTGAGGAGATCGACGGCGAGAGTCTATCAAGAGGTGGATAAAGAGTCAGCCACAGCCGATCCAGCCAGATGCCCTTCTGCTCCACGGCCTCGTCCTCGTCTTCCGCGTCCTCTCCCGGATGTCCTCGTAGTTCCCCCTTTCACTCTGCTGCGCACGCCGATAGATACTCACCATCTTGGCTAGGAGCTGTACGACGTGGTGATGAGAAGGGGGAAAAATTGTGAGGGCCTCGTCACTTGAGCGCTCGCGCGCCGCTCTCTCTCGCGTGTGAGAATTCAAATCACCTCAGCACCAGAGAGGGCGACAATTAGCAAACCTGATAACATTTTGCTGCGGTCCCATGGAAAACGTGACTTTTTGATACAAAGTTGAATTGGATATTAGCACATTAATTATTTTGCAGGAAGGGGGCGAGGGAAATGGGAAAATCGATCGGCACGGCAAGAGTCGTCGAGAGTCGCCTCGTCCTCTTTTTTTCTCGTTCTTTCACCTTCAAGACCACCGACAACCCTCAAGAAGCTCATCGGTGAGTATCTTTGGCTTTTCTCCGCTCGATGCATCTACGAGGACGACGGAAGGCGGGCGATGGTCATCGTGGCGGGAAGCGACGTCGGAGGGACTGTGAAGAGGTGGACGGTGGTCTGTTCGGCACGGTCAGAGAGAGATAATGCTGTATCACCCTCCGAGCCTTTGTGGCTCTGACGATGGACGGGAATGCTGGGCGATGGAGAGCCTCAGAAAATGAAGGAGAAGGAAAGAGCGAGAAGGCGGCAGGAGAAGGACACACGGTCGGAAGAGGGCCGCAGAACTAGGAAGAAAGAAGTGCGCAGTAAAAGAATTAATCGACGCTGACCCGAACTGCTCCCTCTGCCATCAGACATGGTCAACCTCCGCACGCAGAAGCGCCTCGCTGCGTCCGTCCTGGGCGTCGGCAAGCGCAAGATTTGGCTTGACCCCGCCGAGCAAAATGACATCGGCAACGCGAACTCGCGTGCCAACATTCGCAAGCTCGTCAAGGATGGCCAGATCATCCGCAAGCCCGCCGTCGGCCACTCGAGGGCGCGCACACGCGAGCTTCACGCTGCCAAGCGTGCCGGTCGCCACACGGGCACCGGTAAGAGGAAGGGTACCAACGAGGCCAGGATGCCCACCAAGGTTATGTGGATGAGGCGTCAGCGTGTCCTCAGGCGCCTGCTGAGGAAGTACCGTGAGGCCGGCAAGATCGACAAGCACCTGTACCACGAGCTCTACATGAAGTCCAAGGGTAACGTCTTCAAGAACAAGCGCGTCCTCATGGAGTTCATCCACAAGGCCAAGGCCGAGAAGGCTCGTTCGAAGCACATTGCCGACCAGATGGAGGCTCGCCGCCTGCGCAACAAGACGATGCGCGAGCGCCGTGCCAACCGAATCGCCGAGAAGAGGGCCGCCATCACGGCCGTCGAGCTCGAGTCGGAGGACAAGAAGTAAGAAACGGGTGCTCTCACCTGCTTTCGCCATGTACTTTTTCTCCCCCTTCTCTCGGCTCTTCTTTTTCTCTTCTTTTCGGGTTCCCTCTTCGTCTCGTCGCACGCTTGTTTCACTACATACAACACCACCCAAAAAAGCCCATTGCACGAGCGAGCTCCTCGATCGCCAACGTAATCATCTTTCGCGAGGAAAGCTCGTCCGACCCCTTTGGAGATGGATCTTTTCCCCTCTGCCTCCCATCGGGTCTGTCAACACACTCAACTCATGCCCACTTGAGCTCCAGGTTAGCTCACTTCATACACACACACACACACAAACACATGATGTTCTCTTCATCATTCAATAAGATCATCACGAATCCACACGAAAGACTGAACAGTCTGAGCATTGACACTCGAGTTATCAGAGACCACGACGATATTCACGGATTCACGGATCCACAAGAACAAAGGTAAAGCAGTATAAGAGAGAGAAAGAGGGTTGTTGTGTGTGTTAATGGGCGTGCGTGCATATAGCACAGGCACAGATTTAGAATCGGTTCGATGAAGAGGTTCTTGTCAGCGCCACAGCCGCCAGGACAGCGACGCCCAGGAAACCGACAGCAGCCGGCAACGCGAGGTCCTTTGGCAGCACGCCGAACAGGAGCTCCTCGTCGTCCTTGGCCTTCTTCGCCTTTGGCTTCCTCGCCGGGGTATCCGAGTCCTTAGTAGCGCCGCCGACCTCTGCCTCGTTCTCCCTCTCCTCTTCCTCCTCAACGCTCTGGAGCTGTGCGTCAATGGCTTCGCGCTGCTGCTTCTTCTTGTTGCTCATCATGGCCGTCGCCGATGTGCCGTTGGCCGCTGCCGCGCCGCTGCCGTAGCCGAGCCGCTCCGACGCCTCCTCCCAGCCCTTGCCGCCCTGGAGCAGCAAGACGACGCGGTCCTTGCCCTGCTTGCGAACGACCTTGACGGCATCGGACACGTCGCCGTCGGCCGTCATGAGGACGAGGTCGTCGTCGTCGTCGGTGTAGGCCAGGCTGAAGTCGTTTGGATCAGGCGGCGAGATCGGGGCAGCAGCGGCTCCACCTTCCTCGTTGGTAGCCGTGGTGGCCTTGGGCGAGGGCGCGTCGAAGAAGGGATCGCCAGACAGCTTAATGCAGACGATTTCGCGAATCGTCTCAAACGAGTCGTATCGGGCTTGGAAGCGGTGAGTGCGGCCGCTGGGGGTCACGAACTTGAACAGGTACGTTCCGTCGTCGACTTCAGCTGCGGCTGCGGCGGCAGCAGAAGGGAGGCCAATGCCAGAGACGGCATCTTCGGTGGCCGTGCCACGGGCGCCATCGCCCACGGCGCTAGCAGAGTCGTTGGGGTGCACGTCCGAGGAGACGTCGGCGGTACTGAATCTCGACGGCGTCTGTGGCTCCAGACCAGCGTGTTGCGGCTGATGGCTGTTGCTGAGTGCGGATTCAGTGCCGTCGTCGGCTGTGCCACCGACGCTGCCAGATGATTGACCAAAGCTGTTCCAGAATCGGTTCCACATGGGGCCGCCAGCCCCGGCACCGTTTTCATCGCCGCTGGAACCGTCGTTCATGCTGTTGATCTGCTCCAAGGTGGCATACGTAAGCTTGAGCACGTCGACGACACCCACGAGACGCTGGTCGACATCGACGACGGGCAGGTTGAGGTAGCGGCCATCGTGCATCTTTCTCAGGGCCTCTTGGATGCTCAGCGACGGTGGGGCCGTGTCTGGGTGGGGCGTCATGACGCGTACGACGGAGCATGTCTTGGGGTCCAGACCAGCGGCAATCACACGAAGAACGACGTCCTTGCTGGTAAAGATGCCGGCAATCTTCTGCGGCTGTCCGTTGGCGCCGCCCTCCATGACGCAGACGGCCGTCGTGTGGTGCTCCTTCATCATCTTGGCTGCGTCACATACGGTGGTGCGCACACCGACGGTGCAGGGCAGTGTTCGGCTGTCGAGGATTGTCGAGAGGTCGGGCAAGGACATGCGCTGACGAAGCGCCTCGACGTACTGCAGCATGGCGTTCTGCGGGCCGGCAGAGGGACCCCATTCGCTCTGCACGCCCTCGAGGGCATTGTAGAGCTTCTGGCTAGAGCCGTGGGCACGCTCGAGCTTCTCAAGCGCTTCGTAGAAGACTTTGGCAATGTCGAGCAGACCGACGACATCGCCCTCGTCGTTGCAGACGGGCAGGTGACGGAAGCCGCGCGTGACCATGGTGTTGAGCGCCTCGGTGGCCGACGTCGAGTCGCGCGTGACCATGGGCGAGCGTGTCATGATGGCGCTGACCGGCGTCGTTCGCGCATCGCTGCCTCCAGCCACGACCTGTGTGAAGCGACGTTCATTCCCCCATCAGCCTTGAGTGCCAACATACGCGTGCCTTTTCAGGCGAGGAGGAAGCATACATACCCTGAAGGCCAGGTCCTTTGCGGTAAAGATGCCAGCCAGATGCTCGTCATCGTCGACGACAAGGACACAGTCAGTCCTCTTTGCTGCGCACAGCTGGCTGGCATCGGCGACGCTGATGTTCTGCGGCACCGTCAGGGCCGGCAGCGGACGAAGGGCCGAGACGGTGCCGGCGATGATGGTGCTTCCACCTCGTCCGTGTCCACCTCGACGGCGGCTGTTGCCGCTACGATTGGCACTGGGCGTTGACGGCTTTCCCGCCTTTCGGTTCAGTTCGCCCTCGATCTTCTTGCGGATGGCCTGCGGTGTGTGGAAGGACTGCATAAGAGAATGTTCAATAAGAGACTGGCCCGGGAAGACGCACCTCATCGCGACGGCTCTGACGCTTGCGAGTGTCAAACGCGTCAGATCCTGCACTGCTGGCGGGTGCAGCAGGCGAATTACGGTACGATGCGGCGCTCATACTGGGTGAGGATGGGGCCAGGTGGTTGGTGTCTCTCTCGGTGAGGGTGGTGTTGATGCGAGTGGGTGTCGATGTCTGGTGGTGGGGACTCGTCGAGTGGTGCGAGGGAACAGGGATCCGGGACATCTACGTTCTTTTCAGGCGTGGTGTCTGACGGCAAGGTGACTTGGCGGCTACGCTCCTTCTCTGCCCGCTCCTCACAGTCTGGCGCTCGATTGTCGTCGTCGTCAGGTAGTCTATCTCGCCTTTGTTTTGACACACCAACACTTTTCCTCCCTCGGCGGCGGCCGCGAGCGAAATCCGCGCGCGCCTAGGCTGTCCCAATTGGCCACGTGCGCTGAGGCTAATTCGCAACCGGTTCTTGACTTGATGCTGGAAAGAAGGCCTTTCTGAATTGGATTGCTTCTCTTCCGCCATTCTTCTAGCTCTAGCTCTCGGTGCTATCTTCGGTGGTGGCTCTCCCAATGCAGTGCTCTGGCTTGTGCAAACCTTCCCTCACCTGCGAACCTACCTGAATCTGTTGCGTGAAGAGATGAAGAGAATTGCCCTTTCCAAAGGAGGGGAGGGAGGCCCGTGCGACGGCGGCCAGAAGGACTAGCTGTTCTTGGTGCGCAGGACCGGCTTTTTAACTCTCTACAACACCGGACCCCTCGACCCGCAATGCAAGACTCACAGGTTGCGCAGCTGGTCGGCGACGTTGATCGAGCGGCATCGTCTGCGCGCGAGCACATTGCCATGCAGGCCTTTCACGCCCGCTTTCCTTCTTCCTACTACGTGACCCCGCCCACGTCTCCGCCCTCTCGCCCGCTCGCACCGCCCACGCAGCGCCGCTACTTTTACCTCGACGTCAAGCCGCCCGAGGGTGTGCCGACAAAGGCGACGATCCTCTTTCTGCATGGCTTCCCCGACTCGTCGTACGGATGGCGGTCGGTGCTGTCGCCCATCTCGCTCTCGGGCTTCCGCTGCATCGTCCCGGACCTGCTCGGCTATGGCCGGTCGTCTGCGCCCAACAAGGAGACACGGCTGGCAGAGTACGGAGCGCACGCCATTGCGCTCGATCTGAAGGGCCTCATGGAGACTGTGCTGGGCAACACCGAAGACAAGTTTGCCGTCGTCGGCCACGATTGGGGAAGCTGGCTCGCCTGGAAGCTCGCTACCTGGATCCCGGAGAAGCTCTTGGGCGTTCATGGGTGAGTGGCTGCCCCATGCTTCTACTATACTCCACAGTGGCTGACGCACCTTGAGACGAAAGAATCGCTGCCGCATACGCTGCACCCTCGAGTCGATACCTCTCAACAAATGAGATCGTCAAGACGTTCCCCCACTTTGGCTACCAGGTCTTCTTCGATGATCCTCGCTCGACCGATATCATTGGAAAGCATGTGAGTGAATGCGCTCACCGTCCCTCCCCCTCACTCGATCTCACTCTGACATTCGATCCCTTTTTTCTCAAGATCTGGCGATTCCTGCACCTCATCTTCATTGCTCCCTCGCTTCTCCTCCAACAGTCGTCGGACGACGTCCGGTCCGTGTTCAACATTGATATGACGACGCTGGGCTCCCTCGAAAAGTTTCTCGTATCCTCTGGCTCCTCCAAGACATCATTGGACGAGCTTCTGGAGCGTACGTCGCTCATCAAGACGGCCGAGGACCGTGCCGTGTTTGAGCGCCTCTTTGATCCACAACGTGGCGGCGCGTCCATCGACGGCGCTCTCAACTGGTACCGCACGCGCAAGGTCAACTTTGACGAAGACCGCGAGAGGCCGCAAAAGATGCTGCCGGCAATGCCGTACAAGATCTTGTGCCCCACGGCTGACCCTACGTCGCCGGTCTCGACGACGGAAAAGACGGCAAAGCACTACCCAAAGGAGACGCCTCTCGTGATCCAGGAGATGCCCATGGCCGGTCACTGGGCCATGCTCGAGGGGCCAGATCAGGTCGTCCAGAGCGTGCTGTCTTGGATGAACAACGATGTCTTGCCCTATCGCGAAAAGACGTCGACCTGGTCTGGCTGGGCCAGAAGCAAGCTGTAAACGTGCCGGCTCCCGTGTCTACTCTCTGCTCGGCCGTTTCCTTTTCTAGCTGTAAAAATATCATTCTACCTTGCTGGGAAATTCGCTATGCTACACAAAGGAAAAGCGTCGTCAAGACAATCTCGCGCGGTGGCAAGAAAGGCTTGCTAGAATATACTACAGTACGGAAAATAAAATCACAGAGCGCATCCAATCTCCTCGACATCGCTCGCTGCTGCCGCCCTGCGGCTCCGTGCAGGAGAGCCATGCTCGTTGTTTTCGTCACCGACCGCACCGTGATTCCTGAGCACAGTCTGAGCACGATACGCCTGGACCCTTTCTTCCCACGTTGGCGACACAGTAGGTCTGCCCCTTGGTCCCAAAGCGTCGCGGTTGCTGCTGCTGCCAGTTTCCATCCTTGCCATCGACGCGGTCGACGGCGGCTTGGAAGGCGTGATGCTCAGCACGGAGTTCCGATTGTGGTCCTGTGATGTTCCGGACTGCAGCAAAGACCCGCGGGCTTCTAGATCAGCAAAGGGTGAGGAGGGAAGAAGAGAGAGAGACAGGACTCACCATCGCAGAGGCCGCCCGCTGGTCTTCGACGAGCTTCTTATAAGCATCTTCGAGCTCTTCTTCTTCGTCAAGGACAGTTGTCGCAATCGTCGAGATCGAATCTCCCCTTCCTCTAATGACCCTCGGAACAGACCTCGGCGATGTCGAGGCAGAAGAAGAGGCAAATGGTGAGCTATGGTTGTTTGACGACGATGTAGACATCGACGACGAGGAGGCCGACGATGAGTACGAGGCCGATGGTGTGTGTCGACCAGTCGTCGCTGGAACCCTCTTCGCCTTTCGTGGTGGGGTCCGAGGTGTGCGAGGTGGGGACGAGAGCGAAGGGGTAGGAGAAGGAGACTTGAAGTACTGCTGCTGATTTGGCCGTGTGTTCCGCGTCGATGGAGGGTGCGTTCCAGTAACTTGGTTCTTGAGTGTTGTTGGAACAGCGACTTTGCTCGAGGATGTGCCGGAAGAACTCGTACCCTCGCTCGCGAATCGACTTTGAACCGCGTCCATGTTTGCAAAGCGCTGTCCACCATCAGCTGTTTCATAAGCAGGCTTATCTTCTCTGGACTGGGAGCGAACCGTCGATATGCGAGCAAACGGCTTCCTCGTGGGAGACTGCGGCGAGGCAGGCAACGGTGTTCGTTGTACGGGGGGCGGACTCAAGGGCGAAGAGGGATGGCAAGCTATGGGCGATGGAAGAGGCTTGTTCTTCCACCTCGGAGAAAGTAAGGGCGAAACAGGAGAGCGAAGAGAAGGCGCGCTTAGCTGGTCCATCGAGCCCATTCGACGAAGCGGAACCTTGATCTTGAGCGAGCTGCTTGCGGCCAGAGAAGATGCACTTGGCATCTTCTTTGCCCACTTCGCAATGGCATTCGGCTCCTTTTTAGGCGTCGGGGGCGGGTCTGGCGACTTGGTGCTGCTACGCTGAACAGGGGATTGTGTCTCAAAGTGGACGACCGGAGCTGACAACGTCGAAGTCTTTTTGTGGGCGTTGTTGATGGCAAGGGCAGGCGTCTGGTGCCCGACAAAGGGCTGTGATCGTGGATCGTTGTTCAATGCATCTCCAGAGACAGCGTCGACTTCTTTATCATCGACAGGCCACCAGTGGCTGCTCCCTCGAACAGGGACCTGGATCGAGGCCTGAGGTGGGCCCAAGCTGCGCTGGTGCTCCTGCTTGAGCTGGTCTCGGACCTCGGCCAAGGCGCGATGGTTGCGAACATCTTGAGACATGCGCGCAATGAGTTTGCTCAGCTTAGATAGCTCCTGCTTCTGTGCTTCCAACCGGTGCTTACGCTCCGTAAGCTGCCGCTCAATCGCATTCTCAGTGTCACCGTCTTCAAGAGTAGGTCTGCGCTTGTGTTTCTGCACCTCTTCCTGGCCACCGAGCTCGAGAAGGTCCGGCGCGCTGGCGGAGGCTCGCAGGTTGTGACCAAGACTCGGAGCCTGGCTTGTACTAGAAGGCTCCCACGCTGCGCGCGAAACAAGCACGGCTGCGTTATCGTCCTGTGTGCGTGCGTACATGGCACGGCAGCCACACAGCCGGGTCGATACGACGGGATGACCTGCAAAGTGGCACTTGGGATCGTGGAATGCGCTTGGTCTTGGCGTGATACGAGGGCAGCCCGCCCCATCCATGCCGACAGTCCATGCATGAAGCTCGCCGGCTGCTCGCAGTTGTTTCAGGGATTGGACGGCAAACGTCGGTGCCTGCACTATGTTCTCGCTGGCTACTTTGAGAGGCACCGCTGCCGTGTATGCGTCTGGCAGCGGCAGGCTGGGCAGGGGCTTGTGCGCCTGTCCACTGCTGTATAGCGGCGACGTGGGAGTTCTCGAGCGATCGACACGGTCTGGTCCTCGGCTGGACGGCCGCCATGGCGAGCTGCCCGCACCGAGAAGCATCTTTGTCTCCTCCGGGTCCAACTTCAAGTGACCCCTCGTCGCATTCTCTCGATCCACTGTCGTCGTCTTTGCCTCTGTCACGCGCTTGCCCGAGTCCTGGTGAGCTTTGGCAATGCTCTTCTTTCGCTCAGCAAGATAGGCCAGGCACACGTCATCGTCCGAGTCGCCGTCATCGCGTTTCGGGCCGTTCGGGCTACGGTCGTGCAGCCTGGGCGATCGAGGGCTCAATCGATGCCGTGGCGATTCGTCCTTTGAAGAAGGGCTGCTCACATCGGTCTCGCTGCGGTTGATTGCGATGAGCTTGTGCGGGGGTGCAGGCAAGACATCAAGGTGCGCCGTCTTGGGTGATGGAGGTGTGGTTCCCTGACGCCGAGGCGGCGAGGGAAAGGACTCCATGAGGACCCCGCCAAAGCCGGGCGACTTTTCGCCCGTCGTTGAGGCCGTCGTGTCATTTGTCTTCATTCGCTGCCTCGTGAATGTCCCTCCTGCTCCTGGCGCTCCTGAGCCGACATGATCGATGAGAGAAGGGAACGAGTCGGCTTGATGGATCAGGCTCGAGCCGGGGTGGTGCGAGGCCACGCTCGGCGACAGTGGCTCCGCGCTCGAGAGATGCACCATCAGATATGGATTTGCGTTCGGATTGGGACTGGCATTGGCGCGGGGAAGCGCGGGCAAGGGGGCTGATGGCGGAGGAGCCAACGTCGCTGCACTGCTGCTGACTGCATGCTGCGTGTGGCGGGGTGCGACGCGTTGTTTGGCCGCCGTAGACGACGCGGTCGCTTTAGGCACGACGAGGCCCAATGAGGAGGAGGAGTCCGGCCCTCTGTCCTCTTCATCGAGTTGCATGCCTAGTCCCAGGCCAATGCTTGCGCGATTGCTCGCCGCGGGCTGCTGCTGCTGCTGCTGCTGCTGCTGCTGCTGCAGTCGCGCCGTCCAGGATGGCGACGCGCGACCATCCGACTTGAGCTTCCTGCGCAGGTTCTCTGCCGTTGTGGTGCTGGCCTTTGATTGGTCTGACAGCGCCTGGGTCGAGGTCCGTCGCGGTGGTGCCTCCTCCTCCTCCTTTGTACTTGGCAGCTTTGGACTGTGGCCAGCCACAAGCCATTCGCTATAGAGGCTCAACGCGTCGTCGTACGACAACGACAAGCGCGACGACCGACCCGCCATCGAGGGAGCACGAGGGCACCAATCTGGGATCCTGAGAGGAGGAAAGGGCCGAGAGCAGGGAAACCGAGACGAGAGCAACGGGAATGGAGGAAAGGAGACAAGGAGCAAGTCGCGCCAAGAGCGTGGCTAGGATCGACCCGAGCACGTCCTCTTCTTAATTTCCTCTGCACAGGCGACTGTCGAAGCCGGCCATTAGCTCATCGTCCAGCTTCGATTTCACGTCTGGCCGGGATCTGAACCAGCTCTTCCGAGAGGCAGGTGCAGCAGAGCGATCTTCCGCCTCTCTCCCAGTTGCTTACCTGCGCTTACGTGGTGGGGACTGTGTGTCTCTCGCTCCTCGCTCAGACGCCATCTCACACAGACAAACAAAAGGACAGCCTCTACTTGTCCCGTGTTGACCCGTAAGTAAATGCTCTGGTGTTGCCCCACGTCCGCGCATGTGGGCAGTGACGGCAGGTCGGCGATCCCTCTAGCCACACCAGGAAACAGCAGGCAACGAACCCAGGGGGCCTTGTTGCACAGGCGCCCTTGCGGCGGCGGTGACAAGTTAATAATCGATTCGGGCCCGTACTACGTACTGCTAGCTAGCTAGCCGTCAGCTGCTTGATGTTGTAGCAGTCGCCATAGATCGGACCCTAGCTTGAGAGGCATCTTGGCAGCGCAGCGAGCGGGACCCAGCACGGGCTAGGGGGCGAGGTACATGAGAAGTTTGTCGCCCTTGGGCCCCCCTCTTGCTCGGGCGAGAGACAAAGGACGCGGTAAGAGATCGCCCACTGTGCTCCTTGCATATGTCGGAGCTCCCTTAAATTTTGACAGAGCGCGGGTTGATAGCCTAAATGTATGTCATTTTTTGTCACTGGGCCAGGGAGCCTCTTGATCTCCTAGGAGCGAGTTGGAGTCAGTCTGTCGCAGGATAGTGCGAAGATATGTGCTATATTATAGTGTACTGTACAAGGAAACGGGGACCACGACAATGTGTGATTATGTTGAGCAATGGATGAGAAAATTGGGGGGGTCTGAACGCCGGAGGAGCTCCTAAGGGAGGAGGTCAAAGTAGGCGGCGCCCAGTTGGCTCCTTTTGCCGTGCCACGCGTGGCCCATGGGCGACGAAGGGGATGAAGAGCCGGTGCTGCTGGACCCATAAGGGTGGGGATGACCCGTGGGTGTCGAGACCTCTAGCCGAAGCATGGCAGAGGGGAACTCGTACTCTTCCATCATCGACGTGGGCTTCTTTTCGACAGCCATCTCGACGTCACCGGCGATTCCCATCCACAGGGACGAGGACGCGTGGTTTCTCTCTGGCGCCGCGCACGGCTCCACATCCATCTCATCTTCGTTGCTTGAATTTGGAGATGTCCCAGCTCGACTGTCAGACATCCAAGCACGCTGTTCGTCGATGGTGGGTGCGCGATAAATTGGTCGGTGGTCGAGGCTGCTGCTGCCCAGAGGCATGGTAAAGAAGGCAGCCTTGGTCTGGGACTGAAGATGGCAAAAGCAATGAGCGCGTTGCAGAAAAGAGACATGCTCAAAAAAAAACTCACATTTCCTTGATACAACCGCTGCCGCTTGGGAGCCTCAGCATCGTGCGATGCGGAGAAGACGAGGCCAAAGTCGTCCTCGTCCTCTTCTTCAACGGCCCCATCCACGTCTCGCTTCCTCTTGATCCCATCCAGGCTCCGCTGCTTTGATGCACGGCGCTCACTGATGGACATGACACCAGAGCCTGTCATGGTGACGGGGCTAGTAAGAGGAAACCTGCTCGACTCGGGCATCATGTCGCTGCGATGATGGATGGACGTTTGAGACAGGAAACAGAGGCACGCGACGGCGAAAAATTAAGGCTCTGGAGAAAACGCGACCATTAGTTCCAGAGGAAGCGTCGCGCCGGAAATGGCAAGTCCGAAACGCGAAAACCACGTGGCAGAAAACCTTGCTCCACCTGTTCTGCGAAAATCCTTGGAGCACTTTCGAGCAACGTCGATTGGATTTGTTTGTCGCTGACAAGACAATTGATTCAAAAGACGCCGTGGACGAGACTTTTCTTGCGTCCCCACTACGAAGACTCACATTGTAACATGGCACAACAACAACCGAGAAACCTGGACGACCTCCTGAAATGGAGCATTGCACAGCAAGGCGCAGACCCGGACGCGAGGGCCGCCAACGGCCAGACGATGCACGATGTGGCGGCGGATCTGCAGGCAGGAAGGCGACCGGATCTCGCCGACCCAGGGCTATACGATGCACTGATGGGCAAGAACGAGGCACAGATGATGAAGGAAGAGCTCAGTGCTGCCATGGATACCTCGAGGAGTGAAGACGATCGAGTCACCGCCCTGGACAACTTTGAGATGGTTAGTGACAATGACGACAGGTTCGCATGTACGGAAAGATACTGACGACAGCTTGCTTCTTCTTTCCCCTCTCTATCAGCTCATTGAACAGATCGACAATGCAAACAACGTCAACAACATGAAGATGTGGGAGCCCATCTTGTCGCTCCTGACCGCCTCGTCTTCAACACCTCGGATCCAGCACGCAGTCCTGTGGATCGTCGGAACAGCGGTGCAGAACAACGACAAAGCGCAGATGGCCATCCTGGCCTACAAGCCCCTCACACCCATCCTCTACCTCCTGCGGAGCAGCCAGGACGGCGAAGTGCGGAGCAAGGCCATGTATGCCCTCAGCGGTATCCTCAAGCACAGCCCGTCGGCCGTCGCGCTGTTCGACAAGGACGAGCAGGGTTGGATGGCCCTCAAGGGCGCGCTCTTGGATCCCAATGTTGCCTTGAGGCGCAAGGCAGCCTTCCTCATCAACTCGCTCCTGCTCCAGGACGACTCGGTGCCCGTCACACCTAGCTCCTCGACATCGACGGCGCCAGCGCCGGCGCCCGCTGGGCTCATCGGTGCCCCGACTGGCGAGACCACAACGGCAACCACAGGATCTACTGCTGTCGCACCCATGCCCGATTCCATCAACAGTGCCTCCTCGACCCGATCGGACCCCCACGGCCAGCCGCCGTTGGAGAGGGGGCCTGAGACGCTGCTTTCGGGCGTGGCACACCCCCCGATTCCGCCTGCACTCCTCTCTTCGGGCCTCCTACAGGCCCTGATCGCCTCGCTCCTGCTCTCGCACGTCCACACCTCGCTCTCATCGCTGCGTGACGTCGATGTGCCCCTCGCTGGCGGGCCCGACGGCGACCAGGACCCCCGATCGGACCTCGACTATTCAGAAAAGGCCTCGCGAGCCTGCCTGACCTTTGTCGATCGCGCGCGCGAGCAGCACCTCAAGCTGCCGGACCCAAAGCCGGCGGCGGAGCTCTTTGAGGCACTCCAAAAGGATCTCGAGGGCCCAGCCATCGAAAAGGATGCGTCAGCCGGTATTGAGACGCGGTGGCAGGAGTTGGGTCTCGATCGCAACGAGGTCGAGGCATTTGAGAGGGGCTGGAAGGAGCTGCTTCAGCAGTAGATCGGACCTTGGCTTTCTTTCGTCTTCTTTACATTGTATAGATCTCGACTGTATTCCTTCGTATAGATGTTTTTGCTCTCCAGGAATTTATGGTAGACGGGTCGCACAGCGTGCACTAACACATCTCCAGCGAAGGATGAATCACTCGAAGAAATGCTGCTCATTCTCTCTCGTCTTTCCCTCAAAGATCTACAAATTATTCAAGTGTCAACTAGAAACAAAGAAGCAGCTTCAGAGCTGTGCCAGCAGACAGCCTTTCGGACAAAAAAGAAGCTACTCCTGATCAGAGCTTGCCCGCCTTTTTGGCCTCTGCCTCGGCTACGGCGGGTGCCTCCTTTTCGCAGATTTCGCGCATGACGCGGAGCGCATCGACGATGGCCGTCGCCAGCGTCTTTGTCGGGTTGGGGCCCGACTCGCCGCCCTGGTCCGGGTGCTTGGATTCGATTCCAAACTTGAGCAGGTTGTTGCCGGCCAGGTCTAAAGGGAGCAATGCGCAAGTCAGCCAAGGGAAGGGGAGGGAATGAGGAAGAAGAAGGGAAAAAGAAGGGGAGTAGATACTTACAGTTGATGCCGTAGCCGTCGGGGTAGCCCGCTCCGAAGCCCGTACCGGCGAAGCGGTCACCGGCACTAAGGCCGCTCGTGCTGAGCTTCCACGTCTGCGACTGCGCAAGGAGGGGGTCGTTGAAGAGGAGCTGTGCGCCCTTCCAGCTGTCGACGTGCTTCTCCTCCGACTCGGGCACCGGCCCATCTTCCTGAGAATCATAGACAAGCCGCAGACCCGTCAGGTGACGGTCGATGCCCTTCCCCATCGAGCTGGACCTCGTCTGGGCATTGTGCGCCTGCGTGGCCTTGGAGAGCAAGGGGTAGAGCTCCTTTGTCGAGAGACCATCGCGCAGGCCCTTGACAAATTCATAGGCCTCCTTGGAGAAGCTCCGGATCACATCCGTCCGTCCGTGCCTGTACAGCCGCGTCGAGGCCGTCTCGTACGTGGGGCTCTGCCGTCCCTTGACGTTGGCAAAGGCGACCTGGAGGACGAGCTGCAGGTAGGCGTCGGGCGACTGCTTGCCCACCTTTTTGATCCACTCGGCCCCGTACTCGTCGTACCAGAGCATGCCAATGTCCGACCCGGCGGCAATCTTTCTCGCCGCCTCGGACGCACTGGCGATGTTTGCCTCGGTCTGCGCGTCGAGTTCCCAGGCCAGCTTGGACCACTTGACGCCCTTGCCCGAGCCCTTCTCAGCAGTCTGAGGAACGCTTGGGAAGGCTTCGTGTGGCTTGGGACTTGGCACACCCAGGCAAAAGTCAATGACGATGGAGGGAATGAGGGCGTCGCAGGGCGAGTGCTCGCCCATCAGGCCCGCTCGTCCGTTTGGCTCGACGACGAGCGACATGGCCTTGTCGAACCACCGGTTGTGGCCACCCCGACCAGCACCAGACGTGTTTCTGGCGTGAGCATCGACAGAGTCCGGCGTGGCACTGTGCGGCGCGCCGGCGTGGTCAGAGGGGAGTGTAAGGACGTCCGAGTCGAGCGATACGTTGAAGAGAGAGTCCTCGATGGACCTCATGCTGGCTGCGTTGGTGGGCGATGTGAGGAGATGCTCCCGTGCCCGTGCCCACTCGTCCCGCCCATCGCTCGTCAACACGCCGACGGCCGGTCCATCTGCCTTTCGCGCATCTGCGACAATCTCGTACAGGGCCCGCTCGATGTCTTCGAGGGGCAGGCCGGTGCCGTCTTCTGCGAGGACATCGACGTGGTAGAAGTTGTTTCTGCAAATGACGGTGATGTGCTTGCTCTTGGCGGGGTGGACCGATGCCGTGTTCCAGTCGTGCGGGATCGCTGGGATCCTCGTGACGCCAAACACTCTTGTGTACTGGTGCATGCAGAATGCTCCAGCCCTCGAGGCGTCTGGCACAATGTCTTGTCTGTAGGAGTAGAGACAACGGGTGTCAGCATCAGCAGCTCGTTCGAACAAGAAGCTCTCAAGAAAGAAAGAGAGAGTAAACCACGCACGTATCGAGGCGCCTCTTGAACTCAAGCATACGGTGGATGAGCCAAGTGGCCCGCCTGAGGCCGTGCTCGTAGGCCTGCCACGAGTTCGCGCCCAGGGCCACGTCGGCCTTTGCCGCCGGCATCCGTGTCCCACTCTTTTCGGCTTGTGCGCCCGGCTGCTCGAGCGCGGCAGCTGGCGTGTCGGGGTCTGCGCGGCACATGAGCCACCAGTTGGAATTGACGAGGAGGGGCACGCGCCATTCGTGGTATGCCTTTTGGAGCCAGAAGCGATCATCGAGCCAATTATTGGGCGTGGTCCGGTCGACGTCTAGGCATTGGAGAAGGGGGGGGGGAGAGCTCGTAAGACGATGAGTCAAGACGATGAGAAGTCGACGTGCTGGGCACCACTCACCGATCAGTCTCTGTTGGAGTCGGTTGACCAAGCTGCCAGGCTTGAGGGCCTCGCGCGCCCAGGCCCGTCGCTTGTCGAGCTCCTCTGCCGCCGTCTTTCCGGCGTCGAGCTCGCCAAACTCCTCGGCCTGGCGAAGCAGGGGCTCAAGCGTGGTGAGATAGCGCTCAAAGGTGTCATTGAGCTGCGGAATCGGGAGCCGGTGCAGCTCGCCTTGCCGCGAAAACGTCTTTGGCTGCACAGCCCCTGGTGCCCCTCGGAAGGGCGTCAGGGCAAACATCGTCGGTGCGCTCGTGCCAAAGGGGCGCCGTGTGGAAGAGAAAAGAGACGAAGAAGCGGCGTAGGTAGAGGAAAGAGTTGCGAGGGGACGAGGACGACTGGAGTGGATGCTACGACGGGCAAGGGAAGCAACGATCATCGCCCGGCTCGAGTCCGCTTCGTCAGTCGGTGGTTGATCTCGGGAAGCAAAAGAAACGAGAAAGGCAATTTAGAAGCCTATTGGCCTAAAGGCGGGGATTTATTCGCAAGGTTTGATGTGCGTGCGTGCGTGCGTGTGCGCTCTGTTGGAGGCTTCGCTCGCCTTTCCGGGGTATTGATTGATCAAACGGCCGAGGCGATCAATCGATGGCTGAACTACTGGGTCCATCAGTCGTATGAAAGCCTTCCGGCGTCCGCCTGGACCCCGAGTGCCGGACACTACAGCAACGTTGAAATATCCACGTGGCTTTTCTTCATCTGCAGAAGGAAGAGTCGTCTAGAATTTTAAGGTTGTGTCAGGCCGTCAGCTTCCTGAGTCACATCACTCGACTTGAGGCGACATGGTGTCCCCTTCTGAGGCAATCGCGCGCCGTGCAAAGCTGGCCTTCGATGCCGCCTCGCAGCGACTCCCGTCTGGGTCTCGCGGCGATGCAGTGCGGAACAATGCGCTGCTCAAGATCAAGACTCATCTCGAGGCCAACAAGGCCGAGATCCAGTCGGCAAACGAAAAGGACATGGCGCTAGCCAAGGAGCTCGTCGCACAGGGCAAGCTCTCCTCCTCGCTCGTCTCCCGCCTCGATCTTTTTTCCAAGCCGGGCAAATGGCAAGGGATGCTCGACGGCCTCGAGGACGTGGCGCGGCTGCCCAGCCCGCTCGACGAATGCACCTTTGCAAAGAGGCTCGCCGAGCCCAGCGGCTCGAGCGGCGCCCTGGACCTGTACCGGATCACCTGCCCCATCGGTGTGCTGCTCTGCATCTTCGAGGCGCGCCCAGAGGTCATTGTCAACATTGCTGCGCTCGCCATCAAGTCGGGCAACGCAGCCATCCTGAAGGGTGGCAAGGAGAGCGTCAACACGGCGGCCGTCATGGCGCGCGTGCTGGCCGATGCGCTGGCGTCGACCGAGATCCCACGAGACTTTATCCAGACAGTCGAGACGCGCGAGGATGTGGCCGGGCTGCTGCAGCAGGACAAGTACGTGGACCTCGTCATCCCGCGGGGCAGCAATGCGCTCGTGCGGAGCATCCAGCAGCAGGCCACCATGGCCGTCATGGGCCACGCCGATGGCCTCTGCTGCGCCTACGTGCACGACGATGCCCCCCTCGAGGGGACCCTGGGAAGCGTGCTCGAGTCCAAGACCGACTACCCGGCAGCGTGCAACTCGCTCGAGACGCTGCTTCTCCATGAGGTGCACCTCGAAGGCCCCATGTGGCTCGCCCTCAGTGCATCGCTGATTCGTGCTGGCGTGACGCTGCACTGCGACGCGCGGTCCCTCGATGCCCTCTCGCTCAACCAGGCCCTCGACCGGTCCAAGCTCGTCGCTGCCACGGACGATGACTTTGACACCGAGTACCTCGACCTGCATCTGGCTGTCAAGACGGTCACGTCGCTCGACGAGGCCATTACCCACATCAACACCCACGGCTCCCACCACACCGACGCCATCTTTACCAAGGCCCTCGCCGAGCAGACGCAGCAGGAGCAGGAGCACGAGTCGGCTGCAGGGACCTTTGTCCGGTCCGTCTCGTCGGCAAATGTGTACGTGAATGCGTCTACACGCTTCGCAGATGGCTTCCGGTACGGCTTTGGCACAGAGGTCGGCATCTCGACGGGCAAGACGCATGCCAGGGGCCCCGTGGGCCTCGAGGGCCTCGTCATCTACAAGTACGTCATCCGAGGCCAGGGTAATGGACCCCAGAGGAGCGCCGACTTCACTGCTTCAGGGCGGCAGTGGAGCCACGCCGATGTCGAAAAGAGATATCCCCAATTGTAGCAGAGCAACAGGCAGCAGCAGGCAACGATACGGAATCCCCATGTATAATGAAGCATTGAATCATTTGAGACATTGAGGGTGATTGAGCTCGATTAATGTCAGGAACAGGGTATGACTCTCTCAGCGCAAGGAAGGGAGGAGACAGCAGTCGGAGTCAGAAGCTATGCCATCGACTCGTCTGGCCGACCAGACATGCGCCTTGCCTGAACGTGTAGTGGGACGTACTGGGACGTGGGCGAAGCTGCGCCCCGGCTGATGGGGAATCTCGGTCGCGACGCTGCCGCCTGCTCCTGCGCTTGTGTCTGGGCACGCTGCTGCTGCTGCGGCTGCCTTTGCTGCCAGGCCGCGCCCTCGTCGAGCGTAACGACGGCGTCGGCGCGGCTCAGCGTGGGCGAGACGACGTCGTCCCACGTGTTGGAGGGTGATTCGCCGTAGACGTCCATCAGATTCTCGTTGAGCTTGCGCGTGTCCATGAGCTTGACCCCGGCCGCGTCCTGGCCCCGCTTGGTGATGGGCTCCCTCTCCTTGGGCGCCGGATCGAGCGCGCCCTCCGGCACCTCGTCGACCCTGCTCCAGAGCTGCACCGGGCTCGGCTGCAGCGGATCACCCTGCACGCCGTGGATCGAGAGGGTCCACATGAGGTTCTTCAGTGTGCAGATCCACCGGTTGCGCCTCCGAGCCTTGATTGCAGAGTTCTGCCAGTTGGACTTGTACCGGATGCCCAGGACGAGCGTCATGCCGCTCTGGTCGCCTGGGCCGTCAATCTGGATGTCGAGCCCGGGCTTGAAGTCGCGGCCTTGCGCATCGAGCCATTTGATCATTTCGGCTGCACGTGGTGCGATCAACCATCAGCAAGGCTGTGAGACAAGAAAGGGGGAAGGGAGAACACTGGACCACTCACCTCGGAGTTCCTCAATCTTGTCGAGCGAGGTTCTGTACCAGACCTTAATGCGGATGAGCTCCTCGATGGGCCCGCTCCTTCTCAGGTTCACCAGGGGCTTCTGTGCCAGCTGAGCGTTGGACACCTGCACGAACTTGCCAGTCGACGATTTGAGCACCGTCGAGAGGAGCTTGATCTCCTGGACGACGTACGTCGCCGTGAAGAGACACTCGCTTGTGTCGCTGAGTGACTGGGTCGTGTAGCTGAGCGGGAGCAGATCAGGGATATCGACAGTGTCACCACAGTCGATTGGATGCTTGTAAAAGACCCAGACGACAGCCGAGAGAGCCTCCTGGGCGGTACTGGCTACGAGCCACGAGAGACCGAGGAGAGCTGTACCAAAGGACGTGACAAAGGTGGCAAAATGCGTCGAGAGGAGTGCAGCGACTATGATGCAGGCCACGACAGTGTAGACTGAAGTGAAAATCTTGTCAAGCTTGCCCACGGCCGCGTCGACACCCTGCATCGATTCAAGGAGCGAGACGCGCTCGCGGTGCATCTCTTCGAAACCGGCCTCGACTTCCTCCAGGGTGCAGTCTCCGTTATCATCCTTGTCGAGGCAAGAGAAGGCCGCTTGGGCATACCGCCGACTTGGGAACAATTGGGCGATGTCATCGAGTCGAAGCACCCGCTCTGTCTGCTCTTCTCCTTCGTCCTTTTCTTCGTCCTTGTCCCCGGCTGTTCGTCCAGAAGATATCTTCTGGTCGTCCTCGCCGCTTCCTGCAAAAGGTGAAGCACCCGGCAAGGGTTTTGAATAGGAGAAGAAGACCCTCCTTGCCAGTTTCCTCGTCTCTTCGGCCCTCTCCAGGGCAGCGGTGACGATTGCCTTTGGGGACGTGGGCGCGAGCAAGGCAGGCCCAATCAGGTCCCTCGAGGCAATGGAGAGAACGCTATCGGTCTTTCTAGGTGGCTGAGCTTGCATGCGCCGCTTCTGCTTGGCCTTGATGGCCTCAGAGGCCGTTGGCGGGGATGCTGCTGCTGTCATCTCGGAGCGTAGCTTGTTGATGTCTTTGCGCGAATGCACATAGAGTGTCGTGACGACCTTGACATGAAATTCAGCCAGATTGATGCGGTCCTGGTACGTGACTTCGTGAAAGCCCATGGCAATCGACTGGATTGCCAGCTTCTCGGCGAGGAGAATGATGCTGCAGATGAAGATGCCCAGGAGAAAGCGGCCAAACAAGATGCTCTCCTGGGTCCCTGAGCTATAGTTGGCCGTATTTGAGGAAGAGCTGTCGCGCCGGTGGAGGAAAAAGGTGCCCGTACTGCTCGAAGTCGTCGTCGAGGTGCTGTTACTCGGCGTTAGAAACGGGTCGAGGGAATCGGCCTGGCCGCTGGCAGGATTGTGGGCCCAGACAATGAGAAAGTAGGAGACCCATGCGAAGAAGGACCAGAGGAAAAAGGTGACGTAGGTCTCTGTTGCGATGAGGTAGTAGATCTGGCGGTCGAGCACCGACGAGACGTCGCTGGTGGTGTAACGAAGCAAGCGGGGCACCCAGTGGGCGAGGAGGCCCATGATCCAGATGGACGCCCAGACCGACGAGAGCCAGATGGACCACCAGAAGGTGCCGGTGCCGAGCAGAGTCGGCTGCGCAAAGTCATTGTTGGGACTGGCACCATAGCCAAAGATGGCGACCATGCCCGGGATCCACAGAAGAACAAGAACTGGGAGCGTGTGCAGGGCCTTTCGGACGACGCAGGCAGATAATGCGTCTGAGCCCAGCCAGCCCTTATTGCCCTTGCTCTTTCTTTTTGTATCGGCGCCATTTCCCGGTCCATTGTAACAATCATCATCGTCGCCGTGCTCATCAAAGGTGCCCGAGAGGAGACCGACGGAAGCCAGCGTCCTCTTCCACGATTGGAGTCCCTCGGGCGTGTTCATCTCTTCCTGCATGGCCGCCTTTCTCTGCTTGGCGCGCTGGATCAGACTCGCCTTGTCGTCGACCCTTTCCCAGTCATCCTGCCCGGCCTTTGGACGAGACTTGTCGTAGCGGGTTGCTGGCGAGGAGGGGTCGGGCGAGTCGTACACCTCGGTGTAGTGGCCTGCGCCTCCGTATATGCTGCTCCCGCTCTCGCTCTGACCCGGCCCTGTCTCTCCCCCCAGCATCGGCTGTGATGCATAGAGGCCGTCCTTTTCCTCCATCGCAGGTGACCTTAATGGAGTCTTGCCAATGGATGAGATGGAATTGCGTGGCGTGGCCTCCATGTCGGACCGCTGGGTCAAGCTCGAGTAGCTCTGTCTCATCCCAGGTCTGCCGCTGTTATTGACGGGTCCAGACACGGGCGTGTAGGGGCCTCCTCCCTGCTGTGGCCGCACCATTTCCATAGCCTGCTGAGAGGGCAGTCGTGGCGGCATTTCCCCTTTGTTTCCCGGTGGTGTGGATTACTGTTTTTGGGTATGTGTTTGTGTCTTATGTGTTCGTGAGTGATTCAGTCGTAAGAATGCTATCGTTCGGTCCGTCACAGAGTCCGTCGTTAGAGTCGTCAAATGTCTTCCATCTTCTGTCAAATTTCGTGCCGCATGGTCGTCTCAAGTGGTGGGAAGGAGGATGGGGCAAGCCAGGGAGGAGGCCTCGCTCTCGATTCCAGGTCGATGAAATGGAAGTCGAGACTTGTCCCCTGAGAAATTAGCGCGGAAACAGAACGCGCGCGCGCATGCATGCAAACAACACCATCGACTTGGCTTTTGTCATGGGTCCAGGGGACGGCGGTGGAGGGACCCCGTCTTATCGCGGCATCGCCCCTTTCGGCTCGCGCTCAGACCTCACAGCGCCTGTCAGACAACGAAGTCGAGACAACGATGAATTAGAGGCGAGGCCAGAACAAAGTAGAAGATCCTGAATGACTAATAAAGGGAAGATAAACTCAGACAAAGATCAAGAGCGATGATGGCCAGCATCACCAGTGCGCATTGTAGTTCCGCGAGTCGCTGCTCGTCTCTCTTTCTCTCTCCCTTTCTTTGCGGAGCGCACTCATCATCTCACGCTCTCTCTGCCTCTTGGCAGCCATCTCTTCAGCCTCTAGCGCTTCGAGACGCCTCTCCCGCTCGAGGCGGTCCCTCTCCCTCTCTTGACCATTGTAGCACGACGCCGCCTGTGTCCAGTAGCTCGGCGCCGGACTGATGCTTCGATCGTTGGTAGGACATGCATCAATGGTGTTGCTCCTCTTGAGGTCGCCAAAGTAGCCCCTAGGCCCATGTGAAGACGACGAGGACGAGGACGACAGAGGAGGTCGTGGCGACGGATTTGACTTGTCATCCCGCAAGACCTCTTCGTGATGGCTGTAATACCCCGAGAATGGCGCCGCGCCGGGGCTGTCGATGTCGTACACATGTCTCAGAGACGGCAGGCTGGGCTGGCTTCGAAGCTCGTGGATGTCGACGTGCGTCTGCTGCGGAGGACATGGGTGGTGGATGTAGAGATGCTCGTTCTTGGTAGGTGCAGCCAACGTGCTCTTTGTCGAGACGCTGCGGGCTGGCACGCTGCGGGATGTGACGACGGCTTGACTCGACAGCGAATCGCCAGCCTCAAAGACCTTGCGGCCGTACTGTGCCTCGAGGTCTGCGCGCGCTTCGGCGACGGCGCGGTCCCTCTGCGTTCGCTTTCGCATCAGAAAAGCCGAGGTGGCCATGAGGAGCAGCGCCATCCACAGCAGTCCGAACTCTCCTCCGATATCGGCTGCGAGGGTCACGCCAGACGTGTTGTGGTCCACCGTCGACTCGAGAGGCAGCGCGAGACCTGCATTGGCGGCATTGAAAGCTGTCTTGGCCTTGGAAAGGCTGATGCGCATGCTCAGACCGGAGCCCACGGTGAACAGCCACGAGAGGATGAGGAGCCAAAAGGTGGCGTCGAGTGCGCCTCGGAGGCCTCTCTCGCGTGGTCCACTCTCGAGAATGCTCCCAAACTTGGCCGGCATCGTCTTGGCCATCATGATGGGCGCGGCGACGGCGACGTTGACGACGAGGGCGAGGAGGGCGATAAGGAGGAGCGAGGGCGAGGTGCTGATGCCGGTGAGCATACCCGCCGTCTTGAACCGCACACCGACTCCTTCGAGCTGCGCATAGTCGAACGTCGATGCGAGCCGGGCCGAAGTGCAGCTCCAGTCGCCCTTGGCGTCGCGGAAGCAGGAGCCCAGTGGACCCAGCTTCATGGCGATGCGCGACAGCTCGCGAGCCGCCACACCGTCTCCGTTGGACACGGTGACGTTGGTGCCATTGCCATAGTAGGGCACGTCCGTGACATTCTCCCGCTTGACGTTGGTCCGCTCCAGCTCTCGTTTCTTGGGTGTCGTAGTTGAAGTCGCGGCTGTCGTGGCAGACGCAGGCAAGGAGACCGACGTCGTTGTCGTGTTGACGCCCACCGTAGCATTTGGTTGACTGGAAGTATTTGTCGTCGATGAAGACGGAAGGGTCAGGAGATACGAAGAAGTGTCATTTGCCGAAGACGATGTCACATTGAGCGACTTGGGCTCAATGGTGAAGAGGCTGAGCTTGCCGCTACCGTTAAACGGCGCCGGATTAGTCAAGACGAGGAGGACGAGGACCAGGCTGGCGAGCTGCAAGACTAGCGGAAGGATATGAAGAAGAGGGAGCCTGCCCTTGCTCTTCATCATTTCTGCCATGCTGTCCTGACGGTTGTGCGGGCTTGTTTGATGATAGTGAATGGTAAAATAACGCTCTCTTTTCTCGCCGAGAATGGATGGCGATGATGTAGGAGAGAAAGTTATCACAGGAGGACAAGGAGAAGCTCTTATACATGCTCAGTGGATCATTTCTCTGGTGATACCAACGACAAAGGGATTTGTACCAAAGACAAAGGGACTTGCTCGCTCCCTTTGTGACGTCTTGATCCCCTTTCTTAAAAAGAGGAACAAAGGAAAAGCGGATCTGAGTTGCAGCCCAGTCCTTGCAATTTGACGCCCAATTTGACAGTCCTTTATCAACGAAAAATGCATGTGTCATTTCTGTCACGTCTCGATTTTAAAAAAGAAGTCCCAGCCTCGTGGTGATGGCCAAAGCCTTCCCTCTCTTTCCCCGCTGCAGGCAGCCATCATGAAGCAGCGCAAGGTCGCTCTACTTTTCTAATTTCGAGTAGGCGGTGCTACCCATGCAGCAGTGACACAGAAGATGTATGAGTACAGCGCATTTTGCGAGGCTCACCAGATGCGTCAAGTCAATTCAGACACTAGCTCTATCTCGCTTGTCTTTCGTTGACGTACGTATTCATCCTTGTTCTCGCACGGGCTCCCGTGAAGGGCGAGAGTCTTACTTTGACGTGGAGCCGAGCCTTCCAATCGCTCGCTCGCTCGCTCGCCTGCTCGCCTGATGAGGGCCTAGGAGATAAAAGGGCGCTCTTGGAACACCGCCGGACGTGATCTTCCTCCCACAGCTCTATCACTCATCTACAAAGAAAAATGGACAAGATCAACGACTTCCTTAAGGTGAGGCAGCTCTGAGTGGCTCTCATGTGTCGTGCATGGTCTAACTCGCAAAGCAGAACGACCAGTCGGGCGTTGGCAACAAGATCAACGAGCTCGGTGGAGGTGGTGCCGAGGGAGAAAAGAAGGAGGACTACCTCGACAAGGTACGTCACACGCTTAATGCTGCTCCCCTTCTGTTGCCGTCTCGAGACTGACTATATCATGGTCCACTTGTGAACGCAGGGCATCGACATGGTCCAGGAGCGCATGGGACAGGGCCCACAGGACAATGAGACGGCTACGGAGCAGACCAAGGACAACCTCATTGCCGACCAGATCAGGTCGCAGTACAAGAGTGCCACTGGCAGCGACTTCCCCATCAAGGACAAGTAGTGGGGTATAGATTACTACGGTTCCTCTGTACATCGGCCTTTGCCCCAAATCCATGCTGGTCTCTCGTCTCTCAACGCTCCCTTTTTAGCACTGCTGCTGCTGCCCTTGCCGAAACGGCGGCCCGTTGCAAAGAGCTCGTACTCTTCCATCGCATAGATGTCGTGCGCCGGAGGCTCTTCTGCGCCCTCTCGCTGGCTCAGCGTGATTCTCGTCGTGGCCATCTTGAGCGGGTCAATGTCTGCCGCGTCGGCTGCCCAAGGGTCTCGTCCTTTCTTTGTGTCCCACAGCTCTTGTAGGCCCAAGTCGGCCCATACGTCCTTGTAAGGCCGCCAGGGGTGCAATGATTCGGCCCTCTGAAGTGCCCCCTGACCACCCTGACCCGGTCCGAATCTCTTGAACGGCCAGACGGGCTCGTTCGCCCTCGTCTCGTGCTGCGCCCTCAGCGAAATATGCGTAGGTAGAGGCTCTCTCGATGACTGGTTCGTAAGATGCCTCCCACGTTTGCCCCTTCCCTGACGCCTCCTTCGACTCTGGCTGCCCTCAGGGTTCCCACCTCCATCGGCGGCCTGCGTCTCGCCGGCGATGCGATACTGGAAGTGAAGCCTCGGAGCGAGCTTGGGTCGCGAGGCATACGAGGCGTCTGCCCCAATTGCCTCAAAGGCATTCGCGTAGGGGTACGACGGGTGCAGTTCCGATGGGAGTGCTTCGCCGTCATCGGCCGTCGCAAGCGGAAAGACGTGGTCTTCCCATGGGATCTGTATTGCTGTGTGCATTCTCGAGAAATGAGTGTCACCGTACTTCTCGCCATTGCTCCGCATACAGCGCCACAGTACTCACATGGGCACTGCGTATCCAGCGTCGGCTTGTCCCAGTCCTGCGTAAGCGACTCCTGTGCGGCATAAGTCGCGCCGCCGGCCCGTCCACCGCCTTCCCACTCGTAGATGTCATCGTCGTCGTCATCGTCGTAGTCCCCATCAAGCAAGCCACCCTGGTCGCCGTGCATCAGCTCGACCCACGCCCTCTCCTCCTCCACCACTGCATTTGACACCCTGACGAGTCCCCTGTCCCTGCTACCATGACCTGCCTCTCCCTCGATTCCATCGCCAAAGGCAGCCTCATCATCGAGCTGGTGCGCGCGGCTCCACGACGAAGACGACGAAAAGGAGGACGAAGGCATCGGATGGTCGGACGACGAGGGGTACTGCGCCATACCTTCGAGCCGTGCATCTCGGCGCCGCCGCATCACCCTACGTCGTGATGACGGTCCGTGAGCCGAGGCTCGCGCATCTGCCGACATCGCGATGTTGGGCCTGTTCGTCGTAATGTGTATCGAGTTGAGATCAGACGCGTCGTTGCCTTCCTTTCCTTTTGTGTTGATCTTTCAAGAAAAAAAAAAAAGCCGAACCAAGAACGTTCAAAACATGATATCATTTGATTGTCTTCCGATTGGTTAAGCAGGAGGGGCGGCAGAAGTAGGCGCCGTAATGTATCTCCAAAAGGGCTTGACGATGATGATGGTGATACAGAGAAAGATGAGGAGGATCAGGAAGAGGATGCACTGGCCTCGCGATGTTCTCTTTTGGTATCTGATGACGGCAAAGTCAGCACGACTCTTGACAGCCAACAAAGGGGGGAACGAGACGACTTACTGTGTTGCTTTGCCAAGCTCCTCGACGGCAGCATTCATGTCCTGGCCCATGTGCTCGATATTGAAATCGATCCGGTCCAGCATCGTGCCCTGGTCGATGACGAGGGCGCTCAGGTCCTGGAACAGCTCAGCAAGCTCGGCGATGCTCTTTGCGATCTGGTCAATTTCTCGATCTCGTTGCACAATGTCGTCGTCTGCCAGCGTGGGTGCCGCCTCCTCATCGAGTAGGAGCTGTGCTTGTGACTGGGACTGGTTTGACTTTGAAGATGCGAGCTGCTGTCGTGACTGTTGGTGGACTTGAGCTTATGCTACCTGCTGCCTTACACGAAAAAGACCGACTCACCAGCTCCATGTCCTCACGGACCGCCGTTTCATTGTCTCTAGCCTTGGCCTGGGCAGCGTTGCCGCCGCCCATACCGCTCTGAGACTGAATGTCCTGATGCCGAATCTCATGTCCTCGCAGTCGCTGCATGTAATTGCTCTGCTTCTTGCGAAACGCGCCGCTGGCGTCCTGGACTCTTGTCGCCAAGGCCGTTTGAACGTTTTGCGCCATAGCAATCTCCCTGGCCGACGACTTTCCAGAACGAGCGAGGAGCTTGGTATCTTGGGAAAGATTGGCGATCAGCCTCGAACATTTCCGAAATTCCTGTTGAGTCGTCGCATGGTTAGCTGGCCATTGGCGCACCGGCAACAGTCTGCGATAAACCCACCCTGGTGATCTCTGTCGTTTCTCTCTCTATCTCTCGTTCCTCGTCCGTCCGATCGGTGAAGCCTGGGAGGATGTGCTTGGCATGGAGCTTGTCAAGCTGGGCAATCTTGGGCCTCAAGGTATTGAGGATTGAGTCGACCTCATCGGTCGTATCGACCCACTTGGGCGGCAGTGCACCCATATCAACGCTGTAAGCGGGCGGCGGATAGCTGTTGGCGGCATCCTCAGCCATGAGTCCTTCTTCCTCTTCCTCCTTGAGCTCGCCAGAGGCATCAAAGTACGCCCCTCGAGCTCGTCTCTTGGGCGGCACAGCCTTGGCCTTTCCTTTCCCCTTGCCTCCGTCCCCATATTCTCCACTGCTCCGACCGCTCCCTCCACCTCCATTCACGTCAAAGTCGAAACCGCCTCGCCCTCCCCTCGCCCCGTTGCGGCTCCGGGGCCCTCGCGGCACGGAGTCCCGATACGAGAGGAACAGGAGCGTCCTCGATCGGGTCACGCCGAGAAAGGGCGTCGCGGATGTCGATGCATACGAAGGCGCACCTTGCCCGTGGGTCGGCGTCGACGAGCCGGTCGACATCCCGTCCTTGTGCTGGAGGCGTGAAGGAGAGCACGGAGGCACTTGGCGAATCCGAGGAAAGAGAAGCAGGAGCGTTGGCCTGCGAGCGAACCTTAGTTCGCTCGCGTGGCGCTGAATCGTCACCCTCCTCCACCTATGTCACGCCTGAGTGGACTTAGTCTGACGCTCGCACCCTCTTCCTCGCGCGACACCTGGCTTCCCGTTTCGGCTCTTCTTTCTCCCTCATATTGTCAACATCATGTCGGACAGAAACCAGCGTGAGTGTAGTTTTGAGGATAGTCGGCCGAAGCGAGTGGCTGATCCAGTTCTCATAGTGATAGAAATGGGCTTCGACGGCGAGCGCGTCGATTGGGCCCTGCATGCTACCAAGAATCGTGGCCTACAAGCGGCGATGGACCACCTCGTCGAGAACTCTGAGCGCCCGGTTGCCGACTACAAGAGCGCCGCCGCGTCTGGGGGTGGCAGTGGTGGTGGCGGCGGAGCGGGCACGGACGAGTACGATGCCGAAGACCAGGCTGCACTGGCTGACATGTACAACAAGAACGGCCAAGGGGCGCAGGACGACATGCTGGCGGGCGTGGGCGAGGCCAAGTCGATCAAGTGCAGCGACTGTGGAAAGATTCTCAAGAGTGCCGCTTTTGCCAGCTTCCACGCCGAGAAGAGCGGGCACACCAACTTTGAAGAGAGCACCGAGGAGATCAAGCCATTGACCGAAGAGGAAAAGAAGCAGCGGCTCCAAGAAAGTGAGTCCATCTCAGAGCAATTCAAGGAGGAAGAGGTGCACTATGCTGACGGACATGAACACACAGTGAGAGAGAAGCTGGCGCAGAAGAGGGCGACGCAAAGCAAAGAAGACGCGGAGGCGCAGCGAGAAAATGAAAAGATTCGGCGAAAGGCTGGCCAGGAGATGGGCGAGGCTCGTGAAGAGATGAAGAAGAAGGGTGGGTCCGCTTTCCTACTTACAATTACAAAAAGGATCGAGGCTCATTTCATCTAACTTCTCACACACAGAGGCGATGCGAGAAGCCGAGAAGAAGCGGCAGGAGAAGCAGGCTGATGTGAGGAGCGCCTTGCCTTTTCACCCCTTGATGTATTCCTCACCTTGTTCTGCCCCGTCACGTCCAGATCGAAGCAAAGAAGCGAGTCAAAGCCCAGATCGAAGCCGACAAACGTGAGCGGGCCGAAAAGGCTGCTCGAGAGAAGGCGCTGCGCGAGGGCCGACAGATTGAGACTGCTGCACCGCCGCCCGCTGCTTCGGCCGCTTCGTTGGCCTCTGCTGCCACGAACAGCAGCAACAGCAGCGAGGCCCGGCTCCGTGTTCGCGCGCCTGGAGGCATGTTCATGGGCACGCTCTCTGCCGATGCAACGCTGGCCGACCTCGAGTCGAAGATCCAAGCTGACGGAAAGGCCCAGGGAAGCCTCCAATTCAGCACCACGTTTCCCCGCAAGACCTTTGGCGCCGCCGACAGGACAAAAACGCTTAGGGAGCTGGGTTTGGTGCCCAACGCAGCGCTGGAGGCGAGCAATGCTTGAGTTGTTTCGTTCTCTTCTCTGGCATGATTCATTGGAACACTCCTCTGCGAACAGAGGGCAGTGCGATGTGATGAGCAGGAATAATAATACAATGATGTTCCGAACACAGTCTGATGTGTATGAGTGTGTGTTTTGTGTGCTGTTGTTGAAGAGATTTGATCTCTTGGGGACGCGCCTCTATGCGGCTTCCTTGACGCCTGTGGCAGATGCGTTGGCAGATGTGTGCAGACCCTTCTTTTCCTCGAGCCTCTTTGCCCTCCTGGCATTCCTCTCGCGCTCCAACCTCATCTTCTCCTCGATCTCCTCTTCTTCGCGCTGCAGCGCCCTGGCGACGCGGCTCTTTGATCGAATCTTTGCCCCGTAGGCCATGAGCAAAAAGGGGCAGATGCCCAAGACGGCCGCGATGGCGCCCAGGACCGTCGAAGCAATTGGCGGCGTCAGGTTGTGGTACATGGCTGCAAGACAAATGGTGAATTGGTGAGCGTGCTTGTCATCCAGAAGCAGGAGTGAGAAGAACCTACCGGGCGCAAAGAGCACAAAGGAACCAGCAAAGACATTTCGCCTGTTTGGAGGGTTGAGAGCTGATTAGAAGCAGCAAAAAAAAAGGGGGAGAAGCGGAGGAGCTGCTCACAACCAGGATTGTGCTGCCAGGCCTGACGAGCTATAACGAGCATAGCAGTCTGCAATGTACTGGAAGAGGAGAAGAATGCGCGTTGAGTCTCTTTCTCGCGAGCGCAAGCGAAGCGAAGCGGGACTCACGGTGAAAACAGCAAGGTAGATGGCGTATGTTGCGGCCAAAAAGATGATCAGACCAATGACGGGCCCCTGTGTGGAAGCAAGTCTTGAATGAGAACGAAGAATTTCGCCCGACAGCATAAGCATACTCACAACCGGACTGATGCCCGACCGACCGGTCCACGCGTAGATGAAGAAGCCGATGGGGCCCATGACAGCGCCAACACAGGCCCAGTAGAGCCTCGCCTCTGGCGCGGGCTTGTTTGGTGCAGCTCGAGCAACAGCACGGGCGTACAGCTTCTCTTGATGGAAGTTGCAGATCCCTGGCCGTAGCAGAAAGGAACCCGAGGTCAGCTATCGCCCATGGGAGAAGGAAGAGAATAGGGGGAGACCTGACTCACAGCCCAGGATGCCACCGCCGCCGATGGAAAGGAGCACAAGCGATTTTCTGGCGTTGCTCCAACCGTAGGCCTCAAAAACGATCGGAACTGACTGGAGCAAGAGGAAGACGCAACCCCAAAGAAAGCTGTTGGAGAGTGGGATTAGACAAGAAATTTTCGACACAAGGGCATGGGAACGAGACGCACCCAATCCAGAGGGAAAAGGCAGCGACGATGGGCTCGGTAAAGAGCCAGACAGCCGGTCTCGACAAGCTGATCTTGACGGCGGTCCAGAACGAAGTACGTTCATCGTCGGCCGAGCACCGGTGCAGCTTGCCCGTCTCCTTTGTCAATCGACGTGCCCTCCTGGAGAGGAGAACGGGGCCCCTTGTCTCGCGCAAGAAAATGACCATGAGGATAAAAGTGACGGCGCCAAGGATGCCCTGGAAGCCAAAGACCCATCGCCATGAGCCCTGATCCTTGAGGATGTAGGCAGCCGCGACGGGTCCGAGAGACTGGCCTATGTAAATGAGCACGCAGAAGGTTGACATGGGGAATCCACGACTGTCTGTCGCGTACACGTCCGAGACGGTGCCGCCGGTCATGGAGTTTCCGACACTCGCGAAGCATCCTTGGATCAGTCTGTTGTCGGGATGTGGCGTCAGCTCTGAGAAACTTTGCGTAAAAGTGAGAGGGAATGCCTCACCTCGAAATCAGAATGGCCTCGATATTGGGGGCAAGGGCTGCAGCTCGACGATCAGCTTGGTCTGAATCAGGGCAGAAGAAAACATATCTACTCACCCTGAGGGATCCACATAACAGCAAAGCCCAGTGCAGAGGCGAGAAAGATGGGCAACCGACCAAAGATCTCGGAGAGGGGCGCCAAGAGAAGCGGGGTAAAGGCGACACCAATGGAGAGGTAAAAGGTGTTGCCAAGGAGATACACCGTCGAAGAGGTGTGAAACTCGTCCATGACGAGCTGCTGGGTGCTGTTGTAGCTCGTGGCGGCGATGGCCGTTGTCATGGCAAAGAGGAAGGTGACAAGGATGGAGCGCAGTTTGCGGCCGCGGCTCCAGTTGGTGGGGTTGCCACAGTCTCCTTCGCTGTACTCTATGTAGGTTGCACCCGGCTCGCTCTTCGTCAAGGCCAAGCCAAGTGCGCATGACGGATAGTGGGCATCCTCTCGAGGGCTCACACAGCCCGTTAATTGCGCGCCATGACCTCCGTTGCCCCCGTGACTTCCCAGTCGAGTGGGGGAAGACGACGACGACGATCGTCCTGACGGCGGCTGAACGTGCGGCTCGTCGCGTACACCGTATGCTGGAGCCCTATGAGGCGCAAAGCCTCCAGAAGCCGCCACTGGGCCTGCTTCTCGTTCTTCAGTCATGACAATCCCCGATGATGGACGACGTAGGCGAGTCATAGGAAGGTTAGCGGCTATACCAACAAAAGTGCTCTAGAAATTTGGATTTGAAGAAAAAGAAGCCAAAATTTCATCCGGCAGCAGACGAGCAGAGCCGCCGAGGCAGGTTCCCTTCGGACTTGGGTCGGCCACACCAAGAGCTGTCCTAAAGCCGAAACCGCAAGATCTCGATTCCGATCTGAGGTAGGCTGCTATTTTTCTGATCCTTTGGCGCTCACGCATCCGAGCAAAAGACGCTCACTACCTTCAAGCAAATAGCATTTGACTTCAGGAACACCCCATCGAAGCAAGGCAACTCTACTCTTTTAATATCTCATTGCCCATTCTAAAATAGCAGAAGCATCCCCGTCGAGCCTTTTGCAGGCTTCATCAACGAAAGGAGATGAAGTGCTGCCGAAAAGGGTACTTCTTTTTTGTCGCTTTACACAACCGCCGTAAGCTTGGCGCGCGGCCCGCGTGAACCGCAATGACAAAGGCTGTACGTGGCCCCCTGTGTAGGTAGACTGAATCAAGTCGATGGGAGGTCGGGCCATCCCTTGAAATTCAGGCGGCGCCGCTATTCATGGCTAAGCCTCCCTTTGTCTGCCTGCTTTCTATAATTTATAAACAGGCTGACGGCGGCCATTGTCTGCCCAGCTTGTCAAACTCCCCAGTTCCCTCACCCCTGGAGGCCCTTTCCTCCTCTTCGTTCTCCACCTCCCAATTCACCCTCTTTACTCTCCTTCCCCCCTCTCCCCTCCCTTTTCCTCCCTCGTCGTGCACCTTGGTCTGGCCAGGCCCGAACGAAGGGACGACTTGAAACCAAAGCCATACGCACGACGACAACATTCATCGCACCACGCATACACACAAACGCACGCAACACGAGCACGCACACGCACACGACAATCTTCCTTTGTTTCCTCTTCCTCGACGACCTTTGTTCAATGATGGCCCTCTGCGCACGAAACGTCCTCGTATTTGCCACTCTGTATGCGTTGCTGGCAGCGCTCTTGGCTGGCACTGCTGACGCAAAAAGCAAGTGTGTCAAGCGTTCGGTGCCACACAAGAAGCTCGCAGCAAAGACACGGGTTTACGAGAGTGGATACAGCAGCCATGGTGACGAATCATTCGCGGATGTACAATCCAACAGCACGAAGAACAACCCTCAGACGCAGCAGCACGCCGCTCCATCGACCACTGTCCTTCGCAATGGCTACAAGCATGGTCTCGCCGGAGGCCAGAGCCTGAAATACTTTCAAGAATATATTGGATTTTGGGCCGACTGGGCACCAGAGCCTTTGTCTGGTGTGTGAAGCAGAAGATTGACAAGGAGAAGGGCGGCTGCTGACTCGCAAGACCTACATAATCAGACATCAAGACTAGTGTCCCGTACATGTCCATGTGTTGGGGACTGGGCAAGAGCGGTCATGATGATGACACCAAGCGCTTTGAGGCGTTCAAAAAGGTTCCACCCGGCAAGTACAAGGTGAGGAGCCTCGGCATGGCGCCTCAGCAATTAGCCAAGCTCACCATCATTATCTAAGATCGTTGCTGGCTTCAATGAGCCCGACTTTACGGGCGATGGTAGCAGCGGTCCCATCTCGCCCCCGGAGGCCGCCAAAGCATGGGAACAGTGGATTGCCCCCCACAAGCGCGCCGGATCCGTCCTCCTCTCACCTAGCTGCGCTCTCCAGCAAAACGAAAAGTGGATGGGGCCATTCCTCAAAGCTGTCACGACGCAACCCGACTACATCAATGTTCACATTTTCAAGGACAAGGCTGAAAAGATCAAAGAGACGCTCAACCACTTCCGAAGGTACGGCAAGAAGATGTGGATCACTGAGCGTGAGTTGGAAAGCGACCGTCCTTGTTGCTCGCTGTCCTGACAAGCGCCCTCTCTATAGTCGCCTGCACCAACTACGAAAATGGCCAGCACAAACGTTGCAGCCAGGACGAGACCAACGATTTTCTCAATGGTGTTGTCGAGATTCTTGAGAACGACCCCGACGTATTTGCCTACTCTTGGTCAGACGTGAGTGTGCCTCCGTCCACCAACTGTATAGTTTCTTACTCATACTCATGTTCATATTTCCCAGGCCGACAACGGTGAATCGTGCAAGCTCACCCAGGGCGACGATGGGGGAGCACTGACCAAGACTGGGCAGCTGCTCAAGGCCGCCTATTCACGTTTCGGCCACAACAAACGCGACCTCCCCAACAACTGAACTCCCCGTTCGGTCTTACGTTGACGTACTGGACAGTACGCTTTCTCTCCTTTCTCCCTCCTCTTTTGCACAGATGAATCGTCGATCGATTCTTTCGCTGTCCTGTACTTCCATTCACATTCCACACCTTGTGATCGTCAAGCATTGCAGGATCAATGTACGCTTTTCTTCATTACACCGTTTCTCGGTTTTCTGGACTACGACCAAATTAGAGACCAATTTTTGTTGAGATCCGTGTCAAGACCTGTGACGTTGAGAAGGTTCTTCGACTGATCAAAGTCGAAGCTGTCCACGTCCTTTTCGCCGATCTTTACAGTCTTTGGCTTCTCTTTGACACCCATAACGAGGACCTGTTGAAGCTTGCTGGCAATCGAGTAGTCTCCCTTGGCCGAGCCCTGGAGCGTGGACTTGGCCGCCGTAAAGGTCAGCTCCCTCGAGTCTGTGGGCCACATGGAAGTACCGTCATCGACGTAGGCATCGCCGCTCGCCTCGCCGTCCCTGTTGAGGTTGACCACGAGCCTGTACGGACTCTGAGACGTCTCCTTGACTGTGTATGCAGTCTTGGCGTAAGAGAGCATCGCGCTTCCCGGCCGCTGGTGGACATTGATCGTCGACAGAGGAGCATCGATTGTCGTGTTTTGATCCGGCTGCACATCCAGGGCCTCGTAGGTGAAGATGTTTCGCCACGATCCGCCTGCCTCTGGGAAGAGTGCCTTGACTGTCGTCACGTTGGGTTCCAAGACGGGCGAGACGAGGAGCCGGGGACCGAGCAGGTACTGTGTATCCGTCGCCTTGAGCTTCTCAAACAGGCGCGGGAACTCGTACCAAACGCTCTTGATCATGGGCGATCCGCGCTGGCTGGCCCGGGCGCGTGCCGTGTAAATTTCGGGGAGGAGCTCGAGACGCTTGTTGATTGCGATGCGCGAGGCGTTTGCGACGCTGTCCCAACGGAACGGCTCTTGCGAGATGGCGCCCTCGGTGTTGTGATTCCTGAAAAAGGGAGCAAAGGACGAGAGCATCATCCAGCGGTTGCACAGCTCCTCGTCGGTGTTGCCGTTGAAGCCGCACGTGTCGGCGCCGATCGTGGGGATGCCAAAGAGCTGGAATTGGAGCAGGCCCTGGATCTGCTTGGCCATGTACTGCCACTTGGAGTAGTTGTCACCCAGCCAGTGGCTCGCATATTGACCAGCGCCAGGATACTGAAAGAAGGAAATGAAAAGGAAAAGTCAGGTCCGAGAGGAGAATATCAGATGGCAAGGTCAACTGTACTCACCGTGCTTCGGCCGACGATGAATGGCCTCTCCTTTGGCTTGATCTTTCGCAGCGCGTTGTAAGTGTGAATCATGAGCATCGTTCCGTCAATGTTGTGCAGATCATAGAAGCTGCCGGCGACTGACTGAGCCTCCATGGAGACTGTCTTTTTGTTGAGGTTGTCAATCAGAGGACCTTCGCTCGACTTGATGCCATTGTGGATCGCATACGGCGGGTCGACGAGGTATCGCTGCGTTGCATTCTTGTAGTTCCAGTCGGGTGTCGAGTAGTGGAAGTCCGAAGCATTGAATGCCGCTGGCTCGTCCGCTCGCTTGCTCAAGGCGAGATCGACGACGGTGCGCTTCTGATTCTGCTGCTGACTAGACTGGGAGTAGGTGGAGGTGCCATTAATGGTGATGTTTCCCGAATTGCCGTAAGTGTTGTTGTCATAGCCTTCGGGCCAGCCATCGACGGAAGTAGCGGCGACATGCGCAGTGTTGCCTCCGCTGAGATCGTCGGCTCGACCACAAGACCCAATGCAGAAGGAGCTGGGCTCGTTCATGTCCTGCCAAATGCCCGAAAAGGCGAGCCGAGAAGACAGGTTGGCGTAGCTCTTGTACCACCATTCGTCGGCCTTGGGGTGGTGCTCATCGACAAAGTAGGTGTAGCCTGGCCAGACCTGGCCCACGTACGTCGTTCCATTGCTGTTCTTAAGGAAGACGTCCTGGGCGAGACCTCGGCTGCCTGGCTCGTAATCGTCTGTGTCATTCTGGGGCGCAGCTGGGATGGCACCATCGATGATAGGAATGTAGTGCTGGTCGGCTTTGTTGATCTCGTCGACAAATTGAGGAAGGTCATGGTAGCGTTCTGGGTCAATGGTAAAGTCGCGGAAGTCTTGAAGATAGTCGATGTCGCTCCAGAGAGTCTCGAGGGGAATGTCGGCGTCCTTCATGGCATCGTACACGTAGCGCATGTCCGACGTGTTTTTGTAGCCCCATCGGAGCATGTGGAAGCCAAAGGACCAGAGGGGCGTCATGACGGGCAGACCAACGTACTGGACGTACTGCTCCATGGCCGTCTGCATGCTATTGGTGCCTGCAGCAGCCGTCGAATTTGTTCCCTCTGATGCGACGCGAGCGACGAGGTCTTCTTCTTGCCCCGCAATGCTCCTCTTCTCCTCAGCGTCTCCACCATCATCAGAAGTTGACGAAGCGGAAGCAGGGGCATTGCCCGAGAAGAAACGGAAGTCGAGAGTGCCTCCGATGGCCCGATACTGGATGACGCCTCTGCGGAGGAGCACATCGAGCCCCGCCGTGTTCTGGTACGCCACCGCGTGCGCTCCCGTCTCGCTGATTTGAGCGTATGTGGGATGATAGCCATACATGTTGCTACCCAGGGGATCTCCTGCATCGAGAGTGTTAAAGGGCTGCAGCATGTCATCGGGATTGAGTCGCCAGGCAGCGTCTCCGATGCCACCCTCGGAGTACCGCTCTCCGAGACCGTAAAGGTTGGCGCCGACGGGCAGCGCGCTCGACATCTGCAGGTACTGATTTTCGAAAATCATTTTTTGGTTCGGCATCGCCGTCGTGTTCCTCCTAGTGTCGCTGTGTGCGCTAGCATTCATGGGCTGGTCGTACGTCGGGATGTTGGCTGGTCTCGTATCGAAGAGGGCGACCTGCGAACCCTTGCGCGTAATCCAGAACGCGAAGGGGCTTTCCTCGTGGTGGAATTCGAGATCCGAGGTCTGTGCGGTGGCGCCGTCTGTGACATTGGCCGGGTCTGACGAAGGTCGCTGCATGATGAGATTGTCTGGCAGCTGGTACTGCTTCCGGTCCGTGTCGTAGATGTGGACGTGGAGCTGGTGCGTCTTTTCGTACACGACGGCCAGTGTGAGATCGGCAATATCTTTACCATAGGCATTGCATGGCTGGCCAGCAAGCGTGAGGGGCACCGTGAAGCCAGACTTGTGCTCTGACTTGGGACCCGCCACCTTGTAGCCCGGGCAGTCTTTCGTCGAGAAGCTCGGCTTGACACCAACGTCGTCGCCTTCCTTTCTCGCTTCCAAAGGCGCAGCAAGGACTGTCCCTGCCGCCAGGAGAAGACCAAGGAGGAATCTCATCTCTGAGAAAGCGTCGGTCGGGGTGAAGGGGAGAAGGGGGAAGAGCGGGAGAGAAGGGGTGAAGGAAGGTAAGTCAGGAGAGGAACTGTGCAGGCCAGGCTTTTATAGCTTTTCTTCAACGGTGAATTTCCAGTGTTTCTTCTTCCCCCTCCTGAGATTCCCCGGCGGGTGTACGGACCCCCGCACATTGTCTTTCGGCATGCCGGTGTCCAGAAATCGCCGACAGTTCGTCTGGTGCCTCCCTCCTCTCGGATCAGGCTCGCCTTCTGTGGGGAACACTGGCAGGAAGACGCTGCCGCTTCTCTAATGTGGAGAAGATTCAAGCGGGGGAACCTGAAGGTCCCAGTTCTTCCGGAGCTAAAAAAAGTTAGACGCTAGCGCGCATCCCGACCGACGCAGCACCGAGAGCAGCAGCTAGTAGTAAGTAGTAGTCGCGCAGCACCAGTGGCAAAGACCGAGCAAGCAGTTACGTTCCAAACCTCAGAGAGGATTGATTCGACAAGAGTGCATCGATGAGGGGGACAGACATGCCGGGGTGGTATTACAAATGGCCATCTCTATCTTTTCTCTGCATCTACTTCTGGCTGCTTTTCCTCGCTCAAAGAGCGAGCAATTGTCCCAACAGGACGAGGTGGTATGCGTCAGTGTAAAAGGCGCCTCTGGGGACCTACGGGCTTACTGCAGCATCGAGGGCAAGCGCATTGTCAATGGACCTTCGGCCTGCGGAGATCCTGATTGGTTGAAAAGGCCTGCTCCAGAGTCAATTAGGCCGATCGAGTCGACATACCTTTGGCTTCACTCCTTTGAAGCAGCGGCCTTCTTCTTGGTCTTCTTTACCGGTCTGCTTGTCGAGGATGGCGCCTCCACGGCCTGTCGTAGGCCAGGAAAGCGTGAAAAAGGTGATTCGTAAGCCGGTAGCGCAGAAAGCTGCATTCAGTTGAGCCGCAAGGATTCATCGAGCAGGGGTCAGCAACACAACACTGCACCGGCGAGGCACGTTGCCACGCCTGCAAATCGAACCCACCTCCGAGTCGCCATTGTCCTGAACCAACTGCTGTGCAAAAGGTCGCCACGTGGTCAATTGCATCGTGCTTGGGGGGAAAACCCGAAAGAACCACTCACGCCGTCTTCCTCCATGTCATTCTCCTGAAGCGGCTGATCGGAGGCCTTGCGCTTCTTATGGTCATCATTTCTTGCCTGTTCTTCGACAGCCTTGCGTGCCATGCTCGCCACAGTGCTTGCCTTGGCGGGCACCTTGCTGCCTCTCGCTTCTGCTTGCCGGATGCGCTGCATTAGCTCCTGGATTGCTCTCTCCTTCTCGGCAAGCTCCGTGACGGCTTCCGTCAAACGTGTATCGTCGTGTTGTGATTGCTGCTGCTGCTGTGGTGCCTTAGCAGGCCTGTCTCGCTCTTTGTCCGTCCTAAAGAGCTCAAGAAACTCCGAGTCAGTCTTTGACTGCATTTGTCTCGCATGCAATTGGCGCTCAGTTTCTGGCCCAGCATCAGCGTCCTTGTCTTCGTCATCAGACCAGTCAAATTTGACGTAGTTGTGTGAGGAAAGAAAGGGCGCGGGTGGTGCTGGTGGCGGCTGCCGCGCGGCATGGCTTCGCGACGCCTTGTCGATCAGATCAGCTGCGACCGGTCGACGATTGCGGTAGCTCGAGCTAGGACCGGGTAAAGAAGGGGCAGTGGAGGGGAAGGTTGCGCTTCTGGGCGTTTGGAGGGACGGCAAGGGCGCGGAGTAGTCGACGTCGCCCGACGGTGCCCAATCGTCGTCGGCATATGAGACGCGCAAGCGCTCGTTGGCAACGTCACTGCTACTACCACCGCTGCGATGACCATTACGGCTGGTCGATGCAGCCTCGTGCGCAGCAGCGGCCAGGTCGTCATCATCTAAGACAATGACGTCGTAGTGGTCGCCCGGCTCAGGCGCATCGACATCGTGATAGATCGGTCTCGGTCGCTTGGGTGCGCCCTCTGGCTCAAGAGGCGCCCTGTTGCCCTCCTGCTGGTATCCTTCATAATTTTGGCCATTGTCCACGGCTTGTCCATTGTCTGCAACTGTTCGTGTCACTGCTGATGCTTGGGCTGGCGGCGGTTGAGCGGTTACAGCAGTGGCGGAGAGGTGAGAGCTGGTCTTTGAAGAAGTATTTGCAGGTTTGCTTCTCTTCATGCTCGCCAGCGCCTTTGCTCGCATGGCCTTGACGTCTAGATCGTCCGTGCTCGAGGTTTGGGGTACATGTATCGGTGCCGAGTTTGGAGCAGATGCATCGTTTTCGAGCAGACCAATGGGATTCCCACTTGAGCCAGCACTCTCCCGAGCCGCCTTCATTGTGGCTCTCGCCTTCCGGGCTAGCTCTGCTACCTCCAGGTCGCCGGAAGTGTCGCGCTCGACATCGTTTGAAGAAGACTGGGCAGCGGGTCGTGCGGCCTGTTGCTCCTCGATCTGTCTCGCCCTTTTGCTCTTCTTCTTCTTTTTTCTCTTGACGGAAGAATCATCCGGAGTTTCTCGGTTTCCAAGAGACGGCTGAGATGAAAAGGGGATCCCGAGGGCTCGGCAGCAGGAATCCACCACCTGAGCATTGACGCCCCTTTCGACGAGGACGCTGGGCGACATGCCGTACGAGTGGAGCTCCTCGACGAGCTTGCATGCCTCGTTCCAGTCTTGCGTCGTCCCTATGACGGGTTGATGCAGGAAAAAAAGGGGTAGGATGAGCACGAGAGGGAAGCAGGAAAGAGCCGAGGCATGTGCCTACTCACAGGGCGCACCAGTGCTTGGCGCCGCGCTGCCGTACAGTGGCTGTGACGACGCAGTGATCGACGTGTGCGGATACGGCAGGGTCATAGACGAGGACGACGGTTCACCATAGTCCAAGTCTATGACGGGAGCCTGTTGGGCCGCGTCATCGAGGGACGGCATCCTGCACACAGGCAAGGCCAGATAGAGCAGCAGTGATCGGAGGTTTTAACGGATCTGACAGAGCGAACCAAGTTTCTTTCTCCCTTTGTTACTCCACCGAGCCCAAAAGACACGTGGATTCTAAAGCGTGTGGCCAACCTCATCAATGTCGTGGCCGCCACTTGACCTATTCAATATTGCAATATGGGGAGATGTCTTGAGCAGAAGGGCGGTACTCACTTACATGACGATAGCAGTACAGAACGACATGAGATGATAACTCTGGCTACACTGCTGGTCCATGGCATTGAAACAACGCAAGCGAAGCTGCAGGAGTAGCACGTAGAGCTTGGAGCAAATGAAAAGCAACGCGCAGATGAGAGATGACGCCGGTCGCATTCTCGACCGTTTCAGAGCCTTTTTTCATGCAACTTGCATCTTGTCTCTCTTTAGCAAAAGGGGCAGTATTCTTGAGAAGTTATGGCCGCTTCTACTTCTCCTTCTCGACCTACTGATCCTCACTGCAACCACATCCCCTTCGGTCATGAACCTCCTTGGCGATAATTCCGACCAGATCATCGCCCTTCGCCATGCCCAGCGAGCCGAAGAGAAAGGAAGCGAGCAGAAGAGCCGTTCGCTTTGTCTCTGCTTTGATGGAACTGGTGATCAATTTGACGATGACATCTCCAATGTGGTCAGGTCTGTGCAGCTTCACTCCTCGTTTCTATCTTCTCGAAGCTAACCCAGCATTACGGCACAGGCTCTTTTCAGCTCTCGAAAAGGGAAACCCCGAAGAGCAGCTCGTCTTTTATCAGCCCGGAATCGGTACATACCTCGACTCAAGGACAAGCTTTTTGAGCCCAACGGTGGCAAAGTTGCTCGACATGGCCATTGGCTCCTCACTGGAGCATCACGTTCACGAGGGCTATGCCTTCCTCCAGCAGAATTGTGAGCCTGGTCTTTTCCTCTGTCCATTCTTTCAGAGGTCAAGACAAAGGGACTAAGCAGGACTTTAGACCGAAAGAACGACAGGATCTGTCTCTTCGGCTTCTCTCGTGGGGTGAGTCTTCTCTCCTCTAGGTAAATGCTTGTTAACGCTGTGACTGACCTTCTCTCCAGGCGTGAGTAACGTTTCTGACACTCTCTTTAACACCTGACTGATCAGTCCGCACCAGCTACACCTGTCGCGCTCTGGCCGGCATGCTCTACAAAGTCGGCCTCTTGCCACCCAACAATGAAAGCCAGATCGCCTTTGCTTACAACTTCTTTAAAGATAATTCAGACAAAGGTTGGGACATGAGGTAGGTCCAGCCCCATGCATTGGCCAAGCTCCCTTCTTGACTAACATAGCCGATGGCAATGGCAGTGCTGAATTCAAGAAGGCTTTTTCGATCCCCGTCAAGATCCACTTCATGGGATGCTGGTTGGTCGAGAGCTTGTTGTCCCACCTCTCCGTGCAGCTCATCGTACTCTTTGCTCATCAGGGACAGCGTAGCCAGCGTAGGAGGCCTGATTCCCAGGTAAATAGAGCGGTGCGAGCTGTCAAGTGACAACTGACAAGAGTGTGTTCGACAGATCGCTGCCGTTCGATGAGGAAGGTAACGTGGCAGTGCGCCACTTTCGCCACGCGCTCAGCCTCGACGAACGCCGTGCCAAATTCAAGCCCAACGTCTGGCACCGCAAAGCGGACGCAGACGAGAAAGAGGAGAAGCTCAAACGAGCACAAACTGCCGATTTGATTCTCGAACCGCTCCAAAAAGCCGGTCACAGCCTCGTGGAGAGCCCCGAAGCGCTTGTGACATCGCACATCGACTCTGAAGAAACCAACACGGGTAAGAGTCGCAAGGATTCAGCAACTGCCTCTGAGGTCAAACATGGCGGTCTCTCTGCCTCGGCCTCCGGAACCTTGCACAGCCCTCCCGCTTCTGGTGTTAATGAGCTCAGGCGTCGAGCCTCGCATATCGAGAAGCCCTCGCCCTCCCGTTCCAACCATGAACTTGACCGAGCCTTCACTAGCCCTGCTATGTACGCAACGTTCTTCAAGAAGGACTCTTTCCACGAGAAAAGGAAAATGGAACGCAAAGAGACGGCAATCCATATGGAGCGCTTCCAAGAGCTTGACAGGACCTTCTACGGCGACGACGCTGTCCCGACCGACATTCTGGAGGTAGCTTTCTTCACTTGGCTCTTCCCATTCCCCACATAGCTCTTGCCTGACTGCCCGATAACTTCAGGTCTGGTTTTCGGGTTCCCACAGCGATGTCGGCGGAGGTGCAGTCAAGAACAACCAGCGGAATGCTCTCCATCGCATTCCACTACGATGGATGATCCGTCAGGTAGGCGCCTCAAAACTCAACACTTTCAACTCATTCCTACCATCATTTGACACCAAAAGAGGCATCTCTATGCCAGACATTTCTATGTGACTCAGGCATCATCTACAGCAAATCTCTACTCAAGGAATTTGGGCTGGCCGTGGAAAGCCTCTCGCCCCAATATGTCTTTGTGAGCGGAAGTGGTCCTTATTCAATCTTGGCTAGAACTGACATCAACATCGGTCCAGCTTGAGGATCTCGTCACATCGCAACAATCTTGCAGTAATTGACCATACTCTCACGAATGCCATGAAGTCTAATTACTGATGACCCTGCCATAACTTCAGATACGATGGGCCTCGACTTCCGCCCGCAAACTTCTCCGAAGGGCAACGTACGTGCGACCGACGATCGCTATCGAAACAAAGGCTTCTTTGACAAGGCACCCTTCAGGACCGAAGACCTTGAGCATTTCGTCAAGATGGTCAAGTCGCCCTCGTATCTCCCAGGCGCTGAGACGATCTCATCGACGTCGACATCAGGCCTTCTCGCCGCTGTGCAGGCGGAGCTCATCGAAGACTTCAGTGATTTGCAGAACCATGTCAACGATGCCCTCGTCAAACAGAAGCTCTGGTGGATCCTCGAATTCATTCCTACCCACGTTCGCGTGCTTGGAGAGGACGTAAGTGGACTGCTTCTGCATTGTTAAGACTGGAAACATGGCTACTAATAGGGCTTTGACGACAGGGCAAGTGGAAGAACCGCTTCATTGCAAATCTCGGCCGCTACCGCGACGTGCGCGGCATGGCTGTGAGTTCCACATAGCACCGCTGTACCCTCACTCCTTTACTAATCGCCGTCGCAGCCAAAGTGCCACTGGACGGCAAAGGAGCGCGAGCGTCTGCTGGAGTACAAGGTCCAGGTGACTAAGAAGCAAGGCGCGGAGTGGGACGTTGTCTACTAGAACATTATTGAAGTCCATCAGAAAAGGCACATAAGACAGAACCGAATTGTCAGAAGCACAAAGGAAGTGCCTTCTTGGATGAAATTGAAATCAATGAGACCTTTGAGAGTGTAATCGTGAATGAAACGCAACTGAGAAAGCGCAATGACTTTCGGTCACAAGGGCGGAGATCAATGTTATCGTGTCAATGGACCTGACTCAAAATGACTGTGACGGGACCTCTGAGGGAGACGAATGACGGGCATAAGCATTTGCACGGCCGATTATGCTCTACCTGACTTACTTGAAGCATCGGCCACCGCTCTGGTAGAGGACTTGGGCTGAAAGCTCAGGCCCGTTGAGGCGCATCGCCAGCTGGATGTCGGCGTGGTAGCTGGATCCCTGGGGCGTGACCTGCATGGGAAGCAAGCCACGGAACACATTCATGTCGACGCGGAACCGTGCAAGCTCCTCGCTGTGGTCTGATATTAGCCCTTGCGAATCCTCTGAAGTGCGCTACTGCAGACTCACAATCCCGGTTCATCGACAAATTCAGGGGGCTCAGCCTCTTCACCTCTGTACACGAAGAGCCCAATGTCTTTGATCAGACTCTGATCGGTCCTCCAGGCGAGTTGGAAGCGCTCGATGTGCTCGTCGTCCTGATGTCCCATGTAACCCCTGCTCATAACGACGCCGAAACTACCGGGCAAGCGTGTCCTTCCGTCTTTTCCCACAAAGCGTTGGTCGAAACGGGCGATGTGCGATGTCTCATCGGGCCGGTACAGAGTGCTGCAGCGAATGCCATAGTGGAGCTTTGCAACCCGCTTTTCGACGACGCCCTCCATGAGCCAGGCCACTGCGCCTGAAGCGACTGCTTTCGAGCTGAGTAATGCATGGAACCACCGTCAGGACGATACCGCCGATGAAGACCAAGGAATTCGGCACTTACGTCACCTCGTCTGGCTTGCAGAGAATGACGAGGTCTCCGAGCCTCTCTTGCAGCTCGTTCCGGAAATAGTTGGACTCGGAGAAGCCACCAACCATGGCGATTGTCTTTTTGATTATGTCTATCAGTCTGAGTGCCGGAACTCGTGCCTTTCCCTAACCTATAGACTCACGATGCAATTTTGACCGAGCGCATAGACTCTCTCACGTAGACTCCTCTCTGTTTGTCGAACGCAAGGCTCAAAGAGCGCCGCCACTTGCTTTCTGCTCGATTTGTACATCAGCTCAAGGCCCAAGCCAAAAATGACACTCATCCGCATCTCACCCTGAAAAGACGAGCTTGCCCTTTCGGATACCTAGGGCCTCGACATTGACATTGCGGCTGGCAAGTGCGAGGTGGTATTCCTCAGACGGGTCCGAAAAAGCTTCTTTGATAGTCGTGCTGAATCTCGCTTGGAGATCATCGAGGTCCTCCTTGTTGTCCCATTCCGTCCCAGCTAGCCGTTCTTTGTGGAGCGAATCATCAGCTCGGGAAGTGACTTATGATCGCGAGACTCTCACTTTGTATTGACGATCGAGCTCGTCGATCGATTGTCGTTGCGCCAGCTAGGAGGCCTGCGCGAAAAAGGAGGTATCGCGTATCAGACTCAGCTTATCGCTCGCTGCATGAGTGGTGAACAACCTACATTCGCTTGGCGATGTCTCCACAAGAGACAAAGTAGGGCTGGTGCTCTCAACCCTGTACGAGCTGATGTCAATCGTTCCCCCTCCAGCATCACAAACAATGAGGTGTTGTCCCTCCTGCTGTTGTGATAAAGAGACATTCCTCATCAGTACTCAGTGTTCGAGGAGAAACCTTTCGAGGATATGTTTGCTTACCTCGAGCCAATTGCTTGATGAGTCGCTCTGCGCACAGAAGTTGATACTCGCTTCCGCTTCGCTGTATGCGCACGGATTCGGTATGTTCAGCGACGGCAAGCAGACAGAAGCGCAGACCGACGGTAGACACCTACGTCACGAAAACAACGAGGTTGGCGCTTTCGCGACTGACGAGTCCTGCTGTGATGCAAGCCTCGCGTAGCATTTGTTGCTGTGGCAATTCCCATCCATTCGGTACGGCTGTGATATACGAAATGTCAGCTAAGGTGTCCACCATCTTGGCACGAAGCTGTACCAACTTATGACGTATCTGGTTCTCGCTGCCAAAGACTCCAGCAGCGCCGCTCCATTGGGAAGTCGCGAGACAATTTGGGTCTAGAATAAGTTGTAAGTCACACCGACGGAAATGTGGCATTCGAGACACAGAAACCCACTCCAACGCAAGAAACGATGTACGACAGAAAGTGTGCCGCGACCTCTTCTGCACGTATGCCAAAAGGTAGCGGATTCATTATTGGATGGCCTTTGGTGTCTTCGTCGCTACGAATTCGACCGAGCTCGATGTGGGTCGGCTTGAGCGACATTTTCCACCAGCGGGCTACCGCACCACCTTCTTCGAGTACTCGCGAGGCAGCTGGCGAGCCTTCCGCAGCTTCGGCGCCATAAAGAGAAGGCACGCCTCGAGCATCGTACAGCACGAGACTGGGCACCTTGTTGTTCGAAGTAGACTGTCCAGGGTAACATTTGACGTCTTCTATCCGGGGCTTCTTGCCAGGTCTTAGTAGGCAGTAAGATGCGCCACTGTATGTCGTACCCAGATCCACAGCAATGATAAGTTCTTCTTCTCCCGTGTGCACTGTCCATTCCCCACCGATCCTCCGCAACCGTGTTCCTGAGGAGCTGCTGACCGTTGCTCCACCACCGCTCTCGAGGGAAGACCGAAGACTGCCTCTCTTTCTGTTTTCTTCAAATGAGCTCTCTTGCTCCAGCGAGCCTTGCGCAGATATCCTCGAGCGAGGTGAGTCCCTCGAAGGAACAGGTATGACCGTGGCCCCAGGCTTCGGAGACTTCGACTTGAACCGTCCAGGGGTCGAAGAGCTCCGCATTCTTCCATCGCTCGTTCTGGGCCGTTGCTTTGCGATGGCAAGCGGGAATGACGGTGACGAAGGAAGCGGAGGCATCTGTTGTTGCATGGCAAAGGACGAGCTGAAAGAACGATGGGAAGATGCCGAAGAAGGACGTCTCTTGGCCTTGAGCTCATCTTGCCGGACATTCAATTTGCTCCTGGGGCTTCCATTTCCGAGTGGTTGAGGAATGCCCTCGACCCTACCATGATCTTGATCGAATCCTCTGACTGGCACAGGTGGACAGCTTGCAGGCGTTAGTGGCAGTGAAGGCGATGACGCCGACACAGGTGGCGACGAGACGCTGTCTTTGTCGGACGACGCGAAACGCCTTCCCAGTTTGAATTTCATCCTCGCCCAAGTCGATCAGCGATGTCGACCGGGGTTGTGGTGGTCAAAAGGGAGAAAAGCAGGTCGTGAGATCGCACAGTGCTCCATGAAACGACCCCGCGAGTCAGATCGTTACCCTAGTCTCGGACATAGGCCGCCAAGGCGCTGCAATTAGCGGTCCCGTCTGTCAGCTTAGAAAAGCGCAGGAATCCATTTGGTTAGTCGATAGGTACTGGCGCGCGGAGCGACAAATTACCGCCAATCGACCGACAGCCGGTAACGTCTATTGTAAACTTTGCCGATGTGCCACTTTTCTATGCACGTATCTTACGTCTTGACAAGCTGCTGAGGCTGCAGAGCTATGTTTGATACGACGCTAGCTATGTTACTACGTTACTACTGTAATCTTTACATATTGGAATGGATCGGGAGGCAGTGCTTTGGAGGCAGATCTGCGCTGTCATGCGCATACGCATGAAACATTCTGAAAACAAATCGCCATAAACGGCAACCAATAGTAGTAGTCATGTTTCTCTTCAGCGGGTCCAAGCAATGTCATTTCAAGCTAATTAAGGGTTATCATCCTCGCCGTGGGGGAAAACTTAGTTGCTGCCTATCGAATGATGTCACTGGCGAGACGAGGCAAGCATAATTCAAGCTGTTGAGCACGGCTCTTAGTCTAATGCGAAACAGAGGCTCGACAGACAATGTTCCGAGAAGGAAAATTTGCATAAATCACCCACCCCTCGAGACTGCGAGAGTTGCAAGACAACTTCAACAGTACAGATCTTGTTTCCCGCACTGTAAGATAGGGGGCCGGGTGGCATGAGAAACATTTTAAAGAAGGCGATGGCACACGGCCCCCTATCTTACAGCGCAGGAAGCAAGATTCGTACGGACTTGTGAGGTCGACGTACAGTATTTCGACCTGTCATCTTCCTTTCGCCCGGTATCCATTTTTTCAAACCATGACCGCTTGGGAAACGGTTCTACACTATAGGTCTAGATCTTTGTGTACTGTATATATGAGTTGTGTGAGAGCATGACACTGTTCACGTTCAAAGCACGGAGTCCGGGAGATAGAGGAGTTGTGAAAGAAGAGAAAGAAAAAGCGGAGGAAGCATGAAGGAGGGGTTCTAGCGTAGAAACAAAACAACTTAGACCATGATCTTGGACTTGACCTTGCTCTAATGGAAACAGTATGAATGTGAGCTTGGCACGCAAAGGAGAAATTAGGAACGATCTTACTAACCAAGATAGAAGATTTGCGCCTGGGCTCCTCTTGAGGAGCAGAATCCTTCTTCGTCGAGGGAGCATTGGCCTTTGTCTGGCCGTTTTGCGCAGGCTTGGGTGCGACGGCTTCTCCATTCGCGGCGGCAGCAGCGTCACCAGGCGTCTCGGGAGCGTCTTTGAACTCACCCGCGCCTGAATGGTTTGTTGATGACGCCGCGGCGGCACCTCCGGCGGCAGCAGCGCCGCCAGCTGCAGCAGCACCGTTGGCAGCAGCAGCGCCTTTGTCGTTGGTCGACGAGTCGGCCGCATTCTCTGTGTTGTTGTCGCCCGTCGCCTCTTGTTCAGGTGCCGGCTGAGTAATTTCTTCTCCCTTTTGGCTATCCTTGCCTCCGAACTGCGAAAGCGAGGCAAGTGCCTTCTTTTGCACCTCTGGACTGTTGTCGTTGACACGCCAGTCGCCCCAGGTACCGTTCTTGAGCATGTCTGCGGTCTTCGCCTCTGCCTCCTGCGTCGATGAGCCATCAGCAATTTCGGCGAGCTCTCGCTCAATCGACTTGCGGCTCGACCTGTGACCGAGGACTTGGCGGATCGTTTCTCCATCGAGTACGTAGTCGAAAGAGCACATTCCCTGGTGCTTGGCTGGGATCGTGCCGTCGCGCTGATACTGGTTCCGCCCTCGGTAGTAGGGGTCGATTTCGTAGCTCGAGAGCCTCAGCTTCTTGATCAGGACCTTCCTTTGTTCTGTCAAGCTTTCGTCCTTGCCTCCAGACTTGCACCATTCGCGCGTGACGCGCTCATACTCGTTCGTGATGGCTCGGTGCCTCTGCCACCTCTTGTCCTTTTCTTCCTCATCATCGGTCAATGCATTTTCGCCATTCTGTGGCTCCACAAATTTGAACTCGGCCTTAGAATCGCCACCACAGTACTTAATGATACGCTCGGCCGGCACGTCGTGCGTGGTGTCCTTTGGTCCTTCGATGAAGACAATTTTGCTGTGAAGGCAAAGTCAGCTTCCACTGCTATCTCATCCTCTCATCTCTGCAAACCCTCACTTTCGCACGACAGGGTCCAGGAAGTTCTTGACGCCGCGCCAGAAGCCCCAGAAGATCAGGGGCGCATTCGAGACGTACATCGTTCCCAGCGATTCGGGATAGTACGATTCAAGCACCTTGACGAGGTAGATGAGGTTGACGACGTCCATTTGCTTGATACCGAAGCCCTTGAGGTCGAAGAAAATGGTGGCTCTGTATGACGAACGCATGAGAAATATGAAATGCAGGTGTGCAAAGCCCGATCGCCAACTCACTTGTCATTGGGAGGGCAAATGAGAGTACGGAAAGTCTCCATCTGACTGTATGAATGTCAAGGCGCGTCAGAAAATCGGGTCGAGACTTCTTCGGGGACGAGCACACTCACGTCACAATGAACTTTTGCATCGAAGCGGCAGGCTGTCCCCAGATGCTGTGGTGCTTCATAATGACGTAACAGATGGGCTGACCTTTCAAGGTGAAGCCGTATGAGAAGACCTTGCCAGATTTCTGCTGGTCGATGAACTTGGGAATCTCTTCGGCGTTCGTGAGGTCTCCCTTGATAACGAGGCTATCGACATCGGTGTCGAGGCGCCACTTGAGGCAGGTCGCCATCATGGCCAGACCTCGGTCGACGTCCCACTGTCAAATCCATCAGCATCTCACTTGGCCGCGAAAGGGGTCCTTGCAAATGGCAATGTACTTACCTTTCGGGCTCGGATGAAACGGAGCATGTTGCCATCAGGGTCATCGCCCTTGTTAAAGCTCCACCAAGAGTCTCTGAGCGCCTCTGGACCATAGGCCCGAAGTAGGTCGCTTGAGAAAGAGCAGCAAATTTGGTTTCAGCAAGGTCTCATGTCTATCCAGAGACGGAGACGAGGACTCACGTCATGCCCTGTTGCTCCGACATCTTCTTGGCCTCGTCTTTGGCCTTGTCATCCTCAGGAATTCCGCTCTTCTTGAGATCTTTGCCGTTGCCGCCGGCCTCAAAGCCCTCGAATTTGCCTTCACCTTTCTTGGCCGAGCCTGCATCCAGAAAGATCAGCGGGCTGCCCTTGGACTCTCTAGGGATGTGAACGATTTCTCACCTTCGGCTCGGTCACAGATGTCAAAGAATGATTCCCACATCTTGACGAGAGCTTTCTGCTGCTCATCATTGAGGTTGCCTGAATCGCAATGCCCACATTGTCAACGCGATAGGCCTGAATGCAATCATGTGGAGGAAAGACTCACCGACGTAGCCCTCGGCTACCTCGTACTCATCTGGTCCGATCTCGCGCACGTTATCGTCGTTTGCCATTGTCGTCTTGTTCAGAAAGAGGGTGGTGGGTTTGGGTGAGATCAGGAAAGTTTACGGAAGGTAAAGGGGAAGAGGGAGAGGGGAGGATGTGTGCGCGACAGGAAGACTTATATTTGTCGTCACCCACAATCGATGCGAAACGAGAGGACGAGAATTTCTCAGGCAGCTGGGAGCTGCATTCCATATATTTAATATGAAAATAGACGATGATGCATGCATGTCTTGTACGCACGGTGGCCAACCTGCTCGACCTTGACTAGAAGTAAAGATATGGGATAGCTTAGTTATGTAGCAGTGTGAGGCTCGTTTGCAACGAATACCAGGAAGATTAGGACAGCCCCCACATCCGACTCTACCCCGCATATCAAAATTAATCCATTTAGTGCTAAGATATCGGCACTCTAGCCTGCTTTGCGGTCTTGTGTCATTGCCTCGGCCATCCATCTCTACAAGTTGACCCCCTCGGCCATCCATCGATCTACATGACCGAAGGCCTTCGCCAGGCCGAGGCTGCACAACCGCTGGTTGCCTGTGGTAGATCTTAGGTGCCTCACTCAACTAACTAGTCGGCGAGGCGGCCCTTACGCGCGTAAAAGATGTCGGGACCGAACAGGCCCTGAAAATACTACTCTCTGATCGCGTGCCTGTCAGGTGCGGGGATTGGAATTGGACCAAGAGATAGGTGGTTCCCTTGCTCGACCAAGCATGCGTTCGAGTGCGACCTTCCTCGTTCCTTGCTTGACCCGGATTTGAAGCAAAGGCTCAAGAGCTCATGCTTGGGAGTAATCAAGAAGTAAAAGTAAAAAATAAAAAATGGTTTCAATGCTTGCGAGACAGAACCGCGATTTAAGGGTAGAGGCCTAAGCCGACCCGCCAGCCTACAGATAACCCCCGAGTTACGTGGCGAGGAGGCTGAGGGAGAGCACTGCAGTGTTGGCCACTCTGGTGCAAATCCTTTTTGCAAAGGCTTTGAGGCTCCCTCATTTCAGGCGCGTCTGCCCGGCCCTTGCGAGCTGAACAGAAGGCGCGCCACCCTCCTCGAACTCGGGGCTTTGAAGACTCCAAGGGCTCGCCGGAACTGGGCATTGATTCCAAAGAACCCGTTTCCAGGAAATGAAACCGTTGGTCTACGCGACCAGCGCATTCTAAACACGTGTTTTATAATTGTAAATATTCTGCGTTTCCAAGCACGAATACTCGTAGTTTTTTTTTGTTTTTTGGGTGGAGGCAGGACTTTTTCCTTTTTCCAAAGAAGACGTAGGCTTGTGAACTCTTCCATCAACATGAGCCTGGCCGAAAAGGAGGAGACACCTCGCTTTCGCAGCGAGATCTACCTGATCGACTCGGAGGCAGCGGAAGCACCCTTCAACCGCTTGTCGGGACCAAAACCGACATTGGTCGAGGCTGGCGCGCTCTTGGAGGCTTTCTTCGAAAGCTGCTGCGCATCGATCCAGGATGGCTACATCTGGCAACGCGAGCGTCCGCGAGTGGCGATAGGCGACACCACCAACAGGCAGCTCATTGTGTCGATGCGGCATGGCGGGAGTATCGAGGACGAGTGGCTCGCTGTCCATCTGATTCTTCTCGCCACGTCGTCAGACAAGCTGCAGACGCAGATGGGCCAAGGTGCGAAGCTGGTCGCTAATGTGCGCGACGAGGACGGCCAGATGCTCCTCATCGAAGGTGCCGATGCCTTGCCTGACTGGATTCAGCCCTCCAATGCCGAGGGCCGGCTCTGGATAGCCGACGGCTGCTTCCACCTCATCTCTCCTGACATTCACCCTGGCGATGCGGAACCGAGCAGCAGCGATGGCGACGTCCATCTGGATGACGTGAAGCCCCTTCGAACAGCGACAGCACTGCAGCTAGTCATGGCCCAAGAGATCAAGAGTTTGGCTTCTCAAGAGTTCAGGGACGCCGTCGTGGAGGCAAGGCTGCCGACATATCCTTCCCTCGATTGGGCTCGCGACGTCCAGCACACGACACTCGCCTATCTTCCCATTGGAGCGGCCGCGCTCCTTCATCGTCACCCTCAGCTCATGTCGGACGCTGCGGAAGCATTCGATGGTCGGGAAGGTCCTGGTGATGCAAGACGGCTGCGTGAGATGCACTCCTTTGGGCCAAGCCAAGATGCAAAGCCGACGAAGCCTGCCACCCGTCTGGTCAAAGTCCGGCTCCCACGACGCTTGTACGCCACCTTGCTGGCTCAGCGCTACTTTCCACCCAAGCCATTCGGGGAAAAATGGCGCCAGGTGGTGGGAAGATGGTGGGAGCTGATGGAGCTGGAGATGAAGGGTCGTGGGCCACAGCAGCAGCGCGAGGGGCAGGAAGGCAATGACGAGGAACAGGAGGAACAGCGCAGGCTCGTCGAACGCGAGAAAGACGACGGAAGACGGTGGGATCTCGGGTGCAAGATTGCGTGTGGGCTCGAGCTTGCTTACGCGAATGCCAAAGAGCGAGCTGCATCCTCCTCTACCAAAAGTATCTTCTCGCAGAGAACCAAACCTGGATCGGTGAGTACGATGCAGTGGTGATACCTTGCGACTAAGCTCATTCAAGCACTCAAAGGATGGTTTCAATGCGTCTCTTCAATCCATGGGCTGGTTTGGAGACAACATCGAAGGAAGCGCAGAGTGGAAGAGGAGGCAGCAGAAAGCCATACAGCTTCTCGAGCAGATTCAGAGCAGGAATGCATCCGACGATGAGTGAGTGACTTTCGTGGATGCTAATGTTGATTCTTTCTAGCTCACCTCTTCCTCTAGCCACCGCTCCGACGAAACACTGGATCTCTTCAAGATCATCGACAACGTCGAGGACAACGCCCTTGAACACCTCGACCCCAACTTGCCGTCCCAGGTGCTCGCCCTCCAGGAGGACCCTGACGGCTTCCTCTACGACGTGCCCGACGGCGCCAGTCAGTACGCTCAAGGAGACGGAGCAACGCAGGGTCAAGAGGGCGAAGATGAGGCGGAAAAGATTGCGATGCGACAGATCAATGATTTCGCAAAGAAGCTCGACGGGTTCGTCGAGGGGACAGGAGACGAGATGGGCGCGCTCTTTGAAGACGAGGGTATGGGAGGAGCAGAGGAGGAAGAAGGTGATGACGACGAGAATGAGGAGGGGATGGAGACGGATGAACCCAATCAGATGCTGGAAGGGATGACGAGCGAGCAGAGGGAGGCAGCCACAAGGGGTCTGGTCCCCGGTCTGGAGCCCGGCGAGTGGGGCGCACGAAACGCCGACGAGGTCAGGCGAGCGGCTCAAGAAGCGAAGCGATTGGATGGGCAAAATGCAAGGAAAGAGAGTAGCGTCAAGAGTGAGGCTGATGGAGAGGCGGACAAAAGCGTCGCCACACGAAAAGACACCGAAGGTGGCGATGGAACCCACACAGAGATTGAAAGTGCAGGACCAGCTCTCTCTGGCGATTCTCTCAAAGCCAAAGAGGCCATGGATCGAGCAGCCAGGCAATACGCTCGTCGAAACGTACGCTTTGAGGGCGACTCTGACTCCGAAGAGTCTGTGGATGACGAAATTCTGCGAGCAGGCGAGACGGATGAAGATCGTCGCAACAGGGCGACGTGGCTCGGCATGGAGGAGGAACTCGACGAGGACGAAGAGATTCGGCGGCAGCAGCAGGAGGACGAGGGCCGATTTGATGAAGACGACGAGATCAAATTAGACCAGGACGAGCTGTTTAACTTCATCGAATTTACGAGAAAGGAGCTCAAGCTGAGCGAGGAGCAGTATGAGGACATTCTCGAGCAGCGGAGGAAGAGGGGCGCATATGTCCCCGAGCGAGGTGGACCTCCTGCAGCGGCTGCTGCACCTGGCGTTGCAGGAAAGAGAAAGGACAACAAGGGCGAAAAATGGAATCTGGACGACATTCCTGATGCGCCATCTGAGCCTCATTCGAGGCAACGAGATGCCCAGCAGAAGAGGAAAAAGAACGAAGGTGGTCAGAGGACGACCGCCGGGGAGCGCCGCGCGGCGAACGAAAGGGCCGAGCGCGTGCTCCTGCAGGCCGAGGAAAAGAGCAAGAAGGCCGACGCAACTCGTCTGTCGTTCGACGCGGCCAAAGCGCAGAAGAAGCCAGAGGACATGGATGCATTTGAGCAGCTGATGCATGCAATGGACCAGGAGCTTATCCGACACAGGGATGGAAAGGGCCCCGCTTCTGCTGCGCCAGACGTCAACATGGGAGACGAGGGGCCTGATACAGACGAAGAGATGGGAGACGAAGAGGCAGAGCTCCTCGAGAAGCTCATCCACGGTGGTGGACTACCGGCCTCGTTGCAGGTGCTCCTCGAGAAAGACAAGCAGCAGGGAGAAGAGCTCTCGAGCGTGGAGCGACAGGTGATGGAGGGCATGATGAAGAGCTTCCAGGCCCAGGGCGGCGGCGCTGGGCCCGTCGGTAGCTTGGTCGGCCGCTTTGGCACGGGACCTTTCCCAAGGGATGGTAGTTGAGAGAATAACAAAGTGTACAGTACATCTTTCCGAATCGCAAACACTAATCATTGCACGGTGTCTGTGTAAAGTCTTACAGCTTCGCCTTCGAGCGGCGGGAGTTAAAGTATGTTTCAATCTTTGCGATGTTATCTGCCAGGCAATCGCGATCCTCAATCGTAGGTGGGATCGGCAGCGTCTTTTCGTCGTTTGCTTTTCCATCGGCTGCATTCTCGACGATCGCTCGCACCGTCTTTCGGAGCGTCTTACCGGAGCGAGTCTTTGGGAGCTTGTTCGTAGCGACCAAGCCGCCGAGCGTCGCGATTGGTCCAATCTCTTGGCGGATGTGGTCGTTGATGGACTTGAGCATGGCCGCGACTTCATCGCCCTTGCTGCCCGTGTTGCTCTGCGAAGAGACGACGAGCGCAAATGGCTGGTGACCCTTTGTCTGATCTGGAGCCCCCACGACGCAACACTGTGTACAGATGGAGAGCGCTCTTCAGTGGGCGAGTACAAAAAGGAGCGTCACAGCGAGTCTCACCTCGACGACATCCTTGTGACCCGTAACGACCTGCTCGATCAGTCCCGTCCCCAGCCGGTGGCCGGCGACATTGATAATGTCGTCGCTGCGCGCCAGGATCGTCACGTAGCCCTGATCGTCGAGCACGGCGGCGTCGCCCGTGTCGAACCACTCTCCCTTTCCCTTGAAGCGGTCAAAGTAGCTCGACTGGAAGCCCTTTGCATTGTTCCATAGCCCGCCCAGGGCGCTGGGCGCGAGCGGACGCGCCAGAACGAGGTTGCCCATCGTGCCTTGGGGCACCGGACGGCCTTCGTCGTCGACGACTTGGACGTTCATGCCGACCTGCGGGAGACCGGCTGAGCCAGGTCGCGACGGGAGGGCGCCCCAAGCGCTGCCGAGCATGAGCGCAGTGATAGGGCTGCCCGACTCGGTGCTGTATTGTAACATGTCAGCGAAAGAGATCGACAAAGGCAGATTCAGGCGTTCTTTCTCTCTCACCTCCAGTACTTTTTTCGAGAGAAGGGATGAATGGACATGTCAGTCGGAGAGTGGGCAAGGGCAGATACGGACTGAAAACACTCACGTTGTCGTTCACACTCGCACCAGGAGCACCGAGCTCCTTGAAGAGCTTGGCATAGGCCTCGACGATCTGCGGCTCGCTGCGCTCTCCAGCGAGGAAGAGTGTTCTGAGCGTTCGCAGGCTCACCATGGGGGCGCGCATCATGGCGCCCGTAGGATCCAGGCCCCGCACCGCTCGCAAGGCAGTTGGGGCAGTGAAGAGGTGGGTGACGCCGAGCGACGAAATTGTCCGCCAGAGAATGCCGGCATCGGGCGTCACGGGTTTACCTTCAAAGATGACGGTCGCAGCGCCAAGGAAGAGAGGTGCATAGAGGATATAAGAGTGTCCGACGACCCAGCCGAGGTCGCTGGCGCAGAGCATCGTGTCGTTTGGCGTCATGCCAAACGTGTGCTCGATGCTGTAGCGCAGCTGCACGGCGTGGCCGCCACTGAGACGGACCACGCCCTTTGGTGTGCCCGTGGTGCCGCTCGTGTAGAGGGTGTAGACGGGCTCTTCTGAGCCGACCGGGTGGCAGGACCAGCACTTGTCGCGGCCGTCTTTGCCCTGCCTCGTCAGCTCGCACTCGTCATCCCAGTCCCACTCGGGCACCCCTCCGGGGCCCGAGGCACCCTGCTTGGCGACCGTCTCCGGTGTATGGCCGCGGATCGTGTGTCGCCGCAAAAAGAGGAGACCAGAGGCGGGCTTGTGTTCGCTGAAACGCAGCGCCTCATCGACGAGGGGCTTGTACGCAACGGGGCCCTTTGGCTCGAGGCCGCAGCTGGCAGCAATGACGAGCTTCGCCTTGGCGTCCTGGATCCGCTTGGCGAGTTCGCGCGGGGCGAAGCCGCCAAAGACGACGCTGTGGATGGCGCCGATGCGTGCGCAGGCGAGCATGGCCAGCGCCGTCTCGGGGATCATGGGCATGTAGATGGTCACGACATCGCCCTTGCGCACGCCCCTGGCCTTGAGGACGCCGCTGAGCGTCTGCACAGTTTCAAGCGCCTGGCCATAGGTGATGGCACGGTACTGGTGCGTCTGAAAGGGCAGCGGGCTGACGTGGTGGAAGGCAATCTTTTCGGCACGGCGTGCGTCAAAGGGCAGGTGCGGGCTCAGCGGCGAGGGGGTCAGAGGAGGTGCGCCGGCGTGGGCGGGAGGGTAGACATGGCGGTCGAGGGCGTTGAAGCAGGTGTTGAGCTTCGCACCGGGGAACCAGCTTCGGCCCTGCTCGTCGAGGTAGGGCGACGACGACGACGACGACGAGAGCTTGCCATAGGCCACCGTGGGTGGTTCGTGCCAGTGGATATCCCGAGCGGCACGGAGCCAGAATGCCTCTGGCTCGTCGATCGACTGCACATGAATCGCCTGCTGCGGGTGCAAAGGGGGAGTGACGGTCATACTTTTTCCTTGGGCAGTGTCGGCAACTAAGGAGGAAGAAGAGCGAAAGATAAGGTCAAGAGAGAAGGGAGTAAACGTGAGGCCAGAAAGAAGAGGAGGGGTGGGGCCCAGCCTGTGGAGGAGTGCCTTCCAAAGTGCGGGGAGCTAGCGAATAAGCTTCCATCTTAGCCTCGGTCGAGGGGTGGCGTGACCGACGTTGCGCTTTACCCGGGCGGTCGCGACCAGGCTCGTTAAGCCGACATTCCTGGCCAGTTAATTAACCGCAGCTGAAATCCTCTTCTTTCACTATAGGGATGCATGGGAAGGTGCATCGACATGAGCCCAACAAAGCAGCGATGGATCTGTACACTCGCTTGGACTCGCTGGCAGAACGAGCAGAAGTCTGCCATCTTCAAATTCGACTCATGCGGTGGCTTGCCGTGACTTGCTTCTATCTACATTCTGATTCCTACTAGCAATAGACTGCTAGCCATTTAGGACAGAGAAGGGGACTGCAGCAAGGTATCTACTTCCAGCCCTTTTCAAGCGCAAGGAGGCCGTCGAGGGTCTCGTCGAGCGTCGTCTTCCAGTCTCTGAACTTAATCCCGAGCTCCTGTTGCGCCGGCGTCGTGTCGAGCTTGGCGAGGGCCGTCTCTGGGTCCTTGTCCTGGGCGTCCTTCCAGCCCTTTGGCAGGCGGTCCGCCAGCTCTGGGCGGGTCTGGCTGATGTGCTCGCAGGCCATCTTCCAGTAAAAGGCGCCGCCGCAGAGCAGGTATCGGTGCAGCGGCACGGGCTCGCGCGGGTAGGCGAGCCACTGGACGTGGGCGTCGGCGACGTCGCGCGCGTGGCAGAAGAGCGGCAGGCGGTCGTCGGGCAGCGAGTCGAGGCGGCTGATGAGCCGGTAGATGGCCATGGCCGACGTGTTGAGCGACGAGACGTCCTTGATGCCCGGCTGGATCGGCGGACCATAGCTGGAGGAGACATGTTTTTGGTTGGTCAGTGAGAGACTGGAAAAAATTAAGCATTGAGCGAGGTGCTACTCACATCATGGGCGGGTTGAATGTCGAGACGACAAATTGTGGCTTTTCCTGCTCGACAAAGTCCCAGGCGGCCTTGTCGGCAATCTTCTTGCTGGCAGAGTAGGCCCTTGCGCCGGCGCCGCCAAACTTGACGGCATCCTCCCACCCCTCGGGGTTCCAGTCGCGCTCCGTGTAAGTAAAGCCGGGCCGGTTGGGCCCGCCCTTGTTGAAGTCTGTCACGGCCGCGAAACTCGAGGTGATGGCGATGCGCTTGACCGACGGCTGCTGCTTGGCGTAGCGGAGCACGTTGAGCGTGCCTTCGAGCGCAGGCCGGAGCAGCTCGGCCTCGACGTCGTGCACGTCGAGCTGGTAGGGGCTGGCGGTGTGCGCGACGAGGTCGACGCCGCGCAGCGCCTCGCTCAGATCCGAGCTCTCGGTCGCCTTGACCTCGACGAACTCGACGCGTGTGCGCTCCTGCTCGGGCAAGCGGGCCAGGACGGCGTCGCGCTTGGCGAGGCTGCGGAGCGTGCCGCGGATCCGGTACTGCTCCGGCGAGGCCAGCAGGCTGTCGACGACGAACTGGGCAAAGAAGCCGCTGATGCCCGTCACGAGCACGAGGGGTCCCGTCTTGCTGCTCATTGTCGGCGGGGTAATATTTGTGTCGATGTGGTCCTGGTGGTCGTAGCCGGAGAGCGCCGTAGTCGGGTAGATCTGGGTGGAGGGAGAGCAAGAAGAAGGCCCGCGTCGAATCAACCTTATGGCCGGGGCCGCGGACGAGCACAGGCCAAGTGGAGGGGCCGCCGGCTCTTTCGGACAGAAGCGCGCGTTCCCAATCTACTCCGGCGCTCTGAGGCCCTCGTCGCCTTCGAGTGAGAAGCACGACGCAGTATAATAGCCCTCCAGCGATGTAGGATCGTCTTGGAGAATGTTCATCATCATCATTAGAGCCGGAAAGCAGGTATATAAAAGACTGAATAAACATTAGAGTGAAGAAAGCAGGTATATAAAAGACTGAATAAACATTAGAGTGAATATTGTCACGGTTACCCCCAGGAAAGAGCGGTCACGAAATCTCGGCGAGGACGGCCCGCTGCCACACGGTGAGCTGGGCAAGCAAAAAGGTGCACATGTCCCTCTCGCCCGACAGCGCCTCGACCTCTGCCCTGGCAGCCGACGAGGCCAGCCCCCACGCCATCGTCGCCCGGCAGACGAGGGCTTCTTGCAGGCGTCGTTCAGTGAGCTGGCTGGCCTCCACCTGTTGCACCTTCTTTCGGTCCACTTCGGCCCTGTATGCGACCGACTTGGCCCTCTCTTCCGACAGCGCCTGGTCACCCGCCTCGAGCTGTCCTCGAAGTGTGTTCAGAGATGAGGCATCTCTCTGCGCAGCGTCGCGCTCCCTCTCGACCGCTTCCGTGTGCTGGCGCAGACGCCGCACCTCCTCAACGAGCCTCTCGTTTTCCTCTCGCAGCCCCTTCTGCTTCTCGTCCACTTTGGGAACCTTGCCTTGTCCGGTGAGATCCTCGCCACGCTTGGTCTTCTTCTCCCGCTCTTCCACGCGTCTTGTCTCCTTGGCATCGTGCCAGTCGAGCTCGTCCACCTTCATGAGGCCCTCGTCGTCCTCCTCGCCCTCGAGCAGCAGCGACTCGTCCTCGACCGAGGCAAGCCCAGCGCTTCGCTCCAGCGTCAGTTTCGCCAGCGTCACATCGAGACCTACGCTTTCTTTCATCCTGTTTCTCTGTTGAGGTTCTTGCTGCTGCTGCTGCTGCTGCTGCGACGGTGGCAACGAAGGCGGCGACGAAGACGACTCCTTCTTCCGCTGCCTCGCCTCCTCGCTGGGCGACATGCTGAACGACGGCTCATCGTCGTCGTCGTCACGCTCCGACCTGGCGGGCGTCGACGGCAGTGAATGCCGACGCCGGTCACGGACTGAGCCCGACTGATCACGCCAACCGCGCCACTTTGCAGCCTCCTCCTCCTCTTCTTCCGGGCTGTGCTCTCCCTGCGTGACCATGGCCTTCATCTCTGCCGCGCCCAGGTTGGCCTTGTTGGCCATGGCGACATAGTCGCGCTGGAGCGCCGCTTCGGCGTCGTCGACGCTGCTGTTCCCGTGGCCCTCTTCTTTCTCCGCCTCTGTCTCTTTCTGCTTCTGCTCGAGCAGATGGCTGATCCGGCGCATGCCTCGCTGGCGCGCTTCGGGCGTGGGCAGCGCCGGCATCCTGCGGTTGCTGCTTGAAGTGGAAGTGGCCGACGACGATGACGACGATGATGATGATGATTGTGACGGCATGGCGCCTCTCTGCTTCTGCGACTTGATGCGATTGACCGATGCGTGGGCAATTGAGGGCCCTCGAATCAGGGGCGACTCTTCGGGCACCGTGGCCGCTGCCTCCTTCATCTTTTCGAACAAGACCGGCGTCGAGGCGACCGAAGGCATCATCGATCGAGAGCGCCCCACCGCGCCGCCAGTCTCCCAGGCCTTTGCGCGGTCCTTGACGCTGCTTCCTCCTGCGCCTGCTTGTCCTCCTCCCCTGCTGCCTCCTCCTCCTCCTCCTCCTCCTCCTCCTCCTGGCGTTACGTCTCGCCTCGAGGCAGAGGACGAGGCAGACGAGGGCGTCGCTGGGCCCGTCCTCGCCCCTCGTTGGACCGTCGACGAGGCAGGCATCGAAAGGCGCGGCGCACGGTGCATCTTGAAGCTGCTCGGCGGCTCCTTGCTCGCCTGTGCCGTGGCCCTCCTCTTCGTCAGTGGGTCTCCCTCGGTGTGATCGTCTCTCGAGGCCTGCTGCTGCTGCTGCTGAGACGGCGACACGCGCTTGGACGGGTTCGAGAGGAGCGATGTGGTGCGCGGTCGGGCAATGGTGGCGCGCAACGAGTTGCTGATCGGCAGCCTGGTCGATGTGCCCGTCGGTGGCGCGAGGAGCGCCTGAGTGTGGCCAACAGTCTCGCTACGACTCATCTTGGCGTGGCCCGGCAGGGGGGACGCTGGCCCACGACTGCCTCGACTCGTGCGAGAAGGCTGAGATGCTGCTTCCTGTGGTATTCCAGCAGAAGACTGGCGAGCGAGAAGGCCGAACTCGTCACATTCTTCGCTGGGAGTGTGTTCGTAGGGTGACGACGACGACGACTCTCGCCGCTTTCCAAGAGAGCTGGTAGTCGTTGCCACTTGCGTCTTTGAGCGTGTCGACATTGACATTGACATCGACATCGACATTGACGTGCTCAGGGGCACCTTGCTCCGATGGGCGCGCATGGGCGATGCCGCGGGGCTGGTTGTCGTCGAGGCTGGCTGCATCGACGCGCGCGGTCTTGCTGATGATGAAGTCGATCGGCGATCAAATGGCTGGCGAAAGGAGAATGTGGCCGACGTAGGGGGGTTCTGGCTTTTTCCTGTCCCCCTTGCTCCGGCTGCCGTCGCCGAAGACGCCGCCGCTGGTCTGGGCGACTGACTGCCCCTCGCCGTCTCTTCGGGCGTCATTTGTCCACTGCCCCCTTTTTACTACAAGTTAGGAGAAAGGCGACGAGACGAGCTCTATTTTGGTGTTGGTTCCTTCTAGCCCCGCTAAGAGTTCGCTCGCTCCCGTTCCGAATTAATTCTTTTTATTTTCCTAACCCTCGCTGCTGGGATGCGCCCGCGCTCGCGGGCGCGAGAACGCACGTGTATTTCTGGGGCCCACGGCGTCGACCCCCCGACCACATCCATCAGTCGCCGCTGCCGACGTTTGACATTCGACGACAAAGGGGAGAGATTTAGTCCGGATTTCCACTGCGATTTCTGCCCGCGTGCACCACGCCAGGACAACGACGACAATGCAGTCGCCCATGGCTGGTGGTGCGACTGTGCAGTCGCCGATGGCCATGTCATCCCACGCGCCAGGCACGCCCGCCTCGCTGGGCTCCCAGACGCCTCGCCTGGGCCATGGCAGGACAATGACGCCTCAGACATCCATGTCCAGCTCCACAGCGCCCTACCTCACCCCGGCCGCCTTTCCCGCACCACCACCACAACCACAACCACCACCGCCTGGGCCAAAGATGGGTCCTCCGGGCCCCGTGATGAACAGCAGCCATCCCAACAGCAGCTTCTCGCTTTTATCGACGCAGATGCAGCCCAGCACATCGCACGCCCTCGCTGCGCAGTTCCCCCCTGGATCCGCCCTCAGTCGCTTGCATCAGTACGCTGAAGGGCTTTCAGCAGGGCCGGATGTGAGTGTAATGCCCCTTTTCCCCAAGAATACCACTGGTCAGCTCACCTTTTCCCCCTCCCTCCACCAGCGCCACACCGCCGAGTACTGGCGATCATTTGTCAATGAGTTCTACCTGCCCACGGGCCACATGCATCTTGTCCTGTGGAACCCAACATCACGAGAGCAAAAGGGCTTTGATGTCCCTGCCTCTGTCGTCTCGCGCTGGCTCCAGACCAACTACGTCTCGGGCGTTCGAAGCACCCAGCTGCACCTCGAGAACCCGCGCGAGTACGTGAGCGGCCTCTCGACGTTTCCCATGCCGCCGCGCTCGAGCCGGTTCGTGCACAGCGTGCCGTCGGCCAACGTCACCCACCTGCTCGAGACGACGCGGGCGACGATGAGCATGCACTTTGACAATGGCTGGCAGGTCCAGATGCTCGGCCTCGTCCGCGTGGCCTTTGTGCCCGCCACAAAGGTCGCCCAGTCGCCCTCGCTCCTCCTCTCGACGACGGCCACGCGCCTCGAGACGCAGCTCCGCATCGAGTCCTTTGACTTTCTCGTCCAGTCCCACACCTCGCTCCTGCCCAGCCACTCTGTGCTCCGGTCCGAGATCGAGCAGCCGATTCCGCTTCATGTTGTGAAAGCCATCCTGGCTGCCAATGGCCTTTCTACATCCAATCCCGTTCTTCCCTCTCATTCTCACAAGTTGGCAGAGAATGGCGCACCAGCAAAGGCGGCGACGGCATCCGACGGCAGCAGCAGCAGCAGTAATACTAGCAGCAGCGGCAATGGCAATGGCAATGGCAATGGCGGCGACAGAAGAGACGATGGCAAAAAGGAGGGCGATGGCGGAGCCAAAGATAGAGGAAGCGAGGCAGACAAGGGGAAAAAGGAGACGAGCGACAAGGAGAAAGGGTCAACGAGCGGCGAGGAGGGTAAAGGAGCAGGCGCATTCAGCGTCAAGGTCGACCGGCTCTCGGTGCCGGACAGCCCCGTCAACGAGTATGGCATCACGTTGAGGGCGATGCGATGCCTCGAGATCACAGAGAGCGTGTGCCAGCTGCGGGATCTTATGGACTTTTCGATGCGTGACCGGGCGTCGCAGCAGCTTGGGCCCATCGATGCGCTCAAAAGGCTTGCGCTGCAGTACAAGGACCTGCAGAGCCGCCAGGTCGCGCCTCTCGCAGGCGTGAATAATATGAATGCAGCTGGGCAGGCAGGAGCATCGACAGCGACGACGGGAGCAGGGCAAGGGATCGGGGCAGGGCAGCAGCAGCAGCAAGGATTGTCGAGCAGAGTTAATGGCGACCAGCCGGGGAATTTAGGCGCAGAAGAGAGCAAGTCGGGAGGAGGCGCAGGGGGAGTCAAGCGCAGCCCTGCCCCGACAGCCATGTCGAGCCCCAACAAGAAGGCGCGATGACATCGATCACGCACGCGCACAAACAGAGGAGGAGGAGCAGAAGAGTGTGGGTTAGAATTGTACTGTACGAGTCCTTTCAGCATATATACACCACCATCACCGTTATCACCAACACAACCCAGACTGTTCTTTCTATCGCATCCATTGCAGCAGTACACTTGTATCAACAATATATTGTCGTATTTCTTATTTTTGCTTAGTGACGACCGCTACGTCCTTGTCCTTGACGAGCGTGGGGCTTTCTAAAAGGCGCGCTGATGGGGCGCCGGTCTCGACGCTTGTTCGTGTCGCGACGCATGCCGCGACCGGTTTTAGCACCCCTGCCGTAACCTCGTTCACTTACCTTGCCACGAATCATCCTGCGATCTCTGTCACGACGCATGCCACGGCCCATGCCACGGCCCATGTCACGACCGTTATGTCCGTGGGCGGCGAGGGCGTATACGCCCTCGAGCGCCGTACCGTCCGGGCTGAACATGAGGCTGTTGCTGCACCCCGAGCCCAACGTGGGATTGTCGAGCCAAGCCACCTCCCAGAGACACAGCAAGGGGTTTTCTTTCTGCCCCCTTGTAGCGCGTTTGATCGTCGCCTTTGTCACTCGGATCATGTGCGCCTGCCCCAGTGGCGAGGCGCGTACGTGACGGACGTCAGAGGCAAATTTCGCGCGGGAGGCGCACGCCTGGGGCCAGCCGAACTCGACAATGTTGACGGGCTTACCGTACCTCGCCCTGAGAGCGCGGATCGTGGCGGCGAGGTTTGCCTGCGTCGCCGATGGGTCTTGAGCCGGGTAGAAGCTGAGCCCGATCAGATCAAAGTCCTTGGTCGTCTGCCGACGAGAGAAGGAGGAAGCGAGGAAGAGAGAAAGGAGGCATTGTTGCTCAGTGTTCTTATGACTGGTACGATGGACTCCTAGGGCGTTACCCACGAAGATTCCACTCTCAAGGATCTGCTCGTAGAAAAAGGTCTGAAGCGCTGTGTCCCACGCATTGTGGGTATGGATCAGGATCTTGACCGTCTCATCGACGCCTCGGATCGCTCTGGACGCCGCCTTGAAGATCATGGCAGTATTCTCGGCGCCACGGGGATTGCTCTTTGACAAACGACCGATTTTCCCAAACGGTCCAGGTGTCACCTCATTTCCGATCGAAATGATCTGCGGCGCGACACCGGCTCGGACGAGGGACCGCATGACATGTCCAAAGTAGTCTTGCACGGTCTTCTCAAGCCAACTGACGCCTTCTTCGCGTATCATCGAGGTCCAGACTGCAGGGCCCCTCGTCTGGGCCGGGTCGGTCCATGTGTCGCTGAGGAAGACGTCGAGATAGAGGCGCTTGATACCGGCTGCTTTGGCACGTTTGAACAGACCAATGTTGAAGCCGAGGCTGTAGTCGCCAGAATTTCCCGTTTGCACCCACAGGCGCTGACGGACGGTCATGATGCCTGCATTAACGTAGAGTTCCTCGAGAGGCAGAGTCTGAAGCTCCTGGTCTTTGTACTCATGAGAAGTTGAGCTTAATCCTGCAGAGGACCAGTCGACGCACGGTTCAACGAAAAGAGCAGAGGCGAGCAAGGTGTGGGCCAGCATCAGCAGAAAGAGGAAGAAGTCACGTCGGGCAGAAGACATATTCTCAGAGAGATAGAGGAAGACTCTAGAACACTAGACAGGCGAGGCATGTAGGATTCCTTTTACCCTCTTTTCTGGGGAAGACGAGTCGACAGGCACAAACGGGGGCAGGGTGGAGTAGGATATTGCGTTCAGAGGGCGACTCCGCCCAGGCACAATGAAAACAACGGCGGTTATGCGGGCGTGCGTGCCTTGGCGCGCTGGCCTTTACAAGGACGACTGCCCTCTCCTATGCGTCTCGCGCCATTTGGGCGCAGAGAATCATCGTAATTGCGACGAGCGACGTGTTTGTCAGGACAGCTTTGAATGTGCTATAGTGCCTGCCCATCAGATCGGCGCTTCTCTGTCGTGAGAGACTCGTGGTAAACAAAACAAGCACGGAAGGGGCTTAGGACGCTGCGCCCTGGCCTCGTCAAATACAAGTCGCATGCTTTTTCTTCTCCGATGAAATCACAAACATCTCTTATTTGCTCTTTGGATGGAAGATCTCTATGCCTGAAGCCCCTTGAGCCCTCCTATCCTAAAAGCACACAAGCGAGGACGTCAAGCCAAGCACTGCCCTAAGTTGATGTGTCGATCGAAACCTTAACTAGCTCGTGTACTGCATGTATCGTATCAAATCGAGCAGGCTTCAAAGGTCCCTGCACCTGTCCTCTGGGCGTGCTTCTGTGGGTGCCATGGGATCCCGTGGAGCATACATCACACAACATGGCGGCGTCTTAACTGCTTGCGAGGAAGGAAGAGCGAGAGACGCAAGCTCTCTTCCAAATGTTGATGCTGCAAGAAGTTGCGAACGTGCCTGTCCGTTTGTTGATAATGCGCTTGCAACACCGAACCAAAATCAGAATCCGGAGTCGACAAAAGCGCAGCGGCCCTCGGACGTTCCTAAAACAGTGCTATTCCGCTAGGAGGAATAGAAGTCGATGGGAGAACGGCTGGCAAGACCTAAATCCCAAATAGGAAGCTAAGGCTGACTTTCATGAATCGACGCACCGATAAGCGGATTTTCTGGCGTCTGGGACGTCGATGCCTGGCAAAGCAGCGAATCCCAGCTTCTATAAAGTCCTGCGTCGTCATTTGGCTTCTCACGCGATTTGCAACAAGGCACTTGAGAGAAATGCGACGTTTATTAACGTGCATGCAGGAACGTCACTACTGCCCTAGACCCCCTACTCTAGCCAATAATTATGTTTTACGTACCTAGCGTATGTCCCGAGCGGGAGGAGGCTCACGGACGCTACGGCTGTGCTGCTGATATGCCCATCCTTCTGCAGACTTGACTGCATGACGACATGTTCTTCCCGCGTCCCAATCTCTCAAAAGGCCGACGAGTGGGAAGGGAGATTGTTTTATCAACGACAAACAACCACCTACGTCCCCGTCACGTCGAGCATCATCGATCATGGCTGTGGCCCAGACACCGGAGCATCTGCAGGCCGTCGGCGAGGCGTCCAGAGTTTATGTCACCTGCCTCACTGCGATTCTCTTCTATGACTGGCTCACCACGCTCAGCCAGGAGTCCCGTCTGTTCTGGAAGCCCGTCTTCAGGCCCGCCAAAAACACGCAGCAATGACGACTTGGGTTGTCCGCCCTTGCCTTCTATCTGCCCGTGCGGTACCTCGCGATCGTGCAATTTGCGGTCATCCTGGCAATGATCTGGAGGGAGTGGTCCAAGACGGCCTGCCAGCACATCTACCGTGAGTTGGACCAAGATGAGCCTCTCCTTCCCTTGGTTTGACTGGTGACTGAGAACGTCTCTTTCTTATTCGTGCAGGTTGGGACGCCTTTGTGTCGGCCTTTGTCGTGGGCTCGTGCTCCCTCTTCCTCGCCGTGCGCACGGCCACCATTTGGGCTTGGTCTCGCATCATTGTGATTCCCACCTCGATCCTCTGGCTTGCTGAGGCCGGTCTCATACTCTGGGCAGCATACGACCAAAAGCCAAATGAGACGGTCCCCTTTTGCATTTCCGAGGAGACAAACCAGAACATCGTTGTGCTCTACATTGCACCTCTCGTCTTCGATACGGTCATGGTCATGCTCGTTGTTGCAAAGGCGCTGGAGATTGGGAAAAGATACAACAGCAGCATCGGGCCCACGATGCAATTCCTTCTTCGGGACGGTGTGAGTCTCTTACTCCCTTGTGCCCTCTGCTGTCAGAGGACAAACTAGGTAAAGATAGCTGACAGAGGACACTCCAACAGTTCTTCTACCTGCTGGGCATCTGGACGGTCAATCTCATCGCTGTCATTACCCAAACGCAAAGAATCGACCCCGCAGCACAACCCATCAATGCTTCGCTGGCCACAATTGGCACATCAATATTCTGCTCGCGCCTTGCGCTGGCCACACGCAATCTCCGCTCGCGCTCAGTTGGGACAACCTGGAACCCGCCCTCGCCCAAGGTGCAGCAAGGCGAATCGCCTTCCCCGCCTCCTCAGTTTGATTCTAAGCTCGAGAGTGGTCGACTCGGCCGCAATGGGGTGCGCATCACGACGACGTCCGTCAATGACTCCCGCCAGAGCCTTTCGCACGCGCATGCGGGTGGCCCCACTGCCTTTTCTCTGCCTCGGAAAGAAGTCAGCCAACCGCCCAGCACTCGCTCCCGCTCTTCTTTTAATTCCTCACTGGCATCGTCGCCGCGCATCATGAATGAAATCGGTGCCGCCCACGAAATTCAGCAGGCAAGAGGGACATACAATCGCAGCGCGAGCTCCTACAACCAGACCAATCCATACCTGCTGCCCGAGGATGGCTTACTTGACCGCAATGGCGCCGGTGACGACATCGAAAACCTCGAGTCGCGCCCGTCAACCTCCTCCAGCCACCTTCCTAGGGGTTATTCTTGAACAAGCATTTGTAGTGTAAATGAGAAATGAAAGCAAACGTTTGTCAATGCTGCAGATTTGGTCATTGCTGTGTGTCACTTGTCGGAGCCCCACGGTCACCCTTCACGATCTCACGTTACGTCGGAGTAGCGGGGTGTTTTTTTACCGCCTTTTCGCTGTTCTCCTACAAGGGACTTCCGACGACGGTTACAAAAATGTTTTTTAGGGCTGCACGTTCGGTCTTTTGTCTCCGAAGGTCGAAAAGGAAGTGCCTGGTTGATGGCCTAAGCTTCAGCGCAAGGGGGGACGCAAGAAAAACAAGAAGAATTCTAATCAAGATTTGGAAAATGGTAGTCGCGTTCCAATTGCAGAGGCGCGTGGCGCGAAAAGGGCACGGATTATTGAGGAACACTTTATGGTAATGCCAAGAAAGCTCCTAATTTCCCCGTCTTGTAATAAATTCTCCTGCGCAACCGTTGCATGGAGCCATAGAAATTGCAGCGAGATTTTTCGATGGGGCCACTCACTTCCTTTGCCGTGAGATATACGGCGGCGATTCTTTCTCTTTATTGAAATGCAGCAGGCGTTGCGCGGACCTCATGCATCACCCAGAGTCAAGCGCTTTTTAAAACTCTGCCCTTTCCCTGCACGGTTTTTCAGATCTCATTGCTGTGTTTGCTGCCTACCACCACCTGCCTGCCTGCCTCTCCGGAGTTGAAGAGAGAAAGAGAAAGAGCCAAGAATCGTCCTATAAGTAGTTGGACGCGGCTAGCCACGAAGCAGCAGGAGACGACCGCCGGAAGCGAGCGCGACGGGGCAGATGTCGTCGTCATACCAATATTTCCCTCTGCCGGCCTCGAACGGCGGCGCGGGCGAGGGGACATTTGCTGGAAAGTCGACGATCAACCGACTCGCGAATAGACGGCCGCTGCTCGTGGGCGTCTTTCTCGCCTTTCTCTGCTTCCTCTCGGGCTTCTGGGTCGATCGGGCTTTCTTCAGCAATGGCGGCTACGACTCCTTTGCCGCCGAGGCTGCCTGGAGAGAGCAAATGATGCAGGCGCAAGGACCACCACCACTGCCGCCGGCGCCAGCATCGCCGCCTTCAGGGCACATGCCGCCATCAGTGAACCTGCCGCCACCGCCATTGCCGCCTCCCTCGTCACCACTAGCCGATGTCAGCATCACATACACGTCGACCAACACTGCAGCCTCTGCCAATGGTGACGACATTCCAAACCTCGTCCACTTCGTTCGGCAGCTCAACCGAGACAAAAAGACAAACGCACCGGGACCGCTCAAGTTTGAGTTCCGGCATTTCCTCGCCTACTACTCGGCCCACATGCACCTCAAGCCCGACCGGATCACAATCTGGTCCGATGCCACGCCCGACATCATCGAGCGTGCCCGGGTCGAGGGCGATGAGTACACAAAAGCGGTCCTGCGGATCCCCAACCTGCATCTCGAGTACGTCGAGATGCCCAATGCGACGGCGACGGGCACCAAGATTGAGCTGTATGCCCACAAGTCCGACTTTGTCAGGACGAGGGTGATGGCCGAGCACGGCGGCATGTACTTTGACGACGACGCTTGGGTCCTCAAGGATCTCGCCCCGCTCCGGAAAGCGGGCTTCGACAATGTCTTTGGTCGGCAGTGGGGCAACGACATCTGCCAGGCCTTCTGGATGGCCAAGCCCAAGAACGACCTGATGCAGGCCTGGTCTCGCCTCCAGGAGACGCAGTTCAACGGCGACTGGGTGCGTGCCTCCAACGAGCTCATCAGCCGGCTGGTCTACGACTTTAGCCACTATGGGCACGGGAGAAACGCCCTCATCCTCGAGCAGGACGCCTTCTTCCCAGGAATGTGGCACGCCGGCGCAGATGGCCTGCAGATGTTTTACAAGGTCCACAACAAGCCCGATGGGAAACCGGAGCCGATGGGCGCAACACCGACGAGCGTCGACGAGGCCGTCTCCAGTTATATCCACGATCGCGACTGGGGCTGGAGACGAGACTGGCGCCTCACCTACGTCATCCATGGCTTCTCCAACGCCGTGCGCGCCGAAAAAGCAGAGTGGATGTTTGACCAGTACAAATCATTCACCCCGAGATATGTCCTTGCCCGAAAGGCAAACATCGCTCGCGCTCTCTACCCGGCCCTCCAAGATGCCCTGAGATCTGGTATCCTCCAGATCAGCTTGTAGGGCTTTCTTACTCTTGTCTCTTCGCTTACTCCTCTTCAATTACCTCCTCTCCTAGTACCCTCACTTTGATATCTTCGTGCGTCCAGGTCGTGCACAACTTTCCATCTTAATTGTCATAGCTATATCTTGTAATCATCTCTCGGGGCCCTCGATCCACTCTAGTCTCTTCAACCCAAAAAAGACGACCAGACAAATCGCCGTTTATTAAGAAGATGGAGTCAACTACCTCTTGCTCGCACCACACAGACTTCACACCTTGTTCTGCCATTGTTCACGAAGGTAGGGTAAGATGGGCACTGTATCACGCACACATACACACGATGTTGACGCCGGGGTAAGGATACACATAAAGGGGAAGCCAAGATGGAGTAGTGGGGGGGTGAAAGAGGCACGAGAGAAGGAGCGTTGGTATCAGTCCAGGCTCAGCCTGGGGTTATTGGTTCGCTCGAGGCCGAGCGTGCTGTTGCTCCGGAGCGGCAGCATGCCCTTTGTGCCGTAGGGGGCCGAGATGCTCATGGCAGATGTACCATGGCTGTACTGGGCCTGGTGGTGGTGATTATGCTTGGCCTGTGCTTCCTGAGCGGCTGAACGAGTCATTGCGCCTTTGAGGCCCATGTCGAAGTTGAGCAGGCACCGAATCGAGACGAGCGCAGTCGCAAAGAGGAGGGCCAGGGCCAGTACGGAAAAGACGGTCAGCGACTTGTACACCTCCTTGTACTGGCCCTCTTTCTCCGACCAGATTCGATAGAGCCTAAAGATTTGAGAGCCGTACGCATCAGCTTCAAAACCGCTTTGGCAGAGTATGGAATAGGAAGACTCACTTGTAAGAAAAGTAGCCCGCTCCTCCCAGCTGACCGGCCATGAAGACGCCCATGCCCCATTTGATCTCGTGTCGGCATGCATACCAGGCGAAGACGAGCAGCAAGAGACAGACTGGGAGGGCGAGGATGGTGATGACACGCTCGGCTGTGTCATTCTTCAGCACAACCAGGACCAACTGAAGGCAAAAGGCGGTAAAAGTGAAGAAGTCAAACTCTGTCGGCAGTAGTCGTCAGCAAAGGGGAGGGAGTGAGAGGAGCCGGCTCGAGACGGCGACTCACTCAACAGACAGACGTAGATCTGGTACTGAAGATGAGCTCTTTTGAGGTTCCTATCTGCACCAATCGTCTTGTAAATCTGCCAGCCGAATTCCTTCCAGAGGAACCAGGCGAGGATCGAGAGGACGAGAGAGGTGCAACCAATAATGGCAGGAATTGCCCCCGTCAGGACTTGAACAGGGACAGTTTGCGAAGTGCCCTGGATGACGCCGTCGCCAAGCACATCTCGGATCTCCGAGATCTGGATGATGGCGTAGATGAGGCTGCGTCCGACTGTCAGTGGACGATGGAGCCAAAGGAAGAGTGACAGGGGACCAACTCACAAGGCGAGATTGAAGACGTTCAGCCCAACCACGAGGATCAGGTTGCGGTTGACGACGGTGTCGAAAGCAAGGAAGCACTGGTAAACGTGAGCAAGTGCAAAGACCATGACGAAGACTGGCAGGGCGGACAGTTCGATGGAACCCTGTTGCTCCTTATACCGCGAAAGGAGGACAGCCTCGATGCTGATGTCAGCCACGGCCTCTGCGAGTGTGACCAGGAGGAAGAAGCGAGTTGGCCATGACTGGGGCAACCAGCGGGAGAGACCATGCGTTGCAGTGGTGGCGAGAGGGAGTGTGCGCTTCGAGATTGAGGGAGCACCCTTGCCTCCAGGCTTCAGCCGTCCTAATGCTCCGCTCCCGAGCTTCGCAGCTGCAATTGAAGGTGTCGGTCGATTGAGCTCAATGTGATGGATAGGCTTTGGAGGGCTCGAGTTGAGGTCACTGTCGGCGTACTGCCCATAGATGTCCTCGTAGTCGTCGAAAACGTGTTTTCCGTGTCGACTGTCCTCCTCGTCTTCCTCTTCGCCCTCGCTCACTTTTCCCTCCAAGCCGCCATCACGAATGTCCAGCGCGACGGGCGCAGCCCCTCTGATATAGGTGGACGAAGACGAGGACAGGGTCTCGTCACGCTTCAGCGCGCCTGACCCGCCTCCCGTGGTCGAGGTGCCCTGAGTCGAGGACGTGGCGCCCGTCGTCGTCGGCGCGAGGCCGAGCTGAGCGCTGGGCCCGCGCCTGTGAAGCGTTGGGTATGACAGTTTGTCGGACTGGAGATGGGGACTTTGGTGCTAAAGAGAGTGGCGCTGGGGTCGGAAGAGGCGCTGTGGCGGCAGAGTGAGAAGAAAGAGAAAAGAGTGTCGAGTCGTCGCAGGCGACGCAAAGGAGCCAGGTGTTGAGGGGGTCGTGAGATCGCGGGGGCCGAGATGGTGCAGTTGAACGCGCGACTTGCAGAGGCAGCCTCACTCACTTTGTTTCCCTCGTGGCTTTCAGGGAGGGAGCGTTAAACTTTTCCTGTGCGCACATCCCGTCGGCCGGGATGGTCTCCACTTTGAGGCTACTACTACTGAATGTTGGATTTTTTTGATTTTCGCTTTGCCAAGTCTTCTCGTCGCGCTCGTCAACTTTCACGACGTTCCTTATCAACCATGGTTTCCTCGGCTGTCGCTCAGGCGACTGAGGCTTTCGTGGGAGGAGCGTTTGACGAAGAGAAGAGATGTCTGGTGGATGCACCAATTCCACAGGCGCTGCAAGAGGCGCTGTCTCAAGGCCATGTCAAGCTCCTCGACGTCGTCAGACACCTGGGCCCGGAGCTGACGTCAGACGACGAGGTGCGGAGATCGAGGGCCGTCGTCCTCCTCGCGCTCGTCGTCCTTTGGTCCTGCAGCTCGCCAGAGCACTCTCCGGACAGGCAGGCGACGACGACGCTCGCAGGCTTCTTCAGCTCAAAGCTGCAGGATGCCAACGTGGTGGCAGACAACATCGCCAGAGATCTCAACAGCAAAACAAAGCCTGTGCCGGGCTCGGCGCCCGAAAGCTGGCGGCCAAAGTACCCGAAGGGTACCGAGATGCTCGTTGCATCACTTCGGGCGCTTGACAGCCTGGCCAAGCTCGATGACGGCAGCGGGAACACAGTCCGTTTCGGGAGCGAGGCAGCAAAGGCAGCCGCCCAGGCCGTGCTTGAGCATTCCGACCCCAGAGCACACCCGCAGGCGATTCGCTTCCTTGTATTCACCCTCATGGACTCGCTTCTCTCGCGCCATCGCCGCGCGCTGAGGACCATGGGCCGCGACTTTGTCAAGGGCTACATCAGCCTCGTCGAGGGCGAAAAGGATCCGCGAAACCTCGTCTACATCTTTGCCATGGACCGCGTCGTGATGCTCGATTGGGACGATATCATGGACAGCGAGCTCACCGAGGCCTTCTTCGACACGACCTACTGCTACTTTCCCATCACTTTCCGACCGCCGCCCGACGACCCGTATGGCATCAGCACCAACACGCTCCGCCTCTCTTTGCGCAAGGTCCTGATCGCCAGCCCGCTGCTTGCTCCACACGCCATGCCGCTGCTTCTGGAAAAGCTGCAAGCAAGCGGTGGTAATGCTAAGCGCGATACGCTCGACACGCTCAAGGAGGCACTTCCCGTCTTTGGCCGAGCTGCTGCCAAGGCGCACGAGTCGCCGCTCTGGGAGGCCTTCAAAATTGAGATCATGCACGCCACTGACGATGCCACGGCAATCTGCTCTGCCCGAGCGCTGGAGTCGCTCTTGCAAGTCCTTTATCACGAGGTGGACCCACCAGAAGGGCTGGCGCCCCGCATGATTGCCGATATGCTCGATGAGCTCGAGGAGCCCAGCAAGGCGTTGGCCAAGCCTGCAGCCAGCGCCATGGCTTCCATGATCCACGCTACACCCAGCACTGCCTTTCTCGCCACGTACGCTAGTCTGGATCAGCTTTTGACCGCATACAAGGATCCCGACGAGGTCAGCACGCGCGGGCCCATCCTGGATCACGTCTCGACACTCCTCAAGGCCCTGCGCGACGTCTACGAGGGAGTCGATGTGCTGCACTCGAGTGCTACGAGCGAGGCAGATCGGCGCGACGAAGCCAGGCTCACTTTTGAGCGGCCAGAGACGAGCGCAAAGTCAGACAGCGACTTGGACCCGAGCAAGACCCCTGCTGAGTCGAGCACTGCGCCAAAGAGGAGAAGCTACGAATCGGACAAACGACCGCTGGACTCCTTCAAGGACACGCTCTTGGCTACACTCTCCCACGGCCTCGTCAATGCATCGACGAGGTTGCAGTCCGTCGACTGCTTCGTCCACCTCACACACATCCGCGGCTTTCTCAGCCAAGCAGAGACGCGTCACTTGTGCGATGGCGTCAACAAGCTGCTGGTGGACGCCAATGCCGACGACGTCCGCGGACAGGCTTTGGAGGCTCTTAGGGACCTTGGGGACAGGCATGTGATTGAAGAGAGCACGCTGCCCCTTCTCTTTGGAAGCTTGCCAGACACGTTGGTCATGGAGGAGGGGCGCGACCCTCGACCCGCGGTCCGGAGGTCTCTGGGCGCTCTTGCTCGGCTGTGCACCCCTGCTGATCTGTTTGACCTCCTCGTCGTTCGGCTCAGCACCAAGCTCGATCTCGTCTGCGCAGCCGAGCTGAAGGACAAGGAGGCGCGGCAGGTGAATGCGGGCTATGCTCGTGGCCTCATCAACACGCTCCTGGTCGTCTTGGAGGAGAAGGTCGATCGGAAGGACAAGGACGTCGGGCGGTATGGGTCACTCGCGACGAATCTGATTGGGATTTGCGTGTCTGCGTCGCTGCGGTCAAAGGCAAAGTGGAGCGTCGCCGCGGACAGCCGGGTGATGCGCGATCTGGGGGCCCTCGTCACGTTGCTTGTGAGGAGCTTGGACGACAGTCGACAGCGGGAGATGTCCTCGATCCTCTTTGCGGCAATTGTACAAAAGGATCTGGGGCCCCTCGCTAAAGTTTCTGCCACTCTTTCCCGCTCAGCTTTGACAGATTTCAATCCCTTGGGCGATGTCACTCAAGATTCGAAGTCAAGGGCTCAGCGGAATGCGGTTCATACTTTCGCTGCGGCCATTGTGGCCTTGCGAAAGCACGTCCCGGCGCCCATGGAGGGGCAGGCCGCGACTTGGGTCGAGAGTCTGCTCGGGTGGACGATGCAGTCACAGACGGCGCTGCAGGAGGATGCGGGCCGATCGCTGCTGGTCGACTGCGTCAACAAGCACGTTACGGAGCAGAAAGGCGAACTGAGCGGGCTCCTCGACCGCTTCTGGGGTGCGTACGTCGTCGGACCAGGAGCAATGGCGCGGCAAAGAGCGACGCGGGTGTGGCTGAGCGTCGCCAAGTCGCTCGTTATGCGAGGAAGCAAGCTGGGCGAAGAGATGGTCAATCGAGCTCTGTCATTGCTTTCGATAGACGTTGGCGGAGAGGAGCCAGAGAGGGTCGCAAATGAAGCAGCGAGGGGCGTGGGTGAGGTGGGGAGCGACGACGTGGATCTGTGCAAGGACAACGGCAGCGTGGTTCGATTGCTGTACAAGCAGCGATACCTCACTTTTCTTCTGCCCAAGATCCTCGCCTCGTATAGAGATGGAGCTTCCGGGCATTACTATCTCGTGGTGCTCGCATCCTTGCTGCCCTCGATGCCGCGCCAGACGACGCTCGACAAGCTGCAAGAGCTTTTCCCACTCCTCATTCTCGCGCTCGACGTCAAGGACGCCAGAGCTCGATCGAGTGCGGCCAAGACGATTGCGCTCGCTGCCGCTGTGGGACGGCGGCAAAAGGACGAGGCGGCCCTGAACCCCGTGGCAGCAGAGTCGTCGCTCGACTCGGCCTCGAGCGGCACCTCGTCGCCCCCAATGTCAAACGGCTCAATTGGGGCAAAGGGCAAGAAGAATGCGCTGGACCTCGTCGACTCGAATCTCAAGGCTATTCTAGACCGACTGCTCTCGACTCTGGCGACGTCTTCCCTCGAGACAGACGATGGCAACGAGGAAGAGGAAGAGAAAGTCCGAATCGCCGCATTGAAGTGTCTCGCAATATTTGCTCGTACCTTACCTTACTCGGCCCTGCATCCTTACAAGACGGCGGTGCTCAAGACGCTCGGCACAAAGGGTGTGGCCATTGATGATCCCAGGAGGAGCGTCAGGGTTGCCGGAGTCGATTGTCGCGACGCCTGGTTCGCGCTCAAAGAGGAGGGGGCCAACGAAGGCTCATAGATGATTTTCGTGCGCCAGTGGCAATTTGTGCAACTACCATACATTCCTCAGTCCCAATGTGCAACAGTGATCTAGACAACAGGACGGATCAGTGGTCGATGAACTGTGACCGCGCGTAAGACCGCGCGAGCCTGGCCTGATCGAGTGCACGGAGATGTGATCGGAGGATGGCCTCTTCGCCCGATGTGCTTGAGAGGAGCGGGAGGGAGCCCATGTCGAAGCCAGCCGCAACACCTGAAGCGAGGGCTTCTATGGCCTCTTGCCTCTGCAGCTTCTGCATGGCCGATTCGTCCGAAGTGCTCGAGTACGTGAAGCTCTCTGTGGTGAAGCTCTCAATATCGAGGCCGCTGAGAAGCTTCTTCTTCACATCGGCTCTCTTGCCGCCACCATTGCTACTTAAGGCGCCGCCGCCGCTGCTGCTGTTGCTAACATTGTGTCCTTGTCCGCGGCCGTGCGAGGCCGGCGCAGTCGTCCGTCTTGTCGAGCCCTTCCGAGCAAAAGGAGACGCACTGCTGCCGCCTTCCAGCTTGGCCAGTGCATCAAGCCGTTTTTCGTTTCGGCGACGGCGAAGCTCCTGCAGGCGAACTTGACGATTGAGCGTCGTAAAGGCGGGCAACGTCTGATGTTGCTGCTTGTTCCATGTGCTGCTCATCGACGACGAAGACGAGGATTCGGAAAGCTGCGGACGCGGAGGCGGTAGAGGTTGGGGTGCCAAGGTGTGTCGAAGCTGGACAGGCGACATGTCTGTAAGAGCATCAGGAGAGGCAACGAACTGCGGCTGGAGTAGGAACCGACGTTCCTCGGCTCGGGATGTGTTGCCTCCTTTTGGTGAAGTGACATTGTTCTCCAACGTGGGAACGACGACGCTCGTCCGATGCAGATTGACGGGCATGGGACTGACGAGATGTGAGTAGCGCAAATTCAGGCTCTTTCGCGGTGTTTCGGGATGGAGGAGGGCTGTGCGGGGTGTAGCCATGGCTTGTCGAGGAGTCAGGGCTGACGAAGGGTGTGCATCTGCGCAGAAATCGGCGGGATAGTAGGCGTACACCGGCGTTGGGGCCTCGGGCGATGGAGGGCGCGCAGGAGAACTGGGCTTCGTGGTGCATGACGAGGACGTCGACAGCGTCCAATTGTCGATGACGAACGGCGAAAAGTCCGGGAGGCTGGGAAGACGAGGTGGGTCCGGATCGACGATCTTTCGTGTTGGAAATCGGCTCGCTCGAGGTGTCGCGTCAGGGTCGGTAGCAGCTGCAGCCGCAGCAGAACGAGAGGGAGGCAGAACCATCTCAAATGTTGTCCGATTACCATCGTGTATCGTCATCCGAGATCTCGTTGTCGGAAATTGCTGGCAGTGTGGACAGCGCGAAGACGTGCTAGAAGTAGAAGAAGAAGAGATTGAGAAGCATGATGGTGAACGTGAACATGTGCATGTGAAGCTCGTCGAACAGGTGCTGCATGCATAAGACGGTGTATAAGAGGTAGAAGAACGAAGCCCACGGGTTGATGCGTTGCAAGTGCTGCAGCTGTTTCTGGAACTTTCATTTATGGATGGTGATCCTACGGAAGGGTGGCAGGCGGAGCAGCGGCTAGAGCAAGAGCCAGAACACGTATCGCTGTTCGACGTTCTTGAGGAGGCCGAGGAACTGACACTCTCGCTGTCGCTCTCACTGTCTGCCGTCGAACCACTGTCGCTGTCCGACGAGGAGTCGTCATGCGAGCTGCAAGAGTCGCTATCGCAGCTCCTCGGCACTGGCGGCAGCGGCGCTCGCGGTGGAGGTCCCGAGGGTGCTGTGAAGCGCAACGGAACAGCCAACGACCTGGGCGTGCGTGTCCTTTTGAGGCAGCTCACCAAGGGAACTCTCCGACCATCTGGCGATGCCAAGAGCGTAGATGTTTTTGCAGACACGAAACCTTTGTCGGCAACGCGAGTCCAAGGCCCGTTGGCTGTGCCGAGAGCTATTGCAGAGAGGGGCACGTCGCACACAATGTCCTCTTTTGCCTTCAATGTACCAAATGAGGCGACACTTTCTCTTCCTCTTCGCGATCGAGGAGTCTGAGCTTGGCTCGCGGATGTTGGCGTCTGCAGAGGAGAATTAGCTAACGGAAGATCCACCATAGACTTCGGCGTCGGCTTCTTCCTCTCCAGTAGCTTCGTCGGCGTTGGCGGTGACGCATGCGAAGCCTTCTTTGCGAGCGGCCTGATGACAATTTTCTCGTAAACGGGATTGATGGGCGCCCAGAATTTGCCTCTGGTGGTCCTGGCGTGATCGACTCGGAGCGCAGTGCTTCCGCGCGGACCAGTTGCATGCTTGGAGCGACGGTTGGAAGGACCCAAATGGATGCTGCTCCTTCTCTTGCGGACGACTTCTCGCGACACGGCGCGTCTTGGGAGTGAGAGCGGGGCGACAGGCTTCGTCGATGTCCGTTGTCGTGGCAATGGTGTATGGGGAAAAAGTGTAGGAGGTAGCATCAAGAACGACTGACGGTTCACCCGAGGGGGTGGCTCCGAATGTTGTTGCTCGGCTTCTACGCTCGATAGCATCTCCTCCAAGAGCTTTGTCGCTCGCCCTCCCTGGGCTGGTTCCGGCTCAATCGATGACCCAGAGGAGGTGACTCTGACCCAGGTCGATGTCGGACTGGCGATATCTTCTCTGTAGCTCGACATGCTTCCCACGCTCCTCCCACCTCGTCCTGCCGCGCCTTCGAACGTGAGAGACGATGCTGAGACGACTCTATGTGCCTGTGAACTTGGCGAGAGGATCGAGACACGAGTAGCGGTATGAATGCTACACGTATCTTCTTCGGTCTCGTCGATTTCTTCTGATTCTTCTTCTCGTCCCGTCGCCGAGGTGCTACTGCGACGAGAGCCACCAACGACGGTGCTGATGACTGGCGAGCTACTGCCCGACATGACCAGGCTGATCTCTTCCTCAGACATGAGGGATCCCGCAATGCTCTGTCTAGTTGTCGGAGGCAAACGTGGACTCGCGTCCAAGACTGTACTGTTCTTTGTCGACGACGTCGACATTCTCTTGTCGCTCGATGCTGTTGCAAACGGGCATCGGCGGCCTGACGACACGCTACCACCGCTCTTTGTCCTCGACGCTCCCACGAAGCTCCTGCACCTGGGAGCGATCGGCAGGAACTCGCCTGCGAGTCCATCGCCGTTCAGCCGATCCTCCTGGCCCAGATCTGACTTCGTCTCGAGCGGCGTCAAAGTCATGCTCAATGCGCTCTTTCTTCTCTGTCCGTCCCGTTCTACAGGACACCGCGCGTCGGCATCGAGAGAAAGTTGCGGAAGTGCGCACATATTGTTGGAGAAAGAAAAAGAAAAAGGGACAAATGAATGGTGATGTTTGACCGGCCTGCGGTCTGTGAGAGAGAGAGGAAAAGCAATGGAGAGAAAGAGGCGACGGGACAGACGTCAGGAGGCAATTGGTTCAAAAGGACATGAAAAAAGCGCCCACATCTTGGGCGCACATTACGGCGTCCACAGATTAAAAGGAGCCACACACCTCAGCCAAGGGTCGCAATATTATCTTGAGGAAACGTCGCCTTGAATGTGATTGGATGAAGCTATGAAACAGTCTTGAAATGAAAGGAACATGACCTTGTGATGTTGTGATGAGAGAATGAGAGAGAAATGTGAAGAAACATCTATTGTTGAACCGTGGACCCACACTCCTTTCTGAGTGGATTGTTGTGATCCCATGACGATAGGCAGTTGTGCTGACTACGTGGCAACGTATGCCCAGCGCTCGCCCGTTGAGACCTCCTTCGTCTCGATTTTGCCTAGCTCGCTTTCGATACCAACGTCTTCCTCGCCACGCTCGGCACCCGTGAGATCGTCGTACTCGTGCCAGCTAGCTCGCTGCCCAGGACCCTTGACCACAGCGTCCTTGTTAAAGGCCTTCGACAAGGCCATGCCAGCGGCCATAGAAGTCCTTCGAACGTGCTGGCTGGCCTTTTCGGGTGAAAAGGCGGTAGAGGTGCTCCGATTGTGCGAAGGGAGGCCATACATGGGGATCGCATTGTCCGCGTGCTTCGACTTTCGCTGCTGCCGAAGCTCCTCGGCTCGGACTGGGTCATACTCTCGACCGACGGCGCCGAGCTTTCCGAATGTTTCGAAAGCCACAGCGATCCCAAGAAGTCCAGCGTAGGCGCCAAGAAATTCGACGCTGTTCCATTTGCGGAGCTGCGGCAGGATAACAAAGATGACGGCCAAGACGAAGCGGAACGTAATACGGGCCGACTTGGGAATCATCGAGGACCGCCATCGATCGAGCGACTTGTGCAGGATGCCCAGAATGCCCATCGAGAGCATGACAAGGCCGATGGAACCGGAGAAGAACCAGTAGAAACCTTCTTCGACGCTGCTGTCGGCGATGAGCTTGGCCTGTGCTGAGCTCATGAGGATCAAGCCGGCGCAGAGGGGAAAGTGCATGTGGGTGAAGGTAATACTGGGTAGCCAGTGGCGCTTGAGAGCGTGGACAAAGGTGCGTGAGCTGTCGTTGTCAAAGTAGAGCCAGATGATGAGGAACGAGATCGTGACGCTCAGTGTTGCCCTCCAGAACATCGTTTGCGGTCCAAATTGGCCAGTGTAGGCGACATAGACGGAGCTATAGCCATTATGATCAGTGCTTCGTCCGAACTTTAACGCGCATAATCGACTCACTTCATGATGGCCTCTCCGACGACCAGAATGGTGAACTGCGTCATGCGCTCCATCATGTGAGGAAGGGAATACGCGGGAATGTAAGTCTTGTGCCCGGCATGCTTGGCCTTTCCGTGGAGGATCTGCATGGCGGCAGCGACGATGTAGCGGGACGAGAGCTCGAGGATAATGCCGCAGCACATGAGAATGACGATGATACCCGGATCCTCAAGGAAGATGAGGGGCAGGTAGGTGCAGGAGATGATGACGAGCGAGACCATGTTGAGCCACAAGGCTTTGCGGAACTTGGGCAGAAGAAGGCCGTAGACGAAGAAGAGAGAGAGACGGCAGAATTTGGCGACGAGGTAGAAGCTGATGGCGCTCGAAATGGCGTGGTGGTAGCCCTCTGCGAACCAGTAGCCTGTGTGTCCGATCTCGCGGACAAGAGGGATATCTTCCAAGTTGACACCGCCCTCGGAGGAGCGCTTGACCAGGTAGGCAGCTGCAGCCAAGGCGAATCTCTTTTCAACGGTCGCAGTGCCTGTGTGCTCTGCCGTTGTCGCTCCTTCGGCGGAAGTGGACTTTTCGCCGGTGGCGGCTGCCTCGTCGTGCTTTTCATCGGCGATGATGATGCCGGTCGCATTCGCCGCATAACCCATCAAGAGGATCATGATGATGAGGATGTACATACGCTGCACAGAGTATGTCAGTATGCCAGGGTACATGCATACGTAATCAGCTGGCCAAAGACTCACCTGCCAGACATCATCAGTACCTGAGACGTTGATGTATGATCGCACATCGGTCCAGATACTCCAGGCTGGATAGAAGACGAGGATGAACTTGGCAATGTTGAGACCCGTTGCTCTGAGTGATCATGAGACTCGTCAGCGTGTGCACAAACGTGTTCTGACGTGATGAAAGAACAACTCACGCCTCTGCAGCTCCGTCCGCAAGCTTGTGGATGATGCCAACCATGACCAAGTCGAAAAAGAGCTCAAACTGCGACGGCTCCCTGTCGTCGACCTCTCGGTAGAGCTTGTCCTCGAGCACCCACTGGCGGACGAGCGGCCGCTTAAAGAGGTGTCCGAGCCGGATCGGAATTTGCTCGCCGTGCTGGGCAATGTGCCCTCCCCCACCGCCGTGGACATGGTCGAAGGCGTTCTTGTGACCCTTGTGCGTCCGGTGGCGCTCGAGCTCTTGATGCTGCTGCACGTCGTGACGCTGATCTGCCGAGACAATGTTGGGGTCCGACGTAAGGATCTCCGTGTCCTGGCGACTGTAGGGTGGTTGCATAGGCTGCCCCTGGGCGCCTGGCACGAGGTTGGCACTTGACGTCATGCCGTCCGGGTCGAGGTGGGAAGGATCAAGGCCGTACGCAGACGGGTCGCTCTCCTTTTGCTCGTGGCCACGCGATGGCGAGCTTTGCTGTTGCTGATGTTGGTACTGGTGGTATGGCAGCGAGAAGTTCTGGTGTTGTTGCTGAGGGTCCGATTGCGGCTGCGCCATTCCTTGGAGCTGGACTTGATGCCAGGTGCCGCTGCCGTCGGCTCGATGATGGTGGGAGTGGCCGGCTTGTCCGTCTGTATCATAGTGATGGTCTTCGACCTCGATGGCCGCTGGCGCATCGCGATATGCAGAACCAAAGGGTCCATACGCATTTGGGTTCTCGACGCTGCCCTGGGAGTCGACTGAGCTGCGACGCCCGCCCGAGTTGCGAGCGGGCCTCCGAGTGCTGCTCCTACGAAACGACATGCTCGTCGGTCACCCCTCCCTTTTTGCTTGCGTCTGTGGAGGGGGGAAGAACAGAAGAGGGATAGCGAAGACGATGGGAGTCCTGACGGGCCAGCGTCAGGAAAGGGCGGTGCTTGGTGAAGCTGTGCTTGTTTGCGACGTGCGCTTGTTGATTCCAGGCACTGCCAGCGAGACAGCGGACGTGTATTGTCGTAGTGCCACTCTCGGGGCAGGTGTGGTGTGAACAAAGTCCGACGACGTGAGCGGGCGTGCCTCGAAATTCGATGATCGTTGCCCCCTGTCCTTCTGAGGAGGAGCCGACCTCGTTGTTGCTCGTTCAGTTGAGAATGCAGACCAAACAAGAAAGAGATAGCCCTGCACCTCTCCCTTTTAAGATTCCACAAGGTGTCCCAGCAGCTTGCAGATGGCGATACGGAAAGGGGAGTCCAGTTTCAAACGAGCGTAATTGAGCAATGCGCAGGGGCGATTCGTAACAAAGTTCGCAGGAGCGGGCCTAGCGAGAACGGGGAGCAGGTCAGAGATTTCGAAATCTAAAAAAGAAAAAAAAAGAGGGTGGCTTCAGATTCTCGATGGGCGTCCAGGAAGAGCTCTAAGTTGTTGGTCTTTTTTGGCGCGTGCTTGGCGTTTCGCTTGAGAGGTGCATCGAGGTACAAGAGCATTCGATTGTGTAGCTCGTCGAGGAGAACGTGGTCCAGATCCCGGTGCATCACAGTTCTTGCAAGATGACTTCAGACAAATGGGCAAGCAAACAAGGAACCAAGTCGTGCCGCACCTATTTGGTATCTTGCTTTTAATATTTGCACATGATGCGTCTCAATCCTGTGTTGTTCAAAAAATTAATCTGACGTGACTTGCTCTGACCGACCCTTCCAGAGCGAAAGCCTGTCGGTAGACTCATGTTTCAGAGCCACTGACAATGATCTGTATTTGAAAAAGAGATTGACAGGTGGGCAGGTATTTGTACAGGTATTATTAGGCATCATCACTATTGAGACTGGAGCCCGTCGATGGCTGGCCTCTGCTGTGTCGCCACAGCCCTGTTTGACGCCCTCGCACCGCCGCGCAGCGTGCTCCACCTCCGCACAAGCCTGATCAAGAAAAGGGGATCGCCCCGTCCCGTGAGTTTGCTAATGACAAAGATCAAAAGGCTGAGTAGGACGCCCACGCTCGTCAGGTCGAGCGCCAGCCTCATGGCAAGATTGACGACTGCCAACATGAGGCGCAGTGGCGCGCCCATCAGGCCGCCGCCCTCCCTCCTTCCCCGCCCCTGTCCACCATCTCCATCTCGCCCTCGGCCACCCCGGCGGCTCGTTGTCGTACTCTGGCCCGCAACGGACTCGGCTCTCGACCTTCCAGAGGCCAGGTTGTAGCTTTGTGGCGCTGCACCGCCTCGTCCATCGCTGCTCAGGCCGAGCAAGACTGCGACGTCGTGCATGGCGTTTCTCAAGCCGATGTAGGCCTGTCCCAGGGCCGTATTGCCGAGTGCGTACCTTGCAATGCCGCCACTGCCGCCGCTGCCGCCGGCATTAGCACCTGTGCCATAAGACGTTGGTCCACCACCGCGCGATTCGACGCGGTTCAGACGCTCGTGCAGTGCCGCCAGGCTGGCCTGGATTGACTGCAGGGCGACATCAACTTCCGGTCGATTTGTACCCTGCGGTCCTTGGTGAGCTGATTGCCCTGGCCTGGGAGCTCCATGGTGATGGTAAAAGTGCTGTTCCGAGGGTGTAGGTCCAGCGGGCCTTGACGAAGGCCCCACAGCAGAGTACAGCGAGGCGCCTGCTCCCCCTGCCATCGCTCCCCGGTTCGAGTCACTTCCCGCCACCGAATAGCGGGGTGCGTTGGGCGGCGCATACAGCCTGCCTCCCTCGTGCGAGGACCTGCGGGCGCGTGGATCATCTTCTTCGCCCATATCGGAGACTGACCGGGGTGGTGGCGGAGGTGGCATCATGGATGACCTCCCAGCTCTCGGCATCGGCACCCTTGTCGGTCCCTGGAAGCCGCTACTTGAGGGTGTCATGCGGCCGGTTGTTGAGCCCGGCCCACGCACGGCTTGTGAAGAAGAGGGCCTCGAGACGAGCTGGGGCAGGCGAGAGGGCTGAGAGAGGCGAGGCCTTTCCTCATCCATGAACTCGTCCCTCTCTTCTTCGGTGATGGAAGACGGGCCTTGTGGTGCCAACTGCGGCGAGGCTGAGCCTGACGAGCCTTCTGAGACGGAGTCGGCATGAGCAAGGGAAGCTTTTGAAGAGATGCGACCTGGTCAGCCTTCCAAGACTTTCAAGAGCAAGCAAGAAGGAACAGGACGCCTCACCGCTCATGACGCGCTGTGCAACGTCGCCGCTGAAGTTTTCCAACTCCTCGATGAGTGCAATCGCCTGAGGCCGATCGCTGAACTGCCTCAAAATCTTTGGAAATCGCGGTTTAGCCTTCCAGCTCGCCATATGGGCTGTTCATCTCGCTGACTCACCCTCAGCATGCTCTCCACGTAGAGCTGCTTTGAGTCCTGGCTCCCCATCCCCTTTCTCTTTGCCCACGCATCCCTATGGTTACGAAGGAGACTTGTGAGCTCTCTCTGCCCCATCTCGACCTCGATCAGATTCCAAAACTCACCACTTTGCTCTCCCGAGCATATCGAGCACGCCGGGCCTCTTTGACTTGACATCTCCCTCGGTCGCCTGCTTGTAGAGACTGTAGAGTGCCAGCTTCTCCTCGTACGACGTCTGGATCGGCCCAGATTTCGGCAAGCTCTGCACGATGTCCACCGTCCGCTCAAAGAGACTATTGGGCCAAATCCCCGCATCCATCAGGTCAGCGCCCGGCTACTCCGGTATCTAACATGCGGTTCCCCAGCATTGGTCCTACTTACGCGTTGATGACCTCTGCGCTGCTCATCGTGGGGCAGCCTCGTTCGTACCGCGAAATCTATTGGAAGTGCAGCAAAGGCCCCTGGGCTTCGGCTAGAGAAGGGAGAACGGGTGCGGGGGGAGAACGGGTACGGATGCTTGTTTAGGATGGCGGCGACGCGAGTCGTAATCCGGATCTCGAGCGCTGCAACCGGTGAGAGCGGGCGACATCACGTGGCTTGCGCGCCGTGAAAGCTTCATGTTCCCGCCAAAATGGCTTCTACCCCGCAACATCTTTCTTCTGCAGCCGTGCGAGTCATGATGTCTCATAAAAAAAAAGAAGGGAAAGGATGGAATGAGACTTTACTCTAGCTTTACTAAGGTGCATCATAAGAAGAAGAGAGAACCTCATGAGTGGACAGGGAACGCAGGGATGGAGATGCCGCCGGGGCCTGTGCTTTTCGGTTTTATTTGGCCGACAGAGCATGAATTGGGACGTGCACGCAGGGGCCATTCGTTGAGCGAGCCAGAATGACTCACCATTGGAAGAGCCTCCTTGATCAACTTTCTTGCTTGCCATTCTTTCTTATCACCACCAACCAGCACCACTGACCAACATGGTGACGCAGGCGAATGCTCCCGCGTACCATCGAAGCGACGATGCAGACACGTACAAGAAGAACGCCTCGTTTGTGCGTGGTCACCGGCCTCCACACCTCTGTGTGCTCGTTTGACTGACAGCAGCCCAAGCACAGGTCTACAATCCCGAGAACACGAGAGCCGTGCTTGAGCTGCTCGATCCCAAGCCTGGCGAGAAGATCCTCGATGTAGGCTGCGGTATGTGTTCCCCTGCTTCCTGCTCATTGCGGCTTGAAGAAGACTCAGAACGATTTGCAAACAGGCACCGGCGAGCTGACGCGGCAGCTCCACGCCCTCGTTTCGTCCTCGGGCGACGGAGGATGCGTCGTTGGAACGGACCTGTCGGCCAATATGATTTCTGCCGCGCGAAAGAGAGGCAACGATGAAGGCATCAACCCCCGGGTCGAGGTCGTCGATGGCCACGACCTCGAGTCCTGGCTGGAAAAACAAGGCCTGGTGGGCACCTTCGACAAGGTCTTTAGCAACGCTGCCGTGAGTGGCGGCCACAACTGGATGGCGTTCTGAAGAGTGAAGAAGCTGACAAAGAAAGAGGTGCATTGGAATTGCAGCTGCACTGGATGAAGGCAGACCCAGCCGCCGTGGTGCGCGGCATGTCACGCGCTCTGAGACCCGGCGGGATCCTTGTGCTCGAGTAGGTCGCCCCCCCCCCTCTCTTTAACCTCGAATCTCTCTCTCTCTGCCCATGCTCGTGCTTATTCTTGATATTGTGCTGGCCACGAACAGGATGGGCGGCCACCTCAACATCGTTGGTCTTCGCTCGGCGCTGCACGTCGCCCTCGCCCAGCATGGCATCGATGCCGCGACGGTGGATCCGTGGTACTTTCCCACGCTGGCGTCCTACAGCAACCTTCTCCTCTCCAATGGCTTCGGGAGCGTGCCTGAGGCCCGCCTCGTGCCGCGCCCCACGCCTCTGCCCAGACCGGCCGGCCTCGCTGGCTTCCTCGAGGTGCGTCGCGGGCCAGACAGTGAGGGGCAATTTCCACTGACTGATGATCTTTCACTTCCACCACAGACTTTCGCAGGACCGTTTCTCAATGCACTTCCCGACGACAAAGCGCGCAATGACGTTGTGCAGCGAGTCATCAAGCAGCTCAAGGTGGACATGTATGACGCTGAGGAGGACCAGTGGACGGCCATGAGTGAGTCCCGTCTCTCTCCTTCTTCCACTCCAGCCCAGTTCAAGGTGTGAGAAATACTGATCGGGCCCCTGTTAAACAAAATAGACTGCAGGCTCCGGGTCCGAGCTATCAAGGCGTAGAGAAAGGATGAGTAGAATGTTAGGGATAAGAACACCAGTTCTTGTCAATGGGTTTATAGAGACAAGAGAGGGAATTAAGCCAAATAAAGGTTGGGAGAGGGAGAGGAATGGGAAAGAAAAAAATGTGGGTGATGATCTGGAGAGTGACAATGGACGAATATCTAGTTGTGTGTAGCTGTGACCGTGACTGGACCCCGATAGAGACTGCCGCCGTGCCTAAAGATGCATTGGGCGCTCAGCTCCGTCGCACTGAGCTTCATGGCCAAGCTGACGTCGGCACGGAGGAACTCCTTTCCATCGGCCGACCGGCAGCGCTGGAGGAGGGCGTGGAACGGCTGCATGTCAATCGTGAAAGTGGCCAGCTGCTCAAAGCCCGGCTCGTCGACGAATTCCGGAAAGTCGTCGTCGCCGCGATAGACGTAGAGGGCAATGTTTGCTGTGCATGCGACCGAGGGTACCCAGGTCAGAACGAATGGGCTGACGTGTTCCTCGTCGTCGCGGCCGCTCTCGCCCTTTTTAAGAATGCATCCAAAGGCGTCTGGAAGATGCTTGACACCATCGACACCGCTGTATGCCTTTGCTGCCTTGGCCTGGTGCTTGGATTCATTGTGACGGAAGACGGTGCTGCACTTGATGCCAAACGAGTGCCGGCTCACGCGCGAGCCCACGACGCCGTCAATGACCCAGACCAGCGCACCCGAGGCCACGGCCTTTGCCGTCGACTCGTCTGGCTTGCAGAGCTGGACAGCACTGCCCAAGCGCGCCTGGAGCTCCCGTCGAAAGTACAAGCTCTCGCTAAAACCACCGACCATGGCCACCGTTGCAACCTGACCTCCGCTCCGCCCGACGCGGTCCTTGATACTCTCTGCCGTCGCCGCAATAGAAGGCTCGAAGCTTGAGACATGGCAGTCAGCCCAATGTCCCCTCATCCACTCTCAAAGCGCGGAGAATGGGTCACACTCACAAACCAGCCACCTCCTTGCCTGTGAAGACGAGCTTCCCGCGTCGCAACCCAATGCTGGGATCGTTCTCACCGGAAGAGCCGACGGGAAGCAAAATCTGTTCCTGGGCCGCACTGGCAAATGTCTCTTTGATCGTGGTCGCAAAGGACTGCCGCAAACTCCTCAAATCTTCCGGATTATCCCATCGCGTGTCTCGCAGTCGTTCTGGGAGGCAAGTCAGCGCGAGAGGAATGAGAGAATGGGATGAGCCAGCTATTCAAAGACTGACCTTGGAGATAGAGCATCGCTCGATGATCGACGGTAGCGCTTCCTCCCAGAATGCAGTCACTAACGCCATTCTCGCGCACTTCGATGGCAGGGTATGTCGATGTGACCTCGTACGTGGAGATGTCAATGGTACCGCCACCTGCGTCACACACGATGAGGTGCTGTCCCGGCTTGTCGAGCCAGTCGCCCGTCGCGGCAGGGTTCATTGCGCAGAAGTTGATGGAAGCCTCGGCCTCTGTCACGAAGCGGATCGAGTCGCCTCGGTCGGGCGTGACGAGCTGAGCGGCAATGCACGCCTGCCGAAGCAGCTGCTGCTGAGCCAGCTCCCAGCCGTTGGGCACCGTGACAATGTATGACGTATTCTGACCCAGCGTAGTGAGCACCTCGTGTCCGTTGGACAGCCTCGAGTAGATGTAAGTACCTGGAGACAATGAGAGTAAAGTTGAGCCCCTTGATTCCGATCCATGCAGCTACTAAAAACTCACCGATGCACCGGACCATGTATGCGAGGAAACCTGCGCAGACCTGCTCTGCTGTTATCCCCTCTGGGAGCGGGTCCAGATCGATCTCGCGACTGGCGTCATCGACGGCATGGATGATTCGGAGGTGCTCGGGTTTCAGGTGCAGCTTCCACCACCTGACCTGGAAGCCACCCTGGTCAAGCACGTTTTCCGCCTCGTTTCCCTCAGCCTCGGCTCCAAACAGGCGCGGCAGTCGGTTCTCGTCGTACGTCACCACCGATGGCACTTTGGCTGTCGCGGCAGATCGGCCGATGGGTTAGAGAAGCATAACGCATGCTGCGCCCAGCACCGGGTCACTCACACAGGTGGCTCGGTTGACCGGGCCATGCCCTCACGTCCTCAATCTTTGGCCGCTTGCCCGGCTCGAGGATGCAGTAGCTCGCGCCGCTGAACGTCGTGCCTGTTTCATTCACCGCGTCGGTACTCGCATCTCGTCAGTCTTGCAGTTCGGTGATGAGGGGGGGGAGGGGGGAGGGTCGCGTGCGGGCCGTGCTACTCACCGAGATCGATGGCAATGATGAGCTGACGCTGCCCCGTGTAAGGCAGCCACTCCTTGCCCGTCCTCCGCTGGGGCTTCTCCGACGACGAGGCGCCGTTGCCGTTGCCGTGGACGAGGTATTGGTTGTAGTTCTGGCCATTCTCGGACGAAGCGGCCGGGTTGCCGAGATCGAGATCGGACGAGCTGCCGCGATACATGTCGTCCTCTGTGCCTCTTAGGCGATATCTAGGCGCTGGCGCGGCGAGGCGAAGGAGGAGGATAAGGTTGCAAAGACAGAAGCGAGAGGGCCGTACAGACGAGAGGGCGAAAGGGGGCGAGAGAACGCGGCGGCGGCGGCGGCGACGGCAGAGGGGGCGATGACTGTCTGAGAAAGAAAGTGTCTGGAGAGGCCGCGCGGATGGCACAGAAGCGGCCGCAGCGCTCCTTCGATGTTCAAAGTGGTGGGAAAGGCGGAGGAAGATCGGGTGACGCTGGCAGTGGTGGAAAGCACGAGCGCAGAGACGGATCCCTCGACTCGCGAAGTTTATGGCCAACGCCGACACTCCAAAGCGCCTGCCTGTCCGCCCAAGTTCCAGTACTAAAAAAGCGATACGTAAATACAAATTTTCGAAACGGAGAAAGCTCCATTTCCTTAGCCTGTCTCAGTAGTCATATGGTCTCGAGGGTCTCGCTCTTTGAAATCGCACTAAATTTTGAATCCCATTTCGAACTGCAGAACTCAGGCACCCAGCACGGATGGGTCTCCATCTCCACCTCGAGTGACGAGGGAGGGCAGGAAGAAGAGACGATGGACCAGCAAGCATTTCGGCAGCTGCTCTCCACGCCTCGTTCCAACGATGGCGGTGGCAGCAGCCATGCAGAAGACCGGGCGAGGATGTTTGGGGCGGCGAAGAAGCGGCGCCCAGCTCCACCGTCATCGTCATCATCCTCGGTGCCATCGGCGACGACGGACATGCGGCCGCGCAAGCTTGACCGGCCCCACGACGGGCAGCACAGGGACAAGGGCAAGCAAAAGAGCGCCGCCGCCGCAGCCTACGTGGATCGGGCACAGGCGAGGAGGGAAGGCCAGGACGAGGTCAACGAGTTTCGCGAGGTCGAGGCACTGCGCGAGGACTTTGAGAGGCGCATGGCAGAGGCCAAGACGGACGAAGAGAGGGAAAAGCTCAGAGAGCAGATGGCGTTTCTCGGTGGAGACGCAAAGCACAGTGTCCTTGTCAAGGGCCTCGACTTTGCCTTGCTTGAGCAGCAGAGGGCAAAGGCATCTGGCTTGCCAGAGGGCGAGAACGCCGACGACGAGCTTGAGGCAGCGTACGGCAGGCCGAAGATGGACGGCGAGGGCGAGGGCGAGGGCGAGGGCGAGACCGAGAAACAGGAGAGCAAAGGAGCTGTTGAAGACAGCAGCACCATCGGTCACAAATTCAAGCCAATTGGAGTAAAAAGCGTCCAAGATAAGGACGAGGCGCCAGAGTACATCTGGAGAGACGGAAAGCGGATGCGGAAAAAGAAGAAGAAGGACAAAGAGGCCGCTGAAGTGGTCCCTCCTGTGACTCTAGAGCAAGCAAAGGAGACGAAGCAAGACTCCAGGATGGAGATCGCCCCTGCGCCAAAGAAGAAGACAAGGGTGGTCAAGATAAAAGAAAGCAAATCTACACTGCAAAAGACAGAAGATGACGAGAGCGCCTCGAAGGATGTGGTGATGGAGAAAGACTCCAAGGAAGAGTTGGGAAAGGGATCCACATCGTCCGAGGAGGCAGCGTATGCTCGGGCTGAATCAGCGGCGCATACGGCTGAACAAGAGAACGGCAAGGAGGATGAGGTGCCGAAGGTAGGAGGTGTGGAGGGGGAAGACGACGACGACGAAGACATCTTTGCCGATGCAGGCCGGTGGCAAGGTCTCGACAACGACAGCGACGAGGAAGATGAGGGACGAGCTTCTGGCACTGTCACGGCGGTACCAACTGCAGCCGCCGGCAAGCGAGATTGGTTCGCCAAAGATCTGCAAAAGGAGCAAGACCAGGAAGAAGATGCACCCGTCCTGCCAGGAGGGCTCAACAACATAGTCGCAAACGCAAAGGCTGCCACGGAGGCCAAGAATGGGGAAGAAAAGGAAGTAAACGGGGAAGAAAGGAGAGAAGGAGGCGAGGGACGTCTGCAGGGATTCAGCGACTCGAAGCTCGATTCCCACACAGCCAGGCTCCTCCTGGACAGGGAGCAAGGGAGAGGTGACGACGGTGTAAAGAAAAAGAAGGGAAGCAAGAAGAGGAAGAAGAAGGGCGGAGATGGGGACAGTGAAGACGACGACGACTACGAAGACTAGCTAGGCCTTCCTCTGCACTGTGTATATTGTGTAAAATAAGTGAAATAGACAACCAAAAGCAGCGCGGTACCCATCGCTTGGAGAGGGTGGCTTGTGCGCGTTGTGCGCGCCTCGCCAGCCAGAATTTTGCTTTTATTTTCGGCAGCGCTTTCGGTTTTTAGGGAAGAGACAAGGGAGGCCCTGCCCTGAGGAAGTAGTAGCAGTAGTGAGCAAGCTCTTGGTCTACGTGCCAGTGCCGGCGACTCCAAACGAACAGCTGCGGCAGAGCGCAATAGCAGATATGCCGTCGTCGCTCTCGGCGCCAGGGCAGCCCTCGCCGTCTGCTGCTGCTGCTGCTGCGACTGCTGCAGTGCCGTCCTCTTCGAGACCCCCGTCGCCCGGCGTGCCGCCGTCACCCTCGTCGCTGTCCTACGCGCCCTATCGCTCGCCCAGGCGAGGTATGACGCCGTCCGACAGCCTTGCATCATTCGACACGCCCCCCATGCCCTCTGCGCCCTCGCCATACCTCCCCGAGCACGATGGTTCGCGGGACGAGCTCATGGCTGTGCTCGAGGCCATGCGGGCCAGCCAGCCGGCCGATTTGCAGACCAAGGTGAGCATTGCAATGTGTCCCCGCCCTGGCATTGTCTGCTACTCTGCCGCTGAAACGAGCCTTGAAAACCCCCTTTTGTCTCGGGCACAGCTGCATCTCGGCTCGCAGATCCACAGGCTGCTCATTGAGAGCCGCTATGCAAAGGATGACTTTCGCGAGGCGGGCGGCTTTCTCGTCGTGGTGCAGATGCTCTCTTCGCTTGAACAGACCACGGCCCAGTCCACCGCCGACGAAGACAACATTACAGATGACGAAGGAACGACGATCCACGAGAGGTTGCGCATTGAAATCTTCAAGCTGGCCCTCGCAATCCTGGCCGAGTCGCTGGGCGCTGGCGCGAGCCCACATGCTGCCAACCGAGCTGCATTTGACTCCCTCGTCGGCTGGGATCAATTTGGCGCCGTGCTCCGCCTGTCAACACTTATGGACACGTCGAGGGACCACTTTTTCTCAGCCCTGCTCGGCCTCGCCCTCGCCGACGTCTCTTCGAACCTCGGAAGGCTCCGTGCGGTTCGTCTCGACCTTGACAGGCGGCAGCAACAAACAAAGAAAGAGGGCGAAGAGAGGGAGGAAGAGCCAGAGGATGAGGATGAGGCCGCATACATGGCCAAACGAGTCACCGAGCAGTGGCCCGGCGGTTACCTGGAGCACGCAGGGGTGTTGCGACCAACGCTGTTGCTCGCCAACGAGATCCGTTCGACCGACGACCGCATCTGCCTCGCTGTTCATTTAGTCACCGAGAGGCTGGCCACGATGTCGAGAGCCAACCAGGTGGCCCTTGCCGAAGCCAAGATTGGCTCTCTCCTCTTCCAACTCTATGCGAAGAGCAGAGAAGAAGCCAAAGAAGAAGAGGACGTCGTCTGCAAGTGCCAACTACGCATAGTGCAGCGCATCTGCCAGCTCGGCATCCCAGCACAGGACTGCAGATCAATGCTGCGTCGGCTTTGCGATGGAGAGAAGAGTCCTCTGATGGACATGCTCTTGAGCGTTGCGAGACCCTCGGCAGCGCCCAACACGGCAACTTTCGACATGGGTCGCTTCGGTCACTCGTCCCTCGCCGTCTCGTCCTTGCGAAGGCCATTTCCACCCGCTTCGTCGTCCAAGGGTTTTTCCTTCTTTGCGCCCATCCTCATCGATCGGATCGAGCCGTCGCTACCGTTGGACCTCCTTCACCTCTTTGATGCGCAGAGAGCCTGCTCTGTCAAGATCCAGGTGGAACCAGGGACAGGCCAAGTGACCTATACACCGAGAGAATACAAGCCATGCGTTCGCTTTAACGCTTCTCGAATCGTTACTGGCCGTCTCCACCACCTCTGCCTTGTCCACGCCAGACCTACCGGTGGGCAGAAGACGTCGATGGCACAGCTTTTCATTGACGGATCGTTTGTCGAAGAGCACCTCGCCCCTTGGCCCTCGACGCCGCCAGTTGGTGCTCCCGTGAGGGCAGTCTTTGGAACACCGCCAAACGTCACTGACGGAAGAAGACCGCAGCATCTGCAGCAGCCACACAACAATCGGCTTGTCTGGTCGCTGGGTCCAGCTTACCTCCTCGACGATGTCCTACCTCCCGAGATGCCTCTCGTTCTGTCTGAGCTCTCCTTCAGCGGCTACCACGGCAACTTGCAAGACAGCTTGGGTCGCTTCCTCACTTATCCCATCAGTACGCGTATCAATCTGCGCCTCGATACCTTGGCGAGGGTGCATGGCATTACCGACAAGGAGCTGGCCAGTCATCCTCTGGTGACCGCAATTGCTGGCTCAGCCAGGACGCTGTTTGCAGAGGACAAGTTCTACTTTGTCCTCAATGTCGCCAACAGCTGGAGCATGGACCGCATCGCACGTCGGGCGGTGGCGAAGGCGGCAGCGGCGACGAGCAACGACGGCTCGCACCGGCCGGGGTCGGAGCTCATCCTCAATCAGGCAGTTACGCTGACCCGAGACGCAGTAGAGGCTTCGTACGGCTATGCCAAGCTCTTTGGCGCCCCGACACTGGGCATCCCTCACTCGTTGGCCGACACGGTCTGGGAGCTTGGCGGATGTGCTGTTCTCTTGAAGCTCGTCGAGGCGGCCGAAGATACCGAGAGCCTCGATAAGGCAGTCAGACTTCTCTTTACGCTCGTTCAGGGCTCTTGGCGATCTTCAGAGGACGTTGAACGGGCAAGAGGATACGAGGTGCTCGACTACCTCCTTCATCAGAAGCGGCACCTCATCGACGAACGGACATTGGCGACGTTTCTCGAGGCTGTCGGCATTGATGCCGGTCGCGAGGCGACTGCGGCCCTGACCAATCCCTTCCTGTACCGGATCATCCTGCTGGACTTTTCCATCTGGACGGCGACGCCTCCGAGTGTGCAGCAGGCCCATCTCGACCACTTCGCCGTCCTGCTTCGCACGTCAAAGCACCGACGGTTCAACGCCAAACGTGTGGCCAAGATGCAGATCGCACGCAAGCTCCTCTATGCGCTTCGATCAGGCAACTACTCTCGCGAGATTGTACCGCACGTCGTGGCAGCCCTCAGGACCTCGTTGACTTCGTCATTCAATGACATGGCCATCCGTAACGTGTCGACATACCTCGCCTCGATGCTGTGTCGAGAGAGCGACCAAGCGCGAGATGTGCGCGAACCGCCACGGAGGCAGCGGACGATCGCCGACGACGCCGAACTCCTACAAAGTCTGACCCCAGCAGAACCCAAGTCTCCACAGATTGGGGGACCCGATGCACAAGTGCAGGTAGAGACAGCCCTCGAAGTTTTTGAGATGCTGGCCGACCTGGTTCTCGAGAAGCCAGCCTTCCTGCTCAAGCTAGGCTCCGCCGTCAACATCAAGTGGCTGCTTGTCTTCTTTGGCCCCACGGCTGAGAAGAAGGCTGCGATTCTCTCGCTCGAAATCATGGCCGCTCTCCTCCTCTCTGATGCTCGCTATGCCGATCGACTGGCCAGGTCTGGTGGCGTCAAAGTCGCCGAAAGATTGCTGCCGCGCTTTTGGGCCTCACCATCCGTTTTTGCGAGGTGCTGGGCGTCGCTTTTGGGGCAGCAAAGGCAGCAAAACACTTCGATCTTGGCCAACTTTACGCCCTCTCCCGAGAGCAAGATCGTGTGTCCCACCATGATGCGCCTCATTGCAGCCTGCCTCATCGAGGCGCTCAAGGAGATCCAAGCACGCGATCTCAAAACCGCTGGTGGCAAGCTCAAGCCAAGACCGAGCGATTCGCTGGGTGTGCCACAGCCATCGCAGCGGCGTCACGGTCGCAAGAGATCGCAGTCGATGAACGTCGATGCAAAGGAGCTCGCCCAGACTTTCCAGGCCAACAGCGAATTGACTTTGGTAAAGGAAACGATTGAGCTGATTGAGGACCATGCCAACTCCTCGCTGCAGTTCAGGGAGCTCCTCTTTTCGCCCACGGTGCTGAGATCTCTCATTGCGGCCATTACGCCGTTCGTCTCGAGGCCCGAGAAAGGAAAGGACGGCAGCACGGATGGAGGGATCGTTCAGGAGCTCTGCGACAAGCTCTTGACCGTCCTGTCGCGGTCGACCGTCGAGTCAATGATTTCGTCTGGCTCTACAAGGGCCGTGAGCGCACTGCTTGACTCAGTCCCGCCTTACACCGACTTGTCAACTTCAACAACCTTTCGGTCCGCACTGTACGACAAGGTCGCGCGATCCATCATGGCTCGCTTGCAACACCAGGAGACAGCGGCCCAGGTCTTGCAGGACGGACTGGCGTGCGGCGCACTGGCCGACTTTCTGGAGCAGTGCTCTGGTGATGAGCAGAACACAACGACGCTCAACCTCACGGCCGTGCTCCTCGAGGCGCTCTACCCGCTCCGCGAACACTTGCCCAATGTCGTCCATTCGCTGCTCACGACATTGGATCGCATCATCCTCTTCCAGCTGACAGAGCCGTCAGCCAGGCCGATCCTCTTTGAGCACATCTGCGCGCATCACGCCATCGTCTTTCTCGACGAAAATCGAGACCTGGCATTCTTCAGATGCTTGCTCTACAATCTCTTAGACGAGATCCATCGAGGCGGATTGGCAAGCAGGGAGACGGTCTTGCAGACACTGAAGCTCATGGCACAGACAAAGGCCGAGATGATTGAGGCTATAATCGTGCCGGACAAGAAGCTAGACGATCTCTTTGAAAGCAAAGCCGACGACCTGCCGGGATTGTTGATGGGCAGCGGTGAGAATGAGGCGACGCCATTCGAGGCGGAATGGCAGGGCTTTACAAAGTCGACCGACAACCTCAAAGCGGCCATCCATCTCGATCGGCTCTCGCAGATCAAGCAGCTCTTGGACAGAAGTGACGAGAGACAGCGGGCCCTCTCGACGACGGAAAGCCGAATGAAGGCCTGGCAGGCGAGCGTCAGAGCGAGCGACGAGACGAAGTTTGTCAAGTTTCACCTGGACGCAAAGGAGCTGGCGAGCTTTGCGGCAGGCGAGTGGGACAAGCTCAAGCGGGAGCTCGACCGTGAGAAGGCCCTCCTGGGTCTCGAAGAGGACGTCGATAGGGTATTTGAGCTCGACTACTCGACGGAAGGACCGATGAGGATGAGAGCGAAGCTCAGAGAGGCAACCATGGGAGAGGGGAAGGAGAAAGAGAAGCTCATGAGGATGCCAGACACTCCGGACCCGAACCAAAGTGCCCATGGTGACGAGTGGGGGAGTGGCGAAGGCGTCATGGTCGATGAGGCTTCGCCGATCGATGCCCGTGCTGCATCGGCAAGCCCTACAGACGACCGGAGCGGCTCAAGAGCAGACTTCGAGCCGCCTTCTGCCTCGTCGTTGACTTCTTTCCAAGTCGATTCGCACGACGACAAGTTTCGTCGAGTGCTGCGCAGCCTTGAGAAAGGCGACGTGATCGAGGGTGTCGAAAACAGCCTCAGGGTCGTCTTCATCGACTGTCGAGCCTCGCTGCTCGTCTTTGGGAAGAAGTGTCTGTATATCATCGATGACTACTTTCAAAGGCCCGATGGTGAGCTGTGTAATCTCTGGGAGGCACCAGAAGAGGAAAGAGACACAGTTGTCATGAGCACCCTGAGTGGGGATCCAAGGGCTCCCAGCAGTCTCGTTGCTCAGCTCGAGGGCGGTGCGCAACAGACAAGAAAATGGTGCGTCGATGGACATTCTTGCTTTCCATCTCCTCTGCACAAGCTGACGCAGACATTTTTCACAGGCAATGGTCACAGCTGAAACTTGTGACCCTCAAGACTTTCCTTCATCGAAAGACGGCTCTCGAAATCTTCTTCAAAGACGGTCAGAGGTTGGTAGCTGTGTGCTCATGTGAGAAGGGCTTGGCCAAAGGCTGATGGTGATGTCTTTCAGCTGCCTGCTGGTCTTAGCAACAACGACGATCGCCAATCGAGTCTTCAACGATCTCGCCGCACGTAATAAGACAGCGGTACAGTCCTTTGATGCACTCCGAGATGGTCTGCGAGAAGCACCTGCCTCCTCGTCTGGTCAAGGCAGCACCGGCTTCTCTCGATTTGCCGGCGCGGTCCTAGGAAGGGGAATCGGATCCATCACGCAAAAGTGGCAAGAAGGCAAGATTTGCAACTTTGACTACCTCATGATGCTCAACACCGCCGCCGGCCGGACGTATCTTGATGTGACGCAGTATCCCGTCATGCCATGGGTCCTTCGCGATTATTCAAGCGAGACACTCGATCTGGATGACCCGAATTCATTCCGCGACCTGTCCCTGCCAATGGGAGCGCAATCGCCAGCCAGGAGGCGGCAGTTTGAGGAGCGCTTTGCTCAGCTGGAGGAGCTCCAGTCGATGGACCCGGAGGCCAACAAGCCATTCCACTACGGCACGCACTACAGCACGGCGGCAACGGTGAGCGGCTACCTGATTCGGATGCGACCCTTCGACAAGGTGCTCAAGGCGCTTCAGGGAGGCACCTTTGACCTGGCCGATCGAACATTCAGCTCAATAGGACAAGCATACTCTTCGGCTTCGGAGGGCTCACTCGGAGACGTCAGGGAGCTGATTCCAGAAGCCTACTACCTTCCTGAATTTCTCACCAACTCGAACAAATTCGAATTTGGCAAGACCCAGAGCGGTGTGGTTGTCGACGACGTCGTGCTGCCTCCGTGGGCCAAAGGGGATGCTCGTCTCTTCATCAAGCTGCACCGACAAGCTCTTGAGAGCGATTATGTCTCGGCTCACCTGCACGAATGGATCGACCTCATCTTTGGGCACCGACAGCGCGGTCCAGAAGCGATCAAGGCAACCAATTGCTTTCACGAGCTGTCATATGATGATGCGCTCGACCTGCAGGGGATCGACTCGGCCGTCGAGAGGCAGGCCGTGCTCAAGACGATCCACATGTTTGGTGTATGCCCGAAGCGACTCTTCATGAACCCACATCCAGCCCGCAATGTCGGCCAGCAAGCGCAAAACCACTTCCACCAGCATTCGACCTCTCTGAGCGAGAGACCTTGGATGTTCCTGCAGGGGATCGTCCAGATCCGTTCCCTCAAGGGACTAGCGGTGCATCACGTCTACTTTTCCGACTCGGAAGCGCATCCGCAAAGGTCCTTTGCTTCGCCGCGCGACTATCTCATCCTGCCCAAGCTTGGTCTTTCGCTCTCTGTTGGACACCTGGACGGAAGTATTCGTGTGTTTGGCAAGGACCCGAACAAGGCCGCGACCGTGACGGAGCAGGTGATGCCGGGCCGTGTCTCGTGCCTCGCCCAAGCGGACGATGAGGGCAGGGTCCTCGTCGGAAGCCTCGATGGGCTCGTTACGGCTTGGCAGCTCGATCCGGCCCAGCGAAGCCTGACCTTCTTGCACGCCTCGCGCGGACACCATGGCAAGGTACTCTGCCTCGCTTATTCGCATGCTTGGAGCATGGCCTTGTCTGGAAGTGCAGATGGGACGGCCATCCTGTGGGACAATGGGGGCAACTACGTCGCGAGTCTCCCCCACGATGGGCAGCCCGTGCAACACGTCGCTATCGCAGAAGACTCCGGTATGGTGGCGACTGCCTCGGGGAACGTGCTAAAGGTCTGGTCCATCAACGGACATCCCATTTCGCAATCGTCTTCTTCTGGAGGCGGAAGTGCGAGCAGCCATTCGCTAGGACCGATCACGGCCCTGTCGTTTTACCGGCCGAAGCGAGGAAAAGAGACTCTGAATGGTGCAAGGCTCTGCATGCTGCTGACGGGCCACCAGCGAGGCCAAGTCGCACTCTGGCGTTGCTGGCCCAACAGCAAAGCACCAGTGTCTGCAAAGAGGCTCAGTGTCAGCTTCGAAGAGCAGAGAAAGGACGAGGCGAGCGGCGAAATTCAGTGGGCCCTCGAGAGGGTTCACGTGTTCCAGGTCGTCGATCGGTTTGGCCGGGCGTCTGCCATGGATGATGATGAGCAATCGACCCAGCAAGGGAGACAGACGGACAAAGACGATTTGGGCATGTCGAGAGACGGAGAGCAAGCGATTACGACGATCAGCAGCAGTGTGAGCGCGATTCACGCCACAAACGAGGCGTTGCTCGTAGGCGATGAGTCGGGTCGACTTGTGCTCTTTTCGCCCTTTACCCCCGCCTCGAGCAACGCGCCGGACTACTCCGTTGCCATTTCGGCTGCGTTCGGCTCGCAACAGGGTGGGACGGGTGCAAATAGCCATCACGCAGGAGGAGGTGGGGCAAACAATTGCCTCAATTGCTGGAGAAAGATGGGCGTCTTTGAGAAGAAGGCGACCTGCCAAGGATGCGGGGGCACATTCTGCTCAACATGCTGTGGGAGGTACGTGAGAGAGGGAGGCGAAATGGTGGCAGCTAGAATGTGTGGATTCTGCAAGACTGTGGTTGGAGAGGGACTACTCAAGGAAGAAGAGGAAGCCAGGGGGAAAGGCGATGCGTCAGGGTCTCATTAGCATCATCAATTGTATCTATCAATCCTCAACTTCACTCAATTAGAGCAATCAGCAACCAATAACGAAGAAGCAGGAGCGTGACAGTGGAGAAACCCATCAACGCAAGACCACTGTTTCAGATGGACCCAGATGTCGGCACCCTCAGGCGTCTCACGCAATGCCTCGCAACAGGATCGACGCCGGTCTCCCTACTCTAGGAGCCGTGGTCTGTTGTTGGAGCCAGCGCCTGTAATCAAAGCGACCCCTGCTCCTCCTTTTCTCTGACAGCTGCTCTGACAGCTCTCTCAACCGAGAACCTCCAAAGTGATCCCGTCCGGAACAATACTTCAGCATCGACCCATATCAAGCCATGTCGAGCGCCGGAGAGTCTCGACCCCCACCCCTCTCTTCCAACCCCAACCCCCTTTCTCTCCTATGCAAAAGGCTCTCGGTTCTGTTTGCTTGGACGTAATTTATATTGCGCATGACTGCTTCTACCCCTTCGCCTCGGAGTCCAATTAGATGACGGCCAGGTCTGTCAAAAAAGTGATCGAGTGAGTATTGCTTCGGTGGGATTGTTGGGGTGAGAAGGGTAGACTCACTGCCGAACTTCTCGGTGTACTGAGGCGTGGAGAACTTGCCCTGCTTCATCATGGCCTGCACGTCCCACGTCGTCAGTGGTCGCATTATAGCACACGAGCGTGACTCGACTTACCTCGACAGTCTCGCGGATCTCGGGGCGAGCAGCGACGACGTCGTCGACGGTGAGCTGGTCGAATGGACGAGCATCCTCGATGTTCTTGAGCGTCGCCTTGAGGTCCTTGAGCTCCGCCTCAATCTTGTCCGCGGAAGCCTGAGCTTGCTCAGTCTAAAAGCACGGATCGTTCCCCATCAGTTCCCATACCATTACCCGCCTCTGCAATCATCCCACACTCACAGCCTTTGCCTCGAAAGCATCGATGGCCTTGAGCTGGGCCGAGACGTCGTACGTGACAGGCTTGAAGTCCTTGAGGATCTTCTCGGCCTGGTTCACCACATCCTGGTTCTTGAGGATGGACTTGTAGTGGGCCACGTCCACGTCGGTCCGCTCGTGCTTGAGCGTCTGCAGCTGCCGGCGGGCGTCTTCGGCGCGCTTGCGGAAGGCCTGCAGCGTTGCGGTCGAGTTCTTGCCCAATCCGAGGCTGACGACATCGCGCGCTGTCAGTTTCCATGCAAGAGACGCGTTTGGGTAAGAAATACCAGTACTCACGACTGGTAGATGCGACTCCAGTTGACGTTGGCAGCAGCCATGCTTGCGGTATGACAAGGAAAGGTAGGGCTGGAGAAGTTCTAGCGATCAGATTGTCGGCTGGGCGTGCTGGAGCGAGAGCCGTCTCCAACCACGTGCGTTCTCCCGGAACTTGGCCCGAGCTGAACCGAGGTCGAGGTTGCCACGCGACAGAAAAATCCCACGCGAGCGACCCGGCCGCAGTGCCCACTCATCCATAGCCAAGCGTCGACAAACGCTGACTTTGACTTTGTGGTTCTCATCGTCAATCAACATGCCTCCCAAGAAGAGCGCTATCGTGAGTCAGACGGGCGGACCTGTCACGCCCGCATCGCACTGACCCGAGTATTTGCGAAACGAACAGGCCGCCGCGGCGAAGAGTGGTGGAGGAAAGAAGAAGAAGTGGTCGAAGGGCAAGGTCAAGGACAAGGTGAGCTCTTCCTACAGATTTCAATGAAGTGCTCTGAACGCCGAGTGCTGACGACTGACGACCCACAGGCCCAAAACATGGTCGTTCTGGACCAGCCCACCTACGACCGCATCCTCAAGGAAGTGCCCACGTTCAAGATGATCAGCCAGTCCACGCTCATCGACCGTATGAAGATCAACGGCTCGCTGGCCCGTGTTGCCATCCGTCACCTCGAGAGGGAGGGACAGATCAGGCGCATCATCCACCACCACGGCCAGCTCGTGTACACTCGCGCCAGCGCCGAGTAAATCGATTGACCGTCCATTCCTTTCCTATGTAGCACCATGACGCTCTTCATTCACACCCAAAAATGGCATCACTCAAGCAACAGTCGCATCCTTAAACCGAGGCATGGCTTGGGATCTGCGGGATTGGTGGCAAAGGATGGCAGGGAGAGCTGAAAGGGGTATCAGGATTGATTGAGGGCGTGTGAGCTAGCTATACATATCGGCTGCCATCGTCCTTTTCTTCGTCATAGTTGGGAAGCAGGCCAAGCTCCTCTGCGCTTCTCGTGATCTTGATCTCGGCTCTTTGGCCCATGCCTGGGGCCTCCTCGACCTCATCGCTCTTTCCAAAGTAATCCGCTGCTGCCAGCGTGCCGATGAGGATGACGACTGAGCCAAAGACAACTGTCAAGGCACGCCTGGTGGCATCCCACTTGATGTTCTGCTCGATCTCCGTCTTGAGGTCGCTGATGCTGATCGTGAAGCGGTTATTAAGGTCCTGGATCTCCTGCTCGAGTGTGTTCTGCTCCTCCTTTGCCTCGCCCTTGCGATTGTTCATGTCGACTTGAATGTCGTGCTTCATCGCGGCCACGTCCTCACGCATCTTTTGGCTCAGACCGTCGACTTCGCGCTGAAGGAGCGTCACGGTACTGCGCAGTGCAGCTGCGTCGTTGCGAGCTCGGACTTGCACCTCGGTTCGCAGCTCGGACAAAGCAGCTGTAAAGAGATAGGCCTGATTTTCCGCTTCCGTCTTGTTCATGTGGTATTGGACGACATGCTCTCCTCGATCAACGAGCGAGTTCTTCGTGAGCTCCATGATTGACTCTGACGGATCGTGCCTCCTGGTCGATGTGGACTGGTCAGTCTCTCCTCCTTGCGCTTGCGATGGTTTGGTGAAGCCCGCCTCTTGCAGGCGCTTGATGAATATATGAGTGTTGAACGGGTACTCGATCCGAGGTGGTCTTGTTTGGCCGAGATCTGGGATTTGGCTGCCGACCGCTGTTGTCGTTGGAGGGCCCGAGCCACCATCTCCACCGCCTGAACTGGCATCCTCTCTGGTTGTGGAAGAGTCGTTGCGTATGCGAAAGGTCGACGAGGCGGTCTGACCGTCATCGGTCGATCCGAAGAAGGTCGTCTGGGACGGGATCACCACGCCTTCTCTCGGCCCTGAAGACGTCTGTTCCTTTTCCTCTCTGATTCTTGGCTCGCCTTCAACTGTTTCATGCGCCTCTGTTTGCCCCTTCTCTTGCCCTTGCGACACCTGTTGTTGCTGCTGCTGGCTCTGCGTATCGTTCTCCTGCGCTTGCTGCCTCTCCTGCTCCCGTGCCGCCGGATGCTGGCTTGCTCCCGCCCTCAGCATCTTCTGGGCGCCCCCTTCTAGCTCCTGCTGTGCATCGCTCGCCGCGTCGGCCAGCTCCGTCGGTGGCACATCCTTGCGCTGCTGATCAGGAGCAGAAGCATTCGCACGTTTATCGGTCAATTTGATCTTGGGCGGCGGAGAGGTTGGATTCCCGCGCGGCGAGGCCCGATAGGATCTCACGGCCGCCAATGTATCTTCTGTCGACGGCTCTGCTGCCTTCTTCTTGCCGGGCGCGCTCGATGGCGAGGCGCTGGATGGCGCTGGCTTCTCAGCGCTGCGACGAGACGACGACGACGAAGCGTAAGCTCGTCTGACGCCGCAGGCTGACTTCGGTGCAAAACACGAGGGAGCTTGCCAGGGCTGTACACAGCTCCCACTGCGCCTCTGTGCCCATCGCAGAGCAGGTGCGCTCATTGTCAGTCTCTGACCTGTCAAGAGAGTGAAGAGGGTGTTGCTCTCTTGATCCACTCCTCTTGGCGCGTACGCCATCTCTAGCGCGTTCGGCCGAGAGTGGCGCATCAGACAATGTAGCATGGGGTAGTCAAGGCACGGCACGGACCAGTGATGATTATTGATGTTGATACGTTGAAAGATGGTTGCTCTACTATGGCATGACAATGGACAAGCTCGTTTATGCAGGACGCTATGAGAAGAGGGAGGACGCGCAGCTCGTTGGGAGAAAGAAAGGTGCTCAGGCGAGGCGTGAAGACGATGCTTCCGGCTTCGAGGGGGTATCGTCGGCTTTCTCTAACATCCGTCTGTTTGAGGTGAATTTCTCTTTAGTATCTCTCTCTCTCTCTCTCTCCGGCTGCCCTCCAAGCTTGGACAGGAGGTTGGCATGGGACGGAGAGATACCCTCTCCTGGCGGGAAGAATCAACGAGACTCACCTACGAGCGCTTTCCAACATGGCCTGCTTCCTTTCCTTCAGTTGTCTCTCCCTCTCATTCCTTGACTCTCGCCATGCAACTGCTGCCGCCGACTCTTTCGTTCCCGCTCCCCCCGTCGCACCTGCTCCCCTTGCGTTGCTTTGGCCGTGCGCACTCTGTCCGCTACTCTGTGACGATCCACCTGCAGGCAGTTCCGATGGCAATCCAGCCAGTAGACATCAGAATGGACCAAGCTGGTTATTTGCAGAAGAGCAGAGACACCCACCGAAAGCTAGTCTGATGACAAGCCAGAGGAGCACAACAACAAGGATGGCCCCGACCGAGTCGTGCATGATCGGGGACGCGCCTGCCTTGGTCGATTCGTCTAGGGCACCCTGTCAAGCGGCGAGATGGCTGTGTCGAGCCTCGTTCTCCGCCCTGCTTTCTCGTGGATCCGCCCTTGGCGTCGGTGGTCTATGGTGAGGCTGTAATGACCAGCTTCTAAGGTCGAGTGCAGCCTCGCCAGAAGGTAAGTGGTCAGCCGGGCTGTGAAGTGCAGGCGAGATTAAGTCTAAATGAGCGCCCAGGTCCGCCGTTTTAGCACGTGGCTTTCGTCGCCTACGTCGCTCTCTGGTCTCTTTCTCTGTAGCCGTCTCGTCGATTTTGTCCACCGATCCTTTTTAAGAGAGAGATCCCTCAACATGCGGCCCACTGCGCTCCTCCGCAACGTCGCCGCCTCAGGCAGCGGCCCGACGCCCTTCAGCTCGGCGCACAAGGCCTACGTCCAGTCGCTCTACCGGCGCTACCTGCGCAACTCGCTCAACTGGTGTATCCGCCGCGACATCTGGCGCGACCGGGCCATTGAGATCCGCGCCGAATTCGAGCGAGCAAGAAACATTCGCAACCCGCGTGAGCTCGCGAGGGTCCTCGAGCAGGCCGAGAAGCAGTTGGAGGAGAATGCGCACCCGGATCCTTACAAAAGTGAGTACCCCAGCAAGTCCGAGGCGAGGCGAGGCTTTTCAATTTGGGGAAAAAAGCTTTGGCTGATACTGATTGCATCACAGCGCCCATGGGAGAGGACGGCACGAAGTGGGAGAGGAACCTTCCCGTGAGTGCTCGTAGAGATTTACAACCTCCTCAATCAACACGGCCTATACTGACCTTGCTACCCACAGCCACGCATGTTTTCCAAGGCCGAGAAGGAAGCGGCTCTCCACGGAGGGCACTAAAGTCATCGATAGTCCTCAAGAGCACACCAAGCAAGAGAATATCAATCATTTTCATCATTTGCCTCTAAGCAGATCTAGTGCTCCATTCACTCCCCATCGACATTGTGCTGCTCAATGACGTCGTCGATCTTGAGAACAGCCCTGACAAGCTGGGTAGCGAGGAGAAGTTGCTGCCTCTTGCTGACCATTGGGTCGAACACTCTGCACCTCTTCATGTCGTTGTCGCCCGAGCCCATGCAGTCAATGCCAAGCTTGGGGTCACCCTCATTGACTTGCCGACTCTTGACCTCTGCCAGCGTCTCGATGGGCGAGTAGCCGCTGTTCTCGGCCAAGGCCAACGGAATCGCGTCGAGTGCCGAGGCAAATGCGCGCATAGCGTACTGCTCCAGCGTAGCAATCTCATCAGCAGCCTTGGCGACAGCAATACTGCCCACGATTTCAGCAGCTCCACCACCGTAAACGACTCGGTTGTCTCGGACCAAGTTTCGGACGACGCAGATGGCATCGTGCAGCGCGCGCTTGGCCTCGTCGATGATCTACCGCGACATGAGAAAGTCAGCTCACTTCACAGTGCTTCAATCTTGCCATGATGCTAATGCTCACCATCTTGTTGGAGCCACGGACAAAGACGGTGACAGCCCTCGGATTTGCGCACTCTTCAATGATGAGCATCTTGTCCCTCGTTGTGCCGAAGCCGACCTCCTTGACGAGGCCTGCGGTGCCCAACTTGTCCGGGCTGAGGTCCTCGAACCTCGGCACGATTCTGCCGTTTGTTGCGATGGCAATGAGCTCAATCTCTGGCCCGCCAACCCATCTGACGGCGGGCAAGTCGTGCTGCAACAGCAAGTGGTTTGCCTCGTCGTCAAAGCCCCACTGGCAAATGACGAGGTTTGCGCCACACTCCTTGACTCGACGGATCATGTCCTCAAACGTCTTTTTCTCGTACTCCTGCAGCTTCTTGTACTCTTCGACGCTGTTGATGTCAAGCTTGTGCTTTGTCTTGGGCCTCGGCGGCTCAAAGGGGCACGTCAGAATGGCAATCTTTGCGTCCCGAACCTCTCGCGGCATTTGCGGGTGCGAAAAGTCCTTGTCAATGACGACGCCCTTGACGAGAGTCGTGTCCTCGAGCGAGCCTCCCACCTTTCCGTCGACCTTGATGAGCTCGAAGTCGACGTCCTTCCTCTCGAGGTCCGCGACGGAGAGAACCGAGTCGACGGCGATTCTCGCAAAGAGATCCGACGCCTTGGAGACAATCTTGGATCCCAGCGACGTCTTGGCCGTCTTGAGGAGCTCCTCCTGGTTTCCCGCCCCCAGGCTGAACTCGACTCTGTCAGCGACTTTTTCGAGCGCCTGGACAGCGACCGTGCAGGCACGCTCGAAGCCGTCGGCAATTCGAATTGGGTGAATGCCACGGTCGAGCAGCGACTCCGACTGCTCCAGAAGTGCACCAGCAAGAACTAGAGGAAGCTCTCTCGTATCAGTACATATGCAACATGGGTGGCTCCTCAATGCGACTCACCAACGACGCCGGTCGTGCCATCTCCAATCTCGTCGTCTTGACTCGACGAGAGCTGCACCATCAGCCGTGCAATCTGGTTCTCAAGCTCCATGTTCTGCATGATTGTCGCGCCGTCATTGGTCACCTGGATATCGCCGTCGGGGCTAATCAGGATCTTGTCCAGGCCCCGGGGACCCAGCGAGGTCCGGACGATCTGCGCAACCGTCCGCGCGGCCGAGATGTGGTTCTTGAGCGCCTGGATCCCCTGCGCCCGCGTCTTTTTGCCCTGCTCGCGCACGACGATGAACGGGCGTCCGTACTCGTCTTGCGCATACGCAATCTGTGGTTCCGCCATCGCGTTGATTTGCTCTCGACGGTAAGGTCGAAGATGGAGCGGTGGGAATTAAGAGGAACACGGTCGGAGAGGCGCTCGAGGATGGAAGAAGTGGAAGGCTTGAGACTAACAAAAACACGTGACCAACACATGCTTAAATTTCGTCCTCTTTTTTTGGTTTTTTAAGAGGTCAAGCTACCGGTATAACCATGTCACGAACGGGGCTCAAGAGGGTGGCCAAGCCGAGCGGCGCCAGCAGCGGCGGGCCCAAGTCATCCGCCAAGGGCAGTGCGGCTTCGGCAAAGAAGGCAGTTCAGAAGTCTGCTATCGCAGATCACAAGAAGAACAAGAGACAAACACCGCCAGGGAAGAGGACAAAGGGCCAAGGGGGAAGGGACGAGGAGCGGAGGCTGGCCTTGGACCAGAAGTGGGCTGCTTCGTCGGTGGCACAACCACAGCAGCGCGCGGCGAGCATCGCTCAGCCGAAACGGACAGTGAGTTTGAGCTTGCAGAGGGATGCACTGGTGATGCTGACATCTCTAATCTCGGCAGGCGCCAGCATCCGTCGATGCAGCACTCAAGGACTTCGAGAGGCTTCTCTCATGATGGTGATACCACACCCTGATGACCACGCTCTGGCAATTGTAACATATACTTTCCACCCATAGTCGACAAGAAGAGGCTTTGACCTCTTGTAAAAGTACATGCATCACTGAAAAACAGCGGGATATCTTAACGAGAACCAGGTCTTTGGAAATGTTGCTGTTGCTGCTGCTGCTGCTGCTGCTGTTGCTGCCGATGCCACTCCCTCTCCCTCTCTTGTTGTTGCTGCTGCTGCTGCTGCTGGTGATCCCTGGCAAATGGGCTGAAGGGTCTCGTGCCGCTGGGGCTCGGCAGCCGAGGCGGTGGGGGCTGAGGCTGGTGGCCAACCGAGGAGCTGCGGTGATAGGACTCCGAGGCCGGAGGGCTCTGGTGCGAGGGGGAGAGATATCGAAAGGGGCTTGGGCCTCCACCATCGTGCTGTGGCGAATAGCGGGTCGGAGAAGGTGCCGGGGGCATCAGGTGGGACGGTGTTGGCCAAGAGGAATGACGATGCTGCGTGGTAGATGACTGACTCCACGACGATGGCGACGAGGAGGGCCTCTCGGAAGGATAGCTTCCTCTCTCAAAGCTTGCCACTTGGTGCTGGTGGTGCTGCGCTTGCTGCTGATGATGCGGACTATGGCCGCTCGCGAACTCCATCGACGACGGTTGAGGACGGTGGATGGGCGGGAGTGCATCGTCACGGTACGTGGGAGACCGCAGAGGGGGAGGAGGTGCGTGAGTCGGCGGCGGTGGCAACGAGGACCGAAGGGGAAGCTCCATTGGACCCTGGCCAGGAGACCGCACTGGGTATCGAGCACCCGTTGAAACAAAAGCGGAAGGGGGCGGCATCGAAGTCATGATCGTTGGGCCACTTCCAGGCGACCTTCTGCCCAGACCATAGTCGTCGTTCCGCGAGAGGTAGGACGGTCGGTGGTAGGCCGAGGCAGGTGCTTCGCCCTGGTGGTAGTACGGATCAAGCGAAATTCGAGGCGGTTGGAAGTAGTCCCTCTGAATGGGCTTCTCGTCCATGTGGGGCGACGAGGGCCCCTCCTCTTCGTCCGTGTCGTCGTTTCCATCGTCTTGGCCGCGCCGATCTTCGTGTTGTTGGTACTCGCGACGATGGTCTGTGCCAAACCACTCGTTGAGGGAGCTGCGCCGGCGCAGATCCTCACCGGGCGCCTCTTCGTTGAGCAAGCTGTTGATATTGAGGCCGCTCCGAGCCGTCGAAGACGGTGGCGGAGGACTGGGCCCACGTTGCAAGCCGGGCGAAGCAGGAAAATAACCAGATCGAGGCTGTTGTTGCGACGGCAGCGGCAGCGGCATTGGGAGCTGTTGGGCTGGAGAAGGCACAGGCTGCTGCATGCGCTTCTTGACAAAGGAGTTGGCCGCTTCCTGTCTTTGCTCTAAGGACAGAGAAGCATTCTGCTCGCTCATCGCAGCGGCTTCCGCGAAATCACCATCGACCGCATTGCGGGAGAAGAAGTTGCGCGCTTGGGCAGCCGACTTTGTCTTGAGATTGGAAGCGATCGAGTCCCACTGCTTGCCCACCACGGCCAGCGTGCGCAGAAACTCGTTTCTCTCTGCCACCGACCAGTACGACGAGGTCGACTGTCTCGGCCTCTTCGTAGACTCTTCGGCTGCCACACCTTCCACTCCCATTAGTCCTGGTCCAGCTCCAGCTCCAGCTCCAGCTCCAGCTCCAGCTCCGGGGTACCCCTCGGTAGGCGTCGTAGGTATACTCATGGATGTTGGTGGGGGCCTCGCAGGCTTGGGTGCTTTGCGCTTGCCTCCTTTACTGTCCTCGTTACCGATCACCATCGGTGGCTGCTCGCCGTAGCCTGCCAGAGCTCCCAATGCTTCAGCGGCCGCCAAGTCTCCCTCGCCCGGTGTGCCAACGGTCGACGAGTAGCCCGATTCGCCGCCAGGGACGACATTGTTCTCCGTCGATGGTGTCGCACTTGCACTCGTCTTTGCCTTCTTCTCCGATCTGGCCCGCTTGCCCTTGGACCGCGATGCCGATGCGCTGCCCTTCTTCTCTTCAGCCTCGGCGCCATCCTCGGCACGACGCTTGCGCGTTGCCGACGTGGGTGTGGTGACCTCCTCGTCGGCGGAGGGCGCAACTTCCGACGTCATCAGCCTCGCCCGCCTCTTGTTGGTTGGCTGCTGGCCCTGTGGCTGACCCTCCTCGAGTGGACTGGCGACTTCTTCCTCTTCGACCTCGTCTGTGGCCTTGAGGTCGGCCATGAGGGCACTTCCTCTACCTTTCTTGGGCTTTGCTCTGGCCTTGCGCTTTCGATCCTTGTTTCGGCCAGCCATCATGCCCTTGTAGTCGTGTCCTTCCCGCTTCTTTGTCAGGTAGTAATACAGCACACACTGCGAAGCCGTCTTGTCCGGCAGCGACTGGGCAATCTTGCCAAACTGCTTAGGAAAGAGTGCATACCTGCGCTCGAACGTTGCTTTTTCCTCGGCGGACCAGTAATCGGGATCAAAGTCGTCCAGATAGAAGGCTACGTGGTCAGCCACGAAGCCATTGTCGTCGTCAAAAGTAGACTTGAGCGGTTCATCCGAGTCTGGGTTGACTTTCATGTCCGGCTCCGTGGCCGTGGTCCTCGCTGCTCGAACGCTGGGGTCCTGCATGTCTGCGCTTTCGAGAGACGCTAAAATCTCGAGGAACTCGGCCTCGGAACGGACGGCATCGCCGAATCCTGCGAAGCCGGCTTGGGCATTGCGACGATTGCTCCTGGACATGGACCCGCTCATTGACGCGAGCAGGCCATGATCGTCCCCTGCGGTTGACAGAGTGCTGAGACCCCCGCTTCCTCCACTTAGGCCAGGCGCGCTGATCGACTGGTGGTGCATCGAGGGACGCTTGAACAAGCTCTGTTGTTGCTGTTGCTGCTGGTATTGGCCCTGCGACTGCTGTTGCTGCTGTTGCTGCTGCTGTTCTCGAATTTCACTCATCCGATCTAGTCGAGCACGATGCACCTTCCACTCCTCGTCGAGACTTTTATATTGGCTCCGCAGTTTCTCCACCTTTTCCGTGAGCCGCTTCTGTCGCTCCTTTTCCTCCTGCAGAAGACGGCGCTGCACCACCTTGACCTTCTCATCATCGTCGTCGAGCCAGATTCCTTCGTCGAGGGGCTTCGGAGGCTGGCCATGGATGGCAGACTCGAGAAATTTGTACGTCATCTGGCTTGCGACTTTTTTGTTCTCGCGGAGGATCTCGTCGACGATTCGGCCTTCGTCTCGCTTCTGCTCTTCCAGCATCTGGCGAGCGGTGGCGCGCATGGCCTTGTCCCGCTCTTCTTGGGTCCGCGGAGTCATCAACGGTGCCTCATCATTCAAGCCCCGGCTTGCATCAATGTGCAGAAAAGGTGCTCGGTCGACTTGCATCTCATTGCTGTCCGGCTGACCCATGTCGTCGACCTGCATTTCTTCGACTGCCACTTTCGCTTCTTCGTCCACCTTCTCTTCCTGTATCGGCTCCAGCATTGGCTCGGTGGGGCTTGACGACATCTTGACGTCGTCGGGTGCCCTGGTGGGCAGAGCTTCTTCCTGCGTCGCAGATAGATGGACGGGCAACGATACAGCGGGAGGCTGGCTCCACTCTGCAGCGATGTGGTCTTCGCTCGACGACGTAACCCCAGGGCCTCCGATCTTTGGGAAGCTGGACTCGACACTGAGCTCGGCTTCGACCACTGGTGCGGGTGCTTGAACCCCCAAGGCACCCAGAGCAGCATTCCTCTGATCGTCGGTGGCCGTCGGAGGCTGGTCTCGTTCGACAAGCGCCACTTGGGGGACAACAGTCTCCCGAGCCAGCTCCGCTTCGTGTCTCGCAGCCTCTTCGTCGGCCGCCACCGCCTCCTCCTTTGCCTGTTTGATCATTTCTCGTCCATCTTCCGCTTCGACGGGCATTGTCGACGACGGAAGGGCTACGCCAGCCTGCGCCAGCTCTGCCTGCGATTCCTCTGCGATGGGTGCCATCGGCTCGTCCAGTTGTCTCGGGGGTTCTACCCTTTGTCCTGCAGCGATAAGGTCCGACGCCTCTTCGAGCTCTGGCTCTGGTTTCATTGGTCGATTCTCCACTTCCTGACTTTCCAGGGCGGCGACGCTGTCAGACGTGCTCGATGGAGGATCCACACCTCTTTCCGTGTGCTGTGTATCGTTGCCGGGAAGCAAGTGTGTCCTTGGCGCAAGAAGCTCCTCTTTGAACGCACGTGCCTTGCTGCCTCCCAGCGTAGGTTTCTCGGCAGGCGACGATGCTCTCGAGAAGCTGCGTCGGTTGATGCTGGGATCTTTCTCGCCTGCCAAGGAGCTGCTCTCTTGAGAGACTGAGTTGGAGCGCCGACGAATGGCGCGGGCCCTGAAAGACGACAAAGGGCTTTGGTCTCTCGACGATGGAGCGCCGGGTGATAGCCTCGCTCGTTCTTCGCTTGTGGCCGCACTCGCCGTCCGTTCTCGCTCGCGTCTCGAAGGCGCAGATCGATCGTCTGCATTTCGAGCAAGCCCACTAAGGAAGACAACAACTACGTGAGCGAGGAAGAACAGGCCAAAAGAGTGCATGTACTCACGAGTCGATCCGCCTTCTCCTTGGAGAGTCATCCGCGGGTTCGTGCGGTCTCGGAAAGTACGAAGTCTCGCTGCTGCGTTCACCGCCTCGATCGGCCCAGTACCGATCTCTCCATCCCGTTACAGGGGAGGTTGGGCCAGACTTTGTGCCTGCCGGAGGAGCCTGCGATCCACTCCACGACCGGAGTGCATCGCGATCCCGGAGGGCGCCAGTGCCTCTCCTGACCCAGCCCTGAGCCTGAGCCGCTCTGCCGCTGTCGCGGTCGCGATCGTCGTATGTGGCCGAGGCAGGTGAGTGCAGCTCCCGATCGTCCCTCGCCATGCGGTCATCGACGTTGGGGATGCTCATTGACCGGCCCATGTAGCCACCACCACGCGCCGCTGCGTACGACGCTTCCCTCTCGCGTTCTCTCTCTCTGTTGTCTCTGTCCCTCTCCCGGTGCCGATGCACGTCCTGTGCTCTTCGGTCATCCCACCACGAGGAGGAGGTGCGAGACCGGCTCGCCGAGGATGACCTGAAGTCTGTCCCCGGTCGATACAGGCCCGAGTCAGAGGCCCGGTGCTCCGACGCGCCCCATCTCGGAGGGTAATTTGAGGGGTGGGACGAATCAGCAGCCAGCTGGGACGACGAAGAGGAAGCAGGCCCATGGCGCCAGGCCGACACTGGCGAGCGCTCAGCCGATCGCTCGCCGGCTGCAATGCTGCTGCTACTGCCGCCGCCGCCGTTCTGGGGCGATCGTGCAGCCGTGGGCGTCGCTTGAGAGTTGGATGCACTCCCACGCGCCGTCTCGCCCTCATCATCTTCGACCAATTGTCCCTCCTCCTCGCTCGTTGCGCTCGACCGTGACAGGCTCCGCGGCCTCGTCTGCGCAGCGATGCCGTCCATGCTACGTGACTCTGCCGGGACCTCTTCGCTTCCCTCTGCACCCCTCTCTCCCCCTTCCTCTAGAGCAGACTGTCCGTCACGCGCATCTTCTGCCGCCTTTGCCGTGATTGCTGCTGGCAGAGGTGGCCGCTCCTGCTCTTTCATCGGCGGCGTTGCAGTCTCTGCTGTGTCTCGCGGGGCACTTGCCTCGCGTCGCTCTTGGATCTCATCTTGCATGCCCTTTGTTATGTCCTCTTTCCGTCTGTTCGTGGTACGCCGGAAGAGAAGGTGATGAGAAAGGAGCCTGGTCGGGTATTGTACAGGAGAGAAGGGAGAAAAGGGAGAAAGGCTCTTGGATGCGTGCGACGAAAGCAAGAGATCTGAAATGGAGCGAGCGTGTGCGAGTCTCTCTCGTCCGCGTCTCAATCCATCCGTCCAAAAAAAAAGAAAAGGAAAAAGAAAAATACAGAAAAAGAAGAAATAGGGAATAATTGCAAAAGGAAAGAAGTCGAATGAGAAGCTGTCGGCCGTCCGCGCGCGCGCACCACGACGACGTACGGCGGTAGCTTCCTGGCTCACATCGGCTTCTTTTTTTTCTTATTTTTTGGCGCATCCACCCCCAGATTCGGGCGCAGCCATTTCGTGGAGAAGTAGCCCTTTTCTCCTTGAGCTCCCCCTCCCCTACACACCCTCTTTCCCTTGTCGGCGTTCCGTCTCGGACTCGCCGTCCTTCGCGAGGGTCGTCGCGCAGCGTAGTGCTCTGAGCGACAACGGCGGCGGCGGCGACGACGACGACGGCGGAGGCTTCGTCGCGTCGGAGGCAGCCCTAGACGCCCCGCAGGAAAGGCGCGCGCGAGAGGGAGCGACTCGATGTCTTCCTCCCATGCAGAAGAAGAGAGCAGCACCGTCGGCCCGGCAGCTCAGGCGCCGGTGGTAGAGGCCGACGCCGCAGCGTCCATCGCTGCTCCGGCCTTGGACGTACCAGAGCTCGCCCCTGCGCCAGCAGCGGCCCCTGCTCCTGGGCCGATCGACGAAAATGAAGCCGCTTCAGCAGTCAACCCGACTTCGACGGCGACTGGACACACACGGGAGGAGCAGGATGGTGTAGGTCTGAGCGCGGAGAAAGAGCAAGCAAGTATGGACGAGGCAAAGGAGGACGTTCATGGCGAGGTCGACAACGAAGACGGTGGGGCACTCAGGGAAGATATCGAAATGGTAGCAGTGGAGAGTGCGCCCAAGGACGACACTGCGACCTCCGTCGCTGCTGCTGATGATGCTTCTTCCCCTTCTCCTTCTGCAAACGAGCGAGCAGCTGGGGATGCATCCGACGAGCTCGAGCCGCCCATCACCGAGGCAGCCGTGGAACAAAGCAAGGAGCCGGAGGCCTCGGACTCCGATGCTGGGACTGCTGGCGATGTCCAAAACACTGCGAATGAGAAAGCTCCCCCGATCGCAACGTCGGCAGACATGGAACTGGATACAGGCGCCGAGGATGTCAAGGAAGATGCAGCACCAGCTGTAGCTGTGGTCGACGTGTCAGGAGCAGAGGCAGCAGCAGCAGAGGCACCGACAATAGCAATAGCTACAGAAGACGAGGAGATGGGACAAGCAGAGCCACCGGCCGCTGCAGAGGTCGAGGCGGTTCCAGAAGCTGCTGCAGGTGGCGAAGAAGAGGCAGCTGCAGCTGCAGCTGCAGCACCATCGGCAACGGGGCCAAGCGTGGTGGATAAGCCGCCCGCCTCTACGGACAAGGAGGGCGAGAGCGAGGAAGTGCAGCCAAAGAAGGAAGACGAAAAGGTTGCTTCTTCGTCTGACGTCACAAATGCGACGGACGACTCTCAGCTTCCCCCCGGGGTTGCGCCGCCCTCGCTCATTCCCAGCTTGTCTGTCACCGCCGCGCCCCTTTCGCCTGCCGTCGCGACACCCCTGGCCGCCACGACGTCCGGTACATCCACCCCTGCGCTTCTCGACACAGCCCCGCAAGCTTCTGCCGATCCTCTGGCGAGTCTGACCGAGACAGAAGCGGCGATCCAAGCATCTCCTCCTACTGCGGCGGCGGTGGCGGCCGACACGACCGAAGCGACCGATGACCTGGCAGACGCTGCATCGCGAGCAAAGGTGGAAAACGCAGCCGAAGCGCCAAGCAAGGGCAGCGGCGACCTCGGCGAAAGCGAAAGCGAAATTAAAAGCGCAGACGCGGGCGAGGCTGTGCTGGCCGAGCCTTTGGGCGAGACGGCAGAAAAGGCAGAAGGGGCGTTAGATGCTGGAAAGGGCAATTCAGAGGCAAGGTCAGGGCTAGAAGAGGTGGAGAAAGCAGGGGAAAAGGAAGGGGAAGACGGCGATGGAAAGGGTACGACGCTTGCAGTCGCGAATGGTGGTGATGAAGGGCAAGAAAAGGGCGAGGCAGAGCAAGCGGACAACAGACCAGCTGAAGTGATAGACGGAGATGGCGAAAAGCGAGCCGAGGGCCTCGAGCAGACTGCAGAGGGCAAGAGCAACGAGGAGGAGGAGGAGAAGGTCGAGGAGGAGGAGATGAAGAAGGGTGACGAGGAGAGCAAGAAGGAGGGACAGAAGAAGAAGGACGACGAGAGCATTAAGAAGGAAGAGAGCAGCGAAGGGAAGGAGGGCAAGGACGAGGCGGAGAGCGCAGGGCAGAAAGAGGGCAGTAAAGCCGAGGAAAGGCCAGAGGAAAAGGCAAAGACAAAGGAGGAGGAGCTGGCGCTGAAGCGAATCGCATTGGTCCTCAAGATCAACAAAGAGCTGATCAGGTAAGCCAACAACACAGAGCTCAAGATGCGCTCATGACAAGTAGTAGGAAAGTGGCTGACTCGCCTGGCTGCCATGCAGATTCTGCGTCGAGCTGCAGGGCAAGAATCTGATCGAAGATCCCATGTACCGCGACGCCGCCTTTCGGCTGCAGAGCAACCTCAGCTTCCTGGCCGGCATCGCCGATCGGTCGACCAAGCCCGACGATGTGACTGTGCAACAGCTGCCACCGCCGCCGAGCCCGCACAAGTTGCCGTTTCCCGAGACGCCGCTGAGGAACGAGTCGATGCTGCCTGCCCTCTACAAGCACCTCGCCATTCTCTTCACCGACGACGAGGGCCGCAGCAATGGTGCAGTGGTCGAGGGCAAGAAGCGGGCGAGGGAGGAGACGAGCGAGCCAAACGAAGACCATGGGCGAAGGCGACTGTCTTCGATTGACGGCGCGAATCGCCCAGCAGGCATGGCCGCCAAGCTCGCCACCCGGACCTCGTCGGAAAATATGCAGTTGCCTACGCCGCTGCAGTCTCTCCAGACTCCGCAGCAGACGCAGACGCAGTCGCAGACGCAGCCGCTGCAAGGACAACAAGCTCCGATTCCTCAGCAACAGCAGCAGCAGCAGCAGCAACAGCAGCCGGCCCAGATGCAAGCTCAATTGCCGTTCCAGCAGCAGTCTCAGTTTCACCAACAGATTTACCCCCAGCAGCAGCAACAGCAACAGCAGCAGCCGTCGTTCACTCAACAGCCGCCGCTCCAGCAGCAGCCAAATACACCGTCGATGCAGCCACAGTCGACGCCTCCGCAACCGTCGCCGGCCAGCGTCAACTTTGGCAACCTAGCCACGTCGAGCCCCACGCCCCAGCAGGCCCAGGCGCTCATTCAGGCATTTGGCCAGAATGCCGTCATGAACCTCAATGCGCTCCAGATGCACTACAGGGGCCAGAATCAGGTCTTTGTCCAGTACATGGAGGCCAACGTGCCCAACTTCCGTCAGCTGCCGCTCCAGGCGCAGCTGCAGCAGATGACCAATGCGCAGACGATGGCGGTGCAGCGCCAGCGCCAGCAGCAGCTTGCCGCGGCACAAGGCGGGCATCAAAGACGACCCAGCTCGGCGGCGGGCCAGTCGCCATCGGGCGGAGGTGGTGGCGGTGGGCCTGGCAGCAGCGTCGGCAGCCCTGGGCGGCTGTCTATGGGAGGAGCAGGCATGATCAACGGTGGGCCGCCGTCGCAGGGCAGGCACATGAGCCCCATGGCTGCGCCGGGCACGCCGAGCAGCCAGCAAGCCTTCAGCCGAATGGGAACCCAGTCGCCCGCGCTGGGGCCACCAAGCGTTGACCCATCGATGGCGATGCCTATGTCATCGGGTGCGCCTGGCACCAACCCAATGATGTCCTTTGCTCCCGGTGGTCCACAGTTCCAGGGCGTACCCCCGCACCTGCAGCACCAGCTCATGCAGCAATTCCAGCAGACACCTCAACAGCAGCAGCAGCAGCAATTCACCCCTCAGCAGTTGATGGGCATGATCCAGCAGCAGCAGCAGCAACAACAACAGCAACAGCAACAGCGACAAAGCCCATTTAACAACGGCCAGTGGCAGCAACCTTCCTAGGGCTCCTCTGCTTCCCTGCTCTCCTCTGTTAATCTCTTATATCCTCGGCCATCTTGTACTACCCCCATGTTGTAATAAATGCCGAAGTGTGCCTGGAAAAGAAGTATTTTCTGTGATTTGCATTGTCAGCTTGCTGCTCTCCAAAGTAAGGACGGGAAGACGAGCAGAAGATCAGGATTGCAGAATGTTGGTCGGCCATGTTGGGAGTTCCGACTGTTGAGCTTGAACTTTGTATTGTGATGGGTAATCATCATATCGAGAGCGAGGGCCGGAGCGCCTCGTTCTCCGGGACCAAGACCTCTGCCAACTCACCATTTGCTCATCATCTTGTCAGTCTCGTCGAGGGTGAGGAAGTCAACTTTCTCCGACTCGAGAGTGGAGATCAGTCTCGTCGCTCGAGATAAATTTGACACTACACTACAAAAAGCTAAACTAATTTTGTATTCGCGCCTTGACCCACGTGTCGCTGCGGCACTCGTCGATTTTCGCCAGAAGCCGTACACCGTTGCCTAGGAAGGGCGAGCCGCCTCCTCTCTCCAACCCTTCGTTCGACGGTCTCTTCAACTACACAACAATGGGTAGGGTCATTCGTTCTCAGAGGAAGCACGGCGGCATCTTCGTTGCGCATACCAAGCACAACAAGGCGCCCGCCAAGCTCCGCACGCTCGACTACGCCGAGAGGAACGGGTACATCCGGGGTCTCGTCCAGGAGATCATCCACGACGCTGGTCGGTGAGTGTTGGCACGATGGATGCTTTGGCGAGGCCAGGAATGGGAGCGTCTGTGAGGGAGATAAAGGAGCGGGTTAGAGGCAGGACGTGGCAGTGGCAGCTGGGATCGAAAAGGACGGGAAAAAGATGCAGCTGGGACAATGAGTAGAATCAGAGGACTGACCAGTTGTGATTCGCAGTGGTGCTCCCCTGGCTCGTGTTGCCTTCCGCGACCCATACCGCTTCAAGCAGCGCGTCGAGACGTTCATTGCCACCGAGGGCCTCTCGACTGGCCAGTTCGTCTACTGTGGAAAGCGCGCTGCCGTCAACGTTGGCAACGTCCTCCCTCTCAGCTCGTTGCCCGAGGGTACGATTGTCTGCAACGTCGAGGACAAGAGCGGTGACCGTGGCACGCTCGCCCGCACTTCGGGCAACTACGCCACCATCATTGGACACGACAACGACGGCAAGAACACCCGTATTCGCCTGCCCTCGGGCGCCAAGAAGACGGTTCCCTCTGCGTCGCGAGCCAGCGTCGGCATCGTCGCTGGTGGCGGTCGTATCGACAAGCCGTTGCTCAAGGCTGGTCGTGCCCACCACAAGTTCAAGGTCAAGAGGAACAGCTGGCCCAAGACTCGTGGTGTTGCCATGAACCCCGTTGACCACCCTCACGGTGGTGGTAATCACCAGCACATTGGTCACGCCTCGACTGTCCCGCGCGACTCGTCGGCTGGTCAGAAGGCCGGTCTCATTGCCGCTCGTCGCACTGGTCTTATCCGTGGTACCGTTGCCAAGAAGGATGCTTAAAAAGGATCTCCTCTCTCTCGACGACTCTTTTGGAAGAAGACGACGCTCCCCCTTCCTTTTTTTGTACAGGGACTGGGGATCTGGGGCGGGCTCGTCTACACCTTCTTTGTATGCTTTTTCCGATCACACACTACTACACAACCACAGTCCTGTTCAAAATAGCTCCCAGCAATTCCTATGGCTACCAAGCTCAACCAAGAACACTCCATGTCTGATGATGCTGCTGGGCCCCTCTTGAGTCTTTCTGAGTTGAAGTTGTTGCTGAGGTGCTCGGCCCGCGGCCTCCCTTTTATTTTTCCACGTGTGGGTGATTCGAGAAAGAAAAATATAACGCCATCGCCGGCTGGCCAGGCCCTCTCTGAGCCTAATCTACCAACTTCGCTCATCTCATAGCCTAGTCAGCACAAGCAAAGCCTCTCTTCTACCCGTCGACGCTCCCCTCAAAAGACATAGCCATGATGTTCTTCAACTCGAATCCAAGCACCAACACAAATTCGAATTCCAGGTGAGCCGAGGGTTCAAAAGCCATGCTCGTAGACTCTTTGCTAACATTATGACGGCTTGACAGTCTGTCCCCCGCCGACGCCCGCGCAACCGTCGGCCTGGATGGGGAACCCGCCAACATGCGCACTCTGCAGATGACGCAAAAGCAGCCGCTGTCAAAGGGTCAGATGGTTCCTCGCCACCAGCCCTCGCAGCACCAGTCCACTACGCCTCAGGCCGTGGTCAAGTGGTGGTTTTGACGTGACTCGTGGAGAAATGCCGGAGCATGCTGGCGCCGTTCCGCACTCCCCTACCAGGGGAGCAGCGGCCGGCGCTGGTTCCGGTCGATGTGATCCTGTGAGAGGGGACACGTCGCTTTGTCTGAACGAGTTGCGAATCAACACCACCACCACCGCCAATACCAACAGCACAGACAACACCATATCCTCTTCACCCTCGTCGAATCCCGTCGCTGCCGCTATGCCCATCAGTCAGGACCGCTCGCGGTCTCTCGCCACCTTTACCGCCCGCGGAGCGACTGATCCAGACCTTATACCTCCTTCTCCTCCTTCGACGCCGCCCGCCTCAACCGGATTCTTCAACCTTGAGGGCAGTCTTTCTTCCTACGGTGGTTCGTACCAGGAGCAAGTGGGAAATTACAGCGAGCATGCCTCCGAGACAGACGACCAGGTCGGCAGTCTCTCCAGCTATGGACACTTGCGGTCTGCCGTGGAAAGAATCGCGACGAGCCGGCACTCTGAGCTAAAGGCCGTCAGCCTTCCTACCCCTGACGCCACGCCGTCGACGATGTCGCCTGCCTCGATTCTCATCCACCAGCCTGGTGTCACGGCGCGCGGGTTTGCCCAGGCGATTCTCCCCCGTATCAACGACGGAGACTATGCTGTCGAGGACGCAGGAATGGATCTCGTCTGCCCCGGCTGGAGCGGCGCTGTTCTGATCAACACAAGGAAGCCGACGGTCAAGGCTCCTCGATCAGGCAAGCTCTCTAGGTCGTCAAAAGCTGCGGCCAGCCATCACCGTCGCACGCTGCTCACCATGCTGCCCTCGACTCTGCTTCCCTCTGACCTGCGCACCTCCATCCTCGATGTGCTGGACCACGCCACGGAAAAGCTTCGAGTCGACAATGTGGTCTTTGTTCTTGATCGCATGGCCATCTGCCAGGCATTTGACGAGGAGCGCTTCCGCGCAATTGTCCATGGTCTCTGCTATGTAGGCGCCTCGGTTGTTGGCGTTGGCAAGGAGGGCGATGAAGATCTGGAAGCTAACGGCGACGACGAGCAAGAGGATGTCAATGCGCCCAAACACATCACCGCCGGCCTTGTCCTTCTCAGTGTCGATGTTTAATTCCCTTTATCTGTACTTTTTGTTCTGTTTTCCCGTGTCACCGTGCTTCTCTTTTTTCACATAACGATCACCGTTCTCCTGTATGTCGACATTCTTGATTCTTTGCTACTAGTACATGAGAATGTGCAATGATTCTAACGACCAACGATGCGGAGCAGGAATTGGAGCCATGCGACTCTTGCTCCGAGCTTGACCTCCAAAGCGGCCTGCTTCCAGACGAGGACGTTGTATGCGCGATGTCGCGGCCCGTTGGCGTCGAGCCATTGAGCGTAGAAGCTGGAGTCGACGGATTCGAGCCCCTTCTTCTTTGCGTCTGCTAGCTCGAGCGCCTGCTCTTCCCCTGTGCTTGATGTCGGCACTGGCAATGCCCTGGCGCCCTCGCCGCCCCTCGTCCTCGCCTCATCGAGGTCCTTTCCGAAGCGCAGGTTATTGTCGCGCCAGAAGCGCTGCGTGAGCCCATCGCCGCTCATCCTGGCGAGTCGCAGCTGTAGCTCCGCCTCCTGCAGCCGCTCGCCCACCTGCTGTGCCCATCGACCCCAGATGCCCTTTCCGACAGAGGGGCTGTCGAACTCGGACGTCGAGTAGGGGTGGGGGTTGCTCGCGTTCGCGTTGGAAGCCGGGGGACCGCCAGGCCGGGAGGAGCGTGCGACGAGGCGGGCATACAGCACAGGGCGGATGTTGGAGATGGGATCAGGCGGGCCAACGAGGTCGGTGGGCCCGCCCTGGCGGTAGAGGGACGCCTCTTCTTCGGGCGTGAGCGATGACCGCCGCCGCCGGCGTGGCCGAGGCGGGTCGGGTGGGCTCGAAGAAGGCCCCGCTTCGGTTGAGTATGGCACCCTAAGGCGGCTTGCAAGGCCTCTAGGCGTGCCACGGCCGAGTCGCATAAGGCTCGCCATGGCTGTCTCACAGCTATCCTAGTCGAGAAGGCTCGCGAACAGGTAGGCTACCGCCAGGTGGGGTGAGAAGAGAGAACCAATGCGAGTGCCTTGTGCACACGTGAACGGCTGACATAAGCGGCATGCTCGGGTCGATCGCCAGCGCGTATAAATACCGCGGGGCTCAGCATCGGACCACCACTTCTTGCTCTTCTGAACGCCACCGGCTATCCCTCTCCGCTCTCCTCGTCGTCGTCGTCGTCGTCGCTGTGTGTATCACACAGCAAGACTTTCCCGAGGAAGACACGAGACGAGACGAGTAGGTCTCCTGCAATATAGTCCATCTGAACAGCGCGTCCCGGTCTTTCTAGTTTCAGACAACCTGCAGCGGCTGGAGCAAGGTCCTGTTCGTGTAGAAGGACTTTGACCGTTTTTTAATCATCTCCCTGTGTTCGGAAGCGGCATTCTTGGCAGGCGGCAAAGATGAGCAACCGCGCAGTGGTGAGGATTCATGTCACTAAGCTCCATTCAGAGCGCCCCCTCTCACCCTCCACTCCCTATTGCCCCCTTTCACAGTCCTCGACGTACCGACTCGTCATCGACGATGTCATTGCCAATGTCCGGCAAGACTTTGAGGACATGGGCATCGAGCGTGAGGTTCTCGAGGAGCTTCAGAGGGTGAGCATTGCAATTCTCTGTATAGTTTTCGCATCGCATCGCTAAATAGAAAGTCACGGTGAAGAGCTGGGAGGCAAAGATCGTGGCGACTGGCGTTGCGGACTTTGATGGCGCTGGACCCGCTGCACCGAGACGCCAAAGGGAGCAGCAGCAGCAGCAGTCGGATACCCCAAAGGTCAAGCAGGAAGATGACGATGGGCTGCACCAGTCGCAGTCATCGCAGCAGGCTTCGTCTTCGTCGTCCAACAAGGTGGCACGCACCAATGGCTCGACGAGCGTCAAGGACGGTACTGCTGGAGAGGGCAGCAGCGGCAATGGCAAGTCCAGAGACAAGGGCACATCCAACGGAGATGGCGCAGATGGCGCAGAAGGGGAGGGAGGCAAGCGCAAGCGTCCAGCCGATGATGATGAGATTGGAAGCGACCTTGATGACTCTGACGACGAAGACTTTGATGGCGCGCTGGACGGAGACGGAGACATGATCCTGTGCCTGTACGACAAGGTGCAGCGGGTGCGCAACAAGTGGAAATGCGTACTCAAGGACGGTGTCGCCTCCATCGACGGTCGTGACTACGTCTTTTCCAAGCTCGGCTCCGAGCTGGAGTGGTAGCCTTGTCCTCTTTTCCATTCGTCCCTACGCTGCCATGCACCTACCCATGTACTTTTACCTTTCATCTCACTCCATCCACGGCCCTCGCCTCATGTCATACACACTTCCACACGCTAAATACAATTGCATACGGTCTCCTACTCCATCTACGAAGGAAAGAGCAACCCTTACAGCGCTTCCTGCAATCGCGACTAGGCTCTCGACCAGGGGGTTACGCCGAGAAGACTTGACGCAGGCAGTGACGTTGGAAACTCAGTCTCCTATAGCAGACTCGGCGTCCCAGAGATGAGACAAGTTGGAATATTAGGCCGGCATCTGCTCCCATGGCAAATAAACACTTCTTACCTAAAGCGATTGTCCGCCCAGAGGCAGAGCTTAAACAACCCTTCTCAGCTGCATCTCCCCAGCTCTACGCAACCAAGCTCTTATAGGCTCAATAGCACTCTGCACAGTGGCCTATGATTATTGAAGCCTTCTGGATGTCAGTTGCAAAGTGGAGACGACATGTTCACCAAAATCGAAAATAGCGTCGATAGAGGTCCATTGGCCGTTCCATGGGGCCGTGCTACTTCTTGGGTCGTCAAGAAGACAACAAGGAGGGAAGCGGAAGGCCCTGCCGCAGAGTCTGAACTCGGATGAAGTTGCTGTTGGACGATGCTTTTCATAGTCTGTTTGCTTGAAAAAATCGACTTCCAGAACATGTCCACAAGCGATTGCCGACAATGAGCTCCACTGCGTCTGCACAGCTCATGTCTAGAGCATCGAGTTCATGCTGGCCGACCCTCGGTGCCATCAACAAGGGAAGCTGCCTTGGGTAACCAATCATCCGCAAGTTTTCTTCGAAGTCGTCACATTAGCCGCCATTTCAAGAAGTAGATACCTATGATACGTCACACAGTCTTCTCCACTGATTCTCTTGCAACTGCGAGCAATCTCACTTTCATGAGCTCGGAGAAGAATTGGAGAAAGAAAGATAGCAATTCATATGCTATTGCGAGGAGAAGGCCAAAGAGCGAGGCTCACCGTGACGAAGCTCGCTAAGTCCGATGGCGATTGGGCAGACGCGATTTCAGGGATGCGCCCTATTTTTTTACGCGCCAATCCTTTTTTTCTTTTTTTCTGAGTTCGGACGGACCAAAGGGCGAAACCAGAGGAGGGGGAATAGGGCAAACGAGCTTATCGGTTTCCTACTCCTTCTTCCACATACCAAGCCACTGCGCTCCCGCTCACTCGCTTCACCATGGTGTTACCTTCGGCCGTGATCCACGTCGTCGCTGCGATTGACCTCATCAGCACGACGGTGCTCTCTCTGCAGCTCGATCCTATTCCTGTGGTGCACAAGCCGCATCCGTCTGACAGCAGCCTCTTCAAGTCGCTCCACCAAAAGGTCAAGGCGGGCCCCCTCTCGACGTCTGCCTCGAGGCCCAGCGCCCATCGGCTGCTCCTGTTCGTCTACCTCGTCTGCGTGGCACGCTGTTTGACGCTCTTCATCGTTGGCTTCGGCGTGTCAAAGTCGCAGCGCAGGAACCACGCGCCCTCCACTAGCGCCACCACCAATGGTCAGACAGAGCCCAGCAGCAGCAGCGGCGGCGGAGGAGGAGCCATTCGGAGCCAGACGCAGTCGGGGCCGCTCAGCGTCGCGGGCGTCTGCTTCTTCTCTTTTGCCGCCAACACGTTTGTTCTCAACCTCCTCTTCCAGGCTCGTCCGGCCCATGTCGCCTTCATTGGCACTGGCCTGACCATTTCGGGCCTCGTTGGCGGACAGGTGGTGCTGAGCCTGCTCGAATGGGTCCTGTTCGTTCTGGTCGTCGGTGCCGATCGCAATGGGAACGTGAGCGGCGCCTCGTCGAGTGGCTCCGTTGTCGATGCCCCCTCGCAGGACCAGCCCACCGTCGATGGCGCATACGAGATCAACGATGCCAACCTCGTCACGGACGTTCGCCAAACCAGCAAGAGCGGCGCCTCGACGTCGGCAGCCCAGAACATAATCAACGATGCGACGCAGGCCTCCTCGGACCTCAAGGGCAAGGCGCAAGAGGGCACAAAGCAGACCGATTACGGTACCTTTGGAACGACGAACCCCGTGACGGGCACCTCGACGTCGATTGCGCTCGCGCAGAACGACAAGGCAGCCACGGTGGAGCCCACGTCTCTGGCGGCGGTGTCGACGACGACGGCCAAGTCTTCATCCGACTTCCAGGCTTCCAAGGCGTCCACGTCGGTCAACCAGTCGTCGGCCGAGCCGACGCTCGTCGGCGCAGACGAGCGCGCCAAGGCAAAGGCCCAGGCAGACACCGAGTCGAGCCAGGACATTGTCGACATCCCCGAGGACCGCGACGCGTCCAAGCTCGAAGCTCGCCAGCGGCTCGACAACGCCCGCCAAAAGGGAAAGGTCAAGCGGCGGTCGATCTGGGAAAAGGTCCGGAGAAAGTCAAAGGTGCCTCAGGTCGGCGATGACGAGTAGAGACGGACCGAGCTTTTCTTGTTGCTACCTTTATCGTTTACGTGCTTGTGGTTGCTTGCTGACCGTATACCACTGCTACCATCACTTACCACTGCTACTGCTTCTTTCTGTGATCCCCTGCTGCCGTTATGAAGTATAGTCGGGTGCTTTCTTACTAATAAATTGAAGATGCAACGTCGTTGACATTGACTTGGGACACATAGTACAGAGGATGTGGCAGTTTTGGGAAAAGGTGGTGGTTTGTTTTTTATGAATGACAAGCTCTCGGATATGGGACTCTAGCACATGTTCCACGGGTCGGAACATTCTCTCGAAAGAGCCGAATGATAGAGGCCAGACGACGCATTGACAAGATGTTGGATTTCCCCCCTTCCCCCTCGTTTTCTCTCCGCGGGGCGAGCGGTTTAGTCCCAGGTGCTGCTGGGCTGCTGAGCGGCGCCAGTGACGCCCTCGGCAGTGGCACCAGCCTCCCAGGATGGGCCCGAGTCGGCAGCCCAGTCCTGGACGCTCTGGCCCTGGTTGGCCCAGTCGACGTTCTCGCCCGTGGGGATGTTGGCAGCCAGAGCGGGGTTGAGACCACCGGCGGCAGCGGTGCCCTCGACGGCAAAGTCGAGGTTGTCCTGGGCGCCGACCTCGGCGCCGCCCTCCTGACCAGCGATGCCGGCGGCGGCAGTCTGCTTGGCAGCCAGAGCCTCGGCCTGCTCGCGCTCGACCTCTTCGGGGTCGCGGTAGAAGAACATGTCGACCATGATGCCCCAGCCGTCCGAGGTGCGGGGGACCGAGCCGCGGATACGGAGGACCTCACGGCAGAGGAGCCACCAGAGGAGGCCGATCGAGTGCTTGCTCTTGTTGTTGCCCGGGATGGCGACGTCGACGTGCTTGAGGGGAGCGTCGGTGTCGCAGAAGGCAATGACGGGGATGTTGACGTACGAAGCCTCACGGATGGCCTGGTGGTCCACCCTGGGGTCCGTGACGACAATGACACGGGGCTCCTTGAACGAGCGCGTGATGTAGTTGGTGAACGAACCGGGGGTGAAGCGGCCGGCAATGGCAGTAGCACCGGCGTTGGCGGCGTACTTGAGCACGGCACGGTGGCCGTAGGGCCTGCCCGAGATGACACAGATGTCGGCCGGGTTCTCGATGGCGGCGAGGATACGGGCGGCAAAGACAATCTTCTCCCAGGTCTTGCCGATGTTGATCAGGTGGATTCCATCAGGGCGCCTCTTGAAGACGTAAGGCTCCATGGCCTTCTCGCAGTTCTTGGTGCCAATGTGCGTGTTGGCAGCCAGGAGGAGCGAGATGTCCTCGTCCGTGGCGTTGAGAACAGCGGGAACCTTGCTCATTGTCGGTGAGGTGAGGTTGAGGGGGGGTCGTTAACTTGAAATGGCGTGTGAGGAGAACCCAGCTGCTGCAGCCCTTGCTAGACCTTCTTGTGTCGAGCCTGTGGTTCCGCAGTGTGTGCTGCACGTGAAGGCAAAATGTGACCGAACCTATCTGTCATGACAGACACGTCGGCCAGCCGAAATGACGAAAACGTGCGCCCCTAGTTTAAACTTTCCGAACGCGCACCTTCGCGCGCCCGACGCAGACATCGAATCAAAGCGAACGAACCAACGTTGAGCGCTGGCCGATCGTGATCATCTGGACTCCTCGTCAAGGTACTTGGCGCTCGCGACGGAGACGAAGCCCAGCCCAGCGAGAACAGCCAGCTCGGACGCCTGCAAGCGTTGCCTCTCGTTTCCTCATTACCAGATCTCAGCAGAGGATCGTTATCCTTTGTCTGACTGGCCCCCTTTCCCCTTACTAGCTCCTCCTGGATCTCTCATGGGCCTTTAAGGATCGCGACATCGACAAAGAAGGGTTGCGTCTGGCACGCTGTCTGCACAAGGAGCTCTTCTGTTAGCCTCTCGCTTCCACTACCTTCACTTAGATTGACGTGAGCGGCAGGGCGGTACCGCCATGGCAAAAAGGACAACTGCACGACGACATGCGAGCGGGTGGGCTGGCAGCTCGACCAAAGTTGACGAGGAAAAGGAGAAGTCGCGAAAGGAGCTCGCCGCCGACCGTCTCCTCGACCGGCAGATCGATATACCCCTCTACGTCCTCTTGGCCCTGCTCGTATCGCATGCCCTCAGCGGCAGCTCATCGCTGTCGCTGCCCCACCTCAGCGCGCATCTACCCCACACCCTCCAAGCACTCCTTCCCGCTTGGAGCCGCCATCTGCCCAGCTTGGCGCCATTCGCAACGGAGCTGCCAAACGCTTCGCACAACTCAAAGGAGTCGTCAAGATGGCTCAGTACCGGCTCCGTGGGGCCATTTCGAAGTGACGCTCTGGGCTTTGGGCATCCACTGTCAGCCTTGCACAACTTCACGCGCGCCTGCTTGAGACTCAGCTATTCGACGTCCAAGGCCACTCAGGATCTGTCGCACCATCACATCGCCCACTTCGCGTACCACGACGTCACTCACACGTCCTTCAACCCTGGCTGGATTGAGGCGCTTCAGCACTATGGCGTCGAAGAGACCGATGACTATTTCGGGTTCCTGACGAAGAAGTACGCAAAGGGACCAAAGGACGTCTTCGTCATCGCCACTGGTATCTTCCTCTTCACTATTCTGAGGGCGGCGACGATGAAGTTTCTGTTGATCCCTTTGGCCGCGACACTCATCAAGGATGAAACGACGCGAAGCAATCTCGACTCGCACGGACGGAGACTGGCGAGGAAGGAGAGGAGGAGGAAGATCGCCAGATTTTCAGAGCAGGCGTGGATGGCGCTCTACTGTTTCATCAACTTCTGCTTTGGCCTTGTGAGTGCTGGCTTCTACTCGCCATATTTGTACATTAGCTGATGTCGAGCGACAGCACGTCGCGAGGTCGGAGCCCTACTGGACCAACCCAGAAGGCATCTGGAATCGCTGGCCGTACCGGGAGCTGACGGGGCTGTCCAAGTTCTACTACCTGACACAAATCGCCTTTTGGTTCCAGCAAATCCTAGTGCTCAACGTGGAGGAGCGACGCAAGGATCACTGGCAAATGTTCTGCCACCACATCGTCACCATCTGCCTACTTATTGGCTCCTATTGCTCGCATTTCACGCCCGTCGGCAACGTCGTTCTTCTCCTGATGGACCCTAGCGATGTGTTTCTCTCTGTGAGTTATTCCCTTCTAGTTTTCTTCTTCCTTGCTGTGCATGCTGACCAAAAGCAAACAGACGGCGAAATGCTTGCGGTACATGGATCTTCGCAAGGCCTGCGACGTCGCATTCGGCGCATTCATGCTGTCTTGGATCGTCACACGGCACGTCTTCTACGTCATGATGCTCTACTCATGCATCTTCTCCTCGCCCAAACTCCTACCCCTGCAACCTGGCCAGGACGGGAGCGAGTGGCTCGGCTATCGTAGCCCGATGACGCTCATCCTTGTGGGCCTGCTTTGTATCCTGCAGCTCATCATCTGCATCTGGTTCGTCATGATCGCCAAGGTGGCATACAAGGTCATTGCCGGCCAAGAGGCCGAAGACTCGCGGAGCGATGTGGAAAGCGACGAGGAAGACAGCCTATCGCGTGAAGACGAACGGAAGTCGACAGAGAAGAAGGGCGTCCTGGAGGCGACGCCGGCACCGACCACCGACGTTTCTTGTGGCGACTCGGGCCGCTCTACCAGCCAGTGGGAGAGAAGACCAGTGCGGAGGAATCAGCGCTGAAAAGAGTGCTTCCTCGCCAATCTTTCCTTCTCTCTCACTGTATCACTAGACTCCCTCTCCCACTTTCATCATGCCGCTGCCTCCGGTCATTCCTTTCTTTTCTGATTTCATCAAATGACGATTGCTTGTCCTCTCCACTCCAGCACTAAGTTCCACGGATGGGCTCGAGTGGCCTGTGCTTGGGCGCGGCGCTTCTTGAGCTAAATTTTGAAGACACGAGCGCGCGCGCTTGTGTGTGCACCCTCCCTCCCTGCTTCCCCCAAACCCCGCGCCTTTCAAAACCCACTTTTGTACAGGTCAGGGGACAGGGACAGGATCGGGCACAAGGACAGGCCAAGGACAGGATCGGATTGGACGGGTCGGACCGACGGCTAAAAGAAGACGAAACATGGCCGATGATCCTACTGGCCCCATCTCGGTGCCAGTCGCCATCGTCTTGGGCCTCGTCGCTTCCTTTGTGCAGTCGCTGGGCCTGACAATTCAGCGGAAATCGCACGTCCAAAATGCCTCGCTGCCCACGACTCAGCAGCGAAGCGAGTGGAAGCGGCCGCTCTGGATCCTCGGCTTTGCCATCTTTCTCTTTGCAAATGTCGGCGGCACCATCTTCCAGATTGGGGCGCTGCCCATCGTCATGCTCGCACCCCTGGGCGCAGTCAGCCTCCTCTACAACGCCTTGCTCGCCAGATTCATTCTCGACGACTTCCTTAGCAGCTACATGGTCATAGGTGGGTCTGAATGCGTGCGAAGGAGGAAGTCATCGGGGAGCTGACTCGCACCTCCTTCCCCATGATGATGAAAAGGGACCGCCCTGATCGGCGCGGGAGCAGTGTTGATTGGCTACTTTGGTGCCGTCCAGGAACCTCCTCACACGCTCGACGAGCTTCTGGCTCTCTATGCACGCCCTCCCTTCGTGGCATTCTCCACCATCTTTGTCCTTCTCTTCCTCGGCGTACTTCTCCTTGCCCATCTTGCCGAGTGGCAGCTCCACGTCCGCCTCTTTCGACCATACCACCCCCCAACTCGGAAGCATTCGAGGTCCTTGTCAGCCTCGAGCAAAGGCAAGCGCAGTAATGGCTCGTCAGGAGGAGGAGCGAGGGGTCGGCCAACGAGGCGGTGGAGTGCGCCGACTTTGGCGCCCGTCGTTGAAGTCTCAGAGAGCAGCTCGGGCATCGCTACGCCTGTGCTCGCCATTGCCGACGAGGCCAACCGGAGGGGCCTGCCGGTAGAGAGGGTGCTCCTCAACCGCTCCTCAGCGAACCAGAGGAGTCCAAAGAATTACGGAGCCATTGCAAAAACGACTGATCCAGCAGCGCCGTCGGTCCCGCAGCAGCAGAGAGACGCTTCGCCAGTCGCGCAGGACAAGTCGACATCAGCGGCAGCCCTCTTGGCAGCCAAGTACGACCCTGTCGTGCGAAGGACGTGCCTGGGCCTCAGTGTGGCCTACGGTGCAGCGAGTGGAACGCTTTCGGGTGCATGCCTCCTCCTGGCGAAGAGCGGCGTCGAGCTGCTCGTCCTCACCATCGCAGGCCACAACCAATTTGCGCGATGGCAGAGCTGGGCTCTTGTCGGCATCATGCTCGTTGCCGCCGTCTTGCAGCTCTGGTACCTCAACAAGGCACTCCGACTTGCTGACCCAACGCTGGTCTGTCCCCTCGCCTTTTGCTTCTACAACACCTCGTCCATCGCCCTCGGACTCGTCTACTTTAACCAGCTGGGCGCGCTGAGTGCCACGAGCCTTCTCCTCGTCGTTTTGGGTACCGCCGTTCTCCTCACGGGTGTGTGGATCGTGAGCATGCATGGCGAGGAGCAACCAAGTACAACCGACGGGGCAGAAGCGATGCAGAGCCCCACAGAGAGAGAAGCCTTGCTGACGAGCAACGGAGCTGGCATCACTGGTCCTCACCTCCTTCCCGTCTCCAGCCCGACTCAGCAGGCCAACGGGAGCGATTCGTCACCATCACCTTCTACCTCACCCCTCACCTCTCCCCCGGCGAGCCCTACCAGCTCTCGCCTCCTCTCGCCCCTCTCTCCCATCGGAAAGAGCCGACGCCGCCGTTCGCGCTCCGGAAGCGGGTCTGGCAGCTTCATTGGAGGACTTGGCCTGCATGTTCCAGGGCTCCCACCGGCCGATCCCACGCCTCTCGACGTTGTCTCCTCGCCCGTCTCGATGGAGCCTGCTCCACCGCTGGATTCGTCGCCTTCCTCCTCGTCGACGCCAGACCTCGATAGCGGGGCACAGGTCAGCTCCAAGCCGATGGCACGAAGCCATTCGGAGGCGGCTACGCTCGGCAAAGCCCACGATCATGCCGCCCACCCTCCGTCTTCGTCAGCACTGCGAAGAACGAGGGACATGTACAAGGCCGTGCTAGAGCGCGGTCTCTCGATTGGCATCTCGCCCTCGTCCCCGGGCTTCCACCTCGCTGCTTCATTTGCGCCCGAAGACGACGAGCAGGCCGACGATGACGACGGCGACGGCAGTGGCAGAGGACGGCGCTCGTTGATGGGCGCCTGGTCCAACTTTGTCAAGAGGCGCGGCAGAAGTCCGCGCTTGCGCGTCAACAGGCGGACATTCAGCGAGGCTGATATTGAGAGCCGGCGGCACGCGAGCGAAGCTTCTGCCGCGCCCGAGGAGCAAGGCATCGAGGAAGACGAGGAAGTGGAGACGCTCGTGGACGAGGAGGAGACGGGCGAGGAGCGCGGCGGGAGCGAACGAGACGCAACACCGCCTTCCTCGTCGGGGTGGAACATGGTGCTTGCCGTCGACTACCGTGCCCTCTCGGACAGACTGTCGCGACTAAAGAACGATGCAGGCGGGTGGTTAGGCCTTGGAGGAGAGGCATCCAGGCAGGGAGGCCCGTCTTCGCGAGACGAAGAGGAAGAAGAGAGACGATCACTGGTCTAGTCGCCTCGCTTGCTCACTCTTTTCTTTTCTTTCTCAATGTCCTTCACTTCATTGCTACTCGGGAACACGCAATTGCATCGATTCTGATACCCCCTTCTCCATCGGCTTCATCGTAACAAGTACATCTAATACGTACACTCAAGCATCAGCAAATCATGCAGCCGTCGTCTCTTCCCTCGCCGCCGTAGTCCGCGCTGTGGCCGTCGTCATCATCGACGACGAAGCAACGATATTTGCTGCCGCCGCCGATGACGAGGAAGCCTTTCTCGCATTGGCGTAATATGTGTTGAAATTGAGCCTCGTTCCCAGGTCCCTCACGACCAGATTGGCGTGCTTTTCAAGCCGTGCAATGATGCCTTGCGTCCGCTCCTGGAACTGGGCAGCCTGATCCTGGACCCGCGTCATGATCTTGACCAGTGCGTTCGGATCGATGGGCGGCAGCGCGTCCTGGTCCAGCTCGACACGGGAGAGCTGCGCAGAGATGTTGGCTGCGAGGTCGTCGATGCCGTTTGAAAAGGCCAGCATCGTGTCGTAGTTTGCCCGTACCTCCTGTGCGAGGTGATCGCCGGCCCCGCGTCGCCCACCCCGCAAGAGGACCTTGCCGATGAGGGCATTCAGATAGGCCCGGTGAGACTGAATGAGCTCGTCGAGGTCTCCTTGTCGCTTGGCAAAGAAAGTCTTGAGATCCTGCCACGAATAGTCGATGACTTCCAGCTGGCAGAAGCCCTGCATTTGCCGGACGAAATGGATCATCTCGCTCAGCAGGAGCAAGGCCTGGTGTGCGTGCCGCTCCAATCCGGCGCTGAGGAGTTGCTTCTTGCCCTTTTTGAGCCTCCGCAGGATGTTGGACACAGAAAAGAGCTTCTCCCAGCTCCTCGTCAGAGCAATCTCGACGCGCTTCGTCTTCCAAAGATGGTTGAAGATCGTCTGGTAACCCAGCATTGCCTGTCCATCCAAGACCGTATTGACGGGCGAGTCGACCTTGTACTCGAGCGTAAAGGTGTCCCAGCCGGTATCGCCTGCGACAAATTCCAGAATACGAGCATCGAGCCGACGGAGGATATCTGCGTCGTCAAACTGGGCATTGCTACCTCGCACGGCAGTCTCGAGCGAAGCGGTCAGATTATGCCGGAAAAGAGAGGAGGCTGGTCGGCTGAGCGACGGTCCAAGTGACTCCATGAGAAGATCCACGAAGTCGCCCCTCGTGAGCATGAGGTAGTCTTTGAGCGCACGCAAGTGATCGAGCAGCTTGAACTTGTCGAGGAAAATGTCAAGGAGCCGGGTACTGGCAATGTTGTACGCAGTGTCGATTGTCCGTTCGAGACCAGGCAAATCAGCGTATCTCAGATCGCGACCAGAGTTACTGAGATTGTTGCGCGTGGCCACCCAGTCGCCATCACCGCAGCTGAAGCGGATGAAGTTCAGAGATTTGCCCGTCGAGAAAATCTTACGACCAAAATCTTCGCCCAGAAAGCTTGGCAGCATGTCCGTCTTGAAGATAAACTGGTCCTGCCACAGCGACGCCGCCTCGTTCTCTCCTTCAAAGTCGTCCAGAGGCCCCCGTCCGGCCTTGATGTCTGGGTTGAGCTCGACAAAGAACTCGCCAAAGGGATCTTGGAGCTCGCCTTCAAAGATCCATCTTGAGAGTGAGTGGAAGAAAGGCTTCGACACCTCCTCTAAGATTTGCGCGGTGAAGCTGCGGACAAAAGGGTCGCCATTGAATGTGTACGAGTGGATGAGGGAGACGATTGCTCCGCCGTGCGAGTCTGCAGATCGGTTAGCACCTGAGGCAATTGCACCCTTTACCCTGACAAAACTCACCCTGACAGCTCTCGATCACGGTGCTGATAAGACGCATCCTCAGCGTCACGTCCTCGGTCCAAACCGCAATGCGCCGGAGCGAGAGGCCATTACCATCGTCTTTTGTGCCCTTGCGATTGAGTTGCGCTTCCAGAATGGCAATCAACCGGTAGTAATCTGTCAACTCCGACGAGATGAAGTGGCACAACGACTGCATGATCAGACCGACGCCTTCTTGCTGCGATCGTTGTTGGCTAAAGTCATTGGCACGCCTGTACAACCGTCCCAGCTCGGCAATGCGATGGATGAGATGTCTTGTCGGTTGCGCAATGGTAGCCTGTGTCTCCACCCTCAGCTTCTATCTTGGTCTAGGAGCCTGTCTGGAGACTCACCCCTTGGTCCTCGTGAAAGCGCACATGCAGGACCGTCTCTGGGTCCCGTGGCCTTGCGCCATCGATGATCTCGTTGGAAGGCAGCTCGCGCACTTCTTCGAAGCCGACGTACTTGCCATTGATGCCTTGCAGGAGGAATATTACGTCTCTCAGCAGCACTTCCTCATCCACCTCCGGCCGCCCTTCTCGCGCTCGCCACTTCTGCAAAAGGACGCTTTTCGGCAGATCCTCCTCCAGCAGCGCATCCCTCTTTGGCTCTGAAGTCGGCGGCGGAGAAGGCACAGCCGTGGCATGAGAAGGGATAGGCGGAGGTCCCATGGCTGTCTCGGCCTGTCTTGTGCGCCGTGAACTGCTCCCCATTTCGGAGGGTGTTGGTACACGAGACCGAGCAACGTCCGATGAGGAAGAGGAAGGCCGTGGGCCCCTGAGATCCGGTACGTCAAGCATTGGACTCCTAGCCGGAGCTCGACTAGATGACGTCGATGCTATGCTGGATCGCCCATTGGTTCGGGAGGGTGCTTCGTTGCCCGAAAAGGAGAAGGCGGTAAACGAGAGCTTGTCAATGAATTCCAAGATGGCTGTGAGTTGTTGCGCTTGGTCGGGCTGCCGTCCTAGTGAGCTCTGTGTGCAACCAATTATCCCTTCTCCTCTTCTCAGACTCACCCTCGCCCTGAGCTTGGAGATGAGGCCGTCGAGACGCACCGATGTGCCGTGGCCTCCATCGACGGCGTATCGAGTCACTTTGACAGAGTGGGACAATTAGGGGCTGGGTGGAATGAAGCGTCTGTGTCTCCACTCACACTTTCTTTTAAGCTGGGTCACGACTTGGGCTTCATCGAGTCTCTTCTGCTCGAAGCGACTGCAAATTGACTTTAGTGAAGGCCCGTGAATTGGTAGATGCGCAGAGACAACCGCTCACCTCTGCCGGATCTCATTGGCCAACTCGACGAGATCCTCGCGAAGTGCCCTGCGGTCGGCCACCTTTGTCCGGTCTGTCTCGCCCCTTCTCGGACGTGCGGCAGGGACGGTGGCCAGGACGAGATCATCGAGTCGCTTGACGCTGTCGCCGCTGGCCATTGTCGTGCCTTGGACTGGCTCTCTGTTGTTCTTTTCTCGACGCGCTGATGACCGAGGTGGGCCTCTTTTTGGACGCGTCCTAAATTTCCGCCCGCGCCCACGAGGCAGCGAGATTATTTGCTTTGTGGAGCCCTGCGTTCGCTCACCTCTCCTCCGACATTTCTGAGGCTCACACAGGTCGACTTGGCGCTGGGACCCGCCGTGGCTCGGAGGAGAGCCGGCCCGATTGTGCCAGTGTGGAAGAAAAGGAAAGCAAGCGCTCGTATAAGTAGCATGCTTGCAAAAGTCAATTATGTACCGAGGCTACGACTGAGGTGGGCAACATGTGGTGCCGGCGCGCAGTGAGGGCGGGAGTTGACGAGTTCGCCCAAAACACAGGACTTCCTTTCCATCTCCGTGCCACGATCTGGTAACAAGCTTCAAAGATGCATGTCTCAGCCAAAGATGGCCCAGTCCGGCATCGGTCCAAGGACCATCTGGGGGGTGTCGAGAATCCTTGGCCCCTCGAGACTGCTCTCGTCTCGGCGGCACCACGGCCGAAGTCTAGGCTCGAGACATTTACTCAGGCACATCTCTACTGGCTTGTCGAAAGATCTATCCACTCTTTTGAAGCAGTGCCCATCGGCAGATCTGTCAGCGTTATGGGCCCAGAAGCTCGACCCAACGTGAGATCCCCCTCCATCCGGTCGCCCCTTGGCTCCTTGCTGATATAACGTCCATCACAAAGGCACTTCTCCTGACACACCATCGTCGGGTGCTTATGGTCGAGCTTCCTCGGGACAGGACGCCCGGAGAGAGCAAACCCGGCTACGATATGATGAGGGAGCTTCTCCTATGCTCTGTGCCGGAAGGTGCTCCTCAAGGATCATCGGTTGACCCGCTTCGATACACTCAAGCCGCTGGCCTTCCTCTCCGTCTCTTCTCCCTTGCTGCCACCGAAATCTCCCTCCTTCTCTTCTCGTCCTTTGAGATGCATTCCATCATCTTCGACCTTGAGCTTCTTGGTCTCGATCTGGGCTTGCCGATTCCGCGAACGGCTGCCTTCAATGCCCGCCAGCTCCTCGAGCATCTCATGCCGCCTCTCGTCGTCCAAAAAGTGCTCCGGGTCCGGCCTGATCACTTCAAAGTCGACGCAGGAAGCGCAGTCCTCGCCGAAGACTTTTTCACCCACTACATTTACAATGCGAGGCTGTCCGTCGCCTCATATTGGTGCGGCGTCAACATCGACAAACGCATCGGTGAGCTCGTCGCCCTCACACCCGATCGTTCATACCAAGGAAGTAATTCTGTCGACACACGCATCGTTCCTGATGATCTACTGCCGAGCCTCGCAAGCTTCACTGCCGTTGACGTGGCGCTCCTTCTCAACAAGCCCAAAGCTGTACAGGCTCGCCTCAAGTCTTCCATGATCGGCGACGGCATCGGCATTGTTCCCTCAGCGGATCAAGATACAGCTTACGAGGTGCAAAACACAGAGTACAAGAACAAGCTCATGGCAAACAGCAACCAGCGACTGTATGTCACTCTGCGAGAGGAGGATGGCCGTGACCAGAAGTACAAGGCAAAAGTATCCTACCATGAGGGCAAGACGAGCTCGATTGAGTTCGTTGACAAGAAAGCCGACGAAATCAAGTTGAAGCTCAACGAGGCCATGCTAGGCAATCGTACGGTGGCAGGTGTCGAAATTCGCGGTCGTGAAGATTGGACGATGCATGACCTCGATGGACTTCGTTGGAGGCATGAAGCCCTGCGCTCCGTTGCTCAGGTCGACGCGGGCGAAGACCAGGACCAGAGCGACGACGTAATGCCACCAACGCCGTCAGCTGTGCAAAAGCGACCCATCAGAACTGCACCGCCAGACTTGGACCCTAGTGGCTTGCTCTGCCCTTTGCTTCTGGGCGACGCTCCGCGACCTGTTGAAAAGATACCAGCGCTTGAACCGAAGACGATCAGACTCTTGATGCGGCCTGTGAAGGCTCGATTCCCGGTCATAAAGGAGAGGCAAAAGGCTCAGACGCTCAATGAGTCGCAAGCTCGTGCTGCCCGTGCCGTTCTATCGCCAATCAAAGCACTTCCCAGAGAGGATCCTCGAGATTTCGACTCGCAGCGACTCATCCTTATTCATGGTCCGCCAGGGACAGGAAAGACAAGCTTGATTGCAGCCTGCTGTCAGCAGTGGCAGCTCTCATGTGCGCACATTGAAGGCACCCGTGAGATGGCAGTCGACACGATTTACGCCTGCTGTCAGTCCAATGTTGCTGTCAAGAACATCGCTGAAAGTCTGAAGAAGGCCGGCGTCGATTTCAAGGTAAGACCTCGCTTTCACAAGCACCCAGCACATTTAGAAAGACTGACGGGTGTACTGTGTTAGATCATCGTCAGCCCAAACTTCTTCGTTGAATGGCACGAAGATTTGTACAGCGACATCGTCGAGCACTTCCTTCGATCCGACGAACTTGAAAATGACGCTCGACAGCTTGCAAAGCAACTTGGTCGCTGCAGCGTCATACTCTGCACCTTGTCGTCGCTGTCGTCGCCGCGCTTCTATCGTTTCTGTCCCCTCTTCTCGCTGCGCCCGATGCGACTCCTTTTCGTCGACGAGGCCAGTCAACTTTACCTCAAGAACTATCCGCATTTGTTCTCGCGCTTCAGCCGCACCCTCGGGCGAGTCGTGTTCTTGGGCGATGACAAGCAGCTTGCCCCCTTTGGCAGCGATGATATCCCCGCCGCCGCAAATTCAGTCTTTGAACTTCCACATTTGCGCCCGAAGGCCTTCCTACTGGATACTACATACCGCCTTGCCCGACCGGTGGCCGAGTTCATCTCGAAGCGGGTGTATGACGGCCTTCTCCAACCGGGCGAAAAGACGTTCAACCCGCCTGGTGGCTTGGCTGCCTGTGTCGGTTTCGTCGACGTCGATTCGGGTGAAGATGAGCTCATTGGCAAGAGTCTGTGCAACAAGAGGGAGGCCGAGACCATCGTTAGGCTCGTCGAAGCTCATGCCAAAGATGGCAAGGGCTTGCTTCTGAGGGTTCTGAGTGCGTACGATGCCCAGAGAGAGGTGATCGAGGACCTGCTCAAGCAAAAGAATCTGGCTGGCGATTCCGACGTTGTCTTCACAGTGGACTCTTTTCAGGGCCAAGAAGCCGATGTAATCATCGTCTCGCTGGTACGCGACGGGCGAGTCGACGAGACTGGCAAGGCCCCGGTCGGGTTCCTCAAGAATGTACGCCGAGTCAATGTTATGCTCACGCGAGCAAAGAAGGGCGTCGTCGTGGTCAGCAATCGACGCTTCGTCACGCAGGCCGCTCGCAAGACGCTCATCGGACGGCTCTCCAAGGACGCTGGAGACGCAGCGTGGGTCAATGAGCTTGATCTGATCAATTCAAGCTTCCCAATGGCGTTGTTCGGAGGTGTCAAAGACAAGATTTCCCGGAAGGACGATGAAGATTTCGCGCTGATTGAAGGTAGTAACTGGGCGCATGAAAGTGGTGAGCCGTGCGAGAATAAAGATCATGAGGAAGAAGAGTCTCAGAGGGTCAAGGTGCCAGTGGGAGATGGTGAGACCCAGCTGGCAGATGCTGTAGCACAGATCTCGATCGAGTCTCCCGCCTGCGCCAGTGAAGTGGACACGGAAGGAAAGGAGCTCGACACGTTGTATGTGCCCGGCTGGAGCGAGGAGGAGGACGCCACCGCGGAGTGCAACGCAAGGGACGCCGAACAGGATAGGCGGACGGGCTCGCAACGTGGAAGAAAAGGCGAGAGAAAAGGTAGCAGCAAAGGCAAGAAGAAGAGCCATTAATTATAGAGAGACCGACTGCCAGGGTTCACAAGGGGACATAGGTGGAAGTGAAACTGCGAGCACGTACAGAACAGCTCTACTCATTATGTATTACTACTATCAACGACGACATCATCTTAATGATACAATCTGATGGCACCTTGTGCGCCCGCGATCCAGACTCTTCCTTTCTGATCGAGACTAACCTTGTCGACGTGGTCCACTTCCCAGCCCACGTATTCGTCCGTCACGGCCAAGTCGCCGTTGAGGCGTACACGGTAGGGCATGCCGTCGTCTGTGGATACGATGGCAGCATCGTGCGCCAGCTTGATATCTGTCACGCTCGCCCCGTTGCGTTTCCAGGACTTGACTGGCGTAGGAAGGTTTCGCGCATCGTACAGCCTCATGTCGCCGTCGGAAGTGCCCGTGATTATGTTGACGCCGTTCATATCGAGTGCAGTGATACCTCCAGCCTGGCCTGGGATCACCTCCGCCGTCTGACCGTCCCGCACGACCTGCATCGTTCCGCTTGTCAAGCCCATGTATATGCTCCCACCCTCATCCCTCGCCATTGCGTTGACTCCTGCGAACTTTTCGGCCGTTATCGTCTGGATTGCCGCACCTTCGCTGGAGACGTCCCAGAGTCGCACAGTGCCGTCCAACGAGCCCGTCAAGACGTTGTGCCCTCGGTCAATGATAGAGGAACACACAACTGCGCGTCGGTGGCCCTTGAAGACGCGCGGGCAAGCGCCCGAGGAGGCATCGTACAGCCTCGCCGTCATATCAGATGACGTCGTCAATACCACTGTTGTTTCTCCAAGGCATCAGTGAAGGTCGCAAGAGTTGGACAAGGGGAGGGCTCACTCACCCTGGCCGCCCGCAAGGAACTTTGCGCTTCTGACATCGCCCACATGGCCCTTCAGCGCCACTTTCGCACTCCTCTGGCGCAGTCTCATCCGCTGTGCCGCCACCTCCTCGATATTTGAAGATCCGTCCAGCTCCATGGGCTCTGACTCCTCCCCCTCGACCAGGGAAGACGTGAAGGCCTGACCGTCGGACCCCCCTACGACGTAGCGGCCTTCGTGCACGTCCAGCGCTGTCACGCCCAGAGCACCCTTGACCAGATCTGGTCCAAGCGTGCGTCGGGCTACTCTCAACCGAGTTGGCGCGAGCTCAAAGTTCGGAAGCGTCTCGCTCGCTTCATACGACGTGCGCGAGCCTCCTGGCGTACTAACAACGAGGTCCATCTGCAGAACTTGCCCTAATGAGCGCCTCCTCTACAATCATTTCAGCAAGGCATAGACCGACTCACTAGGCTCTCATCGGCCCTCTCAACGTTCAAGCCAGCATTGTTCTCGTCGTCTAGTTCGACGCTCACCCCACCTCGGGCGTCCTTCGAAGCAGAGAGGAGCAGCTTGCCGTGCCTGGATCCAGCCGGGACATTGCTGCAGTACGCCGAGATCCAGACTTTATCGAGCTCGACAAGCGACTGCGAGACGTCCGCAAAGACAAGGGGATAGTCTGGTTGCAGCGTTATGTATGGAAGATACTGCTGAGCCATGTCTTGTGTCGCTAGAGGAATAGGTTGGAAAGCTAAAGTTCTCCAAGGGAGGCCCGAGCGAGAAGGAAAAGTGACTTTTCGAAGATCCCATATTTCTGTCACCTGACTGCATCGGGTCCTGCAGCACACGATCGGACATGGTTGACGGTCTGTGATTACTTGCTTAGTGTACAGTACATGTCTTTGAGTCTACTGATACATGCTGGAAGAAAGAGGAAGCAATTCTTTTGGAAAGTCCTATCGTCAGTCTATCAAGATGTCTGCAAGCCCACCGAACGAAGGCAGACAGACACCTGCAAGTGCACTATGAAAAACGAGAGAGCTGAATGGGCTGCCCTTGGCCTTTTGCAACTTCGTCTGGCTCGCCAGAAGTAGGATCGAGAACCTCGATGTCGTCTGACGGCGACAAGTGCTTGAGCACGATCAAAAAGAGCATTTCGACAGAGACGACAATGACGAAGATGATACCGGCGATCGGTCCGCCCTGTCTGAATCTAAAAACGGAGGCTAAGTGCATCAGTTGTGGTCACGGTGGAAAGGGAGCCGCAGAAGAAAAACAACTCACTGTACCAAACGCTCAAGAGTAGACGGCATCGGTTTCTTCAATGCCTGCATGTAGACGCGCTCGACGCGCTGTGCCGTGTTACTCCAAGAGTACATCTGCGACAGGCGGGTGTGCTGGTTCCAGGGATCAGGGGCCACTTCTCTGGGCTCGCCTTCGCTTCCGCTTGCGCCTTGAGTCGAAGCAGCTGATTCGCGCTCTTCCCGCGTCATCATGCGCGACTTCAGAAGTCGAAGGCGTACGAGACGGATAGCCCGGAGCGTAGTATCGACAATGTCTGTCCTTCCCTGTGGTAAGCATTCTTCACCACACAAGGAGAGAGAAATGAGCGAGACTGCTCACCATCTTCATCCGGTTCCGCCAAGAGGTTCATCCAGTCTGGCAGAACCTCAGGAATGCCTCCAACCCTCGTACTGACGACAAGCAAGCCACAACTAGCGGCCTCGACGATGCCCGTACCGAACGCCTCCGTGAGGCTCGTGTTCAAGAACACGTGCCCTTTGACGAGGTGATTGCGAACTTGCGAGCCGGCACGGATAGCACCGCACACATCGACACGCGAGTGAAGTGACGAGAAGCGCTCTCGCATCTGTTCAAGCTCTACACGCTTTGGGCCATCGCCCCCAATGATGAAGCGGATGTGCGGGTCCAGTGCACATAGTCGGGGGATGCAGGCGAGCAGGAGATCAATGCCCTTGCGATACATGAGGCGGGAAAGGACGACGATCGTCACTGTCCTCCAACTTTCAGTACTTAGCCTTGAGACACATGAAGCATAGTCACACTCACCCTGGCGAGGATCCTCATGGACAAGTGTAGGGGTTCTTGGCTTGAAGCTGTCCGACTCGACGGCATTGGGCACCACGCTGACCTTGCAAGGGTCGAGATTGGCCCTCAAGGTCGTATTTTCCTTTGCTGTGTGACTGACGCACACGACAGCATCAACGTCGCTGAGCAGAAACCGCAACAGCTTGTTGGTAAGGATGCTCGCGGCATCGCTGAACCCGAAGAGGCTATGATCGGTGAAGACCGTCTTGAGACCCATACTCTTTGCGTGCAAGAGCGACTCCAGCCCCATCGAAGACAGGGCTTGATGGGCGTGTACGAGGTCAATCCCTTCTCGCACAAGAATTTGGCGGAGAAGAGGAAGAAGGCTGAAGAAATTTGGCAGCGTGTCCTGACGGGCAATGACTTGATAAGGGACATAGTAAACCTTGAGGCCGCCTGACAGGTATCGTACGCCTACGCGATGGGGAGGATAGGCGTGCGTAATGACGATGACCTTGTGTCCACGCTCCAACAAGCGATGGCTCAACATGTAAATGTGTCCCTCGACGCCGCCAACGTTGGGAAAAAAGAAGTCCGAGACCATACTGGAGAAGAATCCATCTCCACAGTCAGATGACACAAGATTGCAACCGACGTTACCGATCTGTGTTTGCTCACGCAATATGAAGCTTCGTCTGGCCATTTGCCAGGCCGAGAGCGTCGACTTCGCGGTCTACTTGCTCCTGATCGCGTTGACCTGGGTCACTCGGACCTTCTTCAGCTGGAGACTCGCCCTTCAGCTTCCACAGTCGATCCAGTGCTTGCTGTTGTTTTGCCGTCTTTGTGCTCCGTTGCCCCGATACGTCGGCGTCCAGATGCCGGCTGAGCGCATCCATGGCGAGGGAAAGACGCATTGCCAGCTGATATGTCGTAAAGAAGGACCTTGGGGTGGCAGCGGCTTCATCGAATGCCGTGCCTATGTGGGCTAACAGCGTTTCCGCGTCCTCGGACACCTCTTGCAGCATTTCTGCCGCAATCAATGACGAAGACGGTGCATGCTCCAAGCAGTAAGCATGAGCTGCTACAAATTGAGCTTCGGGGTCGACAAATTGGTTGGGTCGCTCTTCCGCAAAGAGCGCTGTGCTGCTCTCAAACGCCACAGACAGCGTCATCTGTCTCTGATCTTTCGAGGGACACAAAAGCGACCAGACGTGGTCTCGCCATAGTGCCGAACCGACCCGGTCATAGTGGCTCTCCATCCATCTCCAGATTCGCTCCACGCTCGCTACACAGCTTGGCGGGCATTGTCTAGCAACATATGTGGGCGAGTGGTCTTGTTCGGTATCATCTGATGACGACGATTTGCCAATCTTCCCTGCAACAGCAAGCGCGCACCCTCGAATGTCCTCGTCATCATCTACGACTAGCTTGAGAAGTGCCAAGCGGGCGTCGAAAAAGCTCTTTTCCTCCTGCCCTCGCTCCAGGCTATGGGTAGGAAACAGCAAGTCAGAGATCTTCTCGATCGTCTCGATGGCCGAGATCCTAGATTCGAATGACCTTTCCTCTTGGGCCCGGTCTGCGATCGCCTCGCAGATCGCCGCAAGGCGGCTTCCATTTCTTGCGACAGCACTGCTGGCGAGCAGCCCAGCGAGGACTGGCATCGCTGCTTCCTTTAAAGGTACAGACGCACCCTGTAGGGCCACTTGCTCCAGCCTGTGAATCCTCGACACCTCCTCCGTTGAGGTCGCTGCTGAGCTCAATTCAACTGGCACAAGGGCCTTGGCGGCTTCGATGCGGGTGATGATGCCCTCTGAGGGTTCAATGACCATGTCGACCAGCATGCGTTGGATTACCAGATGAAGAGGGTGGCCGCTGACGGGCTTTATGGCCTGTCGACGAACGTCCTCGACAGGATGGGACAACAGGTCCGCTTCGGTGTCTCTTCTTAGACGGAGCATTGTACGTGCACATGCTGCCAGCAAGAGTGTCTCTCCCGGTCGACGAAGATGATCCCTGAGTGCGACGATATCGAGCTGCCTCGACTCCAAGAGCCATTTGCTACTGTAAGACGCCGAGGCGTCGTCCACGACAGATCCGCCCAGCTCCTCAACAAGATCGAGAAAGGCGGCCTTTGTGACAGCACAAGCATTGTCTTCCAGCCACATCGAGGCCTTTTGCGCCAGAACGGTCTCCAAATCGATCAAGTCACTGGTTAATTGATGCTGGCGAGCGAGAACGATAAGCCTCCGGATCGCCATCAGCCTTCCGTGCGCTTCGTTCTCATCTTCGTGTGTGCATTTGGAAAAGACTTCTGTCGCTACGCGAGATGCACGTTTAGGAACAGTAGAAGCTGCGTATGCTGACGCAGCAATCTCTCGGAGCTGGGAAGGACATTAGCAGCGTGATCGCAGTGTGCAATTACGGTTGAGACGCACCTTCCAGATCTTGCTGGCCAGACACTTTTCGACAAGCGGTGAAATGAGCTCAGGGTTCGCCCCTTGTTGGTTGAAAGTCGTGTCTGTGGCCTGTAATCTCGACAACAACAGGAGTACTGCAAAAAGAGAACTTTGGTATGCATCCATCGCATCCCTTCCGTTTGAAGCGAGGTGCTCCGTGAGCTGCTCCCTCAGCATATCATGGAGGCCACTGTACCTCGTGAAGAATTCGTGCCACGCTTTTTTGGCTTCAGCAGAGTCCCGGTTGGTGAGGTTGTAGGTGAAGACGCGGTTGCAGAGCTGGCTGAAGAGCATCATGGCGGCGTTGCGAATGCGCCACGTCGTTGACGTAAAGCAGGGGATAACGAGGGTAAACAGCTCCCCCTCAAAGGGCTGAAGAGGCTCCGAAAGGGACGTGTCGGACACAAGGACACGAAGAATGTTGAGGGCATGGACACGTGAGGCAGCCTCATCAGAATCGTGAGCGATTCCGATGAGGCGTCTTACAGTCTTTTCTATGGTGCTACGCTCGGTCCGGCTTGTCGTGGCGCAAACGAGAGCCAAGACGGCGAAGCCAATGCCAGCACTTCGCCTGGTGGTCGAGATGCTTGATCGTGGCGAAGCGACTCCGTCGATAAAGCTTTCGAGCCAGTCAGCAGGGAGCTTCGCCACCTCTGGCCAGTCCTTGCGCACGAGGGCCGAAGCAGCCATCAGGTAGGAGGGGTAGATGGTGCTGAATGCGCCACGATGTCGGACGAGGGAGAGCCACATGTTGAATCTCTCGCCCACGGACCGTACTTGCGCTTCTGTCCAGAAGCGTCGGTCGACGGTGCTTGCGACGATGCTCCCCAAGAGGGCTGATGCTTCCTTCATGCCCCGCCAGCAGTAGGAGAGAATGATCTGGTGCCTCGGCGTTGTTTCGTCCGGCTCTTCATCGCCTTCGTCCGCAGAGATGCCATCATCATCATCATCGTTGTCGTCATCACTATCGTCATGGTCGGCTTCGGCAGCTTCGAGCGCTCGCTCCATCTCGTTGTGCTCTTCAGCGCCGAACGAGCCCTCGGGTGCACGATTGCACAAAATGCCTCTCGTCACTTCCCAAGCTCGATCGATGAGCGCCATTGTCCTGACCAAGACCTTCCGTAGATGTTCGTCATCACACGCGTCCACATTGATGCCTCGGAAAAGCTCCTGCAGCGCCACCATAGTGCCATGGATAGGCCGGTGACGCGCGGCGTCGAGGATGGAGTCATGCTGGAGAAGGAAATCCAGGAGCTCAAGAACGTCATCGATGAAATAGAGCGTCATATCGCAGCCGGCCTTTGGCCTCTGCTCCATAGCTTCTTTTGTGCCCTTCAAGGCTCGCACGAGGGGCGTCCAAGACCAGCCACACCGCTTGATGTAGACCTCGAGATATAGACGAGCGAGGAGCGAAGCAGCGTTGCTCTCTGATTCTCGCGTTGACAGCATGAGACGCACCGCTTTGTCGAGGATTGCAGCCTGAGCCTTGTTTCGATCTTCGAGGCCCGCCAAGGGAGCGGGAAACCGCGATAGGAGTCTGAATGCAGACGACTGCACTTCGAGAAAGGTGCTATCGGCGCATTGAAGCAGCCTCTCGACGACGTCAGGCGTGGCAATGGTGGCGGTGAAAGGGAAGTGCAAGCCGTCGAGCTGACCAGCGCTCCTTTTGGGCAGATTCGCTTGCGAAATTGATGGATCGACCCCTGTGAATGAAAGCATCTCCAGGTATGACAGGCCGGCACGAGCAATATGATACGGTGCTCCGGGGTGCAAAGCCAAGGTCGACAGTCTGTGGAGCCACTGGAGGAAGTGCTTTGCATCCTCAATGACGCCGGCCCCACCTTCCCTTTTCCTGCTCGCTACGTGCGTGCTTGCCTTGAGCCTTGCCATGAGCCTAGCAAGGATGCTGTGGACTGCGTTGCGTCCCTCTGGCGTCGACTGAGAAAAATTGGTGTTGAGGAAATGGCGGACGATGCCAAAGTCGTCTGACGTCAAGCTGGTCGAAGAAGCGCGGGCGTCGGTCACGAGCGAAAGTCCAAGCACTTGAAGCTCCTGTATCGAAGACGAGACGCACGTCCGGACGAGTGAAGGCGAGATAGCAATAATATACGTCTGACAAGGGTCCTCAAGAGTAGACAGATCGTCGAGGCGCACGGCATGTTCGGCCTCACCAACAACGGCGAGGGCCTTCAACTTGGCACACCGCATGGCCGAGAGCAGCCCAGCAAGGGCATTCTGATCTGTTGTCCTCTTCTTGATCGCTTTCACGAGCGGGACGAGGCACCATGGGGCAAGCTCAAGTAAGCTCGGGATGTGGAAGCAGCAGAGATGTGCTCTCCTCCGACAATCAGGACCTGATGCGACCATAGTCGAGGCGATCGTTTCGGACCAAATTTCGCACCATAGAAGTCTCTGCCCAGCTGTCTCTTGAGAGGTAACCTCTGCAAAGAGACCAAACTTTTGGCCTTCATGGCGGAGATGGGCGATGGCGAGCTTAGACCGTCTGCTGAGGCCGATTTCCTGATTGGCCTCGGAGCCGTGAACGAGGTGCTGGTAGAGATTCGGCTCGAGAGCGGAGATGTACTGGATACCATAGCGCTGGCTCAAGACTTCGATGACAATTAGCGAAACTTTTCGATCGACGACTTGCAGTGCTTGTGACGTGAGCATTGAAAGTAGCGGAGGGACAGGCTGGGGTACCGCGCGGACTCCTTTGCCTGACCTGTTCCGTTCCGTCTTTTGATCGCATTGGGGAGACCCTCGAGGCGCGCGGGCGCTGAGATGCTCCAAGAGGTCAAGAATGGCTTCGAGTGCCTCTCTGGCCTTGGCCGATAACGTCTTTCGCTCAGCGGGCAGGAATGTCCAGAAAGTGGCGCAGAGCCGGGACTGCGATGGTCGGTCAAGCTCATCCAACGCAATCGTGTCTGAGCCTCGTATTGACCATTCTCTGATGCATTCAAAGCCTCCGACGACATCCTCTTCGCTTTGCACCAGATCGATGCAAGTGTGGAGCATAGAGAGGAGCTCGCCGGGATCGCTGCGATGAGAAAGAGAGAGCGGGCCATCAGTATCTCAATGCTTCTCTTCTTTCGCACAGCAGACCCACCATGACTGCACTCTGCCTCTTAGCTCGTAGGCCTTGCGGGATCCCTTGCGCTTGGAGGAAAGGTCCCATGATTCCATCGCTTTGACCCCTCTGCTCTTCGTCCACCTGCCTCGCGGAAGCCTTGATTGTGCACACCACAGAACGGACGGCTCTTCTCTTTCTTCTTCGGACTTATTTTCACTTTTTCTTTCTCCAGGGCGGGCGCGAATCCCACGAGGCACGCGTCGAGGGTGAGGCGCGTCCGACAGAGGCCATCATCATCCACACGCTCCACCAAGCACCAGCTTCCGGAACCCAAGTGATTGACTACACTCTCGAAAGGAAACGGCAAGAATGGAGGCAAAGCTACAAGCGCTCAAGGTGCCGGAGCTCAAGGCGCTGCTGCAAAAGGCCAGCCTGCCGACGTCGGGCAACAAGGCCGACCTGGTGCAGCGTCTCGTCGAGAATCCGGCCGCCGCGGCTTCGGTCACGGGTGGAGGAGGAGAAGGAGAGGCCGAAGAGGAGGACTTGATTGGGTGAGCGGCGGTTTCGAGCGGCAATGAACGGACAGGCTGACTCTGCGTTCGTCAGGGAGGATCTAGACAATGCGCCAAAGGCAGCAGCGGCGGCAGCTGGGGCCGCGAAGCAGACGCCTGCGTCCACCGCGCCGCCCAAGCCTTCCACAACAGCCCCAACGACAGCCGCGCCCGCTGGTGCTGCCAACCAGGCCCCGTCTTCAGGAACAGCAGCAGCACCGGCCAGCACAGAAGCACAGCAGCCCGCCGAGACACCAGAGGAACGCAAAGCTCGGCTCGTCGAGGAGCTCGAGAAGCGAAAGGCCCGTGCTGCTCGTTGGGGCACCGCGACGGGCGAGGCAGAGGCTAAGCTGGAGCGTGCGATCAAGTTTGGCATCGATGCAGAGTCTGACGGCGCGCTCAAGACTCTCGATGGCGGGCTCAAGGCTGGACACGGGAAAGGGGCAGCAAAGAACACTGCGTCTGCTGCTCCTGCTCCTGCTGCCAAGTCGACGGCGGTAAAGGAACCTGAGACGGTGAGCCTTTCACTAATGCAAGGCATCTCGCAATGCTGACCCTAAGTTCAATGTCCATAGGAGGAGCAAAAAGCGGCGAGATTGGCGCAACAGCAGGCAGAAGAGGAGAAGAAGAGGAAGAGGGCCGAGCGCTTCGGCACTGTCTCCCAAGCGCAACCAGCAGCACCAGCACCTGCAGCACCGGTGTCTGACCCCGCAGAGGAAGAGCGCAAGCGCAAGCGCCTCGAAAAGTTCGGCCAAGCCGCCTCGGTAGGTACTGGTAGCAGTAGGAGTAGTCAGCAGTCATCGCTGACCATTGCTTCCCCGATTAGTCACCGCCGGCTGAGAAGAAGGCAAAGGCTTGAGTCTGGACAATGCTGTGAATTATTTGTAGTCTTTGTCTCGGTCATTCATGAAAAGCAGAGCAAACGCTGCACCTGTGCCGTGAGACGTAGTGATGAGAATGTATCTGTGGTGGATGCCCATTGTAGAAGAGAGTGTGGGAGGAGATGTCATGGTACGAGTACATGAGAAAGAAAACAGGCATCGACCGACGGCATCGCAAGCCTCCTCCCGTGAGAATGGATGCCGTCGAATCGTCGCTGCCATTGTAATTGATTTTGGTGTGTGTTGTGTGAACCGCATGTAGTAGCGAGTGGCTTAGAACCGGAGAGGGGTAAAGAACCAGCGGTTCTTTCCGCTCGCGTAGCGCTCCTCGAAGAGCTTCTTGAGCGTCTTCTTGGCGTCCTCTCGCTGCGAAACACCCTCGCGGAACGTCTCGGGGCTGACGAGTCCCTTGAGCTGCTCCATCTCCAGCGCGTAGCGGGTGGGCATCAGGTGGTTGTAGTTGGCCACCTTGATGAAGGGCTTGACCTTGCTCCTCTTGTTCAGCTTCTTGGCTCCCATCCGCTTGCTGACCTTCAACGGGTAGCGCTCGACACCGGCAATGATGACGTGGGGGTAAGGCCTCTCGCGGGTACCGTCATCGTATTGCTTGATGACAACGACCTTTGGTGGTGCAAAAGACAGAATGTCAACGTCATGGTCTCGGTACTTGTGCCGAGGAGGCAGAGGCCTGGGACGGAAAGACTCACCTTCTTACCGGCCTGTCGGCCCTGGAGCATGACGCACACCTTTCCTGGCTTGAAGATCTTGGGCATTGTCGGTTCTGTTCGAGAGCGTGTTGTCAGCCTCTCCTCCTGGCACCAATCCTCATTTGGCCACTATCACACGCCGCTCGGTCCTTGCTCTTGGCTCCCTGCTTCCTCGCTGATCCCAAACAGACGCCAGCGCTCTGTCCGTCCCTTCATCCTGACTCCGCGGTTGCTGATCACAATGCTCCTCGTGTCCGGACCACGTCCCCAACCTCGCCCAGCGTATCGAGAGCTTCATCCCAATCTGGCGCCCCACATCCCTCGCCTTCCGTCCTCCCGTGTACCCATATCTTCCCACTTTGCACAGCTCATCGCGAGCACGGTGCTCCCAGCAGCGTCACAGAACACCATCGCTTGGCAGACTCACATCTTGTCTTGTCGGCGTCGAGTCGTGATAACTGCAACGAAGAACGTCCAAGTCCATGAAATTGTCCACACACTCAAATTGGGCCGCAGGCCGCAGCCAGAACTCGCTCGCGTGGTTGAAAAAATAAACGGCGTTTGCACGTGATATCTGCGCGTTGGAATGAGGAGACGCGTCTCTGATCCAAGCTAAAGAATCGGATCTCACAGTCAAAGGCTGAACTTTAATCGTCGGGCAGCAGAAGGCCAGCTGGATGTGCGGTGCACCAGGACGGCAGATTTTGTTACGATTGGCCATCTAACCTCGGCCCGTCTGATATTGGGCTTATCGCACCAGCGATAAATTACTGCCATGCACAGCTGCCGTCGGAGCGCAGAGCATTCCTTTTGATTCCGATGACGGTATGGGTTTGCTTGCTAAGGGGGTTGGTTCTATCTGTTGGGCAGCCACGCCCTGGGAATATCTCCCATCCCGGACCCCGTACCATGACGACAATGTCAACACCTTCCCTTTCTGGACACCAGCATAAGCTTCGCGCTGAATATTCTGCTTTCTCTCGTCTGGTGCGACATGTCATTGGGGTGAATCCAACTTTGGAATGACAAAGTTAGAGAATTACCCGCCACACGGCCCCCGGTGCAGTGCCCCTCCGGCAGCACCTATCTCCAGTCTAGCCTTTCCCTTGGGCCTATCACTGCCCTTGACTCGACGACGTGAGGGAAGCAGCAGAAAACAAGGCCCTCTCGGCAAGGGAAGAGGAGGAGATACTACTACTGGCTTTGGCAAAGTTGAATAAACGAGGAAAAGTCGAGGGAGGGAAAGCGCTGGAAAAAAAAAAAAAAAGACGCGGCGCCTCGTTGCTTTTTTTTTTTTACTACTTTCAGCCAAAGCAGCCTGGCCCCTCTCTTCGCGCGACCGCGTCTCATCTCCACACCTCACCCCCTCCCTCTAGAATCCTCTCCAGAACCATCCATCCTCGCTCCGTCTAGCCACACTCGTGCCCACGGCCGTCCGACGGGCTCCGATGTCTGTCTCGCTCTCTCGGTCGGCATCGTTCTGCTCCCATTCGACATCGCCGTCGTGCTCGCCATCACCGAGAAAGCAGCTGCGCACCCCTTCGTCTGTAAGATACGCAAGGTCGCAACAGGCTGCAGCTAGTGGCAGCGCCATCATCCCGCGGACATCGTCGGCCTCACCACTCCCATTCCTTGCCTCTGTCGACGACAAGTATCCAACATCAGCGCCTGCACACGCAAAGGACAAGGCGCGCAGTCATCGACCGGACGCACAGGATGACAAGATGAGCGCGTCGTCCACAGCGACGCCTGCGTCTTCAAGCAAATATGTTCTCGACGACGGCACTTGGACTCGGCGGCGTGGTACGACAGCAGAGCAGAGACTTGACAGCGACAGTGGTACCGACCTCGACGATGAGGACGCCGACCAACCTCCAAACCTATCGCCACTCGATTCCGTCCTCGATCGCGTCCAGGTTCAGCCCAGCGGTGACACAAACAAAGCCAACTCAGCCTTTGTCGCTGTTCTTGGCGACGCCCCATCGACATCCTCCTCGTCCTCGTCGCTCAGGCCGAGGAATCAACACCTGTCGAAGGCCGCCGACTTGCCACGGAGCTTTGAAACGCACGTTAGCATGACACCACCGGCGCGTTTTGGCACTCACAACGATTCGCCCTTTACCTCATTTGCGCCTGGCTTGCCGGTCGCTCCCGTTACCGAGGTCAAGCGCCAACAGCGAAACGGAAGCAATATCCCTCGGTCTCGTGCCTTTGGTCCATTTGCGCCGCTTGATTCGCTGGATGCTGGCCAAGGCGTCGAGGAGGAGGAGCACAGCCTGGCGGACGTGGGCACTTCCATGATGGGACACTGGCGAGCCAAAACAGATGGAGAGGCAGAAAAGCGAAAGAGAGGCCAGGTGCCCACTTTCTTGAACCTCAACAAGGAGCGTCAACGAGGTGTGACCATGGGCTCGACGAGCCAGATGGACGTTGACTCAGAGAATGACGACTTGCCTCCTCCCTCGCCTTCGCCAATGGGTGACTTGGCGTTTCCACGGCAGAGCGATTCAGGGGCAAGCTCAGAGGACGATGAAGTGGATGAAATGATGCTCAAACCCGGTGCTAGGACGCCAGCTACTGCCTTTAAGCGCATGGGCGGCAGTCGGAGCAAGTCGGCCTTTCTGCCTCAAGAGCAACAACTGCAGCTCACGTCTCAACTGCCCGGCCTCGGTGGCGAAGTGCCTGTACGGTCACTGACGACATCGTCGATCAGAATGTCCTCCTCCTCATCGTCTGTGGGCTCAAATTTGACGATTGCCGCCTCGCCCTCCAACGCGTCCAGCCTAGGTCAACAGCAGACCAAGACACCCATCAAGAGGCGCGCTGGAAACTCGTCATCGGGGTCGAGAAGTCGTGTGCCGTCAACGTCATCTCCGGTCCAGGACATGTGGGCACAAGGCCGTGATATGAGCGATGAGCGCATCGCAGGTACAGCCACTCTCTTTGGGTTTGCGGGGCAGCCCAGCAGTAGCCCGGCGCGGCAGACGAGCCGGGAGAACAAGCGCAGGTCGACTGGCTCTCTCCATCCGACACCACCAGGTAGTCGCCTGTTTGCTCGCGATGCCTCTTCACCGCCACAAGTCAAGCGCAACTCTCTCACTCCCTCAGCTCCGAATCTGGCTCTGCTACGGCGACACCTCGATTCGACGCCGCAGGAAAGGGATAATAACGACAGCCCTAGGTCCGAACTTGGCTTTGACGACAGCGGTGTCGCTTTCGACACTCCAGGCCCGTCCAAGGACGCTGCGCCACAGTCGGCGGCAGCAGTGGAGCGCTTGCTGGGCAAACGACTTGGACTTAAGGGCACCCTCAGTCGCAAGTCGCCATCTCTCGACAGCCTCTCTTCACCATCCAAGGAGGCTGCCATGCGGCAGAGTCAGCGTCATCCCTTCAGCGTCAAGGAGCGATCGGCGCTCGCAAACGAGACGAGACTCAGCGATGCAGGGTCTTCCGCGGCCAGCTCGCCCGACTTTCTCAGACGCTCAGGAAAGACGAGCAGCGTGCCCGAGGGGCTTGCGAGCCCGGCGAGACACATCAGCCAGGGCCGCTCCTCGGCTTCGGCATCATCGCTGGCAGTGGCAGAGGCTTCGGCGCCATACATGACGCCCCAGACGTACAAGAACGTCAAGCCCTTACAGACGGCATTCATGTCGACTGGACTCGTCTCGAAGCGAAACCGACCCTCGTTGGCGCCAGGGACTGTCGATCCTGCCACAGGCGAGACGGTGCCACCTCTACCGCCCAAGCCAAACTTCAACCCAACGATGCCGAGCCAGTCTGCCTTGGGCCTTCGCGAGGTGGTGGCAGCTGCCAACGCCCAGAAGGAAATGGCAGGGGCCTCCCACACGATGCCCGACACGCCCATCAAGCGTCCAGGGTTCCCCGCCACCCTTGGTGTGACTCCAGCTGCGAGATCGCCGCTCGCGTCTATCTCGCCTGCGCACGACAGCGTCGGATCCAACAGTGGCGGTGAAGAGTCACCACCCCTCGGCGACTCCTGCGACAGTCCCACCTTGAATCTCGTGTCCATGTCGGCCTCGCCTTGGGGGCCCGCTTACCGAGCGCGGTCCCGCTCGCCCTTTTCCATTGCAGCTACGCAAGACGGCTTCGCCTCACATGGAGCCCCTGAGCCTCAAGACAGCCAAGCTCCGAGCCCTTTGCAGGGGAGTGCTTCCCGCAAGGGCAAGACTCGATCTAGCACCTCGCAGCTCAAGTCTGGTGGCAAGAGTCCCAAGGCCGACAGCAAGAGTCCCTCGCCCAGCAGCTCTCGACGACTGGCCCCGGACACCCTATCGAGGCCGATGCCTCTGCGCACCAAGTCCAACAACAGCAACAATCCGCAGAGGCCGGCTCTTGGCCTGCAGCGCAAGAGCTCTTTTGGACCGCTCGGCAACGGCGAGCCCCATGCATTGCCTCTGCAGCTCATCAATAGCCCCACCTTTGGATGCGATTTCATCCCGTCGACGCCGACGCGCAACTCGACCAACATCAAGTGGTTTGAGGCAACCCAGATTGTCACGACTCCCTCGCCTTCGTCGAGGCGCCAATCGGCCGAAGTTCATGCGGCTCGACGGAGCAGCTGGCAGAGCAACACGAGCAAGCTTCGCCATGGCTCTCAAGAATCGACACCCATCAGCAAGCCTGTGCGGCCGTCACTGATGAAGTTTGCGGTAACCAAAGCCTCGTACTTTGACACGAAGTTTACTGTCATTTCCGTACTTGGTTCGGGCGAATTCAGCGAGGCAGTCAAGGTCGAGGACAAGGAGACGCACAACGTCTACGCCGTCAAGAGAATGAAGAAGCCGCTTGCAGGGACGCGCGATCGACTGCGGAGGCTCGAGGAGGTCGACGTGCTCCGTCATCTCGGTCGAGACGGAGGACATCCCCACATCATCTCGCTCGCCGATGCATGGGAAGAGTCTTTCCACCTCTATGTGCAGACGGAACTCTGCTCGCTGGGAACACTGAGCTTCTTTCTCAATTACTATGGCGAACACGAGGGCCAGCTGGACGAACCTCGGCTGTGGAAGATCTTTGCCGAGCTTGCTTCTGGCGTTGCCCACATTCATCAAAACGGCGTCATTCACCTGGACCTCAAGCCTGCCAACATCTTCATCACCGAGATTGGCTCGCTCAAGATTGGCGACTTTGGCATGGCTACGCGCTGGCCACGACAGAGCTCCGAAGCCATCATCGAAGGTGCCGCCGTCGAGCTGAGCGGACCGCTGGACGAGGTGTTGCCGACGGCAAAGAGCCTCGAGAGGGAGGGTGACCGCGAGTACCTGGCACCCGAGGTCATGTTCAACGGGCGCTACGACCGTCCCGCCGACATTTTCAGCCTTGGGCTCGTCATGCTCGAGGCAGCTGGCAACGTCTTCCTGCCTGACAACGGAGAGCCGTGGCAGAAGCTTAGAAGCGACGACCTGTCTGACGTCGACTTGAGTCAGTACTCTGTGTCGCTCGTGCGCTTGATTCGCGCGTGCCTCAACCCTGATCCGACCAAGCGACCGACAATTGAGGCCATCCTCGCCCATCCTGTCTTCTCCGCCGTCAAGGCCAGAGTGGAGATGGGACTGCAGACGTGGGAGCTGGACCAGCTCCCCAACGCCGACAACTTCTTTGGGAATGATTCGAGCGATGCCGAGATGACGGACTCGGAGGACCATGGGGACGAGTACGAGGTGGTGCCCAAGACTCCAACTGCGCCTATGATGGAGCGAGGATCGTCTGGCACATCGTCCAAGTCTTCCACCTCTTCTGCCCTGGGTCTTAGCGGCGTGCCAGGCGAGCAGGTGTGCAAGTTTAGGGGTGCCTTGATCCAGGAGACCGACGACTTTCTGCGCGAGATTCTCGCATACGAGCCCGACGTCGAGGCTCGCCAGCTCTTCAACCACAGCCTGCCGACGATCAAGATTGTCGGGCTGGGATTCGAGCACGACGACAACGACCGACACCATCACCCGATGGATCTAGACCAAGATGATGAAGTAGAAGATGTCTTTGTACCATGAAGCCCCATTTCCCCCCTGCTTCTTCTCTTTCTATACGCTGGCCTTCTATCATCCATCCTTCCTGCTAGACAATTTATCTTGAGCGGTGTCCCACTTCAATCGTATCGATTTCTATTTCCTGGGTGTCTCTTCTATTTCCTGCCACGATGACTTCGTGGAGGTGGAGTTCTTCTGGGTTGCTTAGTCTTAAGAGAAGAACCTCGTTCCTGCCCGCCACCATCCCACATCATCCCATCTCAATCTCAAGGAAGATAAGCACCATGTCTGCACCCTCATTCGACCCCAAGAACATGCAGTTCCGCCGGCTGGGCCCCTCGGGCCTGCGCGTCTCGCTTTTCTCCCTCGGCGGCTGGCTTACGTACGGCGGCCACGTCGACGATGCCGCCACCAAGGAGATTCTGCAGACGGCCTTTGAGAACGGCATCAACACCTTTGACACGGCCGAGGTGTATGCGCAGGGAAAATGCGAGGTCAGCATGGGCAACGCCATCAAGGAGCTCGGCTGGAAGCGCGAGGAGGTCGTGCTCATCACCAAGATCTTCTTTGGCACGGGCAGCAAGGACCCCAATGGACGGGGCCTGAGCCGGAAGCGTGAGTCGTGCTCTTGCGCTTGACGGGAAGAATGGCTGCTGACGAGAAGGCTGTGAGCAGACATCATCGAGGGCACAAAGGCCTCGCTCAAGAGGGCCCAGCTGGACCACTGGGACGTCGTCATGGCCCACCGCGCCGACGCGTCGACGCCGATGGTCGAGATCGTCAAGGGATTCAACCACCTGATCGAGCAGGGCCTCTGCCACTACTGGGGCACCTCAGAGTGGACCGCGCAGCAGATTGAAGAGGCCTGGGGCGTCGCGGACAAGCTCGGCCTCGATGGCCCGCTGGCGGACCAGTCGCAGTACAGCGCCCTGCACCGCGAGCGCGTCGAGCGCGAATACAGCCACCTGTACCGCAACCGCGGCATGGGCCTCACCATCTGGTCGCCCCTCGCCGGCGGCGTCCTTACGGGCAAGTACAACGACGGCATCCCCCAGGGCTCGCGCTTCGACGTGCTCAAGGACAACTTTAGCGACACGCTCAAGTCGCTCCAGTCCGACGAGGGCAAGGCCAAGCTGGAAAAGGTGCGCAGCCTGACAAAGGTCGCCGACAAGCTCGGCTGCTCCACCGCCACGCTCTCTCTTGCATGGGCAGCAAAGAACGAAAATGTGTCGACAGTCATTCTCGGTGCGTCCAAGAAGGAGCAGGTCCTCGAGAACCTCAAGGCGCTCGACATTGTCGAAAAGATCACGCCAGAGGTCAACGACGAGATCGAAAAGATTCTCGACAACAAGCCGACGCCCATCCCTCACTACAACCGTCTCTGAGTTCTATTCCCTCTTCTCATCCTTTCCTCGAGCCCAGGTACTGCTCTCTTCACCAAAAACAAAACTCCTGTGAGAATATAATACATTACGGAATTGAAACGAGCCTACCGCTTCGAGCTGGGTATCGGGTGCTCCATCGGGTCCAAGGGAAGATCGGCAATGCAGGGCGCCACAATGAGGCTGCCGTCAAAGAAGCCCTTGGCGGTGGGCACGGCGACAAAGAGCCAGAGGCTAAAGTTGGTCAGGACAAAGACGGTGTAGACGATCTTGAGCGTGAGCGAGTCGAGCTCCTGGGCCAGACGGCCCGTCACGATTGTGAGCGAGGCTACGGGAAAGGTGAAGCTCCACCAACCTATAAGCGCCAGAGGAGAGTTGGATTCAGTTGAATGACTGTGAAAGATGAGGATGGAAAAGAAGAACTCACCCATGTTGAAGCTCAAGTGGCCCTTGGACAGTTGTCGGAGAAATGTGGCCAGGCCAATGACCGCCCACCACATCCCCAGGGCCCAAAGGAGGAGGGCAGCCACGAGGCCAGCGCCGTAGAAGGCTTCTGCCACCGTGTAAGTAAGCTTGGGCACGCCCGACGTGGCCGGATTGGAGATGATCGGAAAGAGGGCCAACGCCGCTCGGCCCTGTAGGACGAGTAGGATGGGTGAGAAGGGAGTCGAGAGCCACACAGTGGCATGAAGGCACTCACTAGGTGTAGGGTCGCTTCTCCGCCCTGGCCGCAAGGACCCAGTGGGAGGAAGACGCTGTGAGGAGGTGTCAGCAGACGCAGGAGAGTACGGTAGGAACAAGAAACCACTCACGAGACGATGACTTCCCGAGGCGGTGCCTTGAAGAGAATTAGGCGTTGCAGGTACAGCACCAGGATCTGCAGGACAAAGGACGATCAGATAAGCCAGTGGCGTGCTACCATGTCGCTGCTCAAGAGATGCTCACCATCAGGGCCAAAGGTAGACCGACGCCCAGGTTCATGTAGCCAATCGTCATGACTGTGAAGGCGAGCGTGGGGTAGCTCGGCGTCAATGCCTCTGCCAACACGGCGGCGGAGGCAGCTACGGTGATGGGCGGGACCACGGGGAGGAGGAAGAGGGCCGTCGTCTGATGGAACCGGTGAGAGGTCTGGTAGGTGATGACGCTCCAAATGACACCCGCCGCAGTCATGATGCTGATCACGACGCAGACAAACCATAACCCAACGGCGAGCATCGTGGGCCAAATGCCCAGGTCGAAGGAGTTGGTCCCGAGTTGTGAAATGTTGGATACGATGGTGACGAGGGCCATGGGATAGGTGCCGAGGAAGAAGCTCTGCTGAGGGTGCTTGACCGTCAGGGAGAGGACCTGCGGGAAGAGAATGTATCGAGCGACGAACGAGGCGGTGAAGATGAGAAAGATGGCAATGTCGCCGAGAAGAAAGACGAGCGAAACCCAGCGGATGAAACGGGCAAAGTAGGGCGAGTATTGCTCGGTGCCCCAGATGAGACCCAGCAGGGTAAGGAGCGTGGCCTGAACGCCGGTGCCCATGCAGACGGAGAACCACGAGGGCGTAAAGTGAAGCACCTTCTTCTTGAGCCGGTAGCTTACGCTCCTCGGTGAGGTAGTTCTCGGCCTGCTGCTGCTGTCGATCTTTTCCCCTCTGCGCGATGTGGCCGCGCTGATGGCCCGCTCGAGGTCTTCCTCGGCCCTTGAATGCGTCTTCATCGTCGAGGCATCCCCTGCCGCCAGCCGCAAGCCCTCTTCCGCATCTTCGCTCCCGTCCGCCGACGCAGATGCTGGTCCTTGCAGCCCGGCGTCAACATCCATGCCCAGCCCGGGATCGTTTGTCACCGAAACCACAGCAGCAGCAGCAGCAGCGCCGCCACTGCCGCTCCCACCTCCTTGCCCTCCTCGTCTGCCCCGTTCTTCCTGGCCATCCCGCCTTGTTTGACCGCTTGATCGGCTCGCGCTGCTGTTCCCGCTGTCCATCGTCGCCGTCGTCATCGTCGTCGCCATGGGTCGAGTCAGCGGGACAGAAAGATCATCAACAATCGAAATTTTGGCAGCTGATCCAACTTTTTTATATTTGATCAAATTGGACCGAGGCTGCAAGCAGCAGGTGGAGAACGCGGAGATATTTCCTAGAGGGAGAAATCTCGTCGTAGCAAAGAGCTTCCCAGCGTCAAATCAAAGCCCGTCGGCGCGGTCCGACATCGCCGTTTACGCAACGCACAAGAGATTCTCGGGGATTGTCATCTATATGACCACTTCTTTTCTTACCAAAGGCGACAGCAAGAGCGCACACTTGAGTGTTGAACTTTTAACCTGTGTCAGTCAATGGAACGGCATCCAGACAAAGTTGCTTTGAAGAATGGTCCATTGATTGTGTGCACTTGGGAAATAACAAGATCCGCGAGCGAGGTAGGAAGATAGATACAGACTCAGTACGGTTGCTGCTGATGCTGAGGTGGTGGCGGTGGATTCTGCGAGTAGTAATTACCTGTCGGCGGAGCATATTGATGTTGAGGGTAGGTGTGCTGAGGAGGAGGCTGATGATAGGGCTGCCCGGGGTCCGAGTAGTGATGTTGAGGTGGAGGAGGTGGGTAGGCGTGAGAGTGTTGTGGCGGACCCGAAGGGGGAGGAGGCGGCGCAGCTTGGACATGGCTGTAGTGAAGCGCCGACGGCGGCGGCGGTGGGTAGCCAGTCGCCGTTGTCGTTGTCTGATAAGGCTGCTGCTGCTGCTGCTGGGGCTGGGGCGTGGTGCTTGGCTGAGGAGGTGCCCAATGCGACGTGGTGGGAGGCGGTACATAGTGAGAACCTTGATTCGCCCCATAGTAGCCCGATGAAGGCGCCCCGTTGTAACCAATGCTGCCTTGGCTCGGAGGCGGACCTGTCGCGGGCAGGGGCCGGCTCGGCGCACGTGGCGGTGAGGTTTGCTGCTGCTGCTGCTGCTGCGCTTGTGGTGGCGGAGCATTGTAAGGTGCAGTCGATGCCAGGCTTGTTGCCGAAGAAGCGCTCTGGCCAGTGGGAGGAGGAGGAAGGGCGTGGTAGCCTCCCGCGGTCAGCGGTCTCTGTGGCGGGCCACCGTAACCGCCAGGAGAGGTTAGCGAACCCTGCTCTTGGTGGCTGGCCACTTGCGGAGGAGCAGGCGCATAAGGCCCGCCGAGGTGTGAGCTGCTGGTGGACATTGTCAGGGTGCTTGCCGTGGGCGCGGGCGAATGGCCTGGATACGGTGCAGGAGAGGGCATTGGCCACGAGGGAGCTGGGCCATTCTGTGGCGGTGGTGGTCCAGGTGCCGGCGGAGCCGAATTCGGATGAGGTGGCGGCGTGACGGCGGCGTATGCTTGCTGAGGCTGCGGCGTGGCTGCGAGCTGGTATGGAGAACCAATCGGCCGTCCGAACTGGTCCACACCTCCCGCTTGGGCCAGTGGAGGCTGCTGGGAGTACCCGTACGAGTGCTGCTGGTAAGTCTGCTCCAATTGCGGCTGAGGTGCCGGTGGAAGCGGAGGCTGAGGCGTAGGCGGAGGGAGAGGCCGCTCGGCCACTGCGGACTGTTGGTTGAACGACATTGAGGACATAGGCCGAACCAGGTCATCGGCCGCATCGCCTCCCGCTTGCGAGTACGGCCCACTATAGCTTTGCCGCAACGTTGCATTGGAAGCCGACGAGGGCATCTGGGCGTGGGAGAATGATTGGGAGAACTGGGACGAATTCTGCTTCACGTGCTCGGCAACGACCGACGGAGGAGCAGCATCTGGCAGACGGTGACCGTAGAGGCGTGAACTGACAGGCTGTCCAGGTGGTGGGAAGCTTTCCCTCCTCCTCTGCTCGCTGAAAACGACCGACTCGCTCTGGGGGATGCCAGGCGGAGCTGGACTATGTGCTCTATGGATCGATGATGGTGCATATGGCGGGGTGTATGCGTCAATCTGCGCCAATGAGCTGCTCGGCCGGAGCGAAGAGGGAATGCCATCACCGACTGAGGAGCCGAGGTGCGCATGCGATTTGGACGATGTCATGCCCGACGAATTATTCATGCGCCTTGCCGAGCCAGTCGCTGATGCGGCCGAAAGATTCGACGTCGTTGCACTAGGCCTCATCGATGAGGGAATGGGAGCGTGGGCCGGCTGCTTGACGGGAGGGTGGGGCGCAAAATCGAAATCGTCAATGTCCTCTGAAAAGGTGCCGGCACCCCCGTACGTCGTGTTACCAGAGACGACGGGCTTGACTGCTTTCTTCTTCTTGGGCGGCGCGGCCTGTTTGCAAGGCAAGGTAAGCGCGGCCAAGATCATTACAGGCGCTTCGTTTCGCTCACCGAAGAGTAGAACGTCAGCTCCAGGTACACCTCGCCCGCATAACGGTCCTTGGCCTTGATGGTCACCCATTCTGGCAAGGTTGAATCACGGACAGTGAGCTAGAGTAAGAGAGGGGCGGCACAAGTATAAGCAGGACTCACCATCAAATTCGCCCGTCTTGAGCGTCTCGGCGAGGTCCACGAAACCTTCACCGATGAACTCGGGCTCTTTGTTGTCGTCAGCGTAGCAGGTGACCCGGAGGACCTTGGCGCCCTTTGTCTTGGACGACGATGCCGGCTTCGCCTTTGAGATGCTACTGGGAGCACTGTCTGACCCCTCCTCTTTCTCCTTCTTTGCCTTCATCTGGTCTTCCATATCGTCATAGATCTCAAAGTGGAGCTGCTCGTCCCATGTCGGGTGTTGACCCCCTCGCTTGTCTGGCTTAGTCTTCTGCTGGTTGGTTCCCATCTGCAGGGTGCAGTAGGGGTCCTGCTTGCCAATCGACCGCTTGTTAGGCAGGTTTTTCTTCGGGTGCAAAGGAGTCAGCTGTATTGTCTTCTTACGTCGTAACAGCTGCATCACTACACCCACCGCCTTGAGGACGACACAGACGAGGGTGCCCCTGTGGACCGGCTCAACGGAGCTCATGATGGGTCTGTCGGCAAGGCGAGCGGCGGAGGCAGGGGTGTCAGGAAGCGCAAGCAGCTAAGGCTCTGTCGGCGACCTGGGTCGCGATTTGGTGTGTTTACCTCTCCTACTGGTCTCTCTATGCTGCTAGTACGTCTTGCCGCTGCTGCTGATGAATGCTCCTCGCAATATTAGTGGCTGTTCATTTGATGTAAACGCGCCTCAACACAGCCAGCCATGGAGCAACTGTGCAAGCGGAGGTGGCCCACGTGATGCAATGTTGCTCTTTTTTCGAGTCGACACACACCTCCCTTGGGTTGGAATCTATTTTTTCTTGGTCTTTATCTCAGAAGAACGCCAAAAACAAGCATGCCGCCAAAGGTCGACACTTCGGATCCCGAAGTGGCTCGGCTGCTGGCCCAGTTTGAGTCCATCTCATTCACGGGGCAAAAGGCGAATGAGACGCTTCGCAATGCCAAGACTGCCAACAACCTCTCGGCCCTCATAGAAAGGTGCGGCCTGGCTTCCAAGAGCCTCGACGCCAAGCAGGGGTCGCTCGTCGCTGCTGTCGCCGCCAGCGCGCCGAACGACCTGAGTCTTGAGAAGCGTGCCTATGTCGTTGAGCGGATAGTAGACGGGAGCCTGCACTCTGCCGACCGCGTTACGATCGCTTGCAAGTTCGTTGCTGGTCATGACAACATCGACAAGACCCAATTCGATGAGGCGTGTGGTGTGGGTGAGTCATCAGCTTCTGGTCGCGATCCACATGATGTGACAATCAAAATAAAAGCATGTATTAGAGCCGTGGCTTCTCAGCCCTATGGCATCAATTCTACCAACTGATCAAACAAGCGACATTCACAAAGTCATTGGAGCTGACGAGAAATGTCCGGATGCAGGGGCTGTGGTGACGCCAGAGCAAGCTCGGGCGGTGGTCGACGAACACCTGGAAAAAGATGCATCAATAGAGGGCTGGACCTCCCTTGCGACGCTTATGGGCAAAGCCAAGGCCGATCCAAGATTACGGTGGGCCAGCTCGCTCGACGTAAAAAACGCCGTCGAACAAGGGCTCGAGGCCAAGTTCGGCCCCAAGAGCAAAGCCGCTGCCCCCGCAGCAAAGGCCAAGGAAGCCAAGGCCAAGGAGGCAAAAGCAAAGGAGGCGAAGCCGGAAGCGGCACCAGCAGAGGCGGATCCAGACGCTATGTTCAAGGGCAGCTTCCTCTCGCGGCTTCACAAACCTGGCGAGAACCCTCAAAGCAAGCCGGAGCTCAAGGCGGCGCATCTTTCTGCAACAGGAGGAAGAGTAGTGACTCGGTTCCCCCCAGAGCCCAATGGCTTCCTTCACATCGGCCACTCCAAAGCCATCGCCGTCGACTTCGGTTACGCGCGCTACCATGGCGGCGTGTGCTACCTCCGCTACGACGACACAAATCCATCGGCAGAAGAGGCTCAGTACTTTGAGAGCATCCTCGAGATGGTGCGATGGCTGGGCTTTGAGCCGTTCAAGATCACATATTCGAGCGACTACTTCCAGCAGCTCTACGAGCTGGCTGTCGAGCTGATCAAGCGCGGAAAGGCTTACGTCGACCACTCGACAGCCGAAGAGATCTTTGAGGGGCGAGGAGGAAAGGAGCGCGGCCCGCGAAAGGGAAACAAGTATCGCGATAGGCCGATTGAGGAGTCTCTGAAGGATTTCGAGGATATGAAGGCCGGCAAATACCCCCCGGGCAAGGTGACGCTGAGGATGAAGCAGGATCTCGAGGGCAGCGGCAACCCGCAGATGTGGGACCTCATTGCATACCGAGTTCTCGACGCGCCACATCACCGAACTGGCAAGCAGTGGTGCATCTACCCAACCTATGACTTTACCCACTGCCTGGTCGATTCCTTTGAGAACATCTCGCACTCGCTCTGCACGACCGAGTTCATTCTCAGCCGAGAGTCGTACGAATGGCTCTGCGATGCTCTCGAAGTATACAAGCCCAGGCAGTACGAATTTGGACGCTTGAACCTCGAAGGGACTATCACTTCGAAGCGGAAAATCCTCAAGCTTGTCAGCGAAGGCCATGTCAAGGACTGGGATGACCCGCGGCTCTTTACCCTCCTCGCTCAGCGGAGACGAGGCGTGCCGCCGGGTGCTATCTTGTCCTTTGTCAACCAGCTGGGCGTCACCAACGCCATCTCGACGATTCAGAGCCAGAAGCTGGACCAGGTCGTCCGGCAGTATCTCGAGACGTCGACGCCGCGCCTGATGATGCTCCTCAAGCCAATCAAGGTTGTCCTCGATAACGTCGCTGACGACTTTTGTTTGGAGCTCGAGCGACCGCTTCACCCCAAGATTCCCTCAATGGGCAACACGAAGATGCCCTTTGCCAAGACGCTGTTCATCGACTCGTCCGACTTCAGGGCAGTCGATTCGCCAGACTACTTCAGACTGGCTCCTGGCAAGACTGTCGGCCTTCTCAACGCTCCATATCCGATCACCTGTACGTCTTTCGAGCAGGGCGCCAATGGCGAGCCTTCGATTGTCCACGCTCGGTACGAGGACCCGTCAATGCAGGGCGATGCCGCTCGCAAGACCAAGACGTATATCCAGTGGGTTGCTCAACATGAAGCGAGCCACTCACCTGTTCCGGTCAAGGAGGCTCGCATCTTCCATCCACTCTTCACGTCGGAGAACCCTGCAGCAGAGACCAACTATTTGGACCACATCGATCCTAATTCGCTCGAGGTGTGCCCAAACGCAATGGTCGAGGTCGGATTTTGGGAGGTGGCAAAGCGGGCTGTGGAACAGGCCAGAAAGGAGGCAGAGGAGCGGACAAAGAAGGCGAAGGCCGAGGCAGAGAAGGTTGCTACCGAGGTCAAGGCTGGTGGCTCGGGCGGAGAGGGAGCACCAGAGAGAAAGGCAGAGCAGCTCGTCGGCAAAGAGGTCGTGAGGTTTCAAGGGATGCGCATCGCCTACTTTGCGCTTGATAGAGAATCTGTTTTGTCCTGCCTGGAGGAGAAGCACGAGGGGGCGTGGGGCATCAAAGAGGGCGAGCAGATTATCCTGAACAGGATTGTCAGTCTCAAGGAGGATTCGGGAAAAGAGGCAGTGGCCGCCAAGAAGGAAAGCAGCAAGAAGAAGAAGTAAGGTGGCCGAGGGCTAGCAATAAGAATATTTGCCCTTCCTGATCCCTCTTGAGTGTGTGATCTCAGCCCTGCGAGTTGGTCATCTTTTTATTGTGCTTGTTTATGTGCGGTGCTGGCTTCGCATAGCGCCACAGATGCCTTCTACAGTAATATTGTTGGCACAACGAGGGCTTTTCGCGAGGATACACGGAACTGTAGGACAGCACAGGCTCAGAAGAGGCGACTCTGAGAGATGGTCATGCACAGCACCTGTCGTGCGCTAATCATACTCAACGTCAGCCGTGCCTGCCTCCGGACGGGGCTCGAAAATGCGCAGCCGTGCACTCGCCCTGGCTTGTGCGGTCGTGCGCTCCTCTTGTCCAAGGTCTGCTGTTGGCGAGGGGGCTGCGGACTTTCGTCGTTGACGATACAGGCTGTGTTTGTTAGGGACAATTGTTTTCAGATTGTCCCGCAATGGCCGGAATTCCCTCAATGACATAAGGTGCCCTCCTTTCCTCACCACCCTTTCTTTGTTTTCGCCATTTTCAAGATCAGCAGGACCCTCTTGTGGCTTGTGCTCGTAAGCGTGCTGCCGCTCCCGCTCTTGCTCCTACTGTGGGGTTATTAATGCTGTCGGCGACTGCGCCGTCTCGCACAAGGCTCGACAATGTCTGAGCACGTCATCACTTTCGCCCATGCTGCCCGAAAGAGAAAGGACCGCAAGCAAGTGGGGTCCTGACTCAGAGGATATAAGAACACACGGTCTCCATGCTGATGCCAATTCGGGCCAACCCACATCCACCAAATTAGTCGGTCCAGCTACCCTTCCTCTCTTGTCGAGATGCTCGCTTGGTCACTCTCCTTGCAGCCGCTGGTCGGCTTGTCTGTGGTCTCGTTTGCCTTTTTCCAGCTTGTCCACCCTCTCCGCGTAATGACCCGTGGCAACGAGCAAATTGACGAACTCGACCTTCGCCGCCGTAACGCTGAAGATATTGGTCTCGAACATGACGTGATCCCTCGCGCTCATCTCTTTCGCAAGCCGGAGAAGAACTTTAATCAGGGCCAAATGCTGGCCGGTGCCAACGACCATTTCATCAAGATTCGCAATTTGATGGCCGACGGGAACCGGCGACCAAATCAGGACGGACAAGTTCAGACGCAGCGAGACGACTCCGTGTGTCCAATTTGCAAGTCTTACCCCTGCGTCTGTATCCTTGATAGTCTTCCTATCCGTGGCTCTATGGCATACGGAGGCTACAAGAGCTTAAAAGACAGCTCTACCCTCCTCATCGACCCTGCGAACGATAGCTTCGGAAAGGGCAATGACCAGGGCAGCATCAAGCATGACTCGCTTCAGAAACGCGACAAAGGCTGCCACGGATACAAGTGCAACGCCACCGAGCAACCGCAGGATGGCGGTGACGAGCTTCATGGCTGCAACGCTTGTGGCACTCCCTACTGCAAATGCGTACCCACTCAGGGTAAAGATGGCGGTGACGACGTAGACAACGAGAATGAAGAATGAAAGCAGCTAAAGACGCGATAAGAAGCAGCAAGCATCGATCCTGATGCGTGCCCAGATGTGATCACATATCACATATGCTAGCGAGATGTTGTGATGGCTAGATTTCAGATATGTAGTGAATCAAATGAAGGGTTCCAAGGTTGAGATTCTGGAGCAGCCTGCTTCTTTGGCCATCCCTCAGTGAGATGGATGCGGAATCTGTATTTGAGTCTGAGAGCATAGCAGACTTGATGAAAAATGGACGAACAGATTGCTTGTCGTAAGCTGCACATGCCTTGAAACACGAAGACGAGTCTGTGTCAGACAATAGAGGCTCAGGAGAAGCGACCCTGAAGAGGCAGTGATGCACAGCACTTGCCGCGCGCCAGCCACACTCAACGCCAGCCCTGCCTGCCTCCGGGCGGGGCTGAAAATACGCAGCCATGCACTCGTCCTGGCTTGCGCGGTCGTGTGCTCCTCTTGCCCGAGGTCTGTCATTGACGAGGGCGTTGCGGGCTTATGTGTTGATGTCGCGGGCTGTGTTGGGCTACTTCTGTCAAATTGCTTTGTCGTGCACGCATCACCGTAGCGTAAAATCTCCTCCTTTCCTTCCGATCTAATTATGACGCCCTCTTTGAGGTTACAATGACTTCTCTTCCTCCTACTGTAGTGCTGTTGATGTTGTCGGCGAAAGGGCCGTTTCGCGCAAAGCTCGGGGAGGTATGAGCACGTCATCACTCGCACCGATACTGCCAGAACGAGACAACAGCGAGCAAGTGACGTCTTGTCTCACAGCTTATAAAAGCACACGGTCCACAGAGACGCCCGTCTGGACCACATCACATCCACCAAGCCTCCTCCCATACTTTTGTCGAGATGCTCGCTTGGCAACATATTTTCAAGCCGCTGGTCGGCATGTCTGTATTGTGGTTTGCCTCCTTCCAACTGGCCCACTCCCTCCCGGGACAAACCCTGGGCAAGGAGCGAAGTGACGACCCCGAATATCCTCACCGTTACGCCAGAGTCGCTAGTCACGAAAGTGGCAATGTCCTTCTCTATCATCCGCCTCTCGAGCCAAAGAGGAAGAGGACTGGTGAAGAAATGTCCGGGCCCAGTACCTCTGATCGACTTTTTAAGAGCCCCACGCTGATGTCCGGTCCCGACAACGAGGAGCACGGCGAACATCGTCAGAACCGACACCGCCCCAAGTGTGATAAGTGCGGCCACAACCCTTGCCACTGTGGCACTCCACCACGCAGTGTCCCTCACGTTCGTGGCAGCTCGTCACATGAAGACCACAATGATAACAAAGACAAGGTTCTTTTCTGGATCGACCCTTCCAGCAAAACCTTTGACTCGCCCTATACCCCATTCAACATCAGCTGCGAACATTGTGGCACTTCCCGCTGCACCTGCGGACCCCCCAGGATGAAGATGGTGGAGACGGAAAAAAACGACAAAGACGAAAATGACGGCAAAATGAGCGATGAGAGGCAGCAAGAATCGATCCCGATGATTGACCAAATGTGACCACGTATGCTAGCGAACTGTAGTAATGGCGAGAGTTCAGCGATGTACTATCTCTCGCTATGTAGTGAATCAAACGAAGAGGTCGAGGCTGAGACTTTGGAGCAGAGCGTGCCCATTGCGGCCATCTGATTCAGGAGAAGGATGCGCCATCTGTGACCAAGTCTATTCAGGCCGAAAGCGTGACAAAATTGTTGTGTGAAAGAGGAGATGAAATTGCTCAATGGAAGCGCTTGTATGCATGCGTTTCGTACGTCTTTGTTGCCGCCCTCCTCGGTTCCTTGGTGCTTGGCGCCCGTGGCTCGACGAGGCCCCGCTTCGCAAAGTGGTGGATACGGTCCCGAATCAGGTTGCCCTCTGGCTTGAGCCCACGCAATCCTTCGGACAGCTCCTCGCCCAATTGGACCTCGTGCTCCTCCTTCGGCAGCTCAAATCTGCCCACACGCCTTTCGAGTCTCTTGAGTTTTGCTTCGCGCCTTTGTTGAGCAGCTTCCTGCTTCTCTTCGGCAGCCTTTGCCAGGGACTTCTTGAGTGACGGCAAGGACTGGATGGCTTGGTGCGTCGACTTGATCGATTTCTGCAAGAGCCGTTGTCGCTCCTGTTACAAACTAGGTGAGCACAGCTTCCTCACCATCTCCTTCCGCTTGGGCAGACTCACAGCTTCCTTGTGCTTTAGCGATCTTGCCCTCTGCGCCTTCGTCTTTCGCTTCGGCTCCTTCCTCGTCGTCAAGGCCTCCACCTCGGCCTGCTCGTCATCTGGCTCCTTGTCGTCATCGTCCTCCCCATCGACCCTCATTCCCATGACGTTCTTGCCCTCTTCCTCTTCTTGCCTCGCATACTCGCCCCCTGCGTCCCACTTCCTCTTCCACTCCCGGTGCTTGAGCCGCTCATTTTCCTCGTCCTCTGCCACCTTCATCGCCTTCTCAAGCAGCGCATCGTGTGCCTCTGCTGGCGGGTTGTACGACTGGCCCGGATCGGGGAGAGGTAGCGGCACGTCTGGCAACCGTCTCTTCTCGACGTCGTGCTTCAATGGCTTGACATGCACCCTTGGGCTCTCTGCTCCCCACACATCGTACTCGGCGACCTTGATGTCAGCCTTTGCCCGTTGCTCCTCCTTGTCCTCCTGACTCTGCTCGACAACTGCGCCAAAGGGTCCAGTCTGCCTGCCCGTCATGCGCCGAAGCTTGGCAATCTGCTTTGCGCTCATCCCCGACCTCTCCTCGGGCGTCTTTCCTCCCAGGCTTCCCTTTTCCTTGCGCGACAGCACGGCAGGGACGCCGACGGCGTCTCGGTTCAGCACCTCGAGGCTCTTGAGCCCGCGGCGGTTCTTGCGTTGGCGCGCAAGGAGCGCCTCGTCGCCCTTTCGATCTTCGACGAACAGATCGCCTGCCTGGCCAACTCCACCGGCCAGTCCCAGCGACTCAGCCTGCCGCTGGATCTCGAGACGTTCCTCGACGGGCGCCAGGTCGATGTTCTTGCGCCATGTCGCCTTGCCCTTGCGCGATGGCTGCTGCTGCTTGGCCTGATCCTTTGGCATACTGGCTTCCTCCTCCGTTCAAAGATCGCGTTGAAGGAAGTCGCTCAAAAAAATTCCGGACTCCAAGAAAATCGAAAAATTTAAGACTCAACAAGAACACGTGGTCCTACTCATTATTGGCTACTACTACCGGTAAGATACCGCCATACGGAAGAAAGAGTCAGGAATGATGGCGGACTGCTACGTCTACATCTTGTTGGAGAGTCACTTGGACGTCATGTTGGGGATGATCTCGATCCAATAGTTGTCCGGGTCATAGATGAAGCTGGCCAGCAAAGTGTCAGAATGACGATGACAATAGTGAGGGACATGGTCACTCACGCAATGGACCGCATCTTGCCGTCCTGGGGCCTCTTCTTGAAACGGACGCCGAGCTCCTCGAAGCGCTTGCACGACTCCTCGAGGTTGTCGACGGAGACGGCAATGTGGCCGAAGCCCTGCGGCTCGTCGTTGCCATTGTGGTAGGCAAACTTGTCGTCCTTTTCGGTGCCCTTGTTCCACGTGAGCTCGAGGATGCCCTCGCGCTGTGCGCGGTGCGCCACATTCTGGTGCTCGTAGGCCAAAAAGAAGAGCTTAAAGTCGCCACCGTCGTGCTCATCGATGAGGGACATGCCCATGACGTCCTGGTAGAACTTGAGCGACACCTCGGGGTCCTTGACACGGAGCATCGTGTGGCTGATGGACGGAAGAAAGGAGCGTAGCGTCAGCGTCAGCGTCCGTGTCGAGCCAGCCGAGCTATAGTGCTGAAGTAACACTACTCACTTGAGCTTGAAGCTCTGGGTAGCTGCATCAGAGGGCAACCGGAGAGGAGAGGCAAAGCGGGAAAAGGAGCGGGGAGAGTCAGCAGCAGGCCTCGGCGGGAGCAGCAGCAGCAGAGGGCGGGGAGCCAGGAGCTGCGGCCTTGGCAGCGAGGAGCAGGCCGCTCGCGTCGAGGCTCGGAGGAGGAGATGCGCACCTGCAGATGGGGCCATGGCTTGTCGCGTTGTTTGGTGTGGGGTGCAGTTGGTAGTGGTAGTGGGGAACGAGTGGGCCAGGTGGAGTCGAGCGACATCATCTTTTTCTCTCTTACCGACCCTTCTTCCCACTGTGGAGGTCCGATGACCAAAGTTGCAAAATCGATGACCAAAGTCAGAAGGCTCGTCCTTTCGTTCCAACAACCGATTAGAAAGTCCAAAGGCGAAAATAAAAATAACAAAATGACGCGCGGATCAACTTAAACTTGCCAAACTGGTCACTGCAGGTGTTGGTTGAAGGATAGTTCTAAGCTGCACTAAATGTCAACCAACACCTGGACAGGCTTCCCGTGGATTTCAATCAGCGGCCACGAACAAGGAGGCGATCCCACTACCTCTGGCGCGAAGACAGCGACGATGACAGCGAGAAAATCGCAGACGGCCGCAAGGACGGATGCAATCAATGATTGTAAGTCTCTGCTTTGGGCACCCTACAAAGGCTGCTGTAGCTGACGGCCACCGCTCGTTCCACCCTCCACCAAGACGAAGCGCTGGACGTCATTGGGTCAGGCACCTTTGGACTGATTCGCAAGGTGCGACGGATCAGCGATGGTCGCATCTTTGCTCGCAAGGAGCTCCAATTTGAGCGCATGACCGACCGCGACCGGCGGCAGATCTGCGCAGAAGTCAACATCCTCCGCACGCTGCACCATACCAACATTGTCCGCTACGAGGAGCGGGGCATCGACAACGAGAACGGCATCCTCTACATCGTCATGGAGTACTGTGAGGGCGGTGATCTAGGATCGACAATCAAGCGGTGCAAAAAGACCAACACGCAGCTCGACGAGGACGTCGTCTGGTCCTACCTCGCCCAGATGGTCCTCGCCCTGCATGAATGCCACTACCGGGGGAGCAACACGAGCCGGGACAGCGCAATCCTGCACCGGGACCTGAAGCCGGAGAATGTGTTTCTGGATGGGCAAAAGAACATTATCAAGATCGGCGACTTTGGCCTGTCCAAGGAGGTGGCCGCCCTCGACTTTGCGAGGACGTACGTGGGCACGCCATACTACATGAGCCCCGAGCTAGCTACGGGCGCTCCCTACGACGCCAAGTCCGACATCTGGGCACTCGGATGCGTCGCCTACGAACTCTGCGCTCTGGCACCGCCATTTGATGCAAACGATCAGCAGGAACTGACACGCAAGATCAAGCTGGGCAACGTGCCCAGGCTGCCAAAGGCTTACTCTGGCCAGCTGGGGGACGTGATCCGATCGATGCTTGAACTCAATCCAAAGCACCGGCCAACGACGCGGGACCTGCTCCAGCACGGCAAGATTGCCAATGCACTCCAGGCCCTCGAGCTGCTTGCCTGGTCCGGCCGCATGGCCGAGGAGAGGGAAAAGCTCCGCATGCAGTGGGAGGAGCTCGACGAGGGCCGGCGCATCCTGGCTGAGCGAGAGGCAGCTGTCTGCCACGGTGAGCTCGAGTGGCGGAGGAGAAAGTCGGAGCTCGAAGACAGAGAACGGAGGGTCGAGGAGAGGGAGCAGAAGATGACGACCTGGGAGCAGGAGACAGCTTCGGCGGCAGCCTTGCCAAACCACCACCGTGGTGCTCCAGCAAGCACGCACCAAGAGCCGGCGCCGACCCGGCCTGCGCTACGCCCAGGCAACCGAAGAGTGTCATCGGGAGGCATTCCCCGTCTTCGTTCATCTCCGGCCATCTCCAGCGAGGCAGGCAACGGCGCTAGTCACGTCGTCGAGGTCGTCCATGTCCGGTCGCACGGCACGCCTCGATCTACGCGCGACCGCAGCCGCTACGGGGTCCGGCCGCTGCTTGGCGGAGTGTCAAGGCAGCGTGAGGAGAGCAACGGTGGCGATGAATGGGTCGAAGACGGCGAGTTTGGCTCGGGCTCGGGTTCTGCATCAAGTACCGGCTCAACGAGCGACGACGTCAATGTCGAGGTGTCCAACGTGGCTGTGGCAGAGAACAGCCGCGAGGACTCACCGTCGACATCGATCAGCTCGAGCTCCGTAAAGGCCAGCTCACGACCCGCAGCTAGTTCAGCGACTTCGACGATGGCGCGCAGGCAAAACAGCCAGAGCAGCAGCCATGACTCGGAGACGACCAGTGTGAGACCGTCGGCCAGGAGGAGCGCACGAGTGTCGCAGGTCTCGCCTGCGATGCGCGCATGGATCCAGCAGACGCAAGCGTCGTCATCTGAAGACCAGGACATGACCATGCGCGACGCCTCGCAGATGATGGAAGACAAGGAGAACCATAATGTGGCATCTGCGCCTGCGCTCGAGTCAAAGTCGTCACCCATTCCCATCTCAAGACTCTCTTCGGCTGCTGCGGCTGCATCCAGACCTGCATTGATGACGCGAGCAACGGCCCCTGCGACGAGCGCGGACGCACTACAGGCTCGAGCAGTAGCAAGCGTCGATGCGTCAGCGTCTGTCCCAGCGCAAATGCCGCCCCCGCCGGCCGTGTACGACCTCGACGACGAGGACCTGCCGTCGCCCTTTCTGAAAAAGGTGACGCGCGAGATTCCCCGCGCGATGGAAAAGCACCTTGCGAATCTGGCCAAGAATGGCAATGCTGCTGCTGCTGCTGCTGTCTCTGCGCCTGCGTTGGCCTCGACACTGCAAGAAAAGGCTACGAGGAAAGCAGCAGCGGGCGAGGGCAGCAGCACCAGCAAAGGTCCGTCGTCGAATCTGCTCGCGAGGGCGGCCGTGGCGGGTGCGGCCAGGCAGAACTTCACCAGAGGCAATGTGGGCGCGCCTTCAGGAAGAGTGACGGCTGGCACGAACAGCAACATCAGCACCAGCAGTGGCGGTAGTGGCATCGCACCTCGGAGGAGGACGTCTGCTTTGCCGGGCGGCATTACCGTTGGACCGCCGAGAGAGAGCCTAGCGGCTCGAAAGAGCTATATCCCATCATCGAGAACTTGATAATCTAGTCATGAACCATGCTTTCCATCTTTCCATCTTCATTCTCTATTTCCCATTCTCTTCTTCATTCATGGGCTTCTCTTTCAATCTTTTATCGCATTCCGCACGACGGGCCTGGTCTCATTACGTGTGTGACACGACGTCTAGATGCCCTGCTGGAGGAGCGAGTTGAGGCGGCTGACGCGGCTCGAGACGCTCAAATCAACGGATCGGTCGCCAAAGTCGACGATGAGGCCACCCTGGATCGACGGGTTGACCTTCTGGGTGATCTTGACACTCTTGCCCTTGGATGCGTACTGCGAGCCCTTGATGGCCGACTCGAGGCGCGACGCAGTCGACTTGTCGAGGGGGGCAGCGCTCGTGACTGTGACCTCAATCTCGCCACGGTGAGCGCTCATGAGCTCGAGGAAGCCGTCGATGATCTTTTCCGTGTCGCCCAGCCGGCCGTTGTCGGCGAGGACGGCAAAGAGGTTCCGGGTGATCTCGCCCTCCTTTCCGCCAAGCATCTTCTTGATCCCGTCGGCCTTTTCGGCGTGCGTCATGACTGGGTTCGCGAGAAAGTCGCGAGCCTTGACCGACTCGGGCGTCTGCTGCGGGGGCGCAATGATCGACTTGAGCTGCTTCAGGTCCGTCTCGACCTGGGAGAGCGTCTTGGCGTCGCGCGAGGCGGCAGCGACAAAGGCGCTCGTGGCATACTTGCCTGTGTGCGCAAACAAGCAGAGCGCAAGAGGCGACAGTGTCAGTCTTCAAGACAAAGGAAAGGAAAGGAAAGGAAAGATTAAGGATGGACAACGCACCAGCCAAGCCGTGGAGCATAAGAGGGGGCTTGACAGCTCCCGCCTGCGTAGCGTAGCCGCGAGTGGCCTGTCGGGAATGGTCTCAAATGTCAGCCATCTACGGTCTGCTTCTCAATTCGGTGCCCACAACAAAGCAAGCGACGCACCTGGAGCGCCTGAGGTACGAAGCGAGCGGCGGCCATGATGAGGAGACTTGGAGGGGTTTATAGAAACAGCGACGACGAACTTCTCGCGATCAGGCTTTGGCCGGGCCTAACCGAGACGCGCCACGTGGACACAACGGGCCACCAGCAACGATTGATCGATGGTGGTGATGGCGCTCCTGATCTCCTATACAAAGAGCCCGATCATGAGGAGACAGGCATTATGGACAGCTGAAACAGACATTGGATGGAGTAGGATCCCTTTTTGGGCCCGAAAGGTTGCCGATGTGGCCGCTGATCACCACAAATGGTTTTGATCTGGGTCAGATCTTTGCGTACAAGTCTTCCCAGAGCTTGCATTCACTTCTGCAGAAACATCAGTATGTAGAAAGAGCCTGTATCATGACAGAAGCAGCCGAAAAAAGAAAGAAAGTGGTGAATGGATGCCACGGCTGTGCGTCACTGCCATCATCTCTGTATCAACACCACGGTGACAATCTTTTGGCTTCAGGTGGATGGATTCTTAGCAGAAGATACGCCTTCCGGAATTCGCACAGTAGCCATAGCAAGCCACCACAGCACACTTCTCTCCGATAACGCTCGCAAAGAGCGATGCTAGATGGTCATGTACATCTCGTCAACGCTGTCCGTTGATGCTGCGGCCGACAGCAAGGGCGTTCGGTAAAGGAATACAAAATTCAAACGCTAACCTTCTTTACCCCTTGGTTGTAATAGTCGATTTTCCACGTGGACGAAGAATTTTGCAGTCGCGACGACGAAGAACGAGGCGCGCGCAGTGGGAAGGAAAGGAAGCGAGTCTTTCACCACACCCTCCCCAATCACCCACCGCCATGTCGTTCTTCCGCAAAGTGTCCGACTCCGAAGAGTCCGACTCCGAGTCCGAGGAGGAGCTGATGTCCGACTCGGACGAGGAGCAGCAGACCAAAAAGACCGCAGCTGCGGGCAAGAAAAAGGCAGACGACTCGGATGCCGACTCTGACGAGGATTCAGACCAGTCAGACGATGACTCTGACGACGATGGCTCTGATGACGACGATGAGGGCGCCGGTGCTGGAAAAGAGGCTCCCAAAAAGCAGAGCCGCTTCCTCAGAGGTGCAAGCGACGACAGTGACAGCGAGGAAGAGACCAAAAAGGTCATCAAGAGCGCCAAGGACAAGAGAGCAGATGAGATCGAGGCTGTTGTGAAGAACATTGAGAACGCCCAGCGGATCGACGACTGGGTGGCTATCTCCAAGGGTGGGTGCTTCAATAAGCTGTGCTGTCTAGAACGAGCAAAGTCACTTAATCAACGACGGTCCTACAGAATTCGACAGCCTGAACCGTCTGGCCGACCGACAGAGGACGATGCAGGAGGCAATCCCCACATCGTACATCAAGGCCATCGACAACCTGGAGAATTTCTTGACGACATCGGCACAGAAGGAAAAGACCGCGTCGAAGAAGATGAAGGCGCCCAACGCAAAAGCCATGAATGGCATGAAGCAAAAGCTCAAGAAGGTGTCCAAGGACAACGAAGACGCTCTCGCCCGCTTCCGAGAGAACCCAGAGGCATTCGAGGCAGCTGCGGCCGCGGCTGCTGCCCCGGCGCCTTCCGCAGCCTCACAGGCAAAGAAGAAGAAGCCGGCCGAGGCGCTTCTCGACGACGAAGAGCCTGGTGAGGGCGACGATGACTTCCAGACCGTGGGACGAGGTGGCAAGGCAGTTACATACACGAGCGAGGGACTTTTCAAGAGCCTGGCCAGTGTCATGGAGGCTCGCGGCCGCAAAGCCACGGACCGCAGCGAGCAGGTTCAGATCCTCACCAAGCTCCTCGAGGTGGCCGCGTCCACGTACCAGAAGATTCGCGTCCTCCTCGCCCTCGTTGCGGCCCGCTACGACTACAACCAGTCCGCTGGGCAATACATGTCGTCGGACATGTGGAACTCGGCGCGCAAGGAGCTGGACCAGCTCATTGACATTCTCGTTGCCGACCGAACATATGTGGTGCGAGAGGAGACGGAGGACTACGACGATGAAATCGACCGACTGCCCAACCAGAATGGAGAGGGCGATGTCGTTGCCGTCCGCGGAAGCACAATCAGCTTCATCGAGCGCCTCGACGACGAGTTCACAAAGAGCTTGCAGAACATCGACCCGCACGCACCCGAGTACGTCGAGAGACTGAGCGACGAGAAGCTCCTCTACCAGACCATCATTCGAGCCCAGGTGTACTACGAGCAGACGAAGCAGACCGACGAGCTGAGCCGGGCGGTCATGCGCCGCATCGAGCACGTCTATGCCAAGCAGGACAACATCGTCCAGGCCCTCGAGGCCGCCAGTGCCTCGGCCCAAGAAAAGGTCACGTCGACTGTCGCTCCCTCGCCTGCCGAGGTGGCTCAGCCAAAGGGGCCCACCGCGCTCGTGCGCGCCCTCTGTGTCCTGCTCTACAAGACGCCCGGCCTGACGTCTGAGCGGCTTCGTAGCAGGGCCATGCTCTGCCACATTTACCACCACGCTCTGCACGTCGACTACTACATTGCGCGCGACATGTTCCTCATGAGTCACCTGCAGGACCTCATCGCCATGGCCGACGCGCCCACGCAGATCCTGTACAACCGCGTTGTGGTCCAGCTGGGCGTGTGCGCCTTCCGACTGGGTCTCATCAAGGAGGCTCAGGCCGCACTGCAGGACATCTTTGCCTCGACGCGCGTCAAGGAGCTTCTGGCTCAGGGTGTCCAACGCCAGAACCAGTACAGCAACCTGACGCCGGAGCAGGAGAAGATGGACCGTCAGCGCCAGCTTCCTTTCCACATGCACATCAACCTCGAGCTGCTCGAGTGTGTCTACCTGACCTCGTCGATGCTCCTCGAGATCCCCAACATTGCCTATGCCGGCAACGACCCCGAGCTGAAGAGGCGAGTCATCAGCCGAAACTTCCGCAAGATGCTCGACTTCACCGACCGTCAGGTGTTCTCGGGACCTCCTGAGAGCACGAGGGACCACATCATGATGGCCAGCAAGGCGCTGCAGAACGGCGATTGGAAGGAGTGCACGAGACTGATCAACGAGATCAAGATCTGGAAGCTCATGGTCAACAGCGACCAGGTCAAGGAGATGTTGGCTGTCAAGATTCAAGAGGAAGGGCTCAAGACCTACCTCTTCTCTTACTCTTGCTACTACCGTAGCGTGTCGATTGACCACCTGAGCTCGACGTTCGACCTCGAGCCGAGCAAGGTCCGGTCATTGGTTAGCGCCATGATTTGGAACGAGGAGCTCGTCGCGAGCCTGGACCCGATCGACAACGTCGTGGTCCTCCACCGCGTTGAGCTGAGCAAGGTGCAGCAACTGGCCCAGACGCTGGCAGAGAAGGCCAACAGCATGCTCGAGCAGAATGAGCGGGCGCTTGACGCCAAGCTTGGGGATGCAAAGGTCGGTGGTGCTGGCGGCGCCGGCTCCGGCGAGAGGGGCGAGCGAGGCGAAGGCGGCGGTGGACGGAGAGAAGGCAGGCGAGGCGGCGGCGCCGGCGGGGGACGAGGGCGCGGTCGCGGACGAGGGAGAGCGCAATTCAATGCGCTTCCCGGTCAGCAAAAAGTGTAGAGTGTATCTTATTGACACTTCCCCTCTCTCTACCATCTCTCATTTTCCCACCCTCAATTCCATCATTGTCTTCTTCAACCTCTGTTTTTAGGCATGCATAGTGAGGGTGTGTGTTGTGTATGCGTATGTGTGTTTGATATTGGGTGGATACGTGACGACACGCGCTCACGCGTTGCTTTTTGAGAATCGAGAAATCAAAAAACAAAAGAGACGAGCGAGAGTCCTGCCTTCGACTCATTTCATTTCCTTTGGACCACTGGCGCTCGCCTTGCTCTTCTTCTTCCCTTTACTCTCCCTTACCAGACATCTTGTGGGGCCAAACACCATCTTCTCCTGGGCTAGATCTGGGGGGAGAAGGCCCAGGGAGACAAGGGAGAGAAGGAATCGACCATGTCCTCGTCGCAGACGACGAACCGGCCTGCAGCCAGTCATGGGCCAACACAAGAGAGCGGCGGAGTGGGTGGGCAACCCCCACCGCTGCCGCCGCCTCCTCGTTCAAGGGTGCCACTAGGAGTCAAGAATGTCCTGGGAGCGCAGCATAGCAGCGGCGGAGGCGGCGGGTCCATCAAGCCCGATAATTCGTCTTCGTACAAGCATTCGCCTACCTACCATCACTCTCGCGCCACCCCAGTCGCTCCCCCGCCTGCCGCTGCGAGGACCTCCTCGCTTGTTCCTACATCAATTGCATCAAACGCAGCGTCAACGGGAGCGAAGCACTCCTCATATCATCCCTCACCCCTTTCCGCGGCACACCGGTCCCCCTTTGTCGCAGCCACAGCAGCACCAGTAGCAGCAGCGGTGGTGGTCAATGAAGAAAACACCATCTCAACGCCAAAAAAGCGACGCGTGCCCTTGGAGGACGTTCACTGCCGCAACGTCGTGCAAGAAGACAAGGATGAGGTGGTGGAGAGCCCCAAGAAGAGGAGCAGGTCGAGCAACGAAGGAAACAGCAGCGCAGAGGAGCCCCATACGAGCACCAGTCTTGGCATCTCGCAGGGGATCAGCGACCTGCAGGTTCAAGCTCCTCCTGCCAAGTTTTCCACGCAGCGCTCTGTCCCACCGCCCTCCGTCACCCATCTGCCGCTAAACACTGACCGCGAACGAGAGTCAAAGAGCAGACAGCCTACAAGCAGAGTGACAGCGCAGCTTTCTCAGCATCTTTCGCAGCAGCACATGCGCCAGACAACGGTGCGCATCGACAAACAGTCACGCATCACCGAGGCCGAAAGGAGCCACCTGGAGCGCCAGAAGCGCGAGAGGACGGCCGAATGGAGGCGCAAGTTCATCAAGGCCTTTCCCAGCTTTCGCTTCTACCTCGACGGATTCGACGACACCACCAGACAGGAGGTGATGCGCTGCATCGAGATGCTTGACGGGGTACGTATGGCAGTCTCTGCACTTCTGTGGACAAGAGCTGACAGCGGTCCATTCGTAGACGATCGAGCCTTTCTTTTCAAACAAGGTCACTCACCTTGTCACGACCCGCAAGATCCCCATTGGCACACTTCCCTCTGAGCCATCGAGGTCTTCTACGGCTTCGGCTTCGGCTGCGACGACCATTCCTCATTCCTCAAAAGTCAGTCGCGCCTCCAATGTCATCAGTCGATCAACGGGAAAGCAGATCACTGTTGCCCAGACGACGACGACGGCCGCTGCGGCGACGCAGGCCAGCACGTACAACGCTTCTACCAAATCCGTAAGCGCTAGCCGCCTCCCCTCGCTGCGCCGCAAGAACATCAGGTGAGTCTATTGCCTCAGACGATTGCTGCATGATTCCGAACTAAAAAGCAATATGGCGCAGTGTCCCTCTGCATTCGGATAGGAATCCTTTTGAGGAGTGCGGACCGCCCGTGTCGTCAAATGACATCCTCGTGAAGGCCAAGAACTTCAACATCAAGGTGTGGACCCAGGACAAGTTTCGTCAGATCATCAGCGGACTCTTGGGCGATGAGCTCGACTCTACTGCGCTTAAGCGTCTCGACCTATCGCAAATGCTCGAGAAGGAAAAACTCCAGGGAACGCTTGACCGTGACCCCACGGCGGCACGACCCGACTACCACTACTTTGCCAAGAACGCAATCTTCCTCATGGTCGAGGACGCCACCGCAGAGCATCGCCCTATCATGATCCAGGAATTTCCAAGGCCCGTATCTGAGGATCATGAGTCTCCTTGGCCGGTTCTGTACGGGCAGCTAGAAGGCAGGTGCCCCTTTACGAGGTTCGACTTAGACAAGGATTACCAAAGGAAGATGCGCCCAAATCGCCACGAGACGCTCCGACGTTCTGTCTCGCTCAATCACCTATACAGCAATCGAGGCGACCGCACCAGCGTTTCGCCAGCCCCCAGTGGTGACGGTCGGGCCTACAGTGTCCATCGTGGCGCTTCTCCGTACCCAATGGCGTCGGGCAATAGCGTCTCCATCACCTCTAACATTGCCAGCACGACCTCGACGGCCGTAGGTGGACCACCTATGACCTATGGAAAGCAAGTTGCTCAGATGGGCCGCAAGATGTATCAACCGACTGGAATCGGTCTCGGAAGGCCATTATCCTCATCAGTCGCACAGTCGCCTCGAAGCCCAGTGAGCTTTGCCGATGCTGCACGCGGCGGGGACAATGCCGGTGGACTTCTGTCTGCGGAGCAGGCTCGTGGAACCCTCGTACGTCGCATGCTCGGCATGTCGGAGCATCAGAACCGTCTGTCGGGTATCCGAAGGAGCGTCAGCACCGCCAGTGCCGGCCGTGAGCTGCGTCGGGAGAAGAGACCGGGCTACTGCGAAAACTGTCGCACAAAGTATGACGACTTTGACGAGCACGTTACCGCACGTCGTCACCGCCGCTTTGCGCTTGATGATGCCAACTTTGTCGGAATCGACGAGCTCCTCGGTCGTGTCAGGCGTCCGTTGGCTCCATGGGCCGAAAGCGTCATTGCCGCAGAGGAGGAGGCCAGCAGCGGTCATGCAGAAGACGACGCGAGCCTTTCGCTCAGTTCCGGCACCCACGACAACGAGGCCGCTGCTGTGAGAGAAGAAGAGGAGCGCATCATGTTGGGCTGGCAGTCGGTCCTTGCGCCTCACCTTGACCCCAAACCCCCTTCGCCCACAACGGTCCAGCTTCATCACCTTGACGAAGCTCGCTGGGCAGGCTACAGCGGCGGGAATGACTTGCACCGCTGTCTTCAAGCACAGGACCAGCAACAGCAAGAGTTCCAATCTGCTGGAGTCCCCTACAGTGCAGCGACCGAGTATCTCTCGTCCACCGCCACGCCCGCCGTTAGCGAAGGAGGCACTGTTGGCGGCGTTGCCCTCACGACGGCAACTACGATGGCCGACAGCCCTAGCGGCGATGACCTCGATGAAGACGAAGAAGAGGAAACGCTTCCACAGGGCCAAGATCCAATTACTTATCATTTCCAGGAAGAAGAAAAGGGCGACGACCGACACCAGGCACTCGATTCAGCTCCAGGCAACTACGGACGGGCCTTCTGAAGGACCCAGTCTTCTACAAGTCAATCAACAACCATCTCTTGCGATACCTTTTTCCGTCTTTTACCATCCTGCAAGCAACCTTTTTCCGACCCATGTCTCTTTCACAACTCCGGGACCTTTCCACCATCATCGATCAAGCTTCACCCTTACCCATCCCTCGCATCGCATTCTTCTCTTTTCATCTCTCGTTCTCAGTCTCTCTCTCTCATCAAGCCTCATGTGTACTACCTACTCATCCGACCAGCTCAGCTCTCAATCAGATCAAAGAAGCGAATTGACCCATCTCTGACAATCTGCAGACCTAATGACAGATCTCGAAGCTCTACATCTAATTTTGGCAAAAGGACAAAGTGTAGCAGACAGGCATGCAATCTAGTAGACCTCGTAGACGGCCATTTCCTTCTCCTTGAGCTCTTCGAGCCAGGCCTCGCCATCCTCGTGCGTCTTGCCCGTCTTGTTAATGTAGCCCTTGATGAGAGCCTCCTGCACGTCCGGCAGCGGGTCTGTCGGTCCACAGAGCGTAAACATGCCCTGGACCTCGTCGGCCTTGTCGGACGGCATCAGCAAGTCGAGAATCTCCTGCTGGTTCTGCTCGATGCGGTGCTGGATGTAGATCTTGTCCTTCTGGTCACGACTGAAAGCGGTGAGGACCTTGACGAGGCCGTCGGCCTCGTAGGCCTCGAGCTCCTCGCCGTAGAGGTACTCCTTGGACTTGTGGCGGGATCCAAAGATGTAGATCAGGGGACCGACGTTCTTGCCTTCGCGCTTCTGGACAGCGCGAGCCTGGATGTAGGCACGGAACGGCGCGGCTCCCGTGCCGAGACCGCTCATGATGATGGGCTGCGTCGTGTGGGGAGGCAGCTTCATGACAGACGGCTTGAGCGAAACGGTGACACTGTCGCCGACGGCGAGGTTGGCAAGGTAACGCGTGCACTGGCCGTAGCGGGGCGAGCCCGAGGGGGTACGCCAGTCGACCGTGACGATGAGTAGGTGGACGACGTCACCGACAAACGACTGTGCACTCGCAATAGAGTAGTGGCGAGGCTTAATCGCTTCCACCTCGCTCATGAGGTGGTCGAGAGGCAGGCGGGCCGACGGGAACATCCTGAGCACATCGGCGTACGTGACCGTCTCGACTTCTGCGAGCTTCTTGAAGGTGGACTGGCCCTCTGCCGACGAGATGAAGCGCAACCACTTGGCCTCGTCCTTGTTTGTAGCGAGCTTGGAAAGAGCCTCATAGAAGCGCTTGGGCGGCTTGCCGAAAATGTCCAGACGCTGTTGGAGGAGCTGGAAGACTGTCCTGGACTCGTACCGGCTCGGGTCTTGCAGCGAGGGCACACTGACGATCTCATCGGCGTCGTAGCCGCTCCAGGCGATAAAGTCACGGACCTCTTGCGCATCGTTGTGGCCATGGATGCCCAGTGCCTCGCCAACCTCGTACTTGAGGTTGGTGCCCTTCGTCGAGAACTCGAGATGGAAGACATTACGCTCGTAATCCACTGGCGTCAATCGGCGGTTCTCCGTCACCTTGAGCACCCAGTTCTCCTCGGGGAGGTCCGGCCGCAGGGAGGCGTCATCGAGGTGGTAGGCTTCTCGGAACATGAGCTCCCACGCGGGCAGAGCCCAGGTCGAGCGCACAGGGGCAGGCTCCAGACCGACCGCGGCCGCGTCGACGCTTGGCCCAAAGCCGTTGTAGCGGAACGCAGTAGGGCGCGAAGGGGCGTTGACTTCGACTTCAGAAACGGGTTCGGCTTTGGCCCAGTCGGCCTTGGCGAACGCGACGAGCTGCGTGCCGCGCTCAGCCTCGTCAACGAGGCCCGAGACACCACCAACACCCAGAGGAGCGGTGCCGAGGACACGCTGCAAGAGGCCCTTGATGACAGGAGCGCCCACATTGAAGTGCTGCCTGAGGAAGATGGCGACGAGAACACCGGAGGCTGCTTCCTTGGGAAGCTGGTTGTTGACCTTCTGCTTGCCTCCCAGAGCCTTTGCAGTGGCATCGTGCAGCCTCTCGACGACGGCATTGGCATCAACGAGGTAGATGCGGGCGTTGCGCTCGGCAAGAAGACGCCTGTCTTCAGCACGCAACTTGGCGCCGAACTCTGCACCATCCCAGCCCGGCGAGTTGACGATGACGGTTCCACCGGGGGCCAACGAGTCAAAGACGTTGTACGCCTTCAAGATGGAAGCAGGATCACCAACGACGAGAGTGTGGGTACCTTGCGACTGAGCAGCGAGGGGCAGTGGCACTGCTTCGACCTTCTGTGCATCGCCGGCAGGGGCGAAGATAACGTCGCTGCGGACCACGCCACCAGCTTCGAAATTGTCGAAGCGCGAGAGAAGGCGGGCACACTGGCCACTGGTCGCCCTCTCTCGGAAGGTGCGGGAAGCCAAGTTGGCCACCTGCGCAGTAGCCGACGAGTCGGAGTCGAAGAAGGAGGCCAGCTTGCTAGTCAGCGTAAGCGAAGGCGAGGGCTTGTTCTGAACGCCCTCAATGATTGTTTCCAAGTTGAGCTGGCTGGTGGAAGCAGCGCTTTCCAGCAGGCCGTACCATTCAGCGCCACTCAGCGCCTGACCCGCTTGGAAGGAGAGGGCTTGAACAGTAGGCGTCTGCTTGCCAGAGAGGCTTGCCTGAACGTCTTCGAACAGGACGCGAGCCGCGCCGGGCGCGGAGCGTACCTCGTCGACGACGTGAATGTGCTCCACCGACTGGGGAATCTGCTTGGCGAACTCTTCGTTGCTCCAAGGACGAAGGATGCGCACAGCGAGGATGCCAACTGAGTCACCGAACTTGCTGGCGTCAAACTGGCTCGCAAGCATGACAGCCTTGGCTGCGGTGAAGTGAGATCCGTTAGGCACGACGATCAGCGTCTTGGGAGACTTGGGGCCTTCGTAGACAAAGCTGGTGAAGCCCTTGGCGTGGAGGGCCTCAGTGACGGTGCGCGCGGGCGAAGCATCCACGATCGAGTTGGCAGGCACAACGGCAGGCGTCTCGAGGCGAGCAATCTGGCGGCCAGCAAAGGCGCCGTCAAAGACGTGAGCGACGTTTCCCTTTGCGCCAGGAGCGTAGCAGGCCGCGGCCACCTCCGTTGACTCCTCGCGGTCGGCAGAGAGAACGACGGTGAAGTCTTCGTTGAGGCTAGCGAGCGTCGAGGTGGCCGAGAGAATGGCGGCGTAGTCGTTGATGACACTCAAAGACTCCGTGGCATCGTCAGTGACCTGAGCGGCACCCGAAACCTGGAGAACAAGACGACCATCGTCGTTGGGAGCAATGGCTCCGATCGCAGGAGCCATAGCCAGGAAGCCTTGGGCATTGGTCAAGGCGCTGACAACGTTCTTGTAAGGCGAGAGCGCAGTCGATGCTGAGGAAGTTCCCTTCTCCGAGAGATAGCCAGCAATGGCAGCGCCAGCGCCCGTCCTCGTCTGCATGCTGAAGACGCGAGGACGGCCCTGGACGAAGCCCCTGCGCTTGGCGTCAGCGGCTTCCCTTTCGGACCACGCGCCGAAGCCTGCGTTGGTGGCGCTCTCGTAGACAAAGACTGCCGTGCTGGACTGGTAAGTGACCTTGTCGATGACGCCCGTCGAAGTGCTCAGGACGTTTCGCTCTGGCACACCAGTGAGCCAGACGGGCGGGCGCTTGATCAGCGATTCGTCGTTTGCGACATTGTCGCCGTGGGCGGGCACGGGACCCGTGAGGTCCATGCGCGTGTCGACATGCTTGGCGCGGTTCTGGGCTGCAGGCTCTGGGACATCGGTGCCACCAACGAGCGAAGTCGACTTGGCGGCCTTTTTGACCGACGACTTGATCAGAGGCTTGACGGGGCCCTTGCTTCCGTCGACGGGACGTGGTCCCGCTCCCTTTTCGTCGACATCATCGAGCTGTTCTGAGGCTGGAATGTCGTCGTCGTCGGCTTGTTCCTGAGCTTCTGCCTCGGAAGGGAGCGACACAGCCTTCTTGACCTTGTTGCGCGTCGAGCGCTGGACTTTTGTGGCGGGCGAGAATGCGGCCCTGGAGAGGGCAACAGCGCCACCGATGCCCACGGCGAGACCGCCTGCGAAGACGGCTGCCGACGCCAGGAAATTGGATTGCGCCGTAACTGCGGCCATCGTCAAGCGGTGCTTTTCGACCCAGCAGAACGCGGAGGAGGAGGGGTTACGAAGGGGAAGGAAGGAGGAGGAAGATCCGGGCGAAGACGGTCCAATGACAAATCCGATGCAGGGAATTTGAGAAGACGGGGCAGCGAGAGAAGAAAAAAAAAATGAAAGCACGCAATAAACTTGCTGCAGCGTGGCTTTGGCTTTGGGGAAGGCTGAACTTCCGACACGTCCTGAATATTGGGAGCCACGCAGAAAGAGAGAAGATCGGACCGATGAGCAACGGCGAAGCTCCGGTGACGGTGAGCGAGGAAGCGGCTCTCCGAGTCGTCAAGGGTTCCTTGGCAACCTGTGAGTTCCCAGCAGCTTGTTCTCGTGAGCTCCAAAGCAAAGTGGCTCACACCAAAGCGAAGCGCTGGCCGGCGGCATCTTCGGAAGCATTTATGGGGTCATAAGAGCGCAACCCGCCACCTTGCTCGCGGCCCAGGGCGGTGCCAACTGTTTCGTCTTCGCCTTTCCCTTTTTCGGTCAGTTCTCTTTGCGATCTCATTCTATCACCTCAAAGCCCCTCTAATACCTGAAAACAACCTCACTCAGCCCTCCGAGAGTATGCCATCTCGCCCATCCTCGAGCCGAATCAGACGAGCGTCACAATTGATCGGACCCATAAGCTGGCGTCTACGGCTGTGTCTGCCTCTCTGGTCGGAGGCAGTCTGGCTTGGTACTTTCGTGGCCCCAAGAAATTCGTTCCAGGCATCACGACATTTGGTCTGCTGTGCACGGCGCTGCAAGTCGTGGGAAACGAAGCGAGGATCCAACGCTTCAACTACCTCGCTGCGCGCGAGAGGGCCAAGTCGACCGCCCTGGATGTGGCACTTCCCGTGAATGGGAGTGACGCTACAACAGGATCACCACCACAAGGTGAGGTAGCCTCTGCGACAGTCGAGTCACCACAGCCCGTCGAGCCGACGTCAGAGCCCGCGCATTCATGGTGGAAGCGGTCTTGGTCCTCGCTTGCAAGCCTGTCGCCCATCCGCAAGGTCTCTGACGAGGAATACGAGAAGATCCTCCGAGAGAAGAAGGCAGACATCCAGCGACAGCTGGCCGAAATCGACGAGCAGATCTTAAAGGAAGGGCAGCAAGGGAGCAAGAAGGCGGTGTGAATAAATTTAAGGTAGCAATGCTATATGTACAGTATGGTACTTGTATCGATGAAGAGCCGTCGTCATGATGTTTTTCTTCTTTGTCGTGACTCTCCGGCTATTTGCCGTTCGTGAGCTGGCTCTTGGCCCTCCTAATGAGGGCCGCTTCGGTCTGGCCGACGCTCAGAACCAGCTCGGGATCGGCACCGACATACCACGCCGTGTCGTGTCCCTTCATTTCAGCGTCTGTGAATCCGTTGCCGAGGTAAGCGAAGCGATTCGTGCTGCTCCGTCCCGGGAATTGTTCGTATTCGTAGTCTGCCCGATCCAGGCTTCAGCGGCTATGGTAAGAGCAGACATCGCGTCGCTTACGGTCACTCACCTTCCCATCTGGGATTTCGAAGCGTCTTGGCCGCATGCAAGCAAGAGCCGGGCCAAAGCGCATAAACTGGAGGTATAATGCTTCAATAGGGGCTCACGATGCTAAAATTGACTGTCGTCGACTCACTTGGTCCATCGACGTTTCCAGCCTTGTACCACGATCGGCACTTCTGTCCAAAGACCGTCTTTCGGAAGTAGCTCTGGCTGTACTCCTGCCACTCGTCAACGGCCCGACCCTGAGGCGACATGGATTTGTAATTCTCTGACTGAAGCTTGGCGATGCATTGGACCGCATAGTCGACGGCCGTCTGGATCACAATGATGAGATCGCCTGACCCGACGGCGCTGTTGGGACCCATGGACATAAAGTAGTTGGGCATCGCATCGACACTGACCGAGCAGTAGGCACGGGGAAAATCGCGAAATTTGTCGCCGAGGCTGACGCCCCTGGCCACGATCGGAAAGCGAGGGGTGAAGGATGTGTTGAAGCCAGTTGCGCAAACTAAAGAAACCGTTAGGTTTAGGCGAGGGAAACAACGCAGCAGGATCACAGTCCACTCACCGATGGCATCGTAGCTGCGTTTCGTGCCCTTGCCATCGACAATTCCGTCCTTGACAATCTCGCCAATACCGCCTCCCACAAAGCCCACATTGTCCTTTGTCAGGGCCTCGAGATAGCCCGGTCCCGGTGTCAGCCTTCGGCAGCCCGCCGGAAAGGAGGGCTTCAGCTGTTTGATAATGTCACCGTTCTTTGAGGCGGCGAGCTTTTCCTCCATGTTCTTTGCAAAGAGGGCCTGTCCCTCGGTCTGCATCTTCGACCCGCTGATGGTAAAGGTATGCATCGAGTTGAGGGTGCCCATCAGCCTTTGCCGATAGCGCAGGTGCTCAGCCGGGTCTGAGATGAATCGCAGCCGTTCCTCGTCCGTGAATGGATCTTCTCACTCGAATCAGCCCTCTCCTTCCCTGAATCGCACTGAAGAGATGTACTCACATGAGCCAGGGTCGGCGGATGTCACTTCTCGACCGTCAAGCTCTTCGCCCAGGAAAGGAAAACCGATCCAAGTGGGCCCTCGAACGTATTGGTCGACTTGCTTTGCAATCTTGGAAAGATCAAAATTCGGACTTGTCAGCTCTACATCCCTTTGCAGAAGGTGGAGTCACTCGCTCACCTTTTGCAATCGAGGCAAGATCTGGATTCCCGTGCTTCCTCCGCCGATCAAGGCTACCTTTTTACCCTCGAAGTCGTAGCCATCATCCCAGTTGGCCGAGTGCACCAGCTTCCCCCCAAAGTCGTTCAGTCCTTTCACGTCGGGCCACTTCCACTCGTTGAGCCCGCCGGTGCAGCTCAAGACGACGTTGGCCAAGCTCGTTGTCCTGTTGCCCGTCCCGACTTCCTCGACATCGACGGACCACATGCCCTCCTGGTCCCGCTCCCAGTACATGCCGATGACTTTCCTCTCCAGCTGGACGTACTTGAGCACGTCGTACTTCTCGGCGACCGAGGCCCAGTACTTGCGAATCTCGCTCGCAGGCGCATAGAAGCTGCTCCAGTCGGGATTCGGCGCAAACTGGAAGGCGTAGAGGTGTGCAGGAATGTCGCAGGCGCATCCCATATATCTGTTGTGGTTTCCGCGCAAGGGTCGTCAAACACTGCTGTCAGGGAGAAGCAAGGAGCCTGCTACAAGCGAGGAATCTCACCGATTCTCAAACCACGTTCCACCGATGTCTGCGTTCTTCTCAAAGATGGTCAAGGAGAGGTTCGGAATAGATCTTGGAAGGCGAATGCCGGCTTGAAATTCCAATGGCTTCAGCAGGCAAGTGTGACCAAACAAAGCAGCTTGTGGTCGTCTTCTCACCGTAGATTCCAGAGACGCCACAGCCAATCACGATGACTCGCATCGGACGAGGCGTGTCGATGCCAAAGTCTGTGTCGGTCGAGAAGGCCAGACGAGACGCCGGCTGCGAGGCTATTTCAAAGGGGTCATAGGAGCGCTGCATCTTGTCAGACGAGTCAGAGTCAGTAGAAGAAGAAGCCATGGCAACAATCGGCGAGCGCAAACGAGCAAGAAAGTGGGTGAGAAGAATTGAGAGCGAGAGGGACGCAAGAGAGTGGGGCCGAATGGAGAGGGACGCTGGACTCCCTCATGGGGCGCACGCATTGGCGTTCACGATTAGCACATGCAGGTCAGATTGGGGTGCAGTGCTTTGTAACTGCTCTCTCTCTCTCTCTCCATAGGCCGTCGGCCAGTAATGCGCTTCCTTCCCCGCTCCATCAACGGAGAACAAGAGAGAAAAAATAAAGGCAAGCAACAGATGTTCCACACGGTGGGGTTCCGATTAGGTGTGCCTAAGCAGGCGGGGTTATTATAACATGGCCGGATTATTTCCAGATTTATTCGGACGAGACAAGCAGGGCCATCTCCGACCGGGTGCCTGCACCACCCCATCCTGCTGAGGTGAGTATACACGCATTGCGACCTCGGTCATCCATGTCTGGCCCGTATCTGTACAAGCACCTATGATCTTGGTGGTGTGCTTGCTCAAAGAAGGCCGCTGGGATGGATCTGGGTCTTTTTCCTCGCGCTCTCGGAGAGAAGTCGCGGGGATCGAAGAAAAGGGACAAGTGCGGGTGGGAAAGATTGACACCGCGCTGACCCCTCTTCAAAGACCGTCTTTCGGGCATTCGGGCATCTCAGACTCACGCTGCAAGGCAATGGAGAATTTGTATTGAGATGCTGGGGTCGTCTGTTTGTAGCTGAGGCGTATGCTGTTGTGAGTTTCTATATATACAGTGAGAGTGTGCGTCTGGTCGCCGTTGTCCTCGTCGGTCTACGATTTTGCTCGCGTGATAGGCATTCGGTCAAACTCCGGCCTTGGTGCACGGCACCGAGAAAGAGAGATAGGAGGTCAAGGGTTTGACGAATGCACATCCTTCCACTCGTTGTACGTCATGCCGAGCTTCTCGCTCCGGTACCTCCTGACCCGAAGCGACTTCTTGACATCGTCGTTGATCTTGCCCGACCAGCCTGCCTTTCGAATAGCACTCTCAATGGCCTCATCTTTGGACCAGCCCTGCTCGGGAATGACGTCAGGCAGGTACGTCGCAGTAAGTGTCCGGGAGCGGCCACCACTGCGAGAGGAAGACGAGCTGGCGGCGGTGCTGTCGATGGGCAGAGGTAAAGTCAGGTGGATGTAGATGCCGTGTTCGCCGACGTTCCAGTCAAGGTAGTCGTCGCACTCTTCAAAGTTTGTCAAGAGCGACACACTGTCCGATACACAATCGATCAGCTACCACTGCCTTGCCCACTTCCAACATGGAATGCGGCTAGCGAGCAAGACTCACGCGCAACCGAGTCGAGGGAGCTCCGACAGAGTAATGGGATTGAAGCGATGGTCACGCACGGCGCTGTGTGGGTGTGAGTAGAGGGGAGAATGAGCGAGTCAGTCTCCCATGTCCGTTGTAGTGGACGGACGCTGGCGATCACTCTTACCTGGTGATGGAATACTCTCGCAGGCCCTCCTCGAGCGGCAGCGGCTCAAAGGTGCCAATGCAACCTCGGAGCCTCTTGGATCCGTTTGGTTTGTCCATCGCTGCTGACGAGCTGTAGAGGTTCCAGGTCACAAAGAGCGGGCTGCAAGGACCGGAGCAGGTGTGAGCAAGGCCTTCTACTACTCAGCAGCAGCGGCCCGGACAGCTCTCACAAGGACTCATGGGCGGCCGGAAAGTCTGCCGAGTCCAGCCGGTCGCCGTTGAGATGCGACGAGAGGACATCGAAGCAGTAGGAGAGGTGAGCCGTGGAGAGCGTCTGCTGCTCCTTCGAGCTCGAAGAGGGCATCGGATTGTGTCTTGATTGGGGATGGCGTCAGACCGAGAGAGGTCACCCCCTTCAGGCAGCAATTCGAACGTAAACCACGCGACGTCGATCCTGCGGAGTGCACGGTCCACCCGCGTCAAGCACGCGGTCGGTTGCTCACCCTCCGCGCATCTTCTCGTCCAACGGTCCGCGGGATCGTAGTTCGATGAGATGGCGCATATATAAAGGGAGGTATACTGGAGCTGAAACTGCTGTTGGAACCGTCGAAGTAAACATGCGGACTGCTCTCGTCACTGGTAGTACAGATGCACAGGCCATCGGCTTCACGGCAGCCTTCTTGCTCGCCTCCAAGCACGGCTTCGAGGTCATCCTGAGTGGCCGTCGCAAGGACGCAGTCGATGCGGCAGTGAAGGAGCTTCGCGCCAAGCTCGGCAAAGACGACGGAGTGATGGGACTGACGATGGACGTGACGGACGCTGGTTCGATCGCTTCTGCCGTCGAGTCACTGTCCTCGAGCCCCTTTCTCGTGGAAGGAGCGCTCGACGTCCTCGTCAACAATGCCGGCGTCGGCGCTCCCCCCGGTCGCGGCGGAAAGGGCACCACAACCATGTTCTTGCAGACGGAACAGACGACGGCAAAGGACATGATCGACGTCTTCTCCACCAACGTCGCCGCCGTCGTCGGTGTCACCAATGCCTTTTTGCCCCTGCTCTCCCGCTCGGCGTCCCCGCGCATCGTGAATGTCTCGTCGCAGCGGGGCTCGCTCGCGTTCGAGTCGGGCCTCGAGCCAGCTCGCACCGGCGCGATGGTATACAATGCATCAAAGTCGGCGCTGAACATGGTGACGGTCATGCAGGCCAAGAATCTGCCGGGCGCCATCGGCAAGGACAACCTCAAGGTCAACGCAGCCTCGCCGGGCCACGTGAAGACGCCCTTCAACAACTTCACCGGACTCAGGACATTGGAGCAAGGTGCTCTGGTCTATGTCCATCTCGCCACGCTCCCAGACGACGGCCCAAGTAAGCACTCCTGTTGCAAGTCATCGTTTTCTCTTTGTTCTTGCGCTGACGCTACCCCTCACCAGCTGGTACGCTTGCCGGGGACCATGCTCCCTTCTCAAAGGAGGAAGGCAACTTTGTGCAGATTCCCTGGTAGATTGCAGATTCCCCAGATTCCCTATTAGATTCCCTGGTGGACCCCTGTGTGGTCTGGTGTCAGACCTTAGAGCGAGCCGCCTCATCTCTCCTAACACGTCTTTTCCTGCGTGTGTGAATGCACTTGTCCTGCGAGAGACACAACGAAGCCCAATGGCCAACGTCGAATATCCTAGCAATCAATCACATGCGCTCTTTCAATTTCCCACTGCGAATGGCCCTCATCCACCGTGGCTCGCCGTGTCTCTTGAGCTCTTTCTCTCGCGCGCGCACGCGTGAAGCCAAGGCCAGAAAGTCAATTTCTCTCGCCCGCTCGGACCTTTTCGCACGACCGAACGAACACACGCACATACACGCTCGCTCGCTCGCTCGCACATACGCAACCACGAATGGCCTCGACGATGACGTCTGCCGGCGGCGCGTCTGCCTCGTCGTCCTCGGCGGTCCGTATCGAAGCGGTGGCCATCGTCGGCAACAAGAATCAGCGCCTGTTTCTTGCCTCGCGCGCCTCCTCCTCCTCGTCGTCGTCGTCGTCATCGTCGCAGGCAGGCGTGGAGGAGGCACTGCGGCTCGAGCATGCAGCACACTGCGCCCTGGATGTCATCGATGAGCGCAGTGAGTGTCGCTTCTCTTCCTGCCTGTCTGCTGAGAGAAGCCCCAACTGACTCGAACGCGCACCCAAAGCCCAGCCGCGCAGCACCGACCAGCAGGGCCCGCAGTCGACATACCTCGGCCTCGTGCTTGCGCTCGAGGACCTGAGCATCTATGCGCTCATCACGACGACGCGCCTCCGCATCCTCGTCGTGCTCCGGACACCGGCGGGCGCCGCGGCTGTGTCGGCAGGCGGGAGCGCCGGGCCAGGGACAGGCACGGCTGCGGGCGCTTCGGCCGACGCCAAGGTGCGCGATCTCGACGTCCTGACTGTGAGTGAGAGACATGCGCGGGGTCAAAACAAACAAGCAAGCAAGCGGGCACAAGGCTGCAGATGCTGACTTTTGCGCAAGGTCCTGCGAGCGGTCCACACGAGCTACTTGGCCTATGCAAGCAACCCCTTTCTCGCGCTTGGGCCAGGCGCAAGCGCGGGCGCAGTGGCAGGGGCAGGCGCGAGCGTGCTCGCCTCGTCGCTCGACGCAGCCTCAAAGGGCTCCTTCGGCCACGCCTCGGCCCCGTCTCGAGCAGGCGAGATCAGGAGTGCGACGTTCGACCGGCGGATACGGGCCATCGCGGGCTGGTAGAGGCTCAAGGACATCAAGGAGGAGCAAGGGAGGAGAGGAGAGGAGAGAAGAGAAGAGAAGAGGAGAGGAGGAGCGAGGAGCGAGGAGGGACTGAGCAGTGGATGTCTCTATGTATTCAAAATGCATGTCACGGTACAACTACATTTCCATCATTTCCCCAATTTTTGCACTGCCTGCCCCCGCTGCATGGTTGAAATTACTGTGATGGTGGCCGGCCCCGTTTGTAGACCACACGACGTCGTCGCCATTTGAGTTCGTCGTGGGGCTGCTTGGCCGGCTGGGCGTCCACGGCGGCGGGAGCTGGCCCTCGTCGTGGGCGTCGATCCAGGCTCCCGGGGCCGTGGGCGCGCCTTCCAAGAGACGGCTCTCGGCCTCGACGAGCTCGGCGGTGGTGCGGCCGCACTGGCACGTGTCGTGCGACGTCGGCGTCCGGGGCGGCATGTTTGTCATAGCCCAGGGCGAGTTGGCGGGCAGTGAGCGCGGCGTCGAGGCGCCAGACGCAGGGGCGGTGACGACGGTGGGAAAGGCATTCGAGGACGAGAGCTGGTAGGACGACGAGGAGCGCTGCAGGACAGGGGGCGTGGGCGTTGGCTGGTGGTGCGAGGCAGAGGAGGAGGAGTGGGGATGGGCGGGGGTGAGCGCATGCAGGCTCGATGCGATGTTTGCCCGCGAGCCTCGGCGGCTGCTGGGCTCTGAATGCGCCGCTGTCGACGAAGCAGCTGTGCCACCAGCGCCGCTTCCAGACCCCGTCCCAGTGCCAGTGCCAGTCCCACTCCCGCTCCCACTCCCACTTCCACTGCCTGCCTCGGCCGGATGCCTCGTCGGGCTCGAGTTGCGCGACTTTCTCCCCGGCCAGCCAAATGAGTGATGGTGATGGCTGCTGCCATGTCGCCTCGGACTGGGATCCCTCGAGCCCGCCCTGCTCCTCGCGGCCGAGTTGTCGCCCGAGCTCAGGTGTCCGCTTCCGGGGTGTTGTTGGTGGTGGTGGTGGTGGTGATGCGCCTGGCTTCCCGAGGCGTGGGGCAGCGCGGCCCGGAGCGTCTGGGTAAGCCTCCAGTGGTCGATCTCGCTCTGCGTGGCATTCTTGCCCGGCGGTCCCCTGGCCTTGGAAGAAGCAGCGCCGAAACCAGAGCCATCAAATGTCGGACTGGGCGGGCGGCTGTTGGCTGGACTCTCGAGCGAGTACGGTGGGAGGTGGATGGTGTCAAAGGTGCACAGGCAGCTGGGAATCACCGTGGCCCTGCGCATGCTAAAGACCTGCACCTTTGGCTTCCCAAAGCTGTCGCTGTTCTCTCGATCGTCGAGGACAGAGGCGCGGGAGAAGAAGATCTCGACACCAACCTCGTGCGAGACACGGACCTCTGCGCGTGACCCGCGCACCGTGCTGGGCCGGATCGTATTATCGTCGGGCAGCCGCACGACGCTCTTGATCTTGTAGCCATGCTGCTGCTGCTGCTGCTGCTGTGGCTGAGCTTGTGACTGGGATTGCGCCTGCTGCAGCGACGGCTGCTGCAATTGGTTCATCTCACTACCGCCAGGTGTGGTAGGAGCCGAGCGAGGGGTCGAGGAAAGCGCAAAGGGCGAGACGGCGCCGTGGACATTCAACGAGCCTCGTCCCGGCCGACCGGGGCCATGCAGCTCGTCGTCGTCGTTGCGGAGCCAGAGGGCATCGTCGGGCGTCGCATTGGGGTCTGCCTGCTTGGTGCGGTCCTTGTAGGGCATGTAGCCGCGCTCCCACACCCGCAGCTTCTCCGTCGGCAGCTTCGTCCACGCCTTTTTCACCTCCGAATACAGCTCGACGGTCTGCTCGAGAAAGACGCGGGCCACGTGTACGCTCAGGCCCGGTGGGGGGTCCGGGTGGTAGAGGGACAGGTTGGCGGTGCCGCCGACGGTGAGGCTGGCGCTCGTCAGGCTCACCGAGAGCGGGCCGAGTGCCTCGTGGATGTCGTGGTACTGGATGTCGAGGGGCGTGGGCCCGCCATCGGAGTTGACCTGGAGGATGACAAAAATCTCGCGCCACGTCGACACGGCCGAGCGACCACGCCCTGCGCCCAGGGCCGTCGCCGTGAGGACGTAGCGCACCCGCCCGTTCTTTGCCCGCTCGAACGGCGGCGACGAGGCGGGGATGATGAATGCAAACTCGAACCTGTTTGGAGAGCATCACTTCAGCAACTGCCTCTTCTCTATTGACATCAGTCACGACGTCACCCACCCATGGACGCCCTTGTCGAGGTGGATGCCATCCTCGAGGACTGCGTCTTCTGGTGTAGTCATCGTCGTCGCCGCCGTCGTCGCCGCCGCCGCTGCTGCTGCTGCTGTTGCTGCTGCTGTTGCTGCTGCCGCCGAACCAGACTGAACGGCCTCCTTTGCCTTGCCCTTGCCCTTGCCCGCATGAACGATGCGCCCGTCCTTGTTGATCTCGACCGTCTTGTCCATCAGCACCTTTTCCTCCCAGCGCGTCACCGTCGCCACCGCGCCCGCGACCGCGCCGCCGCCGACCTGCTCGGGGATGGCGATCGTCTGGTGCGCCTGCAGATTGACGCGCACGCCCTGGATCGTCCGCTCCGAGGGCGCGCGCACCTCGACGAGGCCGCGCAGCGTCTGGTCGTGGCCCGGCAGCTCCGACGTGGGCCGAGGCGGGTGGATAAAGACGTCGGACGAGACGAGGTGCAGCGACACCTCGCATGGCTGGTGGATCAGCGAGTTGAACATCGCCTCGTCCTCTTCTCGCGCGTGCGTCTGTCGATCACCAGCAAAGAGGGAGGCAGGCAGTCGCGAATGTCAAAATGACAAAAAAAAAGCAGAAAGCAAAAAAGGGCAAAAAGGGATGGATGCCTCAGCTGGGAAAAAAGTTTATCTGTGCGTGAGACGCCGAAGGAGCGCCGAAGGACCAGCGGAGTGAGCCGAATCCGAACGAAACCCTGTTTGGACCGCGGCGTGCTATAGACGTAGTATACGCTGCACAATTAGTCGCGCACAAAATTTGAGCCGATATGGCAGGCAGAGCACGGTGCATTTGGACATGTCCGGAAATCTCTCCCTGGACTTATCTTTAGAGCCCGACATCAGATCATCGACAGCTGGCGTTCCCTTGACTTCCTTTCCCTCGGAAGAACTCCGGCACGATGACGATGGGACAACCACCACCAAAGTCCAAAGGGGATTTTATTCTCGGGAAGAAAAATGGCGAGGGGGGAGGAGGAGGGAAAACTTTTTTTGCAAAAACAAGAAATCATCCGCCGACGGAGCAAATCTTTAGGAAGAATAACACACACAAATGAGGAGATTAAATGAGGGTGCCAAACGTTGTGGCGCTTTGTTGTTGTTGCTGGGGCTGCTGCTGCTGGGGCTGGCCCGACGACTGCTGGCCAAAGGCGGCAGACCCAAAGGCACTCGTGGGCTGGAATGGCTTGATGCTCGATCCTGCAAAGCCTGTCGGCTGGGCCGTCAAGCCCGGCGAGGTGGCACCTGGGCCGGAGGATGACGACGATGATGATGCAAAGAGCGAGCTTCCGAAACCCGTCGGCTGGCTAGCCAGTCCGCCTGTGGATGCGCCATTGGAGGAAAGGGAATGGAAGCCAGTCGGCTGGCTCGACAGCCCGTTCGTCGAAGCGCCATTCTGAGCAGAGGACGGAGCACCGTTGGACAGCGCAAAGGGATTGCCAGTCATGTTGGGCGCTACCGGCGCTGGGCTCGTGGGCTGAGAAAAGGGCCCGCTGGCGGCCAGACTTGCTCCGAAGCTGCTCGTCGGCTTAAACGGCTGCACCGAGCTGCCTGCAAACCCCGTCGGCTGAGCCTGCAGCGGCGCCGGCGCCGGCCTATTCTCGCCAAGCGAGAGGGCGCCAAATGAAGACTGCAGTCCATTCGTCTGTCCCTGATTCTGTCCCTGCGCCTGATCCTGCAGCTGCCCTTGGCCGGCGCTCGGCAACGACGACTGCTGCTGCTGGCTGTTTTGGGCGCCCACCGAGGTGAACTCCGACGCGATGCTGCCGATCAACCCAGTCTTCTGGGGCACAAGTCCTTGCGATGGCTGTTGCTGCTGCTGCTGATCCGACGGCTTCCTCGTTGGATCTGTGCCGTCCCAGGCGCCAGCGCCCAGACCGTAGTTGCCACCTCCGCCAGCCGTGGGCCCCGATCTGCCCATTGCCAGCTCAAACAGCGATGGACCCCTTGGCTGTGGAGGCGGCGGTGAGGGAGGCGGCGTCTGGCCTGGTGGAGGCGCAAAGGGATTGCGCGAGCCCGTCTTCTGGGACTTGATCGGAGCGCTGGCTGCGCGGGAAGGCGGCGCTTGCGCAGGTGCGCCGCCTGCTGGGCTCGCGCTCGACGAAGCAGGGCCGCCAAAGGCCGAGTTGAACGAGTTGAGAGCCGACGATGCTGAGCTGCTCGATGGCACTCCGGTCTGCTGCGGTTGCTGTGGCTGTTGCTGTTGAGGCTGCTGCTGCTGCTGTTGCTGCTGCTGATCCAGTCCTGGAGGCAGCATCTGGCCAAAGGGGGAAGACGAGCCAAAGCCGGTTGCCTGCGGCTGCACCATCATGCTCTGTCGGAATGGATTGAAGCCTGTCGGCTGTGACTGGAGGTAGCCAAATCCGCCGCCTCCCATAGCAACACCACCACCACCACCAAAGCCTGTCTGTTGCGGCATAAAGCCCGTCTGCTGCGGGGCCATCATCATTTGAGAACCGCTGGCATCGCCCATGCCAAAGAAAGGGTTGTAGCCCGTCATCTGGGGCTGCATCATGCCCATCCCCGTCGGCATCGGCGCCATCTGGCCAGAGAGGTACTGCATCTGCTGCTGCTGGGCCGGCCCACCGCCAAACATGCTCATTTGCTCCGTCTCGATGCTCTGGAAGAAGTCTTGGATCGCCTGGTTCTCAGTCGGCGGTTTCACCGGCTTCGTCTTTTCCTCTGCCGTCGGCTCCTTGATCGTGATGCTCTTCTTGGAGTCCGACGCGGGCACTGCGTCCTTCTTAGGTGCGGGTGCCCCTCCGTCGGCGATTCGCTTGTTTTCCTTGTACTCTTGCCGGTTCTTTTCAAAGTTTGGGTCTTCGAGGTATTCTTGCAGGGCGCCTGCCAAGCTGATGGGAGCATGCTTGAGGCTGGGTATTGGGACATTGAGGGAGTAGGAAGCCTTTTTCGAGCCAGAGAGGTAGGCCACGACCTTTTCCGTGTGGCGGCAGAAGCGTTTATAGATGTCCAAGGCTCGTTCGGCGTCGACCTTTGACATTTCAAAGTAGTGCTCTGTGATCGAATAGAAGATTTCTCCGAGGTTCAGAGAGAGGTTTTCTTACCCGGCCACGCTGACAACTTCATGCGCTCACCTAGTAGATTGATGACGCCTTCGTTAATGGCAGAGTAGATGGCCAAGAGATCCTTAAGCGTCATACGAAAGGCTGTGAGTGTCATGTCGTCGTTGAGGTTGTCGAGGAAGAACTGTGAAAGGCGTCTGGCTCATCAGCAACGACAGGAAAGAGCAGAGGAAGGGAGTAGCCGCAATAGTATTTACTCACCGCGCAGTCCAGCAGCCTGCTGCACACCCTCTGCGAGATGGCGACCTCCCTCAAGAGTCCCTTTTCCACAGTGAGCCGTCGCAGCCGGTGCGTCGTGGCATCAGCCCCGCCCCGGGTGCGCGCCGAGTCGCCGGACCTGATGACGTCGTGGCGGAGGTCCCGATAGGCCCGGATTCGCTCATCGATGTAGGCCGCGTAATTGGACATGGTCCTTGGTGCATCTTGGCCTGGCCAAACGCCAAATCTGGGTAAGCTATCCCCTTCAGGCCCAATTAGTGCGATGCATGTCTGCTTACCCTGCCAGTTCCCTCCCTGTACGACATTTTTCAGCTTCAGAGAGCCCTGATCGCTTGCCAGATGCGAGAGAACATTGTCGATGCCGCCATTCCGAATCATGGTGTGGAGCACGATAAGACTTTTGAAGACGACCTGTTCAAACGGGAGATCCCCTGTCAGCATACTATGTCCGAGCATACAGAGGGGCATCGGTGATCTGGCCGAGAACGCACCAGGCTGCTGGGCTCGCGCAATCGGCCTCCAAGGGCTCGGCAGATGTCCTGGAGCGAACCATCCTGGCTGAAGGAGCTCGCAATGATGGGGTCAATGTACTTTGGCTTGGGAGCCCCCGGCTTGGGCTTCGTTGCCTGCTTGATTAGCTTGTCGTACGTCGACATTGTTCCATACGGCTCTCCTTCCCTTCCTTCTCCTGCTGCGGCGGACGCTCCGGCTGCTGCTGCTGCTACTGCTGCTGTGGCTGCTGTGGCTGCTGTGGCTGCTGTCGCGGCGGGTGGCAGGAAAAATGAGGCAGCACGGGGAGGAGCCGCAAATCGACGAGGAGAAGATGGATAGGTGGACTTGGGGATGCAAGCGCGGGCCTGGACTGGAGGCAGCGGCCGGAAGGTGCACCGAAAGACAGCTAGTTTCAAATAGATCGCGCCTCTTCGGCCGATTGTCGTCACTCCACTTGGAATCCCGTTGGTCATCGAGCCATCGGGATCCCAGCGCGGTCTTCTCCCTCGCAGTGACCTCAGAGAGTGTGTGTGAGAGAAATGGCCCGCACTCGACAGTCATCAAGGAGCCAAGGGACAGCAAGCAGTGGCGAGGAAGTAAAGGAGCAGCAGCCAGAGAGTAGGCGCATGAGCAGATACGCAATGTCAAAATTTCCGTACCACCTTCCCTACAAGTCGCTAGACCTCCGCAAAGAGCCCCACCTCTACAGGCCTGGACGTGGCGAGCAGGGCGTGCTGATGGTGCAGCCGTACAAAGCCGAGCTGCTGCCCGCTTGGGCATTCAAGGACGTGGAGACGGCCACGCGGAGCAGCAAGGACCTCGAGGCGCGGTTTTACGGCTACCTTCAAGAGGGCGACTTTGTAGGCGCCGACATGACCAGAAAGTTCATCCAGGTCAGTCCTCTAACGGCCTCCGAGATCAAATCTCCACAAACTGTTGATTGAGGCAGGCACGACTGCTGATAGCCAAAGAATCGGATGGATCCAGATGGGTCATACAAGGGCACGTCGGTATGCCAATCATGCAGGCGGGAGAAAGTACGCAAAGAGCGAGGACAACAGCGCTGGGTTCTCGAAGCGAAAGAATGAGCTGCCCCGGTCCAAGGAGGATCCCGTCAAGGCCGAGAGCGCCGCCATCTTCAAGGCGGTCCTTGAAAAAGTCAAGGTGGACAAACGCTATCTCACTTTAAGGCAGGAACACGCGGAAAAGTACGAAGACATCGAGATTGAGGCCGAGGAGCAACAGACATGAGGCAATCACTCGTCATTGGGCCAGATCTTCTTGGCGACCTGCTTGACGAGACCCAGCTTTCTGGTCATGTCTTCAAGGGCGATGTTGTTGCCCTCCGAATGCGACTGCAACGATGCAATTCAGCAAGGGGCCCGTGTGTGTGCGCGCGCATGCGCTAGAAAATCGTGGAAACTCACTGCAAAGCCACACTGAGGGCTTACCGCCAGCCGGTTGAGCGCCTCCTGCTCCGACTGTCCGACGGCTTTCGCCATGATCTTGGCAGCACTGCGCACCTTTGCCTCCATGGCCTCTGGAGACTCGAGCTCGCCGACCTTGGAGGAAATAACGCCGAGAACGACGAGCTTGTCGGCCGGCATCTCGGCCAGCGGCTCAAATGTACCCGCCCTCTCCGTGTCATATTCTACATACCCTCTCTCTCATGTTTAGCGACGAATGCTTGAATGGGAGATGCAATCTTGTCAGATGTACTCACCGAGATAGTAGCTGTGGGCAGATAAAGTGTTCTGTCAGCTGGTGAGTCTTCGTCTGCTTTGTCGGCGCAACACTTACACATCAGCGTCGAGCTCGTTGAAGAGCCTGCGCGCAATTCGGTCATAGCCGCCCTCGCTGAAGTGCATGCCGTCTGTGGCAAGGTCAAGTCAGCTGGAGGTTACATTCTTGTCAAGGAAGTGGACCTACCCTTGAAGTTGCCGCGACAGAGGTGGACGCCCACCATCATGTCCTTTGGTCGTCCGGCAAAGCATTGGTTGTACAGGTCGATGTACTTTGTCAGCTCAGCCTCTGGGTCCATGCCCTCGTCCTTCATGCCCTTGATCATTGACTCGTCGCAAAAGTAGGCCAGCAGGGGATCGTCGACCTGGACGTTTCTGCATCCAAGCCCATACAGCGCCTTGAGCTCTTCACGGTAGGCCGCCGCAATGTCGCGAAAGTAGCCGACCTCGCCGTCCTCTGGATAGGCGTCCTTCGTGAATGCAAACTCGCTGCTGTGGCGCAAGTGGTACCACTCGGGCGCGGCCGTCGTCATTTTGATGTGCTTGATCTCGTCGGGCGTCGTGAACTGTAGCATGCTCTTGAACTGCTCCTCGTAGGGCGATGGCGAATTCTTTCGCTTGATCGTGCCCTTGCAGATCCACGTCGGCGCCATTCGTTTGGCGTGCGAGTCGACAAAGGCCCTTACGTCAGGAACATACATCTTGAAGATGCTCCTCGGCGGGTTGACAACGGACCTGGCGGTGAGGGTTTTAGCATTCAGACTGGGAGCTGGGCAGCAATAGGAGTAGCTTGCGAAAGGGGAGCAGGGGCAGGCACGCACTCAAAGCCGTCGAGATGCTCGTGAAAGCCATCGCAGAACATGTGTCGCCTGAACTCGCCATCGCTCAGGCATTTGAGTCCCACGGAACGCTGAAGCTGGATGATATCGGAGATTGCCTCGTCCTCGACCGGCTTGAGCTCCGTCTTGTAGTCCGCCTCTCCGTTCTCGTAACGCATACGAACGTCGAGGAGCTTCGTCGGACGCAGCAGCGAGCCAATGTGCTGCGCGCGAGCAAAGGGTACGTTGTCTACTCGTCCTGGCATGTTTTTGGCGCTTATGCTCGGGTTGCGTTGGGTAGCGTTGGAGGGTCCGAAAGGAGAGGGAGTAGTGGGTTCTGCTCCTCCTTCCCAGCTTATGTAGTGTACCTTCTCTTCGTGCGTCGTCTTGCCCCTGCTACCCGTATTCTTGCTCCCTCTTGAGCTCCCCACCGTAAGTAAGCTTTTGCTCAATGCCCCACATGCAACCGCTCTGCAACCGCGTCATCGGTAAAGGCCCGTAGTGTTTGCCTGTCAAGTAAGGCTTTTTTTCTTCTCCCTTTCTTATGATAAAGTACACAGCTTTGTCTCGGGCTACCGAACAGCACACACGCGGTTGGTACCCAACGAGTCGTCTCTCCGTTCGCACGAAGATTCGGCTATCCTGGTCTGCGTATCGCCTGTCTACTGTTGGCGGACGACACACCGACCAACTGAGCGGTGGATCAGCCATCGTCTTCCCTGCATAAACGGTGGGGCTTGCCCTCTTGCCGGCCCCACCATTAGTAAATCGGAGCAACTAAATCGGAGCTCTGGAGGTTCCTCGTGACCTCTAAATCGGAAGACGAACCATGACGGAACCGTGCGACCAAATGACAGAATGCGCGCCCTCGCGCGAATTTCAAAAGTAACCGGTCTTGGTTTCGCCTTACCAGTAGCGCGAAGAGCATACCGAATTCTCATCCCCTGCTGGTAAGGCGCTCTCTATCTTTGCGCGGAAGACCGGAGGCAGGAGCATTCGAAAATGCTTCCTGCATGCACAACACGTTTTTTTTTTTAAACTTCTTGGCTCAATCGATCCGCCAATACGTACTAGTCTATGTAGAGTAGTGTACTACTATCCGTCAAATACTATTGCCGCACCTGTGCCTGCAACCTCTCTACCACCAACCTGCATCGAGTGGATAGGAACGATGGCGAGGTCGACGACGACAGTGGCGTCAAGGGCGCTCCTCATTCGGCCGTTTTCCAAAGTTGTGAATCGATTGAGGCGAGCAGGTCCTCGCTTCCTCCTCGCCCTGGCAATTCTTGCCTTTCTCACCTCGACAGTCTTGCAAACCTTGGTGAGTTCAGTGACCTCTGTCTGGAGAGCAGAAAGACGAGAGTATCAAGGCAAGCTCGTCTGCTGACTCGAGAACGAAGATCTGCTTTGGCTTTCCCAAGTACAAGCATATGATCTTCTATCGCTTCGACATCAACACATGGCAGTCCTGTGAGTGGCAAAGGAAGGGCCCCTTTCTCACACCCGGCCCCCAGCTGACACGTCTCCTCAGTTCGACTGAGCATGTGGTCGGTCTGCGCCGGCCAGCCCGGCAAGGTCTCTTTTGCGCCAAGCACCATGGCCGACATTGGCCAACCAGAGGTGTTCCGATGCCAGGAGACACCGATCGGGTGGAAGGGCAGCACAGTCACTGAAAACTTCTTTAGCCGGTCACTCTCCCAAGCAGTAAGTCTCCCTAGGCCCTCTAATTTTTCTCTGCATCCGCTGAATTCAGTCCACTCCATTCTCCCGACAGCTCCTTCTGCATCCACTGGCAATCTACTTTTCCGCCGTTGGCGCCATGGCATCCCTCTCGTCCTGGAAACCGGCCCGGACGAGCGATATGCTGGCCATCTGCGCCTCCGTGGCCTCTGCCATGCCTGTGCTCGCTTTCCTCGCCGACGCGTTCCTCTTTGCATCAGCCTCTTTCAACCTCACCAATGGAGAAAAGACGCTGCAGTACCTCGGCGGGAAAGTGACGTCGAAGCAGCTCGGCCTCGCCTCGTGGCTGGCCCTCGCCAGCGCAGTCGTGTCGCTCCTGGGCGGCTCGCTGGCCCTTTTGGCCTATTGGGAACGCATTAACCATGAAGGAGCCGCAGTGGTGCCCGGGACGGGAAGGTGGCTACTCCGGCGACAAGAAAATCGCGCTTTTGATCTCCCGCTCGTCGGCTCCACCATGACGACGACAAATTCAGCAGCGGCCACAGACGCCGACGCGTCGCAGACAATGCTCGTCGCCTCATCGGGCGAGAAGCTCAAGGTTTCGCCGGTCCCTCCCTCGCCCGAGGTCGAGGAGGGCTATGGGCACAGCTTCTCCGCCTTTGCGCTGCAGCAGCAACAGCATCAGCAGCAGCTCGATGAGCAGAGCCACAAGCTCGATCTGATGCTCAACAACGACGAGCCGTCGACGTGCACCACCTCAAGGGTCTCGAGTATAGGTCTGAGAAGTAACAGCAACAGCAGCGGAAGCGGCAGCTCTGGAAGCGCGAGCAGAAGCATGAGTCCGTTCGGTGAGTGAGCCCGTGGCGCCAAATCGTCACGTCTGGTTATAATTGTAGACTGACGGACGTATGTTCATCAGGTTCTCCTCGTTGACGAGTCGTGTTGCTTGTTTTCATATACAAAAAAAAACCTTTGCTTCAATCTATACCCTCACTCGCCCCTCTTTTTGCTACCTGCGCCGCCCTGTAGGAGGGCGAACGAGACCGAGACCTCTGCTGATTCGATGATTCTATTTCCCCAGCTTGCACGGGCATACAAAGACGCGATAGGTGAATGCGGTGACAGAAAGGCACTCCAGCCAAAAACAAGGCATGGATGGATTGCGTATCCAAACGAGACGAAGATGAAAGAGGTAGGGAGAGAGAGAGCGCGCCAGAGAGAGCAAGAATTATAGAGACAGAGATGGGAGCAGCAATGTCTTACCACCCGCCCGCCGCCGTGTCCTCCTCCTTGTGGCCCTCTGTCGCCAGCGATGGGCCCGTGTACGATCTTCTGGCCCAGACGACATAGTACAGCGCGGCAAAGGCGGCAAAGAAGACGACGACGACGCTCGCGTAGTTCATCCCGGCCGCGTCGACCTGCGCCGTCGTGGGGAAGCAAAAGAGGACGACGGAGAAGACGACCCAGATGACTGTCGAGAGGGGGACGAAAAGATGCACAAATCAGCGAATGCGATTTCCGAAAAAACAAGAGCAAGCAGCACCCACGGGCGATGATATTGATGAGGTAGCCAAAGCGGCCGAGCGACCAGGAGGCATGCTTGACCAGTCTCCTTCCTCCGGCGAGCGAGCAGGCGACTGGGTAGACGTAGCTCAGTCCAAGCAGAATCGTACAGGATCTGGAGCAGGGAAAAAGAAAGTTGTCAGGCCCTGACACTGAGGAAGAATTGAACAATTCGATACACACCCCGTGAAGGCGTTGAATGCGGCACTGGCGCCAAGATAGATGAGACCGAGCAGGCTGATGATGACCGTCGTGATGATGAGACTGTTGAGCGGGAGCTGGTGCACCCTGTCGACCTTCTTCCAGATCGAGGAGAGCGGCAGGCCGCCATCTCTTGAGAACGCCCAGACAGATCTCAGGGCCACGGTGAGGGAGCCCACCGATGCAAACATGCCGACGCCAAGGATGAGGAACAGGAGGCCAAAGCCTCCACCGGCCGAGCGCGTGGCGCGCGAGAGAGCGACGGGGATCGGCTGGCCTGCTGTAGCCTCGAGAATCCTATTTGGCAGAGTGGGAACGCGTGTTCAGCGACAGCGCGCTTCTTCGCGAGGAAAAAGGTTTGACTCACAGTGAAAGGTCGGCTGGGAAGACAAAGGACATGGGGATGAGGAAGAGAAAGCCGGTAAAGGATGCCGCAATGACGCTGCCCAACATGGCCCTGGGTACAGCGACTTCGGGCTGTTTGACCTCTTCGCAGAGGTAGCTAATGGTCCCGTAGCCGGTCAAGACGTATGCGGGCGTAAGCAGGCCCACAAAGAAGCTCCATCCGTCGGACCAGCCGCTGGCGTTTTGCCACTGGGCAAAGACCTCGCGGGCGCTGCGCCGATCGTCGGACATGACGAGGACGACGATGCAGATGATGACGGCAGAAGCTAGGGTCCAGTAGATGCTCAGCGTGTTGATCGGCTCCAGCAGCTTGGCCCGGACGCCCCAGGCATTGATGAGGGCGCAGAGGGCCATGATGGCCCAGAAGGTGAGGATGATGTGCCACGCCTCGGGCGCCCATTCATCGTTTCGGAACACACTGATGGCGGCCATGATGAGCTGAGCCTCACCAAATGCAATGGAGAGGCACAGCGTCAGGTTGGCCACGACGCTGATCCAGCCGACGACGAAGCTGGAAATCTTGGCGGACCTCCTCGGTGCCAGGTGCGCCGTCCAGACGTATACGCCTCCGCTCGTCGGATAGACGCTGCAGATCTCACCCAGGCTCGCAGCCAGGGCGAGCGAGATGAGGCTCAGGAGGACCCATCCCCAGACGTACGAGGTCCTGCCGCCGTTTGTGAGGGCAAAGGAAGCCGATGTGGAGAGACCAAAGGGTGCGGCGATGATTGCTGCGCCCAGGCCCAGCACAGTCCAAAGCGACAGGTTCCGGCGCAGCTCGGATTCGTAGCCGAGCGACGATAGCACTTGCTCTTCCTTTCCACCAGCCGAGGGATTGTGGTTGTAGGACACAGTTGCTTCGAGCGGGGCGCCCGACGCCAACTTGGCCGGTGATGACAGCCCCTTTTCTCTGTCGTCAGAGTGCGAGGAAGCCATGGTGTGCCGACTTGTAAGGCAAAAAGGAAGGTCGTCGTGGTAGATGGAAGAACCTTTCTTCTTCTCGAGTAAACGAGAAGTGAGGCAGATATCGTTTGTTCCTAAGTGGGTCTCATATGAGACCCTCTTGACCTTCTAGTCAGGGCTATCTATCTAAAGCCACCCTCATGTGGGCAGGCGCTAAAATAAAGTTGCGGCGCTCTGGCCGTGTACTGCACTGTACGTGAACGTCAGAGATAAGGAGAGACATAAACGCACACCATCGGATAAAAGTAAGACGAGGACGGGAGACAGCCACATATACACAAAGAAAGAGAGAGAGGCCTGCTCTGCCCGAATCAAGATTGCCAAAGGTCAAATGTATGAAGGAAGGAAACGGAACACTTGTGCAGATGATTGGCTCGGAGAAACGAATTATGTAGGTGAAATGAAGGCAGAGAGAAAGCAAGAGAGGAGTGACGGTCTCTGTGAGGGGGCTATGTTACAGTACATGGATGGGTTGAATTCTGTCTGTTCAAACTCAAGAAATCGTGGAGGTGGAAGTCGAAGTCGAAGAGGGTGTGGTGCTGATGATGCCGTGAGAAGAGGTAGGCGTGTGGCCACTGTCGCCGCTGCTCCTGCGCTGGACCGGGTTGAGGAGCCCAGAGAGGCCGGCCGCGGCGCTCAGTCTGGAGTCGGATTCCGACATGGCATCGTTGGGGTCGTCGGATTCCACTCCAATCTCATCTTCTTCATCTTCCCACTCATCAACCTTACCGACACCTGACTCGCTCGGATCAGTCATGTCGTCATTGTTTGACGAGAAGGATTCGTGACGACGGCCTTGGCTCGTCTGAGAATAGAGAGATGATTGCGAAGGATGGTCTTGCGAGGTCATCGTGCCCTTTTTCGTCGTCATTGCCATCAAGGCATGGGGCTTAGGGTTGCTCTGGGAGCGGTGTGATCCCTGGAGCGATTGACGAGAGTAAGGATGGTGAACGGGCGGAAGAGGAGGCGCCCCGCGGTAGCCGTGATGATGTTGGGGCGGCGCATGATGGCGCTGCATCATCTCCCTCGCTGATGGCGCGTGGGTCATTGAGAGATCGGCTGACCGCGTCGCTGCGGCGGCTGCGGCTGCGGCTGCCTCCTTTTCGTCATGGTTCCTCTCGTGCCGACGGAGATTTGATTGCACGCTGAAGCCGCGTCGGCAATCTGGTCTGGAGCACTTGTACGGTTTCTCGCCCGTGTGCCTGTGAAATAGGTCAACTTTAGTCAAGAGCCGAGGAAGGAGAGAGACCGACCGACCGACTCACGAATGAACATGGATCTTGAGGCTGGACGGTCTGGAGAAGCGTTTGTCACAGTGCGGGCAAGCATACTTGTATTGGCCTACGCCAACCAGGGCGACGACCTGCTGCGCTCCCTTCCATGGCTGCTGTGACGTGGAAGGCTTGTTGCCGAGACTCATCGACGAGACGCGCTGCGGGAGACTGTGAGTTTCGCCGAGATGCTGCTGTTGATGGTTATATGACGAATCCATTTGTCGCAGCAATTGCCCATGGAACTGGTGCTGCTGAACCTGCTGCATGTGCTGCATGTGCTGCTGTTGATGCTGCTGTTGCTGCTGCTGCATGTAGAGGTGCTGAGCATGCGAAGGCAGTCGTGCTATAGGACGGTCTGCAAACGCCATTGTCTTTGCTCGAGGTCGGCTAACAGCAGATGCATGCGCCTCCGAGCCTGGATAGAGATAATTGTCCTGCTGATGCTGCTGCTGCTGTTGATGGTGGTCGTGGTCGCGCGGCTGCTGAAGTGCGTGATGCTGGTGACCGTACAGGCCTGAAGGAGCATATGGGTCGTGATTGTTCCGCAGGCCCTCGTGTGGTGTCCTTGGAGGCATCGTCATGTCTGAAGCCAGGCTTGATGACCGAGGCGGCGGCATAGGCAGCGACTTGTGGTCAGAGGACGACATGGACGAAGGAGCCTCGATAGAGTCGAGCGTCGAGGACCGGCTGTGCCAGACCGACGATGAGGGGCTGGTGGCGTACGTCGTCGTGGCGACCTCGCTGTTTATGCTCTGCTGCGAGGCGGTGCTGAAGGTGAATCTACGCTCCATGCCCGACGACCTTGGTCCTTCGAGCGAGTCGAACCTGGCGCGGTCGCTCCCAAGTGAGAGCGACGACGAAGAGCTGAGGGACGGCATCGACCCAGCCGAGGGCAGCATCGTGTTCATGTAAAAGCGTGACGCTGGATAGCCTCTTGATTGTGCTTGTGCATGTGCATGAGCTTGTGCATGAGCTTGTGCATGAGCATGTGCTTGTGCTTGATGAGAGCGGTAAGCGTAGCCATGTGGGGTTGCCTGCTGCTGCTGCTGCTGCTGCTGCTGTCGTGGCAGAGCGGTGGGCGTTGTGGGGCTATCGGGTAGGGGTGCCAGCTCCATCTCTGCCCTGGGTGTGAGTGGAAGCCTGTGGGGCGGTGTTGTATGGTAGGTTCGATGCTGATGCTGGCCGTGTCGAAGAGGCGAGGACGGTGCTGCAGCTGACAGCTGCTGGTGCTGGTGGCTCCTGTGGAGCTCAGTAGGCTCATCAAGAGCGCCGACGGTGTGACGCCGACGTACTGAGGGAGGCAGGTGTGCATGCGTCTCGGGAGGGCTTCGTTTGCCACTGCTCGACGAAGATTCATCGTCGATGAGGGCCATGGTGGGCGAGGAGGGCGACTGCTGCCCATGCATGGGCGAAGTGCGGGTCTTTCGCTCGTCCACCGAGGCTGTATTGGGTCTGCTTGAGCGACTCGCGACCTGCGTTTGTACTAGTGGTACCTGCGGTGTCATGGGTTGGAGACCGATACCGTGTGCAAAAGCTGAAGGCGACAGCGGCGGCCGCCGTGACGGGCTAAAAGATCTCTCTGTCGCCCCAACAGCGCCGACAGTCGGCGAAAGCACGGTCGACCAGGACCGTTGGCGGGGATCGACCTGCGTCAATGATCGAAGATGCGACCGCGGATGGGCATGAGGAGGGACATAGGGGTGAGCACGAGGGTGGGCATTTATTGCCGTGGCGTCGGACATTTCCGTATCATCCATCGATCCTGATGATAATAATGATGAAGATGAAGAAGAAGGCAGCGAGGACAGTGCCTGCGCCGACGGTCCGGCGTCTGACCGCAGGCCCAAGTCCGGTGCGCTGGGAGATCGCCTCATCGAGGCCGCGGTTGATGCGCTGTTGACGGAGCTGAGATGCCTCGGAGCGCCGGGGTCCTGTGACAAGGTGCTCAACAGATTTCTGATGCTTGGCAGGCTGCCGCCACTGATCGCCGATGAGGAAGCAACGGCTAGTTCCGCCCCTCGTTGACCAGTGCTACCGCTCCCGGCGGTGGCTGTGGGTGAGTGCTGGTGCGTCGATCGCCTGGGCAGCTCGGCCGATGCGGGCGTCCTAGGCGCAACAAAGTGACCAGCATCCGACGAGGCGCCTCGCGTGGGGCCCGAGGACGAAGACGACGCTGAGGAGACGGAAGACTGCGACGAGGTGTGCTGGTGATGACGCCAGGCAGAAGGCGCTGTGCTGACAGTGTCCGCTCCTCCCGGCCGTCCTGCGCCAGCGCTCGACAGGCCTTGGGTGGTGGCGAAAGGGGCAGCAGCAGCAGCAGCAGCAGCGGCACGCCTGCGTGGGCTGTGAGGAGGGCTGTTACCCGATTGGGGAAAGGGAATGCCATGCCGTTGCTGCATCGGTGCATCAAAGGAGGCCGAGGTTGTCGAGGACGAAAGAGGAGGAGAGGAGGGAGGCGCCATGGCTAAAGGAGAAAAGTGTCGTCTTCCAGTCTTTTAGTCGTCACGGGTTCGTCGAAGGGTGTGTTTGCCCGTTTCGTGTTACTAGTAAAGAGGCGATAGTCCCATGAATCGCCTGTCGCTCTTCTCTTCTCTTTCTCGTGCGCGCCGCTCTTCTCTCCTTTTCTCTCTTCCTCCGTTCTCTCTCTTCTCCTACGTTTTCCCTTTTAATCCCCTTGCTCGCTCCCACCCTCCAGCTACTCCCTCGTCAGCTGTCGGACTTTGGATCTGTCTAGTCTGCCGACCTCCGTGTCACCCCTGCTGCCAAGTTTGACCGGGGTTCGAGATACAAGATTGACTCTTCCGAAACAGCGCCAATCACTTCTTTCCGTGCAGTGCTCGCCTGCGTCTCCGGTCTCGTGCTCTCCGATGCCCTGTGTATGCGCGCGTGCGTGTGTGTGTGTGCTCTATGTGAGTCGTGGGCGCGGCTGTGGTCGTGTGAGTAAGCCGGCGTTATTCAGTGACGATACGTGGGAGAGCGATGGGCAAAGGCGAGAGGGGAGGGAAAGAGCGCTGGCCGAATTGTTGCTGCAGAGTGAAGGCTGCTTGCGAATCGAGCGGAGTCAGCAAGGTCGGCAACGGAAGCTGCGCATCAGCGCGCTTTGAGGGTGCAAGTAGACGAGCCGCGGGGCGGCAGAGCGTGGCTAGGCGCGACGTGAAAAGGGGGAATAGGAGGGACGTTGAGGGCGGCGGCGAATACAGCTGCAGAAAGAGGGGGGGATTTCCTGTCTTGAGGGGGATCCCCATCAGATCAAGAAACAAGTCAGCGATCACCGCTTCGCAGCCCGCTCGGTCGTTCTCTGCTCACGGGAAACCAGCAAGGGGGGAGCAGACCTGTGACGATGCGTGCTCGGCAGATCTGGAGGAGATTGATGGATGCGCCCTCTTTGTCTGTCTGCCCGTCCGCCTGCCTGTTCCTCCGCGCGATCACACGGTGTGACAACAAATCACGATTTTAGCGACGCCCGCGGCAACGGCACGCGGCGCAGCTGGTCGTTACTCAAGAAGCCTTCGAGGCCGAGCGAGGTAGACCCAGATCCTCGTCCGAGGTCTATTTGCCAAACGACGCTCACTCAAGCGGTGAGCTTTGGTTCTAGAGGAGAGGAGAGGAGGCCCACGCAGTACAAGGCGGTGCAGAGCGGTAGGCCGGTTTTTCTTTTCGAGTTCGTCGCTGGTGGGGTGGTGGGTGCGTTTAGTCGTTAAAAAAGAGCCGCCAACTGACCGGACTCTCCTTCGTCAGAGCCGTGGGACAAGAGAAGAACAAAGAGGAAGTAGAAGTAGGAAGAGGAAGAAGGAAAAAGCGGAGTGGAAGGAAAAGAGAGGTCCGAGGGAGTTAAAAAGAGAAGAGAGGAGGAGGAGTAGGTAAGGGAAAATTCAGAACCCACACTAGCTAGACTACTACTACTACTGCCAGTCTATTCGACAGCGTACATGTACAGCTCAACGCTAGCTGTAGCCGCAACTATCCCGTCGAATCTCAATCACTAGTAGTTATATTTGCTTGTATCGGGAAATAATGCACGCTGGGGCGAAGATCAGAAATAGCACTTTGTCGATTACGGGGACTGGCAGATTGGCAGGCCGGGGTCGTCACCTGCAGGCAGGCAGGCCAAAGCCGTGGAAAAAATTAGGTAGGGTCGCCAAAGCATGCATGAGATTGTCGTGATTGCATCCCAGCTCTCATAGGCCCATTGACAGAAAGGGGCCAGTAGCCAATGGCCGTATCTGGACAAGAGATTTTCGTCTAGTTCACATTTCGATCGGTGCAATGAAGCAGAGGCAAACAAGAAATAAAGAGGGGGGCCTCGGGACAAGTGAAAGATGACGTGGGCTGAAAGGCATTTGAAATTTTGTCTGTGCACGGATCGCTTCGATATTTGCGCACGGGTCCGCGTTGCACGCCTCTTCTGACTCCTTCCTCATCCAGTCTTTGCCGCTTTGCTACGGTCAGGAATCTGAGTGCAGAGCGAGCGAGCGAGAGAGTCAGCCATGCAAAGGGGTTAGCCGCTATCGGAGAGCGAGCGAGCTGAGCTCACCTTTGCCGCGAGCTCGTCTATTTTCTTAAATTGCAACGGAAACCGGCTCGGATAGAGAAACGGTCTGAGATCGAAACCTGGAGAGAGAGAGAGAGAGAGAGAGAGAGAAAGGGAAAGACAGGGGTAAGTACAGGCATGGATCTGCCCCAGTTATCAGCCAACCCACGGTTGTCGTCGGGGCTATATGATTCCTGTCAATCGAATGCATCAGTATGAGCAGCGTCCTGCCGACGGTCCTGTGCTTATGACCTACCGCGTGATAAGACGGCGTCAGTGTCGTCATCTTGTGTCGATTGCGGGCGTATTCGAAAAAGAAGCGCTTGACCTTTTCTGCGATCTACGGGGCACGCGAACAGACAAGAAGCGCACATACGTTAGCGCATGCGAAGCACTCAGATGAAGGGGGAACGAGCGAAGCTGCTTATCAAAGACGCACCTCTGGTGGGCTCAGTCGATCGCCCCATTCATGGACGAGCTTGGTGAACATGCTGTATGGCCCGCACTTGTCGACTTTTCGCAATCGTCCAAAGACCGACAGCTCATCATAGGTCATTCCCATGTCGGCCTTTAACGGCGACCCAGTCAGCAATGCCAAATTTATTACGCTTGCCACACCCTCTCTCATCTCATCTCATCAAACTCACCTCATCCGCTTGAACATACTCATTTGTGATGGGTTCAAGCTCGGCAGTGGGCGTGGCGTTGAGAAAATCGCCAAGCACGGGGAGCGAAAAGGACGTCTGAGCATATGCGATAAACCTCTTCAGATCTGTCTTTGAGATGCCGCCAATCGGATTAATGTCGGCCGATGAGCAGTCGTATTTCGTCAGGTAACCTCGAAGGCTTTCAAGGCAGAGAAGGGATCAGCCCCTCTTCGACGTGCAAGACAAGCGGTCCAAGCTCACCTTTCGTCTACATTGGCGCTGCCAAGAACGAGGAGACCGCCGAGCTGGCCACGAACCCATGGCACGAGCTGAGCAAACATGTAGGCGAGGAGCATCCTAAGCCGCGCCTGGATGTTCTGCAGCGCTAGATTCTCGGCCGCAGTCCCGCCATGGACCTTGAATTGAGGCTTCTTGTTGGTGACGAGGACGAATAAACTGACGATTGCACTGACGACGATGTCCATGTTGAGGTCGACATGGTACGACCCAATGGCCTCGGCCAGCTCCTTTGCTCGCTGCCGTGTCTCGCCACTCGAGTTCTCGGTGCCCATGTAGCAAGTGACGAAAATCTTGTTGCTCACCTCCTGGGGCCGCTGGGGCACCCACGTCGACGACTCGCCACATATGCGTCTTACGTCGGCGAGCACCTGTTCGTTGGGGTTGGGGCCCGTGCAGGCCTTGACGACGAGTCTGCACATACTAAAAACGATCACGCTCGTTGCACACGAATCGATGCCTCCAGAGAGGGGAATAAAGTAACCCTGTGTGCGCGAGCGGCGAAGGTAGTCCCACAACCAGCAGGCAGGCCCCAGGGCAATCTCCTCTTCAGGCGTATGATACCGCGTCTCGATGGGCTTTGTGCTTTGCAGGGCCGTATCATCTGTCCATTCTTGTCTGACGCCGAGATCAAAGGGCACGCGGATCCTTTCAAAGCCCTTGCCTGCCCTGATTGTCCCATTTCCCATAGCTGCCTGCATACCCCTGCTCTTGCTCGCTCGCGCTGCCCTGACGTCGTCGAGGTCAATGGTGGCCGTGACGACCTGGACGTCGTCGAGGGAGAATTGCGAACCCTGTGCAACAATATTGCCGTTGCAAGCGATGAGAGGACAGCCGTCGTAGTACAGGCGGTCGCCGTCACACCCCTGCTGGTTGGCGTAGAGGTAGATGCCGCCAAGCTTGAGCGTAGCCTCGCGAATCAGGTCGACGCGCCGGTGCAGCTTCCTCAGCTCGTGGTGACTAGCACTGGGGTTGATGAAGATCTCAACTCCGTCGAGACCCATTGCAATGTGTGGGCTGTTTGGTGTGAAAAGCTCTTCGCAGAGCTCGACACCCACGACCGAGTCACGAGTCGACACGACAGCATCTCCAAAGGGCACCGACTCCTGACCAGTGGCGGCAGCGACCATGCGTGGGAGGATGTGGTCATCGAGCTCGCCTCGTCTGGACCACGGAGTAAAGTAGCGCAACTCGCGGTAGTTTCCATCGTTGGCCATCCACATCTTGGGCCTGATCATGACAATGCGACCGTCGAGGAACAGGACGCGGCAGTTGTACAGCGTCGATCTGTGCAGGATGGGCATGCCGACATCGCAGAGGATCCCGCGCGTCTTCTCGTCGGTGAGAAGCTGACATAGAATCTCCCAAGAGTGCAGGACCGTGTCGCCCTCGAGAAAGTGGTCGAAGCACTGTTCGAAGCAGTCAGTGGCCATCGCGCAGCTGCAAGAGATGCAAAAGTAAGCTCTGACTCACGCCATACCCTCTGAGCAAATAGGGACAAGGAGTTCAGGTGGTTACCAGCATCAGCGGAAGATAACCTCCCTCATCATCGTACTGCATCTAGCTCACGGGATCTCGAGCTCGGGGCCGACCCGAAGCTTCGCGCCTCTTTGCTTGGCCTCGACGATGGACTGAAGGATCCTCTCCTTGTTGCCCTCAAAGTCGAGCGCCCACTGGTTGAGCGAGCATGTCGCGAGGATCCTTGATGGGCATACATCAGCATTGAGCGAATTCAAAATGGCAGCAAATAGCAGTCAATCCTCACACCGGGTGTCCCATGCTTCTTTTTAGTGGCTGTCAATGGTAGTCATTCATCTTTGTTCGGATCGAGGTGGAGAAAGAACGCGAAGAAACACGTGAGCGCCCGCTCGGATCCGGACCGAGGGACGACCGAAAGACATCGATGACAAGTACAGGACTTAGATGCGACTGTGGGTGGAGAGCATATCTCATTGAATAATGATGATGTACACGCAAGGGCGGAGAGAAAAGCTCTGTCCATGGCAACGAAGAAAGGTGGCAGAAGAAGAAATGCGGGAAGGAAGAAGGGCAAATTAGCGCAGGTTGGTATCGAAAGCGGGATGGACGATGACCGATGGACGCTTTGGGGCCTATTGCTGGCGACGACGGCAGGCGGCGACGAGCAATTGAGATCGAGCTGGCATGCGAGTTGAAAAGAAATTGTCCGGCGTGGGGCACGAGGAGGAGACAGACTGACATCTAGACAATGGTGCACTTGCTCGATTGAGGCTCAGGTCCTCCCTCGGTCGTCCCCCGCTCCGTCTCGCCAAGCATGAGCTCAAACACCTTGGCTGAATAGCTGCGTCAGTAGACTGTCCTCAATCTTCCCTTGGCATCCTCCCTACGAAGTCTTGGGCGTACATCGCCCTAGATTCACAGGCTTCTCAGATGTGTACTCACCAACATTCTGGTTATGCCGAGCGCTGACCTCGACCCATGCGCATTTGAGCTGATTCGCCAGCTCCTGGCCCTCCTCTTCGCTCACTTGTCTGTTGTTGGTGGTGAAGTAGGATTTTGTCAGGTTCCCATCATGGGCGCCTGCGCTAAAGTAACCAGGCAAGACCACTCACCTTTGGACGTGCAGATCGCTCTTCTGTCCCACCATGACGCACGGCACATGTTCTGTACCTGTGTAGTTGAGAATCTTGTCGTAGACGGTCTGAACCATCTCGAAGCTATTCCGCGATGCGATGCTGTAGACGAGGACATAGCCATGGATGCCGATGGCGTGCTTAGAATTGAGAATCGAGTACTCGTCCTGCCCTGCTGTATCGATGATGTCGCAGTCGTAGTCCTGGCCCTTGTACTTGATCGACTTCTGAAAGATGTTCTCAATCGTCGGATAGTAGGAGTCAACAAATGCGTCTTCGACGTATCGCACAATCAGGGATGATTTGCCTATGGAAGAAGTCAGTTCATCACGCTCCTCATGGCGTCACTTGAGTTCACTCACCGACGCTTCTGGATCCGAGCACCGCAAACTTGCGCTTAGGCTTGTGCGTCTGGGTCGCCATTGTCCGGGGCTGTCAAAATGAGGGGTCGAAACCGAAGCGAAGGCTCAACGGGCGAGGGGCTGTACTCGAATAGCGGGAGCGATGTCGCAGGAGAGGCTCTACAAGACTTCGAGGACAAGGCGAGGAATAGCTCGTCGTGTATCTCGTAAGGTGCCGTCGAGCAGGTCTCTTGGGCTCGTCGCTCGCAGTTGCTGATGGCCGATGTGGATTGGGGTGTCTCGATTGCGGCGGAGCTGCAAATTGGAAAAGTCGAAAGGGCGAGGAGACGGCTTTGGACGCGTGACTTCTCGTTTGCAGTTCTCGCTTGCTTGCTACTCTTCTCGCCGTGTTGATAGTACCGGTGGAAGAAGGTCAAAGCAGTCAAATGTGATGTCGGTGGAGTTGAGATGGAGGCGAGAGGAGATGGGAGCCGACGCAGGATCTGCATGTGTCCAAGAGTTCAGAGCCCGGTTTCGGCCCCGGCGTTCAGACTGGAGCAAACGCATCTGCGTGCCAAGTCCAGCCGCGGCCCAAGCGCGCTTGCGTTCTCGGCCAATTAGCCCTCAATTATCACAAAATCACTTCCGTCTACTGGGTATCTGTCAATCCCTCCACTCTCGAGCCAGCCTGCCCTGTCATGACGCCTAGCTCGTCCGACATGCCCTCCCCAAGACGTGTTGGTCTCTGATTATCGGCAAGATACGAACAAGCTCCTACGTAGGGACAGGCACGCCCTGCAGAAAATGTCTAGGATCTCGCACTCGAGACGGAGGTGATTTTTTCCGGATGCGTCTCCACGCTTCGCGCGAGCAGTCCGAATCATATAGCGTACTGCGCCCGCCCAGACAGAGGCTATGTAGCCATCGCTTTCACACTACTCTGGATGCCGATGTCAGAGTTGCTTAAAGTCGGCTCTTTGAGACTAAGCTCATGGGTGAGGGAAGGCAGACTATGAAGAAGAATAGACGTGGCGGCGGGCTGATTCAGCAGAGCCGGTTGTACGACGTGGGTGCGCACTAGTGGTAGGCGCACGCCGAGCAACGCCTCTCCGGCCAATTCTTGTCAGGAAACTCTTGCCACGCTGCAGCTTGTTCATCATACAAATCATGAGAGCATCGCAGGGCGACTCGCCTTCCATGTCGTCACCCTCGATCTTGTGATTTATTGGTCTGTACGCAAGCTGACAACCGCAAGATGCTCCTCCAGCCATCTCCACAGTTGGTGGTGGGACTGGAACGGGAAAGCGTTGCCGGAGTCAAGCTAACTAACCTTCATCGGTCTGGATGCCTTTGCTTTATCAAAGAGCAAAGGGTGAAAAGGCAATGGTGGCATGCCTCTCAGGCGGAGAGACGTCATTGCGAGGGCGGGGCGCGGCACAAAGCCAGTAATGACGGAGCAAAATTCACGGGAGCCCAACGACCAATGGCTGCTTGAAAAAAAGGGGCCGCCTTCGTTCATTCGAGACTTTGCACACACAAGGCTTCACACACAAGGCTTCGCACGGGACAGAGAGTTGCCCAGATATCCTCGCTTCTCAGCCCAGCGCTCAGCTTTCTCCACCCCTTTCCTTCCAGAGTTTTTTCATTGATTCGTTGTCTCATCGCTCTCCCTCGCCCTGCACGCCACCCTCATCTTGCCAGCGTGCACATCGGCGCAGAGCAGTGCATCATCAGTTGGTCGGCTCTCGCCCCGCCCGACAACTCTTCGCACCTCCTCTCCTCTGCTGCTGCTCTCCCGCGCCTCACCTTCCTTCCAGACCCGTGCGATCGCGATGAGGAACCTGGCTATCTTCCTCGAGCTCTTTTGCATCGTCTCGCTGTCTGTCAGTGCAGCTGTGAGTCCTTATTCTTGTGCTGCATTGGCCCAACTCTTGCTCGTGCTAACGACAGCTGCCACAAAGTCGATCGATAAAAGGATTGTGCCTCCCCTTAAATGCGACTCCAATCCATTCCATGAGTCGACGCTGACCGTCATTCCGGCGGACCAGCACAGCGATCAGCAATACGACAAGCACAGCGAGAACATGATTGTGCCTACTGTGCCCTTGAACAGTCGCGACCTCCTTAATGACTACCGCAACGGAGAGGCGTGGAATCACTATCTCTACAAGAGGTCCGAACTCGATGTCTCGCAGGAACGAGACTTCGGTGTCGGCGTCCAAGACAACCGTCTAGTTCCCTATGCCTACAAAGACCATGGCGCCAATCCTACATTTAAATTCTAGTGAGTTGGCAGGCTATTCTCCCCAGACAGTTCGCCATGACATCACTGACAGGCCCTTTCGACAGTACATGCCATTCTGACATGATGGGCTACTCCAAGGAGGACGATGGACAGGGAAATAAGGTCGTCTACGGGTGAGTATGTCCAAGCACCGGAGATCCTTTTCATGAGTTGCTCGCTCACATCCTCTCCTGTTCTTCCCACATCCGTCGAACAGACACCTGAAGCCAAGTGATCAAGCTGATCGATGCATTACGGCGGCCACCCTGCTGCGCCGGAACGAGAGATACAAAGTCGAAAATTGCGAACATTCGGATGACAGCGGACAGGTGCGTCTCTGGACGCTTGGAGAGACGTGACAAGCTCAGCCTCAATGACGAATTGTGCCCAAACAGTTTCTACAGTGGTGGCGTCTTGACATCAACGTGAAGAGGTACGAGGACGGTACGGTGAGCAAGTTGTAAGAATGCTTGCGAGCAGAGCCTTGAGTTGGCTAATATTTAGCGCAGAAAGAGACCAGCCACTGGCTCACCTTTGTCGGCAAGCCCAAGAACTCCGATGGGGTGGGCGAATACTCCACGCTTATCGTTTATGGCAACCTCACAAGCAACAACGAGCTTGCGCTTGACTACAAGAAGCCAGACGAAGATCCTCTCCCTGGGGGCTTTCTGGCGTATCTTCTCTTCGGTCGCAGCAAGTCCAATGTCGGCAAGTGACAAGATTCTCTCCGCCTACTGGCTCTATGCGCCACATGCGCCCTGCGATCGGACGTTACAGCGAATCTCTAGCTCCTCTCTCCTTCTCCTCTCTCCTCTACATATTTGAGACTACTCAGAAAGCACCCCGAAGACACAAGTAGCTATGGCGGGAACCGCTGGTCGACCCACCATTCATCATGTAGCCCTTTTTACCTCTCTCTCTAACCTCTTTCTCTTCTCTCTCTAACACCACAATTGATGATTATTATTCACCGTCATTGAGCAGCCGTGCACGCGTCGAGGAAGGAAAGAGCCCAAAAGTGTAAAAATAGCGCACGCGCCTTCTTGGACCACCATCTCCAGGAGAAGGAGTAGCGACAAATGACGACTTCTCAACCAAAGGTAGGGGCACTCCCTCGCCATGAGCTTCTTCAAAGCAAAGCAAGGACAGTAGACTGATGATAGGCTCGGAACAGGTGTGGTCCTTGTGGATCTACGACCGCCACTGCTCGCTCATCTTTCATGCCGACTGGTCCTCGATGCACACGCGCAACACCCCTTCCGCCTCAACCGCTGCCGCTGGTGCTGGCGCTAGTGGCCCAGACGGCCCTTCTTCCTCGTCCTCGTCCTCTTCCGCGTCGACGGCGCAAGACCCTACCTCTTCAAGGCTGGCAGCAGGAGCTTCTGGGACAGGCGCTGCGGGCGCCTCCAAGAACTCCGCCCTGCCTCTGCACGAGCAGGCCAAGCTCGTCTACGGCGTCGTCTTTTCGCTGCGCAACATTGTCCGCAAACTGTCGCCCCTGAGGCCCGCTGCCGGTGCATCGGCATCTACATCGGCATCTGCATCTGCATCTGCACCAGGCGCAGGCGCGGGGGAAGAGAAGCTCAACAGCTACAGCACGAGCCGGTATACCCTCTCGCACGTCCAGACGCCCACGCAGTACACATTCGTTATGCTCTCGGACCCCATCGCGGCACAGACGAAGCGCGCGCCCCCGCCGCTCGGCGCGGGCGAGGCTGCTTCGTCGGCCGGGCCCAGCACCGGCATCGTCGTGGGAGGCACAGGCGGCATCCCCGGTACGGGCGGCATGAGCACTACGGGCGTCCTCCAGCAGATCGTCCGGGGCCCCTGGGTCGAATTTGTCGCGAGAAACCCGGGCCTGGCCGTGTTGGAGCGTGCGCCCGATTCGGACGACGAAGAGGATGCAGACGAAGACGAGGGAGAGGGGGAAAAGAGGAGGGCCGCAGAAGAAAGACGAAAAGCAGAGGGGCTGGGCATCAGCATCGATTCGGAGCTCTTTAGGGCAGCCGTTGAGAGAGGTGAGTGGAAAAGTGTGCCGAAGAAGTACGCCTATACTGAATGGTCACAACAACAGTGCTGGCACAAAACAAGCTCAGCGCACCGAGGATATGAGAGGGAGAGGAGAGAAAATTGAATGAATGAAGATTGAATGATTGATGGGGAGAAGACGAAGCTGCAATTGTGTGGATGAAGAAGAAGGAGAGGTTGGGTCTAGTCGTCGATTGCGAACCCTTCGCGGGACTGCATCGACTGCTTAAGACGAGCGTCGATCTGCTTGCCCAGGTCATCATCCTGAACATTTCGGAGAAGGGGGTGCATCTGCAGCTGCTGGTTGCCATTCTTTGGCTTGAGGGCCAGACGAGGCGCGGCAGCAGCAGTGGCGCCGTTGCCTTTCACAGCGGTGCTTCCAGCTGTCTTCGGTGGTGCGGTTCCCAGTGTGGGTCTAGCTCGGGCCGTTGCGACTGGTTTGACGGGGGCGCGATTGCTGGATGCCACACTTGGCCGAGACTTCGCAGCGAGCGTCTTACCCGCCGCAAGCTTCGCGATGGGCGCATTCATAGAGGGCGGTGCGGGTCTTCGGTGGATCGGCGAGACGGGCTTCTTGACAGGCGCTTGGCTACCAAGACCCTCTTGCTTGGCTTTGATGACGACGTCGGGCCACGCTTCTTGGCCGACATCGTTGTCTTCATCGTCTCTGATAGACAGACCTTCGAGAGCCGGCAGGTCTGCCTCCTTGAGCCCCTCCCGTCTGAGAAGATCTTCCTCGCTCGGCGTCGGGCGGTGAAAGCCAATGGCGGAGCACTTTGACAGCGCCTCCCCAAGCTGCTTGCCCCGTGGCAATCCATCGAGTCGCGGATCAAAGTCATACGGCGGGTCTGTGGTCGGCCAACGTCAGCGTCTCTCGGCATTGTGCCCCGCCACTCGATCCGACTCACCTTTCGCACAATGGCTTGGCGCCATATACTCGATTTCTGGGTACAGCTCTTCCTCCGTCATCGGTCTCGTCCTTGAGTCAGAGTCAAGATCCGGGTCAGCACTGCCGTCTTCGAGATTGTTTCCTGCGAGAGCGTCCATCATTTCTCCGTAGCGCATCCTTCTGGCGCCCGCCTCGCCCACATTGCTCGCTGGCGTGATGAAAGAAGATGCCTTTCGCAGCAGGTGCGACGACGAGGGTGCCGGTGTGGCCGAAGTCACATACGAGGCATCAGCTGGTGGCGGTGGCGGCGGTTGTACCGCCTCGTGCTGAGCGCCCTTGGAGGGCGACTTGCTCCTGTCTCTCGCCTTGCCCTTTTGCTTGCTTGGACTACGGCCTGCGCCGAGGAACACGACGCCTTGTGACTTGCCACTCGCTTTGGCTGGGCTGCCCAAGTTCGCACCCGCGCCTCTGCTTTGGGCTTGCGTCGGGCTGGGCGATCTCGAACGGGCGAGGTTCTTGGAAGACGTGAGCTTCGATGGGCCTGGAGCAAAGCCATCCTGCCCCGTGTTTCGGGATCGACTCGGCGACATGTTTGTCTTGTCTCCGAATGCACGACCGGTCGATGTGCCTCTGAGGTCGGAAAAGAGCTTCTTGGGGCCTGTTTCGCGCACGCAGATCCGAGTCGTGAGCTCAAGAGACGGAAAGTCTTCAAGGGCAAGGGAGCTCCACTTACTGACGGACCCGAGCTCTTCGTCGCCCAGGTGCGACTTTGCGCCGCCATCGATACGTTGCCGATGCGGGCTCGCATTCAGCGGCGAGACACGAGAAGCGAACATGGATGCGTGCGTGCGTCCAGCCCCTTCGTTTGTTAAAGGTGTCCTAAAGAAGTGGGCGGAGAAGAGGCAAGTGATGGTCAAAGTCAACTTCCAATAAGCTTGACTGAGCCTATTCAAGAGAGAGACGCGCATCATCACGTGGAAACTCGCGCTTTGATTTTTGGCGCCATGATATGGGTGTTGGGTGTTGATTCCATATGAGAAAGACCAACACTACTGCGACTGCTTCGACTGCACATCTTTGACAATGTTTCCGAGAGCACGGCGCTTCGAGGCTGAGAGTGAGTTGCTTGGAGACCACTACGTTCTTTGCCAAGTTGCTGATTGCCCACCTAGAGCCGGACATGACGCCGGGCCCGAATGCATACGACCCCAAGGAGCCACTGGCCGCGTACAAGAAAGGCGCCATGTTTGAGCGCGATGCGCGCTTCAGGATGGCTTCTAATCAGCTCGAGATGGATGGTTCTGACCATAACACCGGAGAGCCCTCTTCCTCGAGGGCAGCGTCTGCGGGCGTGAGCTCATCAAAGGCTGGCAACGACAGGGAAAGGACTAAGCTTGAGGCGAGGCTGCACAAGGCCGAGGAAAAAGTCGAGGACCTGCTCCGGGAGAGGGCGGAGCTCCACAATGAAAAAGCAGACGCGCAGACTGAGCTGAGTGAGTCCTCAGTCATATGTCTAGGGGCCCGGTAATGAGAGCTGATCACAGCGGACAGGACTGGCGATGCAAAAGCACGACAAGGTCAAGGCACAGCTCGACAAGACGCAGGCCTCGCTGTCAAAATACAAATCACAGGGCAACAACTACGAACACCTGACGGCAAAGCTCCAGGAGCTTCAGGTAGTCCACGAAGAGAGCAAAGCGAAGCGCTTGGCCGACGTGCAGGCCCTTGAGAAGCAGCTGAGACAGGTCGAAGGGGATAAGCTGGCCAGTGACAAGGTCGTGGCGAGACTGAAGGAGCAGCTGCGAGGGAAAGAAGAGGAGGTTCGAAGGTCGAAGATAGAGTCCGATCAGCAAATCGAAGAGCTTACGCAGAAGTTCCGAAGGGAAGAAGAAAAGGCTAGAAAAACGATCGAGGCACTCAAATTGGGCTCGAGTCAAGAGGTGGAGACTTTGAGGACAAGAGTATCGGATCTCCAAGACGCCCTTGCAGATGTCGAGGATCAGCTCGAAGAGACTGAAAGCCAGGTCGCGGGTCTGCAAAGAGCAGGACTGCAGCTTGCACGGCACATGAACTCTGCGATCGATGCAAGTGAGGATCGGAGACTGGCATCTCGCCTGGCCAGGATCGAGACGAGACGATGGAAGTCGGTGGCAGAGCAAAGCCAAGCCGAGGGACGGGCGCAGGTGAAAAAGCTAGACGAGCTAGAGGCGGATCGAGAAGTCCGGCGAAATCAAGAAGCGCAGCTGCTCCAAGATATTGACTCGCTTCGGAGGGCGCTGTACCAGGACAATTCAGAGGAGGAGAGACTCGATGCAGCAGCGGTGGACAATGAGGAGGATGAGACGGCACTTCTGCGAGTCAGATCAGTCCAAGCAGACATCAACAGTCAGATCGAACGCATGCAGCTTAATGACGAACGACAGAGGGCAGAGTCATTCAAGGAAGAGCTGGCGGCCGTACATGAGCAACTTCTCGCTTCGATGGTCGACGCGCACGCCTCCAAGGCCTCGTACGAACAGTCCCGCAAGACGCTAGAGGAGGTCGAAGCCCGTAATGCACTCCTCGGCTCTGACCTGAAAAGGTTGACAGAGGAGGCAGACGCCAAGACGAAGGAAGCAAACGAGCTTCGCCGTGTCGACGAAGCCCGTCAAAGCGAGCTGGACGTACTGCGAAAGGAGAATAGACGATTGGAAGAGGTGCAGAAATCACACACGACACGCCTCTCACACCTCGCAATGAGGGAAGAGGCTTGGCTGACCGAGCGAGCCGAGCTGCTCGAATCGCTCTCCGAGGCGGCTGCTGTTCGTGTGGCCTTTGACAAACTCCAGCACCAGATGAGCATCCTTGCGGGTCGATCGGAGCTTTTCGAGGAGGAGGCAGCACAGCTTGCGGCGCTCAACGCAGAGCTGGCGAGCCACACGAACCCGAACCAGAAGATCGTGTACCTGGATCGCATCAGGAGGGAGCTCGATGAGAAGCGGGGAGAAGTCGTGGAACTGAGGGTGGAGAGGGACGAACTGAGGGAGAAGGCGGACAGGTTAGAGGAAGAGGTCAGGGTGTACAGGAGCGTGGAGGTAGGGCTGGATGAAAGGCCCCGGGCAAGATTCACCAGAGTCGGGAGAGTGCCCTCGGCCAGTTTAAGGGCATCGGAGTCGGTCAAGGAGACATCCAAGGCGGCGCCGTTGGCCAAGTCGAGCCGAGTCATGAAGGAGAGCACCTCTTCTGCGATCAATACCATTGAAGGACAAGGAAGAGAGAAGAAAGAGGACACTCTGCTGCTCAAGCATCCTCATCTGCGCCGTGGTGCTGGCGCACCCCGAAAACACGCAGCTCAGGCCTCAACCCTCAATGGCGACGATTACGAAGAGGCAAACGGAGAGGAAGAGGGCGAATTGACGCTGCAGGACCTTCAAGGGAGACGTTGGTAGCTAATTTTGTGCATTACAAAAGCTTTGCTCGAAATGGTTCTACATGCGATGCAACTATATGAGAGACTATCACATCTTGAGCCTCCAGCCTAACACATCCAGGACAGAGGCGCTCGCGAGCGATACGCCTGTGTAGAGGAGGAGGATGATGACTGCGACGGTGTCGGAAGAATACATGGTCTGCAGGGTCAGATTGACGGTGCCTGTGAGGAGATTGGCCTTGTGGACGGAATTTTGGAGTCAGGATGGGGTTGTAGAGAGGGAGATCGAAGGGCGAATCAGAACTCACGATGAGAAACACGGCAAAAGCGTGCGAATTGAGCGACTTCAACAGCGATGGTGTCAACGAGTCTTCTTCGTCCTCGTCTTCGCTGCGACCCTCTCCTGTGTCAGCTGCCACTGTTTCATTTCCGCGTCCCCTTTTCGACCTCGCTTGCTCGTCATCTGCAGCTGCTGCTGACTCCCTCAGCTGCCTCTCGGCCTTTGCGGCTGGCTCGAGGATAATCATGTAGATGCAGACGTAGGCGAGAATGAAGGAAGAATTATATGCCGTGACCCAGAGCACGTAAGCCAAATTTGCCTATTGTCCTCCGTCAGCCGTCTACGCTTGCAGGGACGGACGAGAAAGCCAGCACACTCACCAGTCTCCGACTAACAAAGAAGCCAAGCAAGCGAGCGAGCCCGTAGGCGCCCCACCACAACAAGGAGAAGCTTGCCAGAACCATCGCCAGCTTGTCCGTCTTGGCCCTCTGTCGGCTTTTTGATGGGCGGCGGTACGCGAGGTATGGGTCACGGGGCAGGACATAATGGCCGAGATCCAAGCCTAGCAAAAACAAGGCAAAGTAGCCGGGCAGGCTCGTGATGCCCTCCTTGTTCTGCGTCAAGAGGTCCGGTCGGGGTCCATCAGAAATCGCCCAAGACTGGAGCGCCGTTGTCCAGAGAACGACTTGGTGAACTACCGTGGTCGCCGTCAGCGACAATTTCTCGCTCTTAGTCCAAGCCTGAAGACTCACCGACGGAGACGAAAAGTCCCATGACAGAGAAGCGCGCGTGCTTCGCCATTGGTCTGCACAGCGTTCCGAAGAAGGGAAGTAATCCCAATGTGATGAAGAAGTTCCAGTAGACGCCGTACTCGGCAACATGTTCCGGGTACTCTACGCCTTTGACCATGATGACACGAATAGCGCCGAGGAGAAAGAGGGGCAGCGTCTTTCTGGCGTCTCGCAGCAGCTGCGCCCGCATAGGCTGGAATCGGTGGCGCGGCGAGCGAAGCAGAGGCAACGCACTGACGATGCCCAGGGAAAACACAAAAGATCCTACGCCCAGGTCCATCTATGTTGACGCACAGTGAGATGACGTTTCTCCCGCATCGCACAAAAGCACTCACCAGGCTCGTGCCCCAGGTCTCGCACTTTGCAAATTCTCGCGGAAAGGCAGGGAAATCGACGGCGAGGATGCAGATGACGGTCATGAGCATCATGTGAGCCCGGTAAACGGTCAAGAAAGGCTGGTTCTTGGGAATGTATGTGGGCGGCTTTTTAGAGGGTGGTGTTGGATCGAGGGCTTCGTTCTGTGCGTCCTGCATTGGTGGAGGAAGGTGCAGAGACGAGGATGAAGACGAAGTCGACGAGAGCTGAGCATGGTGCGACAAGGTTGCACTGCCCCTCTGTGGACTGGCCACTCTCTCGCTCGCCCGTACCCTCTCTAAGGGAGACCCCATCGCTCGTCTCTCTGGCGAAACCCATCCGGCGCTGCCGTTCCCTCGTCTTTGTGTGGATCGCTGCGACAAATCCGCTGGTCTCACGACCGTCTCGCTCAGTCCATGCAAGCCAAGCCCCGAAGCAAAGGGCTCGATGACTTGATTTTTTCCCTTTGTATCCCGTCCTTGCTCATCTGGCGGAATGTAGCTCGTGGCGGGAAAGGCCGAGGCGTGGGCTTGATCCGCGGCAGAATCGACTGACACACGAAACGGTTCCTCGTCCTCCTCGTCCTCCTGAGATGCCACTTTTGCACCATTGGAGCTTTGAAGGAGCTCTTTACGCTCATCAGCCTCGTCTTCCTCTTCTTCGTCTGATGATTCGCGCTGAGACCAGTGCCTCCGGTGCTTGCCGTTCCTCGATGGCGCAGCTGCCTCTTTTTTCCTCAGGGCCAATGTCGGCGAAGGATATCGCAGAAGCACATAGGCCGCCGCCGTGCCCAGAAACGCATTCAGCGCTAGCAGATGCTGCGCAAGCACGCTTGTGGCGAGGATGAGCGAGATGATGAGGACGGCAAACTCGAGCAACCACTCGTTGGAAAAGACGCCTCCCAAGCCCCCTGCATTCGTTCCCTTCTTGGCGAGCGAAGAAGAAGAAGCACCGACGAAGCAGAGTCGACGACTCCTCAATGTTGCCCACAGGGTGTATGTGGTGAGGGCTGTGAGGCTCACTGCGTTGATCTTCCACACGGATCCACCTTCGAGCTGCGAGACGAAGGCCTCCTTTGCCTCCTTGTAGTCGCGTGGCGGCATGGCGTCCACCCCAGTGCACCACCTCCTCGGCTCTCTCGCTTGGCCCTTGCTTTCGCCGACTTTGCCTTTGTCTTCTTCTGTGTCCGGCCGATAATCGTGCGCCTGGCTATCTCGATTGTACGGATGGACCGCCCATCTGGTGCGCGACCGCCGTGCTAGCCCTGAATCTGGATGGTAGCTTCCGAATTGCAACTTACTAAAATCACCGACACCCAAAGGGAACAATGGAAGAATTTAGCGCCGCGTGTGCGCTTTTCTCGCTCGCTCCTCCACACGATGACTTCGGTGACACGCTCGCCGCCCTCCTCGAGGCCTCCCCTGGCAATGCTCAGAAGGAAGACCGGACATACTTTGTTCGTGACCACTCATATTGAATTATAAGGCCTTTTCAGGGCCTATGCCGCTACTGCGGCCTCAAAAGGGGGGGGGGGGGCTCGAGGCTGTCAAGAAAAGTCTTAGAGCTGCTCATCGGTTTAAGACTGAGCGATGTTGTTGTAGCACCTTTTCACGTCGATCTTTCGCGAACCTGCTTCCACCCTGCTGTTCGGTGCTTCTCTTTTGTGGATTTCGGCATTGAGCTTGTCTCAAGACTGAGTCTCGCAAAGGAGTGCCATTGATGCACTCCCGGAGATTCATGTCATCGACTCTTTGCCGTGCTCAGACAACCACTTGCGCAGCAGTGCATGCGGCAGGAGACAGACTAAGACTAGCGCGACGAGCGTGGACAGCGAGGAAGCGATGTTGTTTTCGAGCATCGAAGCAGTCATCATCTAAACGCAAACACCCTCTTTCGCTCATTACGGTCGCATCATGGTCGAAGGGTAAGCGGTCCTAGTTCTCAAGCTGGAGCCCACAACGTAAACCGAACAAAAGAAGAAACAATGTGGAACGGTCGCTTTCTGGATTCTTCTATCGCTTCACTCGCCCTTGAGGATCCCTTTGGCTTTCAGCTCGTCTACGTCTGGCCGCGAGGCAAACTCCTTGCCCAGCTTGTCCTGATGGAAGAAATGCCATCAGCGATGCAATTGAGGCTCAAGTGGATCATATCTACGAGACTCACGGCCATCTGGCTCCTCTCCAGCTCCGTAAGCTTGCCCTGCAGGGCGGGCGCGACCGTTTGGTCCTTGAGCTGTTGCAAATCATGAGCTTCAGCTCGCCCATCAACGACTTTGCTTCCCGCAATGTAACTCACGATACCCCTTCTTTCGAGATCCTCCTTCTCTGGGCGACGCTCCAGGCGACCTTCGAGCTTGTCCTCGAGCTTGCGCTTCTCCAGCTCAGCCCGAGCGGCCTGCAGCGAGGGAGCCACGTTGCCCGCTGGACAGAGGCAACATGTTCAATCCTATTAGTCTCTCTTTGTACGGAACTAATGCTCGCACGAGCCGGCCTCACTCACGTTTCAGGATATTCTTGTCCTCAAGCTCCTTTGCCTCGCTACGGTTCTGGAGGAGTCGCTCCAGCCGTTCCTTCTCCTCCTGGTGGTGCGGCGAAAGCGGGGACGACTCGACGGCAGCCGAAGAGGCCGCCTGCGTGTCGATCTTGCTCAGGGTTTCGTTGTCGATGGATGCTGCTTGTCCGTTCAGCAAGTCTTTCGCAAGTCTGTGCACCCGCAACTACGTCCTCACTCACACATTGTGGTTGTACTGTGCTGATGTCTGTGGGTGTGGCCGATAATCGCGTGCCCATGCGACAGATGAGGGGGTGTTGGATGTTGGCAGGCTCGCACGGATCATCTCAGCCCCGCTCGCGTGGAAGCCGATAATTTCTAAATTCGGCCGAAATCAAAATGGCTTCGCCACGCGAGCATTTGGTCCCGACCGCAGCTGACAGTCACTAAGTGATGGACATCTCCGTCGTTCTGATTTCACCATCTTCAACTTACCGATCGCAAGTCAAGATGGTGAGTAGCCAGAGGCCGGATATAACGATGGTGGGGATGTGCAGGACTTTCGAGGACAAGGTGGGAACGCTGGAAGTGAAGCAGATCCAAGGGCGGATTGGATCGGGAGGGGGAAGACGGCGGCAAGGTACAACGATCATTAGATGACTTCGAAAGACAAGGAACCACAAGATCATGACGGAGGGCAATCTCTGGAATGTGATCGGACGTGGAACGAGGTCTCTAAGGGAGTTTGGGTGCCACGATGAGATAGGATGGGGCGAGACGGATGGTGAACTTCGCAACTGGAAGCAAGAATGCTGACTCGGCTTGATTCCTTCTCGATAGCCCTCCAACAAGACTTTCAGGACCAAGGTCAAGCTCGCGAAGGCTCAGAGGAAGAACAGGTGAGCATTGATAGCTGTAGGATGAGGCGAAGTCTCCCAAGACTTCGTTGATTGTCTCGAATTCCGAGCTTGAGTCGCGACAAGAGAAAGAATAGTTGCTGATCGGTTTCCTTCCCTCGACCAGGCCCATCCCTGCTTGGTTCCGCATGAAGACCGACAACAAGATCCAGTACAACGCCAACAGACGTCACTGGCGTAGGACAAAGCTCGGTCGTGAGTGTCAGGACGCCGTTGTCCATATTGAACCATCGCTGACCATGACGATTTGCGACCCTCAGTCTAAACGCGCACCATCTATTTTCTTTTTGGTCGTTCGTTCCGAGCCTGCGCCCCAGAGACTGCCCATCTGTCTCGGTGCTGCATGACACCTCTCGATTCACCTCCCACCCACGGCATCAATCATTCTCAGAGAGACACTCTCACGCACACCACACACATGTACATCTAGGGTTTTCATGTCTGCCAGAGAGCATGCTGAAACTTTAAAAAATCAAGATTCCGCTCGTCGCCCTTTGTTCTCCGATGCTTCCACGTCCTTGCGTCCAGTCCTTCGCCAGTGAATATACTGAGTTATTCCTCTAAACATTGTCGGATGCTCGTCCGTGTGTCACCATGCAAGCGCATCTGAGGCGTTCGGTGTCCAAGACGTGCACGTGAGAAAGAGCCAAATTTTTGAGGAAACGGAAGACTTGAATTTCCGTGCAACACGCTCCACACCCCTACTCAAGAGGCTAATGGCAGCCGCTGTGGTGAGGACGTGCGTGGTGTGTGAGGCAGCCTCATCCAAGTACAAGTGCCCGTCATGCTCGAGCCCGACGTGCAGCCTCGCGTGCTCCAAGGCGCACAAGGCGCTGAGACACGAGGCTGCCAGCGAGGGCGTGGCCACATCGGCGAATGGAAAGGGGACGAGGCAGGAGGCACCTGCGCCCGTGATCCGGGCCAATGGGCAAGAGATTCAGCCACCGCCGAGCGGGTACGCGGCCACGACGTCGTACGTACCCCTCTCCTCGTACGACGACCGGCAGCTGCTCAAGGACTTTGAGTACCTCCAGCATGTCGGACGATCCGTGCAGGAGGTCGGACGGGAGTTGACGAAGCAGCAGTGGTTCAGCCCGGACATGGTCACGGGCCAGACACCGGATGCGAGGACGTCGCAACAGCAGCAATCACAGCAACAGGGGTATTTGGGAAAAGGAAAGGGGAGAGAGGCACATCACCACCAGCAGCAATTCTCGGTGGGCCAGAGGAGGCGGCAGGCGCTCGACTCAACAATCAGGCGCGGGCGGTGGCCCATCATGCTCCTGCCCGAGGGCATGCAGATGAGGCGAGAAAACCGTACGCAGTGGAAGAACGGGTGAGTCGCGGCATGTTTTTTCGCGGCTGTTGGGGAGATTCAAACTAACAGTACTCGACCCACAAGCAAAATGGCATTTACTGTCGAAGTCCGGTCTTGCCAGTCATCGTCGGAGCGTGTCAGTCGCTGGCGTACGCTGCTTCACCAAATCAACGGCGAGGAGCGCGTCCACGATGTGGTGCTCGATCAGCTTGTCAAGCGCACCAAGAATCTGCTGCCGAAGAAGGCGCGGAAGGCCGGAGCATCGAAGGAAGCCCGGTACATGATCTCAGATGCCGCCTGGCAGCAGGCCGGCCTCTCTCCGCCCAACAAGGGTACCAAAAGCAGCAACGACGAAGACGACAATCGCGAGCCGAAGCCCTACGATGCGCTGCCGGCCTGGTGCGAAATTGTCGTTGCGGTGCATTCGGACCGGCTCCGCAACGAGACGTCAGCCAAGTTCTTGGGCTGGTGGAAGCGCCAGGTCAAGAATGGACTCGTCGGGCCAGACGGCTTGGAGCTCGTCAAGCCAAAGGAGGAGGACGGGGAAGGGGCTGAGATTGACTTTTCCGAGGCTTCAATCGCGATTCCAACGGCACCACGAAGCGAGAGAGGCGGCAACGGCGGGAACAGCAATGAAGGGGCTCAAATAGAGAGAAAGGCAGAAGAGGCCGGGGTGCCTGTCCCGGCAGGTCTTGGGAGTCTCCTCTCATCTGGCCTGCTCAGCAGGCTTCACGAGCAAATGAACAAGGGCAACAACAAGCCGGCGGAGGCTTCGACGGGTACGCCTGCAGATGGGGCTGCTATAGACAGACCTTCCAAGGAAGAGCTCAGCAAGATTATGAGCAGGACCATCATCGTGGCCGCCGATGAGACGCAGACGATTGAAGGACTTGTTCGAGAAGTAGGATCGCGGGGACTGGCCATTGTCGAATATCCGTGTTTGGAGCTTTGGGATGCCAAGTCGCTGCGTAAGGACGTTGCCAAGAAGGGCACAGAGGTTGTAGAGCTTGCGAGCAGCGACCTGAAGAGGAAGCGCAAAAGAATCGACGAGGAGATCAGCGATGATGAGGACGCGTCTGCCGCTCCAAGGCATCCTGCAGCCAAGAGACAATTGCCGGCGCCGGCGAAACCGGTGGGCATCATCGGGCTGTCTGCGTACGATTCCAGTGACGAGGGCAGCGCCGAGGATGAAAAAGAGGGTGCCGCGAGGAACAGAGAGGACACCACGGGGGAGGAAGAAGAAGGCGACGTCGATGCGGGCGACATGGCTTCCATCGCGAGGGCTATGGGCTGGATTCCCGCCGAGCCACAGGAGGAGGCCAAGGCGAAGGACAGTCTAGCCCAAGAAGCAAAGGACGGCGAAGAGCTAGATTGGGGAGACGAAGATTGATTCTCATGCATTTGTACTCTATATTGAAGCGAGCAATGATAGACGTTGTTGTCACCGTTAACCAATCTATGCGCCTAAGACCGGATCGGCAGCTTACTAAGCTGTTGGCATGAATGTCACGACGCGGACGCAAGTTTGGATTTTTTTTGGACCGGAGAGAGAACGAACGTCACGGACGCGACTCGCGACGAATCCACTACCAGCCTACCGGCAAAGTCGACGGCGCACAACTCCATTGACTTCTGAGGAACGCCCATCAGCGCCCTGGAAGAGGCCCTGCTGTCGATGTCTCGCCTGCTCGCTCTTCAATCACCCCCTGCGAACCATTCCAGAGAGTATAGCGAAGGGAACGGCGATTCTTCGACGCCCTCTCCGACACCGGCAAAAAGGGTGCACCAGCCGACGATCCTCGCGCCGGACTCGAGCCCGCTGCGCGCCATGGCTGGTCCGGAGGGGTCTTCGGTGAGCCGCATGGCAAAGGCCATGGGTTCCGGGCAGTTTCAACGGACAGATTTCCAGCGGTCGCCCACGCGATCGACGTCGCCACAGGAGACGAGGAAACGGCCGGGTCAGGGCCGGCTCGAGGCGCTCGGGAGATTTACGAGCGCATTCCCTGCCACATCGCCAACAAAGAAGGCAGCGGCGGACGATTCGGACGGGCATGTGACCAGCCCGGCGGACTCTTCGCCCCGGAAAAAGTTCAAGACGGACCTCAGCAGATTCGCGTACAACGGTGCCGCACCGTCGCAGAAGAAAGACTCAGATCTCTCTTCGAGCTCGGGCGGGGAGGAGAGCGATGAGGGGCCTGCTAAGCTTTCTGGGCAAAAGAAGCGAGGGAACGGGGTAGGGCTCAGCGAGGCCATCTCGCTCGACGACTCGGACGCGGAAATGGAGGACACACCTGCAACGTCGGCGTGTCTCTCGCCACGCTCAGCTTCCCGAGCGGGCGAGGCAGCGAGCAGCTCGCAAACCTCGCCGGGTGGCACGGGCCATGAATTTGATGTCAAGGTTGAGCGCATTCACACAGTCCATCCGGAATACTCGAAAGAGCAAATCAGAAATGCGCTGAAAGAGTCGGACGGGCTGGCGCGAACGGCACTCATCAAGCTACTCCGATCACAAAAGACATCGTCTGCACCGCCTTCCTCGTCCTCGTCTTCAACCTCGAAGCCAGCCGCCTCCTCGTCATCAAAGCAACCGGTCTCGTCGTCTCTTCCTGCCGTCCACAAGAAGCCCTCACAGTCGCCCGGACCGCCTGGACCCAAGAAGACGATCTCGCTCATTTCGCCGGCTGGGCTAAACAGCTCAAGTCCCATCAGGGCCTCTCCAGTCAAAGTTACGACAAAGCTTAGGCCAGGGAGTAGCTCGCCGGTCTTTGTGCGCGAGAACAGCAGCAATAGCCAGAACAGGCCGGTCCAATCTGCGAGACCAGCACCGAAAGCGAGACCTCCGGCCCCAACATCATCAGCAGGTAACAAGTCCCATGTCAGCATCAGCGACGACAGCGAGCTGTCTGACAGTGACGGCTCTGACTCTGACGTGTCAGATAGGGAGAAGAGGGATGAGCGAAAGGCATTACAGTGGTTCAATAGTGTCGACGCGAGTCAACTCGTCGACATTATTGGTTGCAACGAGAACCAGGCAGAGACTATCATCGACCTGCGTCCGTTCAAGTCCGGAGACGATGTCCACCGCAAGCTTGGCGCCAAGAGCGCAAAGGGTGTCTCTCCTCGGCTATTTGACAATTGCGTCGAGCTCATGTCGGGTCTGCAACAGGTTGACAGCGTCCTGGAGCGCTGCGAGAAGATGGGCGAAAAGCTGTCGGCCAAGACCAAGACGTGGGAATCGGTTGCCGAGGCCGCCAGTGCGACGCAGTCTAGTGGCCAAGTCGAAGGTTACCTGTACGGCCAGCCAAAGGGCATGGCCGAGGGTGTCGAGCTGAAAAGCTTCCAGCTTCGGGGTGTCAACTGGTTGTACCTGCTTTACCAGCAAAAGTGCTCGGGCATTCTGGCTGATGACATGGGCCTAGGCAAGACGGCCCAAGTCATTGGATTTCTTAACGTGGTCACTCAAAGATTCAAGGCCGGACCTCACCTCATCGTCGTTCCGTCATCTGTTCTGGACAATTGGATGCGCGAGTTCAAGACCTTTGGCCCTCACCTCGAGGTCGTCAAGTACCACGGTCCGCAGAAGGAGCGGCCCTTGATCCAGCGCGAGCTCAAGCAGAACAGGAAGAATGTCAATGTCGTGCTGACGACGTACGAAATGGCTGCCGGTGGAGATCGCGACCACCTCTTCTTGAGGAAGTACGAATTTGCGACGTGCATCTACGATGAGGGGCACATGCTCAAGAATTCGAGGTCGGTCAAGTTCCAAAAGCTCGTCAAAATCAGGGCGGACTGGCGTCTGCTTCTAACGGGCACGCCGCTGCAGAACAATCTCGGCGAGCTCATCTCACTGCTCAAATTTATCATGCCGAAGTATTTCAGCAACGCAGAAGAGGCTCTCGCCTCGATCTTCAAGGTCAGCCAGCAAAGCCAACTCTCGAAGGAGCGCGTCAATCGGGCCAAGAGAATGATGCAGCCGTTTTTGCTTCGGAGGAAGAAGATTGATGTCTTGACGGAGCTGAGGCCCAAGACGGAGCGCATCGAGTACTGCGACATGACTCCGGTACAAGCCGACCTGTACAAGACGGCATTTGCTCAGACCAAGGCGGCGCTTCGGGAGCAACAGCAGCAGGCCAACGGGAACGCAAAGGAGGCGGCAACAGAGAAAGCCAAGCTTGGCGTGCTCATGGCCCTCCGAAAGGCGGCCAATCATCCATTGCTGTTCCGTCGGCTGTACGACGACCAAAAAATCGTCGCACTCGCGAAGGACTACATCAAGCATGAGGATCACGCATCGGAAAGCCTCCAGGAGAAGATTGAAGACTTCATGATCAACTGTGACGCCGAGCTCTCCATGTATGTCGCGGCACCCAACCGGTATTGCCAAAAGCACGTCGTCGAGGACAAGGAATGGCTCGATTCGGGCAAAATTCGAGCGCTCGAACGAGTCATCAAAGAGGCACAGGCAAAGGGCGAACGGGTGCTTGTCTTTTCGCAATTTGTACAGACCCTCGAGATCATCTGTCGGGCATTGGAGGTGCTGGACATTCCGTACCGTGGCTTCACTGGCTCGACCCAGGTCGTCGATCGGCAGGTCATTGTGGACGAATTCACAAATGACGACTCGATTCCTGTCTTTCTCCTCTCGACAAAGGCTGGCGGCGTCGGCATCAACCTCACCGCAGCCAATTGGGTCGTGCTGTTTGACCAGGACTTTAATCCGCAAAACGACCGGCAGGCGGCCGACCGCTGCTACAGGATAGGCCAGGAGAGAGAAGTGACGATCGTTCGACTGATCAGCAAAGGCACCATTGATGAACACATTTGGAATCTTGGCCAGTCAAAGCTCAAGTTGGCGGACCGGGTCGAGGGCGTCGACGAGGATGAGGAGGGTCCGGACGACGAAAAGACAACCAAGCTTGTTGAACAGTCTCTACTGGCGAAGCTCGTCGATGAGGACGAAGACGAGGGGCGATCGGAGGCAGGGAAGGGAAAAGAGGAGGAATCCGAGACGGAGAAGCCCTCTCCGGATGGGAATGCTTAATGTTGCCCTACTTTCGGCTCGGACACCGTCCTTTGCGCAAGAAAGACGCAAGCGTGCCGCCTCAAACAAGAATACTCTCATACGCACGCACACACACCACATTTTCCCCGCACTTTCTTGACACACACAGATCCCTAGATGCTCCAATCGCAATGTTATTGTTACAATCTGAATCGTACACGGCACGAGAGAGTGCGAGACTAGAGGATCCCTGCTTGTTGTTTCCACTGTAAGATCGGGAGAGATGGCTAATGTCAACTTTGGGGAAAGTAGCGCGGATCGAGAACTACTCACGCCCTGAAGAGAGTCTTTGACGAATCTCTCTAATCGATTGGCAGACTTGGCATAGACGGACGTGGCCGGATTGTAGACGCGGCAATTGTCAAAGACTGTAGTTGCGAGGGTCAGACCTTGTAGCAGGAGGGAAAGCGAGTAACTCACTCAATTGAGCGTCGTGCAAGAGATCGTCGATGGTGCTGTACTGATTGTTCTCCAGCTTGGTTTCCATGGTCGACAGGTCTGTTGGGCGAGAACAATTAGTATATGTCTTGCATAAAGTTAGGTCAAGGGATCCTCCTCACCCATCGGCTCCTTGATAACCTCGTAGTAGTCGGGAACGTCTTGCGCATTGACAGGATTCGTAAACGGCCAGCTGGCCGCATGGTTGGAAAGCTCCGACACAATAAGGCGCATGAGCTGATGGTGCGGTCCCCTCTTCGGCCGTCTGCTCAATTCGTCCATCTCGATCGTCCAGGCGCTCTCCTTGAGACCAGGCACCTCTGAAGGGTCCACTTTGAAGTGGGCCGTGGGATCCATGGGCTCATCTGCCTGACCTTCTTCGATCTCTTCGACTTTCGCTTTCGGCTCGGCAGGTTTTCGGAAGACTTCCAGACCGGGATGGACGATGTGAGAGCGCGACATGAGTCGAATCTTGGACACGATGGCCTCGCGCTGAGCCGCAAGGAGATCCTGAACCTTGAGGTATTCCACACGGGGAATCATTGAGCACTGCATGAGCGTGCCGCCCTCGTAGTCTTTGATGTAGCCGACCCAGATGGACCGATCGAGGTTGATCTCCTTTGTGAAACCTTGCTTCTTGAAGTATCCAATGGCGTAATTGTCTGCGTACGTCAAGAAATGCATGACGTCCGACGACGCCTTGACATGATCCTTTAGATGGTTCATGAGGTGTGAGCCGTAGCCCTTGACTTGCTCAGTGCCGGTGATGGCACAAAAGACAATCTCAGCAAATTTTCGGCTGTTGAACGGTCGGTAGGTAATACCACCGACGACCTGGAGACCTCGCTTAACGATTGCCATGCTCCAATGGCTGCGGTCAAGAACGAGCCTGGTGATGTACTCTCGCGGCATCTTAGGAAGCTGACGTTGAAAGATGTTCTTAAGACCTGTGAGAATGATCATCGACTCGGGCGATCCGTCGTTGGTGACTACTCGGAACTGAATCAGGCCAGACCGCTCCTCAATGATAGCTGGCCGCTCACGACGAGGAGGCACTGCGGGCTGTTGATCGAACAGTGTCAGCTTTCCATACATCACAAAGCAGGGTGGAGGGCACAAAACAACTGACCTTGTCTTCTTCCGCACCGGTGTCCATAGCGACGCCCTGGACGACTTTCTCGAGATCGGCCTCGTCCTGCTCAACGTACTCCTTTGGCTTTCCCTCATCATCGTCGTGGGCAGTCGCAAGCCTAGAGTCCTCAGTAGGTGCAGCACCATCCCCATTGGGAGGCAGCCCCTTCTGCGATTTGCTGGGCATCTTGCCATGTCCGATTCCCTGTCCTTCAGCTTCTCCGTCTGTCGCGATGGCTGGCGATTGGTAGCGAGAAGTGGTGGCTGACCGCGATTGCATCCTTCGACGTTTCACGTTGCTACCGCTCCGGGGGCTGTCGACAGCCATTGAACTTTCGCTCACTGTCCATCTGCCCTTTAGCACACGGGTGCGATTCTCGCCTGGGCGATCCTGCTACTCACAAGACGGTTCCACACTGGATAAGCGCATCGAGTCTGCCGGAGAACGAGACTTTCTCTTCCTCGAGTCTAGTCCATTCCGCCGTCGTGGCATTGGCGTTGATTCTGTCGGTCCAAGCACCCTCAATTGTCTGAGAGAGCAGAGAAAAGTTGTCGTTTTAGCACGGCATATCTGGAGTGCGCAATGCTGAAAGCACCTACTTTTTCAATGACTGCATGTCCTCGTCTTCATAGTCCCAGTCTAGCAGCTTTTTCTGGTCCTGTTGGCTCGCGGGTGGAAGTGAGCAAGTCTTTCGAGAGCCTCAGGCACCGCGGGAATCTTACCTCCAGCATCTCGTCCAAACGAACTGCCACCTTGACTCTCCTGAGCCACTCCTCTGCTTTGTCCTCCTCCAGCCCGCCCGCATCACTAGAAATCCCGTGGCTGTCGATCCCATGCCCACATCGCCCACACGAGTTCCCCCATCCCCACTCCCGCTCGTTTCTTGAATACGGCGCCGCGCGGACTTTAGTGCCGGGACGCGGTCGGAAGCCTCGACAGTTGCACAGCTTGCCTGATCCTGCGCCGTTCTCCGGCTCTGGGGTCCTCAAACCATCCTCATAGTCCTCTAGCTCGACGGCATCGTCGTCGATGTCGCCCACCTTGTCGCGCCTGCTGCTTCTGCTGCTGCTGCTGCTTGTTGAGGCTGAGCAGCAACTATGTCGAGCAAGCTTGAGCTTCTGTTGCGCAAGCGACAGGTCCGCCGCCTGTGTCGCCCCCGACGGGTACGCCTTCGATGTCGACACGTCCGTTGATGAAGATGACCTGCTCGCGGCGGGCATCCTTGCTGTCTAGCCAAAAGGCGGGTTTAGAGGTTCGGTCGCCTGAAGGGGCTGGGCTGGACTGGACTAGGGAGGAGCCGCTGATGTTGATCTCGCATTCGCGCCTTTTCCCCCACGTGGAGGCATATGTCAAAAAAGGTGCGTGTCGCGCGTCAGACTAGATGCACACCTCACTCAGTCCAATCTGCCGGACCGTGACCAAGCGGTAAGGAAGCTCGCCAGAGCAGGAGCATGCCTACGTGCAATCTACATCTTTGCAATTGAAGAATGGTCCGTTTGCTCCCAGGGGCAGGCACCGAATACTGATGTAGCACTTGTATGAGATTCATGGAGATGCTCTTGGCATTGGTTCTTTCGTACTCATCGGAGCAGGACCGGGCGACAAAGCCGACTCAGCTCCTTGTGAGAGCGGGCTTCGAGCGGAGCTCCTTGCACCTCTCTCACAGCCTTTCCCTTTGCTCTCACCCAGACGTACCAGGCCAAGGAAGAAAGTGACGAGCAAAGGGTCCGAATGGGTCGTCTCAGCCGTAAAGCGGTGTAAAGCGGCGCTTGTCATCCCAACGAAACACTCCCTGCTGGTAGCTCGAAGGAACAGATAAAAGGCAGACGTAATTCCTTCGACAATACCTTCGAGTAGACTCGAAAAGCAAGCAAATCTTCTCTCATGCCACGATGAGGAGCCTCAACATCATCTCGCTGAGCGTGGCCACTCTCTTCGTTGTCGTCGCCCAAGCCCAAATGTCGAACCCTGTTGGAACGAATGATGAACGTAATATCCCCAGGCATCCGAGCAAACCTCCCCAGGTGGTACCGGTTGAGAAGAAGCAGGGATGTGAGTCCTTTCTCTTCACTAGGAGAAGTCGCTTTGCTCTGAACATGGATTCTGTCCTGCATAGGCCTTAGAGGGATGCGATGCTGCCGTTGCGAAAAGTACATCCAAGGGAAAAAGCACACACCTGAATCATGCGTACAGGTCAAGACGTGCAGCGAGCACAACAAGGGAGACCTGACGAATTGCAAGGAAGTGAGCACCAACAACTGCGTTTACTGAAAGAAGGCAATCGTAGTAAGCACCTTTGACTCCTTTCCTTTGCCGCTGCCAAGCATCTGCCTTGTCTGACCATCCCTCTTCCGTCGTCCTTTGTCAGGGCTTTAGTCACAGACGAGCGTCGGCAAGGATGACGCATCATTCCCCTCCACCCATATTTCCCAATACAAGCCTCTTAATCCCACCCTGATGGCCTTCTCGCGCGCAGTCACGCAGAAGACGTCGCTTTCAGAAGGTCTCTATCATTATATGTGTGCGTCTAATAAGATACTGTGAGAAATACAGATCAAAAGCCCAAACCGCCCTTTGAGACTTTGATCTTTGCGCCGACGGGGTCGCTCATGCCCTTGTTGGCGCCCACACCGCTGCCTTCCGTCCAGCCCATCATCGAGAGCAATCGATGACCCACGTTGTCCTCGCCGATCCTCTCGGCTCCGAAGCCGACATCGGCACCTTCCTGGTTGCGAGGCATCGAGACCTTTGATGCAGCAAGCGTCTTTGCCCTCGCCCACCCGGCATCGGTCTCGCGGCTGCTGGCGCCCTTCCGTCCTCCCTTGCGGATGGCACCAAAGCTGCCTCCGGCACCGGATAAGATCCTGCGGATCTTGCGCTCGTTGATGTCGCCGTATGCGCTCTTGCTGTTCTTGATGAGTGTCGGGAACCGATTCTTGCCCGAGCCAATCGACTTGGATGTGAGCTTGTAGGCCGACGCCAGCTCGTGCACCTGAGCACGAGCGCGCTTATCCATGGGTGCAAGCGAGAGCGTCGTCTTGCCCTCTTCCGCCAGGAACTGTCGAATCTGCACATCGAGCTCGACGAGATTGGTCGCATGGCGCGACAAGACCTCTCGCACTGGCCCTCCCCATCCGTGACCGTCTTCGTCGTCGTCGTCATCTTCATCGTCGTCATCGTCATCGCCGACACGAGCGTTTCGCGCAGCCCGTGCTTCTTGCCTCGCTGCCTTCTTGGCCGCCTTCTTGCCCCGGCCCTTCTTGCCGCCCATTCCACCGCCGGACACGACCAGACCATGGGTAGCGTGGAAGGGGTCCTGAGCAGCGGCCTGCCTCTCTGCCTGTCGCTTCTTCTTGTTGGCCGCCTTCTTGCTCCTGTCCTTCTCCCATTGGCTCTGCAGCTCAGCAGCCCAAGGGTCGTCGTCCTTCCACGTCTTGGCCTTGCCTTTACCCTTGGCGGCGGGTTGAGTGCCCAAGAGGTCATCCTCATCGAGGACCATGTCTTCATCGCCAAAGTCGCCCTGCTCCATGATCTTGAGCAAACGCTTTCTCTCCTTGCGGTTGCGGCCGTGCAAGATTTCATCGTTGTCCTGGGCGAATTTCTCAATCTTGCGAATAAAGGCTTCGTCGTCATCGGCCCAAGAAAAGTTGCGATCAAATACCTCGCCCTCTTCCTCGTCCGAGTCCTGGAGATCGGATGAGATGAGCACTTTGGCACGCGTCAATCAAGACAAGGGAAATCGATCTCACCAAGCTCTTCGAAGAGTCGTCGTCTTCCTCATTCAGCAGTTTTCGCTCTTCCCGGGAGAATTCCTCCTCTTCCTCCTCGTCTTCGTCGCTGCTGTCTTCGCTGCTATCATCGTCGTCATCGTCGACTTCGAGTGGCGCACCTTTACCTTCCTTTCCCTCTCCGTCGCCGTCCTCGTCGCTCTCCGTCATCCACTCCTCTTCCTCCTGCATTCTATTCTCGATCTCGATGTCGTCAATGGTAATGTGCCTGCCCTTGTCGTTTCCATCCATGCCCCGCATGAAGTTCAGCATTGCATCCATGTCGCTCGGCTCGTTGACCTTGGAGTCATCCCTCCGCTCGCTCTCTTCTTCATCGCTATCGAGGCGGTTCATGGCGTTCTCCATGTAGTCTTGCAAGATGGCATCCCGCGCGCTCAATTTGGGCTTCGACCCATTGGCCCTCTCACCCAGGGTGAGCTGGCCCACGTCAAGGTCTTCTGGATCCTCGTCCATGCGAGGCGGACCGTCTGGGCCCCATTCAATGTCCGAGTCATCCTCGCGCGGGACCCTCTTTTCGGGGGCACCGAGACTGATCTTACCAGACGCACCTCGCCTTGCCTTACTGTTTCGCTTGGAGCTGGATGCTGCCCTCTTGATCCTTTGCTTGCTTTGCCTCGGTGGTGCTTGTGCCACCAGTCCTTCTTCGTCTTCGTCCTCGAATGCGTCGTCTGCCTCATCGTGCTTGGGCTGCACAACGTCTTCGCCAATGATCTGCCTGTGCGTCTCGTACATGACGACGTCGTCGCCATCGCGTGCCGTCGTCGTCTGTGCAGTTGATTCACTTGCAAGAATGGCATGGTCGTCGCCTGTCAGATCGACAAAGAAGGCAGCCTCTTCCTCCTGCTTTGCCCCGCCTTCTTCCCGAGATGCACCATGGCCTGCACTCTCGTCCGGAATCTCTGTCACAGTGTCCTCGGCGGCAGCGGCAGCAGTGGCTCTGACTTCGGCCTCCTGACGCAGAATCTCGTCGAGCTGCCTCTCCTCTTCAGAATCGGACTCGGTCGTCTGCACCTTTCCATTTGCTGTTGTCGCCGTCCGCGGGATGAGAATCTCCTCGTCGCTGTCCTCTGAGCTCGCATGTCGCAAGCCTGGTCTAGCACCAGCAGCAGACTGGCGTTGCTCCTCCTCCATCGCCATTCGGTTGATGTCGTCGTGTCCGGCATAGTAGCCCTGCAGCCACGGGTCCACGTCGGCGTTGGACGCGACCTGCTCCGAGCCGGGGTAGGCCTTGAGGAGCGCTTCGAGTGGGTCCACCTCCTCTTGTCCTGCAGCGTCAGGCTCTCCTCCAAGTTGCGCTGGCGTGGTGTGATGTTGCTCCTTTCCGCCCTGTTGCTGCTGCTGGACAAACCCGAGACCAGCGCCCGAGGGCCGATTAAAGACGTCTATCGTCGCCGCCTCTTGGGCTTCCTCCTTTCTTTCCCCGTCTTTCGTCACCCACGCCCCGTCCTTCCACTCGCCAGATGCCTTGACGAATGCAACGGCCGTCTGCAGCGGCCGGTGGAGCCGCGCGGCTGGATCGCCAGACCGCCACTTGCTGGCGCCGTTGTTGCGGTTGGGGATGCCTGCAAGGCAAGGATCCTTGTCCGTCTGCTCTGCGGGCCGGACCCACTTTGGCGTGCGAGAGGCAACAGCAGAAGGCGATGACGCCGGCAATGGTTCCTTGATAGCTGCACGAGTGTCAAACGCGCGGTGAATGTGGGCGCTGCGAGGGCCGGTGGGGATGAGACCGGCGACGTGGCCCTCTGCTGCACGCTGTGCACGCTGCATAGCCATCAAATTCGACGTGGACCGCGCCGTCGAGTCTGGCACTGACGGGGGGAGACGGACGAGGCGTGCGAGGGCATCTTCGTCATCGGGAGGCGTGGGCAGCTGGCCATTATCGAGGTGAGGCTTGACTTGGTGCCGATACTTCTTATGGGGCTCGATGATCACGTCGTCATCATCATCATCCTCGTCGTCGTCATCTTCTTCATCCTGAGCGTGGCGCACACCTCCATGGCGATACTCGACGTGCACTTCCTCGTCGTCCGCGAGCACCCTCGTCGAGGAAGAGTACTGGAAGCTGACAGCATTCTGTCCTCGGACTGAAAGAACTCCTCCTCTGCCTCTTCCGCGGCCTCGGCCTCTCCCACCACCCCGGTCGCCCGTCCCTCCTCTAAAGCTGTCGCCACCGCCACCGCCGCGGCCACCGCCTCCCCCTCCTCCTTCTCCTCTCCCACCACCTCCCCCTCCTCCTCCTCTCCCACCACCTCGCCATCCCCCTTGTGCCGCGCCAAGCAGGAGCTCGTCGAAGCCTGCCCCAGCAAATGCATTGTAGCCGCCACGCCCTCTCCCTCTCCCTCTTGGCCCGCCGCCACCACCGCCGCCGCCGCCGCCACCTCCTCTGCCTCCTCTGCCTCGACCACCTCTAGCCATGGTGATGCGACGCGTCCCTCTTTTCGTGTCGATGGTGACCTCGACACGCGCGTCCTGTTCTCCACCCAGTTCTGTACGTACGCCGACGTGCACCCTTCTTTGATTTCTGTCCCCGCCTCGCGCACGCTATCGACGAGTCTACTTTCCGACGACGAAAACCTTGTTCACTCGAGAGAAGCTGTTTGGATGTATGATGAGGGGAAGAAGGAGGCTTGCTCTTTCCTTGTCCTGACCTGCTCTGCCCTGTCCTGCCCTGCATCCTTTACCTAAAGTCGCCGCCGCTCGCTCCCTCTTTCGAAATTCAACCGCCCTTGCACATATTCCGGCCCACGTGTGGAGGTATCATCGGTTTCTTTTGCTGGTTTGCAAACGAGTCAGCAGTCGAGGCGATCCAATGAATCATTCCCACGGAGGATGGAGACTGTATCAGAGGGTGATCTAATCTATATTGCAAGAGTGAACCGGTCTACGCATTGAAAGTGAGAGGACTGCTTCTGTTAGCTGAGGCTTCATGAGAAGCCAAAGAGAGTGGAAGCGTTGGAGCCAGCGATGAGATCGCGTTCGTGCGCGGTAAAGGACGCGACGGCATGGAGCGCCTGCAGATTCGTCGACGCACTCTGCCAGATGGGCGCTTCCGCGCTCGACTCGCTCGACTCGCTCGCCAGAGGAGGGAAACTGAGAAGAAATGCAAATGATCGCGTTGCGGCTCAGCACGTCGTGCACTCGTGCCGTCAAATGGGCTCCGTGAGGAGCATTGCCCACACTCACAAGGGGTGATCCGTCCCAAAGAGGAATCGACGGGCGCCAGCTGTGATTTCTTCCTGCTCTTCCTGCGAGCCGCGCTTCGGTGTACCGTATATTCCCGGTCCTCCTCGTCTATGTTTATGAGCCCGTCCGACGATCTTGACGGCCAGCTCCAGCTCCTCGGGGCCATAGCACAGAGCATCAAAGTAGAGCTGACCAAGGTAGTAGCGGACATCGTGCTTTAGCCGCGCGCGGATGTCTGCCTCCTGGGAGACGCACCACGCCAGGCGAGAGGAGAGCATAGGAAGCGCTCCACCGCTGTGAGCGAGAATGAGTTTGAGCCGTGGATAGCGATCGAGAACGCCGCTAACGATCAAGCGAGCTGCAGCCTGTGGGAATTGTTGTGGGTCAGCATGCATTAGTTAGCTTTTGGCTGAATGGCGCTGCTCACCGCGGCTGTTTCAAAGGGAAGGCCTAAGGCCAGAGGCAAGGTAGCGCCTGAGCTCCGTAGCCCGAAGAGGCCTCCGTCTGCGCTGCTAGTCGGTGCTGTGCCGTCGCCGTGGGGATGAACAAAGAGAGGCTGCTCGAGACGCTCGGCGCATTCCCAGAGTGGCTCCAGCCTCTCGTCGTCAAGTCCTTTGCCCAAGCCCTTTGTACTCAGGACGGCACCTCGGAGGGATGTGCTCTTGTGTATAGCCTCGAGTTGCGACGTTACAGCGGCGACGGGCACCGCTTCGTTTGCGAAGGGCAGCACGCCAAACGCGCGTATCCGAGACGAGTTGGGAACAGCGGCTCGGAACGCTGTGCGGGCGTCGCCTGCCGAAAAGACGGACGAGGGCATGTCTTCCGAGTCAGAAGATGAGGCGGGAGGAAGGCACCATGACTCGAGCTCCTCGTTGATCACCCGAGCTGCCTCGACGGCCTCCTCCGGTGGGAGAAAGTCCAAGCAAGGGTCAGCGACACTGACGATGCTTGCGTCGATGCGGTGTCGATCCATGAAGGCCACTTTGTTGCTGCGCTGCCAGAATTGCGGTCCAAACGCGCTTCCTTTCCCCTCTCCACTGTCCCGCGAAGTCCGCAACGTCTCTTGCCCGTCTGTGCTGGAGATGCATGGGGGCGATGCTCGTCTCCGCAGAAGCTCAACGAGACGCGGTGTATAGATGTGAGAGTGCACATCCACCAGAAGGCCTCTGGCAACGCTGCCCGTCACTCTCATTCTTCCCGCTGTAGCGTTCTCGTCGTTGTCAGCAGCGCCGTTTCTGATCTTCCGCACGGCCCCGTGCACAGACCACCGTTGCTGAGGAACGGATTTGCACACCCAGGGAAAAAGAAGCTAAAGCTAAATCTCAGCCGACCGCATGGTCGCCCGGTATCTCGGATCGCTGCACAGCATCTGGGAGCTCCTCACACCACACATCCATCAGTGGTGACCATGGGCATCTTTACCGACTACAGGAACCACGACGTGGTGGCTGCCACTTCCGAGCAGCGCAGTTTCTATCGCTCCAGGGCCACGGGCACCGGTTCCGAGCGGCCAGTGATCAAGTGCGTCCTCGACCGCTACTACTGCTACCTCCCCGGCGACACTGTCCATGCGCGCATCCAGCTCGACAAGGAGCGACTCAAGGACCTCGTCAAAATCCATGTCGAATTTAGGGTTAGTGTCTGTTCTGTGTGATGACTTTTTCTGGCTTGCTGTTCTCACTTTGCCCCTTTCTTGGACCCCTCACTACTACCCACGAACTCGCATTTCCTTCCCCCCTTCGCCTCGCCCAGGGTATGATCCACAATTGGGGCACCAGGCAAGGAGCCAACAATACGACGACGTACCACGTTGACAAGCAACTGCTCTTCAGCCACGAGGCTTTCATCAACCCGACGTCGCTCGAGTCCCGCAGCGCTTCGCCGCACATGCTCATCGCCTCGTCCACTGAGTCGGCATGGATCTTTGACGTCGATGCAAAGCTGCCCACGGCCGTACGCTATCGCGAAAAGGAGGGTGCCCCGCTTCCGCCATCATTTATCCGCTCAGAACGCGGTAGCGAGACTTCGACCAGCCTCGTCTCCTACCATTTCAAGATTACCGGGGCAAACGAGAAGACCTTTAGCCGCGATGAGAGGTGGGCTTGGCCTTTTGCGATTGTATCTCCTGTGTCCAGTCTCTCACCATTTCCCTCTTGCACCACATCAGAACATGGACTCCCTTTGTGGTGCTCCCCTACTGCAGGCCCTGGGATCCCACGCTGGAGCTGCCCTTGAGCTACGGCGATGCACCGTCACACTGGATCCGACAGTACGACATCTCCGACTACCAAAGGGTGAGCGATTCCACAGCTGCTGTATGGGCCTTTTCTTCTTCGCTAATCGTCTGCTCCCTTCGCTCTTCCTTCAGAAATTGGTCCTCAAGAAGGGTGTAGTCGAGGTCGAGGTGGTACACCCCAAGCTTGCAGACCTCCCCATGCACCTCGAGGTGCCCATCATTCTCCGCATTTCGGTCCGAGCCAAATCACTTTCGGATCTCCTTTCGGGCGAGTCAGTCGAGCTGCCAATGCTGCCGTTAACCACGCTGGATGAAAAGCAGGAGGACCGCACACCCAAATTCTTTGTCACCAGGCACATCTATACCAAGGCGGACCGTACAAGATCGCACGACCTCAAGGATGTCCAGGAGTGCTTTGTCCGCTGGCATCCCGAATATACCAAGTGTGGCTTCACTCAGAGATCTGACGAAAAGGGTGGAGAGGGTGGTGCGTCCGAGGGCACACCTTTAGCTGACGATCGCGCAAAGAGGGGCCTCGATCACGGCTGGACGTGGCCCGCGCACGACCCAGAGGGGAAGCACTACTCGACGCCCAATGCGCCCCGCTTCGGTTCAAAGGGGGTGGGCCCCAAGCAAGGAGCACGATTCGAAAGGGACGTGAAGACAAACCCCTACGTGACCACGGCGACCGTCTTTGGCAGGATTCTCATGTCGTCGGCCGCCAGCGTTCCGTTTGAGGTCTACCACCTGTCGACGTACAACCGGCTCAAATTCAAATGGGACTTCAAATCGTCCAACAAGGTCGACATGAACCTTGGCTATGTTGTTATGACGAGTGGCATCACACCCGAGGAGCGACCGCGTCTATCTCCTCAGGATATCGAAAGACGCTTCTATGCTGGTCACTACGGCAAGCAAAAGAAATCAAAGATGGTCGAACCGCACGAGTTCGACGAGTTGCCCGGATACAAGAACGCCGCCGGTCAACCGTCGGCCCCGTCTTACGATGGACCGCCCCAGCCTGTGGCTTCTGCTTCTTCGCCACCGCCACAAGAGCCACAGGCAGGGCCAAGCCAGGAGCTTCCAGGCTACCAGTCTGCGACGTTCGGAATGGAGAAGATGTCCGTCTCGGACCAGAAGCGCAATTCTCTCAAGTAATATCAAAAGTCCCCCTTGCTGTAGACACCTCCAATACCACACTTGCTCGGAATGATTGCATACTCTGACGGTCGCTCTAACAAACGCAGAATTTCCTGCAAGAACGCGCCACTGGGCTGGGCGCGATTCTGGTTCGCGCAGGGAAGATCCTGCTCCTTGGATGTCCGTCGCTGCACGGACGTCAGCGCGACACGTGATCTGTCCAAGCTTTGCATTTCCATTCTTCGTCGACGTTGGTCCGTCGCCATCAACGAAACGACGACCAAGGCCGCTTGCCTGGAAACCCGCTTTTCGGGCCCATTGTAGCTTTCTCGTGTGTGTGTGTAGAAACTCACGGCATTCGCTTAATGGAGCACCAGAGCCTGCATCGATCGAGCGCATCCCCGTCCCTCTTGCCTTTCCGGCAGCTGCAGCAGCAGGCGCCGACGCCAACGCGACAGATTGACACCCTCGCCCGAGCTCCGCCCGTCTCTGTCTCGCATCCGGCTAGTATGGCGCCGTCACGCACCAGTGGAAATGGTGCACTCAATGGGGGTCAGAGCACCTCGGCTTCGACGAGCAAGAAGCGGGGGCGGCCAACGAAGAAGCAACAGGAGGTGCAGCAGCAGCCAATGGGCCCTCCTCCACCACCACCACCGCCGATGCCGGTAGCCGAGGTCCCTGCACAGGCATCAGTGCCGTCCGGCTCGAAAAGGGAGAAGCGGTCGCGGTCGAAGGCGAGAGCACGGTCGTATTCGGAAAGCGACGATTCAGAGGAGGATGACCGCAGGCGGAGGAGGTATAGGTCGAAATCGAGAAGTCATGCGCAAGGCAGGAGCAGGAGCAGGGCAAGGGCGAGGTCGAGATCGAGGTCTGCCAGTCGCAGGCATGCAGACGAAGACAGCAGCGGGTCAGAGAGCGGATCGGGATTCTCAGCGTCGGACTCTGATTTGGACTCAGAGGATAGGCGTGGGAGGAAACGAGTGAAGCGCGAAGCATTCGTCGTCATTGTGCTGCCCGACGGCCGGCACCTGATGAGGGCGCTGGACTCGGTCCCATCGCTCCAAAAAATCAAGGATACCATTGTGCAGCGAGCTCGTTTGGCCAGAGATACGCCACTGTCCTTGTCGTACCTACAGGACGGCATCGAACTCGAGCTGGAGGACGAAGAGGATTTTGCGAGCCTCTGCACCTTGGCCAGGCAGGAAGATACGCGCATTTACATCCACAGTAGGACGAACTCAGGACAACTGCCGCCGCAAGAAAGCCCATCATTGCGGACCCAACCACTGATCTCTGTCGGGAATCACCAGCCTGCGCAGGGCCTCCATCCCAATGTCAACCACTCCTCGCCCCGATTCGATGGCGTGTCTTCGCCGGTCATGTCGGCAGCCTCGCCACTCCCGCCGCCACAAGCACACGCCTTCTTTCCGCATGCCGCAACATCGCCTTCATTCACGGCTCAACCGCAGCAAGCTCAGGCTCAGGCAACCTCCCCTTCATCACCTCCGGCTGCCCCGTCGGCCCCGTCAGTCCCGTCAGTCCCGTCAGCGCAAGCTCTGGTTCCAACATCGGCGCCCGCACCAGCTCAAGAGGGGCCCAAGAAGAAGGCGAGGAAGAAGAAGGAGTCGAAAGAAGCCGCGCAGAAGGCGAAAGATCAGGGCGCTGCCGAATCAGGGCCGAAACGGCCCGAGTCGCGACCAGACACGTATGATTGGGTCGCTAATTTGCCTGCCTTACGCAAGATCACAGAGCAGACGTCGCGCGACTCGAGCGTCGACGTGCCACTGGCTCTCGCTCGTAGCGCGGCGGCTGCCGTTGAGCCAGAGATCGCTCAGCCGTCCGCTACAGAACAACCTGCTGAGCCAGCTGTCAAGCAGAAACGGAAGCGCAGGACAAAAGACGAGATGAAGGCCGATAGGGAGGCAAAAGAGGCTGCCAAGGAGTCAAAACAGAAGGGGCCGGGTAAGGAGAAGGAGCAGGTGCCTGTCGCTGAAGCGATGACTGAGCCGATAGCGGCAGGAAAGTCAGGGGAAAAGAAGAAGAAGAAGAAGAAGCGAGAGGCCAACAAGGCGAACGTGGAACAGGCAGCGGGGCAAGGCGAGGGCGAAGGAGCGGAAGTCGGACAAGAGGAGAGAAGACAGGCGGAAGAGCAACAGAGAAAGGAGGCAGAGGAGGAGGCGCGGAGGAAGAAGCAAGATGAGGAGATCAAGGGAAGGAGGGAAGAGGAGGAGGAGAAGAGGCGTCAGGAGGAAGCAAAAAGAGCCGCCAATAAGGGTGAGGTAGCCAAGGAGAGCACGAACAACGAAGAGGCCAACAGAAAGAACAAGGACGCTGAAAAGGAGGAAAAGAAGAAGCAAAAAGCAATGGATGCGCAAGCGAAAAAGGAAGAGGAGAAGAAGAGAAAGGCAGAAGAGAAGGCGAAGCGAGATGAGGAGAGAAAGGAGGCAAAGCGGAAAGCGGACGAGGACAAGGAGAAGCGGCGCTTGGAAAGGTTGAGGATCATAGCCGAGTGCAAAGGAGAGGCTGAGCAACAGCAGCAGGAGCCCAACGTAGTCACTTCGGGTATCTCGGAGAAGCAGGCTCCGCCGACTACTGTTCAGGCCGCTGCGTCACCAAGCAAGTCTCCCGCGGTGGCCTCCTCTTCTCCTCTCAAAAGTCCAACGAAACCCACTGCGAAAAGCCCTGCCACGAGTCCTACCAAGAGCCCTACTAAGAGTCCTACCAAGAGTCCGACAAAGAGGAAAGAGACATGCGGAGTCTGCGACTCGTCCCACGTCCATGCATTCTACCAGTGCCCGATCGTGACACAAGGGAAAGAAAGTGTGCGCAAACGACTCGATGAAATCAGCGCAAAATCGAAGAAGACCGAGACAGATCTGGCGGCGCAGGGAGCTTTGCAGCGCTGGCTGGCAGCAAATCGCGAAGTCGAAAATGGTGCGTCACCTGGCAGCGCTTGACTAGCCAACTCCTCGCCTCTTTCTGCTCACTTCGTCGTACTGACACTGATAGTCTAGTAGCCGCTGATGGCGACGATGCCTCGTCTTCGGTGGGCTATCCAGACAATATGAGCGATGATGGAGGCCAAGAGAGGATTTCGTCCGTTGACCTCAAACAACAGGCGCGCATCGAGAAGTCGGTGCGTGAGGCTCAAGCCAAAGTGGCGAGCTTTCACAAGAGCCAAGAGGAGAGGAAGCAGAAGCAGCTGCGCGGGGAGATCACCATTGATGCTGCAGAAGCGAAAAAGGAAAACGCAAAGATCAAGAGGGCAGAAACGACTCTTCGGAAAGCAGAAGAGAAGATGAACGACTTCATTCGATCTTCTCAGGAGGCGGGCAAGGGTGACTCGACTTTCAGCTCCGACAATCCCTTCCAGAAGCAGCAAGTGCCGCCATCTGCACTGCCTCCGTCTTCTCCTCAGCGTCTTGGTCAGCTGTCGCAGATGACGCCACCAGAGAGGCAACAAGAGTCACTTATGCAGCGCGATGAGCAACGCTTCGGCTCCGAGGATGAGCTCGACACGAGCCCTATGCTGGAGGCAGCCACCAATGGCAGGACGGCAGACGATGAAGACGTAGCGCCACTGGACCAAGAGACTGATGAACGCAGTGCGGCTCGGAGGCGAGAAAATAATCCCCTCTTCTTTCAGACGCAGTCTACGCAGGGGGTCGAGAGTCAGACACAGAGTGAAACGCAGCCTGCGCAGAGCCCGACGAAGACGTTGGCGTCAGCATCCGAAGAAGTAGGGTACCAAAAATCACAAATTACTGCTGAAGCTTCGTCGGCGACGGATTCAGAGACGAGTTCAGACTCGAACGACGATCCTGGTTCTGAGGAAAGCAGTGAAGACAGTGATGAGGGTGAAGAGCAGGACTCTGCTCCTCCTCCTGCCCAGCATCCACCCAAGTCTCCGAGACAAGAGCCAACGACTCCTAAAGTCAACGGTGTTGACAAGGAGAGCTCTGTAGAACCGGTGGAAGAATCTTCTGCGGACGAGAAGGATGACGATGAGGAAGAGGAGGACGAGATTGAATCGACGCCGCCGGCCAACCGGACGAGCATCTTCGGTTTCATTCGCAATGCCTTGGCCAACAACGGGACGACATCAACGCCCACACGCGGATCAAGCGGTGACGCTTCCGCTGAAGTCGCATCGCGGATGCAGCCTCGACGCAAGACCGGATCGAGGCTCAGCGATCTGAACCCCAATGTGATCCGCGCTTCGATTAGCAGCGCACAGAATAGCCCCATATCTCAGAGCGCGCCTCAATTGACCACCAGCGGCAACAGCAACAGGAGGGACACAGCTGCGAGCGAGGGCAGCAGCACAGACGATGACTCAAGCAGCGACGAAGATGACTCCGATTCGTCGTCATCGTCTGAGGACACAGGAAAGATGAAGACTGGCGTTTCTTCATCGCAGCCCCTGCCGGCCAGCAAGAGGGCAGGCGCCACGAAGAAGCCGCTCGCGAAAAAGGCCCGGAAGAGCGGGCTGGCCAAGCTCATGTGAAGAGCAAGGCTCATGTATTATTTGTCCGCCCATCTTTAGATATCAGGAATGCAGATTCCACCATTATTGTCGTCCTCCTGGAATTGCCTGTCGCCTTTGTGCTAGATGAGAAACGCAAATCGGCCGAAGAAGGGCGTGTTGAGCCTAAATAACTCTACCGGTAGATTGAAATTGGCTCGTGCTTTTCCCCACGACGAACAACGATGGACGTGCAGCACGACTGCGACTCGGACGAGTTGGAGATGCTTGAGGAGGAGGCTGAGGAGGTGCGTCGCAGGGCTGCTCCCCGAGAGAGAGGTGCGATGTAATATGTGCTGACAGGTACTTTCTTGCATATCAGGAACAAATAGAAGACTCCGAGATCGACCTTCTCGTCGAGCAAGGTGAGACTTGCGACCACCCATCCCTCTTTACATGCGAAAGCTGAGACGAGCCGCAATGCTCAGCTGCGCTCCTCTATCCGCCTGAGCGGGTCGATGAGATGGTGACGGAACTCAAGCAGCTAGGTTTGGTCCGCTTCATGCAGAACCATGTCGTCGGTCTCTCCAAGGACCGAGTCAAGGCGCTGATCATTGCCCTTGGTACCCTCTTGGTAGGTGTTCATGACTGTGCTCGATCGAATCAAACCGCTCATCGGTGCTCTTTCCCTGGTGCAGCCAAGTAAAATGCGCAACGACGATCTGCCGTTGGCCTTTTACGTGACGGTTCTCAAGACGGCACTTGCGCGCATCCTTCGTCGGAGAGAGAAGCTGCCGCTGTACAACACCGTCGATGACGTAATTGATCTCATCACCCGGTCGAACAATATTGTCGTTCTGGGTGGTGCGGGCATCTCGACGTCTTGCGGGATACCTGACTTTAGATCTAAGGTGAGATCTGTCTCATCTCATAACTATCTTCAAGCCTGCACGGAGCATATGCTCAAAGGGGCCCCTACAGGACGGAATCTATGCTCAGCTTCAAAAGGAGGGAAAGTATGACCTCGCGGATCCACAGGACATGTAAGTCGCTCTCAGTCATCGTCTTTCGTCTTGCATGCAGCGCTGACGGGGTGGAAAACAGGTTCGACAAGGAATACTTTTTGCAGGATCCTTCATGCTTCTTTTCGTTTGCGCACTCGATCTTTCCGTCCAATTTTGTCCCTTCGCCCTCGCATCGCTTCATCAAGCTCCTCGAAGAGAAGGACAAGCTGCTGCGCAACTATACCCAGAACATTGACACGCTCGAGGAGGCTGCTGGGGTGGGTCGTGCCCGCACACAAAGTGCTCGATCTGATCGTCCTCGGCTAACCACAAGTCTCTGCTCTAGATCAAAAGAGTCCTCCATTGCCACGGCAGCTTTGCCGAGGCACAATGCACAACGCCTGGGTGTGGGAGACGAGTGCTCGGGTCAGCCATCAAAGACGACATCTTTGCGCACAATGTCCCGACTTGCCCGGACTGTGCTGCAAGAGAGGAAGCCAAGAAGCTACAGCGAGCAAAGGCGAAGAAGAGCAAGGGAGGCTCGCTATGGGACGACAACGATGATGACGATGACGACAATGCCTTTCCTGGTCTGGGTGTCATGAAGGTGGGTCTATGTTCTATCATCGAGCGAGTCACCTCGTGGAGGGCTGATCTTCTCCTGCCATCAAGCCCTGCATCACCTTCTTTGGCGAGAAGCTCTCCGACGACTTTGACCATTGTAAGTCGCACAGTCAAACCGCAGCAAGTGAGACCTACTGAAGAGAATCAATCAGGCCTATTGGAGGACCGTGAAAAGGTAGATCTCCTCATCGTCATGGGCACCTCTCTCAAAGTGGCGCCCGTCTCTGAGCTCGTCGGTCACCTGCCCCACTCGACGCCTGTGATTCTCATCAACCGCACACCCGTCGTGCACATGGCCATGGACATCCAACTACTGGGCGATGCAGACATCATCGTGGATCATCTCTGTCGACGACTTGGCTGGACGCTTCCACCGCCCAAGCCAAATACCGATGTGCTGGGCGGCCAGAGCGCGGCGAAAGAGAGCGAAGGTGAAGGAGGCCCGGCAGAAGGGGCTATGAAACCCGAGAGACTGGCCGATAGCCACATTTGGCTTTTTCCCGGCGCTGAGGCCAACGAGCTCATCGAGGCATTCAAGACGGCAGACGACGAAGAGGGAGACGACGAAGAAGAACGCTCCGACTCACAGGGGCCGACTACGCAGGAGCTCCCTGTCCAGACGCAGACGCAGACGCCGAGCTTGGATCCTTCCCAGACTCGCTTTGAGGGTCCAGCACAATCTGTGTTGGAGGTCAACGGCGGATTGCAATCCGGTGCAAAGAGAGGCAGGAGTGACGAGGGGCAGGCTACCACAGCGCCCGTCCTCGAGAACAGGGACATTGTCAAAAAGCAGAGGAGGGAAGAAGAATAGATTGACGAGGACCGATGAGGATTTGTACAAGTATCGAGCCGCAATTCATCAGAGAAGAGTAGAGGTAGATCAGACCTGATGAGAGTTTCTGGAGAGGGGGGCGAGCCATTCAAGACGAGCAAGTCAAGCTCTGTGTGTGCAATGATTTCGACGCAGGACGAATTCCGACGAAAGGGAAACGAGCCTCTGCTTTTCTAGGGCTTGAGAAAACCGACGGTGGACCAGTATCGAAGCCACTTCTTGACATCGTCAGTCTTGATGGACTCGCACTTGCTCAACGTCTGACTGCGCTTCTTAGATTCGTCTGTCAGAAGGCGCTTGGGGCCCATTGCTTCTCGATCGGGCCCGAGCTTGGTCGACGCGATGGGGACAACGGCCTCGTAAAAGCCGGAAAGCTTCCAGGTGGGGAACTTTTCCGGCGACGTCTTTTGACCGGCGTCTTTGATCGAATCGACCCAAGTGGCATAAGGCACAAGCTTACCGCGTCCACCATTGGCGAGAATGGAAACTGCGGCTTGCATCACGTCGTCCCACTTCGCCGTACGTGGCGAAACGATGTGCAGCACCTCGGACAGCGATGAGGAGGGGGAAGACGATGCGACGAATTCGACGAGAGCCTTGGCGGCAACGTCGCTTGCGATCCAGCAAATGTCTTCATCAGGCATAGATGGGAGACAGCTGACGGTCTCGAATGACTTGAAGATGAGCGGCACCCAATCGCTTGTGGCCCAGGCGCCGTTGGTGTTGCTGCCGCTCATCTGGCCGATGCGGACGATCGTGGTCGGAATCTTGGCCTTTGACGAAGCAGCAGCGAGCAGGCGCTCGCACACAGCCTTGCTCTCGCCGTACCCGAAGCCAACAGAAGGGTAGAATGTCTCGAGGGGCAGTTCTGGAGCACCTGTGGGGCCTTCGGCGCCACGGACAGTCGCAATGGAGCTGGTGAAGACGATACGGGGCGGATGTGGACGGGTCGAGCGCAGGGAGAGGCGGATGAGATTGTTCGTGCCCTTGATGTGACTCTCGAAGCTCGACAGAGCCAGATTGACTACATCACAATACAGCGTGAGCTCCGAAAGATCTGTACACAATCGAAGGAAAGAACAACTCACAGTCCAAGCGCCAGGCGTTGTGGATGATGCACGTCAGGCTCATGGTCAGTTCACCGTAGGTTTCTTCGTCTATTCCCAAGTCGACTCGCTCGGTGTCGATCTCGATGAGTCGGACCTTGGGCGACGTAGCAACGGACTCATCCACACCCCTCGAGCGCAGGGCCTGGCGTTGCCGCTCCAGAAGCGAATGGCCGCGGCTGGACCGGTTGGCAGCGTAGACAGCCACGACGTTTGGGTCCTTGACAAGCTCATCGAGAATGTGGCTGCCCATGCCTCCCGTCGTGCCCGTGACGAGAATGGACTGGGTAGCGGCATGTCCTCTTGCACTTCCGTTTACTGCTGGTGCGGCAGGCGAACGAGTGGGCAGGTCTTTGGCGTACTTTTGCAGCATGGCCTCCATGGCCTGGACGTGCTTGGACGCATCGACGACCTGCTTTACATCGTCCTCTTGATCGCCTGATCCGCTGACGAGGTCCAGCAAAGCGCCCGCCATAGCACTGACCGTCGGGTTCGAATAGATGAATGTTGGCTGGAGCCTCTTGTCTGCAGCCTTGGCCACGACATTGCGGATCTTTGTCGCCTTGAGAGAGTCGGCGCCCATTGCAAAGATGTCCGTGTCGTCGTCAATTTTGCCAGAGCCGACGGCTTCACCCACGACTTGTCTGATGTAGTCGAGCGTCGATTCAGTCGTCCAGAGCTGGGGCACTTTGATGTCACTCTCAGCAATAGTTTCGAAGGCGGAATAGGCTGCTTCGATCTCGTCGTCATACAGCTTGACGATGGCCCCGCTCCGAAGTGATCCCTTTGATGTTCGCTCCCAGGGCTTGGCCTCGCTCGCTACAACAATCATCTCCTTGAAGAGGGCCGAGTGCGATGGCGCAAAGGCGTTAGCTATCGGGAATAAGAGAAGGAATCAGATGAGTTCAGCGAAAAACCTGGAGAGGTTCAGCCAAGTCAGGTAGACACACCCTTCTTGACCCATGGCCAAATGCGGTTGCGCAATTGCGCAACGTCTGCCTCGTTGTGTGACTTCAACGGTGTCTTCGGTTCTACGAGGAGGCCGACGTGAGGTTTCTGCCTGCCAAAGTAGAGGCACGCCTTGACGTCGGGACACTCGTCAATAATGTCGACCAGTGGACCCGGATTCGTCTTTTCGCCAGAAGAGTGCATGATTTGGTCGTCTGCCCTACCGACGATCCTGATGAACGCGTTCTCCGGATCCGACACACTTCCCTGGACGAACTCCACGACGTCCGAAGTGGCATACACCGCTTGCTCTTGGCCATCTACCTGGACTGAATCGTTGAGAACGTGGGGAACGAACCCAGGACGAGGACCAAGCAGTAGCTCATACTGGTCTTGTCCGACCGGCCTAAAGAACGGCTGCATCATGGCGTTGAGTCGAAAGGCTGAGCTGGTGTTGTCCTTGCAGGGGTAGCGTGTCACGATGCCGATCTCGGTAATGCCCACCGCCGTCTGCAAGCTGACGCCGGCGGCCTCGATTCGCTGTGCAGTCAAAGACGACAGAGGTCCTCCGCCAAAGGCACACTGCATGTTGCGCAGAACTTTGCAGGCAGCTTCGTCGCGCGACCAGGCGTCAAAGAATGAGGGCACAGCAATCAGGACTTCGCTTGGCAACGACACCAGCTCTTCAATGATGTTTTCTGGCGTGACGGGCTGCCGGGCGCTCAAAGTCAGTACTGTCGAATCGTAGAACACTCCTGGAAGAAGTGACTCACTTTGAGAGGGATGGCCTCCTTGCGCAGGTGCACCGTCCATCCTCCACCAATGAGGAAGAATCCTGAAAGGTAGAGGCACAGTGCATGGAAGGGTGGCAAGTGACCCACAAAGAAGGATCTTCCTACCAATGATCTGTCGCCCCACCATGTCTGTCTTGCCAGGGCCGCTGCGTGGAACTGCGTCAAGACGATTGGCTTGGGAAAGGAGGTCGTGCCGGATGAGTGCAAGATGGCGCACGGGGAATCCAAAGGCGCGTCAGCGGCGGGGAAGGGGGCGCCGAGGAAAGGCTGCGTCTCGAGGTTGTGTCCAAAGAGGAAGTCACGGGTCGGGTAAGGGATAAAGCTGATCGCCTGTTGCGGGCCAACCTGTTCGATGGCGCGATCAATGGCGGCGTCAACGTCGGGCGCGGAGCCGCCGGGACCGCGAAGGACAAATGAGGAGCCAGATGTCTTGAGCAGATGGGCAATTGCCTCTGCGGAGTTGTTCGTGCTGATAAGAAATGGCACAGCGCCAGCTCGGAGGAGGCCAAAAAAGACGGGGAGGTAGGTCTGGTGAGGTGCATAAGCAATGACTGCAACGACTGGTCTCGAGAATCTCTCGCCCTTGTCGCCACTGTTGATCTTCTTGAGAGGGGGAAGTTGCCCCTTGTCGAGGTCTGTGCCAAGGTACTTGCGGGCCACCTCACGCGCAAAGATGTGAATCGCCTTTCCTACAGTCCACTTCCATCGCATCTCGACGAGCTGGCCTTTGCCGTCGAGGTACCTTGCAAAGACCCAGTCGGGCGAATGGACGATGTGAAAGTCGATCATCGACGGTACCAGCATCGACCCGTCCAGTGGTGGGACCGTAAAGTTGCCATCGCCAGCAAGAGGAAGCGGCATGCCAGGCACCCCGCGCGCGGGCACAGTCGCCTCGACAGGGACGTGGAGCTGCGACGTCTCCCAGGCTGGCGCTGTCATCCTGTCTGCGAGAGAGAAGCAAAGTCTTCGAGGGCTCTTGTGTGTGTGTGTGTGTGTGTGTGTGTGTGTGTGTGTGTGTGTGTGTGTGTGTGTGTATGTGCGTATATGTGTATGTGTAGGAGCGTGTGCGTGCTGCTGATGGGGAGGTGTTGGGGAGAAGACTGGAGGTCAGACGGGCCCGATTGGCGGTCTCTTATAACCCTTTTCCGAATGGTCCTTGAACGGAGCGTACGCCGCGAGGCTCTGTCCGATGTAAGAAAGGGCACCTTGGCATGAAGAACGACCGCGCCTCGGCTTCTTTTCCGCTCTCGCCTCGTTTTCTACGCCCGAAGCGCACGCCAAAATCGACGATTCTCAAGTCAGGAAAGCAGGCTGCGAAAGGTAGGAAGCATCCGGTCAGTTGCTATCGGGGTGCGACGACGTATCCATCTTGATCGCAATTCCACGTAAAGCGATCTGACAACGTAAAGCGAGCAGCACGAGCTCGTTCAAGCGCAATGTAGAGAACAAAAGTACTGGACTTTGACACGTAAGTCCGCTTTACAGGCCGCCGGGACTATTTCAGCCTGGAAATTAAAGAGCCGGTGGGTAGGGACACGGGCTCTGGGGAAGATGACCGAGCCTACCGAGGTCGAAGTGCGCATGAAGCTCATCGGAATTTCATGTGATGTCCCGCAACAGCAAAACACTTTGTATGTCGTCTAGGGTACAGTAGAAACATCAGAGGTTATAGCAGACAAAGGCAGCTTTTAGAAGGGAAAGCGTTGTCAGTATTCTTTAGACGCCTAAAAAAAAGGGCGCTAGAAGAGCTTTGGACCGTGCGCGGGAATCTTGTGCAAGTCCCCGCGGCTTTCGGCAGGCTTATTTCTAGTTCTTCTTTAGTCAACACTCACGGGAACCTGGTTGGGCGTTTTCGACGAGCTTCTTGTCCTCAGAGTCCTGAGCACCCTCCTTCGTCATGGCCTCTTCGGCAGACAGAAGAACGAGCTCGTCGAGGCGCATGGTGCGCTTCAGGTAGGCCGATCCCGCTCGGATTGTTTCGGTTTCATCGAACGGCAGCAGGCGATTGAACGCCACCTCTGGGCCGAACTCTTCGATTCGTTTCTGTCCGGGAAATGCAAGTCAGCGTTCGGGTTCATCTCAATGGGGGAAGGAAAGAAGGTCGAAAGTCACTTTGAGGGAAACGACAAAGGGCATGACGCGCTTGTCCTTAATCAGGCCTTCCGAAGTCAGGCCCTCCCTCATCTTGACCTCGTCGATCTTGCCTGCCTTTTCGTCAAAGTTGTCCTTGCACACCTTCACCGCCGCATCCTGCCACGCGGGGAAGCTCTTTGCCACGTAGATCTTGACACCCTTGGGCTTCTTCTCATCGTACGGCTTGAGGGTCGCCGTCTTTCCCTTTGCCTTGCGTTTGACAATCGCAATTTCGGCGTCACGGATCGACTTGATGAGGCCACGGATGTAGCTTGCGGCGTCGGCCATGTGTTTGTCAACGGGCTTGGTGACCTGTGGGAAGCGCGCATTCTGCACCGACGTCGTCTCGCCCAGGATGCCTCGCCATATGTGCTCGCAAAAGTGCGGAGCGATGGGCATCATGAGCAGGGCTTGAGTTCGGATCCAGACGAGGACAAGGTCGACATGCATGCCCACGTCGGCTGTTGCCTCCCTGTAAAAGTCGCGCGCCGTCTGGAATTCGTAGAAGCCGTGCTTGACGGCCTCCTTGTACAGCGCATCGTCGTAGAAGCCCTTGACCGACTCGATGAGCGTGTTCATGTCGTTCTCGAAGGCCTGGTCCCAGAAGCTGTCTTTTGGCCCCTTTCTTAGGTTGTCCTTGTTGTCCACCTGCTCCTTGCACCAATCGAGGAGCGTATGAATACGCAGAATGTTGGCATTTGCGCTCTTCTCTTCGAAGTTGGCGTCTTCGATGCCATCACCCGCATCAGCCAGGCTGATTCGGCAGGCGTCGGCGCCGAACTTTTCCACGGCCTGTCGCATCGTCAGGGCGTTGCCTGTGCTCTTGGACATCTTCTTGCCATTCAGCATAAGGTGGCCGTTCGTACGCATAGCCACAGGCCACTGGTCTTCGGGGAAGAGGGCGGCGTGGTTGTAGACGCAGAACGTCAGGTGGTTGGGGATCAGGTCCTTGCCGCTCGAGCGCAGATCCATGGGGTAGAAGTACTGGAACTCGCGCTGGAGGAACGTCAGCTTCTCCTTGGGGATGTCGGTGTTCTCCGGCATCTTTCCGTCGCTGAGGATAAAGTTCCAAACCTCGTCGGTGAGTTGCTCTGGTCGAATGCCAATGGGACCGGGGATCATCGAGCCGTCCTCGTGGCCGCCTTGGAGATGGTGGGCGATGGTGTAGTAGGACATGTAGATGGTCGAGTCACTGAGCGATTCGACAAGGAATTGCGGGTCCCAGGGTAGCTTGGAACCAAGGCCGTAGCTTCTTGCACAGGCCCACTGGTGGAGCCAGTCGAGAACCTGGTCGAAGTTGTTCCTCGTCTCGTCCTGGAATAGATTCATCCGCGCAACGAGCGTCTTGGCCTGCTGCTTCCAAGACTCCTCGCCGTAGTCCATGTACCACTGATCACACAGAGCCACGACGCACTCGTCTGCACTTCTGCTCACGATGCGTCCCTCTGGCTCGGCATAGGGGAACGCCAGTCCGGCTGCAATCATCTCATCGCGCACTTTGTTCTTGGCCTCCTGGACATCCATGCCCTTGAAAGAGCCGACGAGCATCTTGCCGTTATAGAAGCCCTCCTTGTACGCAATCTCCTTTGCCTCGGCCAGCTTGACGGCGTCCTTTGGTGACTGGATCTTGAGCTGCTTAACGAGCGTCTCTGCAGTCACGTCGCCGTACTTGGGCGTGTTGATGACAGGGATGATTTCCAGAGCGGCCCATTGTGGGTCAATCTTGTAGTACTCTGCCTTCTTGCGCAGCTCCATCAGGTTGGCGTAGTCGTCTGGCGAGTCCGAAGGCACCGAAGTGACGACGCCTGTTCCCTTGCCCGGAAGAACACTCTCCATGGGCAGGATGTAAACCTGGCCGTGGTGGGCAAAGGGTGCGTTGATCTTGGTACCGATGAGCTTGTTACCCTTGATCTTGGCAAGGCATTCGACCTTGCCTCGCTCCTGCGTGGTTCCCTGGAAGGCCATGTTGCGAGCGGCTCGCTCAGTGCACAGGTACACGTCTTTGTCGTTGATTGTAAACAGGCCGTACTCGATATTTGGCCCCACGTAGCAATTGGTCTGGCCGTACATCGTCTCTGGTCGGAGCGTCGCGGCGATGAAGAAGACCTTCTTGCCCTGCGTCTTGGCATCGACCTCAGGTGCAGCCTCTGCACCCCACTGCACTACCTCCATCTTGAGGGCAGTGTACTCCTGTGGGCCCAGAGCTTCTCCCTCGGACCGATCGTGGTCCATGCAGGGTTGGCCGTCCTTTGGCGAGTAGATGGTGTACCGCTCGCCAAACTTGATCTTGTCGAGAGCCTTGAGCTTGTTCATCTGCCAGCGCACAAACGCGTCATAGTACGGGTTGATGTCCGTTGTCAGAAACGTCCTCCTCCAGTCGATTCTTGCGCCCATCGCCCTGCAGTCGTCCTTTGCAATGGGTGGGAAGTACTCGAGCCAGTAGCGCCCCTCTGCGAACTTGTGAATCTCCTCGCGGGGCACGCCGATGCTCTCGAGAATCTGGAACTGGTACTTGAGACCGGTGTTCTTTGCCGCCACCTTGCCCTTTGTCGCCTTGGCCACATTGCTCTGCGTGAGGCTCGAAGTCGAAGCGTCCGTGTCGATCTTTGCATCTTCCACCTCCTCCTCGTCCTTGTACCCCGACAGGTCCTTTCCGAACATCTCAATCTCGCGGATCAGCTTGTCAGCCGAGGCTCGAATGGGCATGCCAGTGGCATGGAAGCCAAGGGGAAAGACGGCGCGCTTGCCCAGCATGCGCTGGTAGCCATCGAAGAAGTCGACCTTGGAGAGCGAAAAGGCGTGGCCGAGGTGGAGCGAGCCATTCATGTAGGGAAAGGGAAAGGTACCCAGCCACTTTGGAAACTTTTTCCGAATCTCGGCGGGTGACAGGTCCTCGAGGCCCTGCTCCGTTGTCATGGGGCTGTCGACCTCAAAGGCCTTTGCGTCGGCCCACTCCTTTTGGTATTTTTGCTCCAGCGACTTGAGAAAGTCTCGCTTGGACGTCTGCAACCGTCACGGTGCAAGCCTTTCAGTGACAGTCCTGAACAACTACTTTGAAAAGGGTATGGAGGAAAGAAAAGGACTCACATTCTCGAGCTGAATGGGACCGCCGCCATTGGGGGCAGCAGGAGCGGCCTCGGTCTTAGCCGGAGGCATGGTTGCAAATGTGCGTATCGGGCTCCTGAGCGGTGAAATCCTACGGCCGCCAGCAACGGCGGTTCTCCAGAGCGATGTCGTCGTGAGAAGTTGTCTTTCTCCTGTGGCGGCCCTGAAGTCGTTTCGGAGAACAAGCCTCGTTGTTGCTAAAGGAGTCAGAAAGGAGTCAGACAAGAAGAAAGAAAAAATAAAAAGGGAGGGCGACAGAAGCGCGGACGCCTAAAAATTCTCCACGTGGTTGGCGACAAGACACAACTCCTTCGCGCGACCTTGATCGCTTTCTTCGCTCCAAACTGCTCATCCAACAGCAGCAGCAAAGATGGCGTCTTCCAACTTGGGCATCCCTGTCCGACTCCTGCACGAGAGCCTGGGCCACATCATCACGGTCGAGACAAAGGGAGGGTACTCGTACCGCGGCCAGCTCTACGACGGTGAGTCAGAGCAGCGATGGTGCAGTTGCGTCCGTTGTGCTGCATGCTAACATCGAAGCGCGCATTCTCACAGCCGAGGACAGCCTGAATGTCGCCATGAAGGACATCACCGTCACGGCGCGCGATGGCAAGCAATCGAAGCTCGAAACTGTCTACATCCGAGGCTCCATGATCCGGTGAGCTGCCTCTCTCCTCTTACTTCTGCCTTGATGCGACGAGACTGATACTCGCGGATCGCAGGTTCATCGTGGTACCAGACATGCTGCAGCAGGCGCCCATGTTCAAGCGGGTCGGGCCGAATGCGATGAAGGGCCGAGGTATCGGAAGCGCCCGAGGTCGCGCGACAATCATGCGAGGTGAGCAGCGGATCGAGGGAGGGACAGACAGTCATACACGATCGTTCGCTTTTCCTTTCCAGAAACTGACCCTATCCCTCTTTAATCCATCCACAGCTCAGAGCAGGCGTGGTCGCGGTGGTGCTGCGCCTCGAGCGGCTCCTCAGGGCATCAGACGCTGATGGCAGTCTGCTCCCTTGCTAAAGACAAAAGAGAAAGTTGCATCTTCCCATCACCCCTGTAACAGTACCGACACACCCAATCTCGAAATCGGCCAACTCCAGCCCAGATTCTCTTTGTCTTTTTGCTGTGATGATGATGATGATGATGATGATGATGATGAAGGGATACGTAGATTACATTACATGATTAGCGCGGAAAAAAGTCTTCGACTCGCACGGGGGTGGAAGGGGGAAAGGAGAGGGAATTTCAGGAAGATGTCGATGAGAGGAGCGTCACGTCACGGGGGACCGCATCAGGCGGATGATCCTCTTGAGCTCCTGCTGGACCTCTTCGACGGCACCGTCCTGTCGCTTGACCACTGCCTCGTTCTGTTCCAAGAGCTTGACGAGCTCCGCCACGGGTCCCTCGACCTGCTTTATCGCTCTTTCCCTCTCCCTTTCCAGCCTCAACAGGACAGCCTCGAGCCCACCGCTCTCTTCCTGCCGCTGCCTCATCCTCTCGAGGGCCTCCTTCATCGTATCGGCCATCTTTTTCGCATCAGCGGCATTCTCCTTGACCTTGCTCCCATTCGCGCTCCGCAGCTCCACCATCTCGCGCTCCCACAGCTCCCTCGTCGTCTTCCAGCTGTTGCTGATGGCCTCGTACTGGGCCTCTGCCTTTTGCTTCCTGACGCGCTCCTCGCCGAGCTCGGCCTCGACCTGGCGCACGCGGGTGCCCCACTCGCGCGACGCTTTCCCCAGGTCCTTGGCTTCCGTCTCTGCCTTTCGGGCACGGCCAAGGGCCTCCTGGACCTGTCGCTCCTTGCGCGCAACCATCTGCCCGCTCGCCTCGTTTTCCGCCCGGGACCGGCCCAGGGCATCCTTTGTTTCATCGAGGGTGCGCTGCAGTGTCGTACTGTTACGCTGCGCCGTCCGGAGCCCCGCCTTTGTCACCTCGAGCGTCGCCTTGACCTCGGCCAGCTCAGCCGTGAGCTGGTTCAGCACCTTGCTCGTCCCTCCTGCGGCTGCGCTGCTCGTCGTGGGCGAGGCGACAGCTGCGCCATTGCCTGTGCCTGTGCCTGCGCCACCACTACCACCACTACCAGCTGCAGTAGTATTGGAAGCGGCACCCGTGACAAGACCGTTGGGCACGGCCGCCGCACCGCTTCCCGACACGCGCCGACCCTCGCTGGCAATGGTGGGCGCCGAGAAGCCGCCGCCCAGGGCGAGGCTGCTCTGGTTGCCCTCCTTGACGGTAGCGAGACCGAGCTGGTTGACGGAGCTGATGGGCGAGCGAAGCGCATTGTCAGGCGTCGTCGATCGTCCGTTGCTGCCCGTCGGCGTCGATGATCGGATCCAGGACCGGTCGGCAGCGCCCTTTCGCGGGACAGGCCCCGTCGCCGAGGGCCCTGGGCTGGGCGACCGCGGTTCTTCCTGCGCGTCAGCGGCCAGCGAGCTCGTCGACGTCGTCCGCTTCCTTCGGCCCGACGACGAGGAGCTGGCGAGCGTGACAGTCGTCGAGGGGATGATCGCCTTTGAATCAAGGGACAGGCGGCCACGGGTCCTGGGCGACGCGGTGCTGCCGGCGGACGTGATGCCGGCCTTTTGCTCGAGCGACTGGATGAGGGCGTTCTTGTGCCGCAGGACATGCTGCAGCTCCTGCACCTGGCTCCGCAGGCTCGTCTTGTTGTTGCTGTTGTTGTTGGACGTGGCGGCGTCGGCCCAGGCACCTCCGCTCGTGGCACTCGAGAAGCTGGCTCGTGAGCTGGCCCGTGGTTGTCCATCGGCAGTGACGTTATTACTGCTGCTGCTGCTGCTGCTCCTTCTGCTCCTTGATACTGGCTTTACCGCAGTCGAGGAGAAGCGATGCGAGGGCGTCGACGAAGCCGCTTCCTCCTCTTCCTCTTCCTCCTCTTCGGACGGAAGGACGAGGGCGCCTGTCCTTCGCACTTCGTCGAGGGCCTGTCGAAGCAGTCTCAGTGGTCAGAAGAAGAAGACTATCCTCTCCTCTGCATCGCACACCACTCACCGCAAGGACAGCAATGTTCTCCGACCAGGGCACCAGCGGCGACTCTACGGAGCCAGCGGCCCTTCCCCGTGCGCATTCGTCGGCAGCCCATAGGAGATGTCTACATGCATGCGGGTCCAGGAGTGATGAGCGACATTGACAACGACAAGGAAAGAAAGAGAGACATGAGACCAGGAGGAGATTGCTCACCCTTCAATCGAGTGCTGGTCCGATGGCGTCCGCGCGACAATGCCGAGCCAGTTGCCCTTGCTCCTGCCGGCCAGCTCGCAGAGCTCGCGTGCCTCACCAGCGCTCATCGCCAGCGGCCGGGGCACCAGCACGGCCCTCTCTGCGCGCAAGGCCGACGAGGCATGGTGGAACCGGGCTGCATGCGGCGAGGCAACAAAGACGGCGTCGATGGTCGGCAAGGCGAGGAGCTCCATCAGGGTCCCAAATGTCTCCACGTCTTTCCCAGCCGAGGGATGGATATGGGCATCGACAAAGGCTCGCGACGTCGTCTGGCTCGACGACGATACGCAGGCGATGCTGTGCTGTACCGTGCTGCTGTGTGACCGCAGACAAGGGGAAAGCATACGTAAGCGTGACGTCTCTCGAGAGTAGCAAGGCAGTCCTTCAGCTACCCACCCTGAAGCGACCGGCGTGGCTCGAGATTGGAGCTCGGCTACGAAGCTCGCTGCGACGGAGCCGCAGCCCACGATGCCCCATCGGCTGCATCGAGCGAAAGTAGCAGGTAAAGAGCAGGGGCAAAAGTCAGCTTGAACCAGCAACATTCGGCGCGCAGGGGTTGACGCACCATTGAACGTCGGACGATGGCATGAGGAGCAACGCCGAAGAGTGTCCATGCGCTCCCTTTCGTAAGTAATGAAGATGATCAGGGCGGACCTTGCTCGTGCGCCACAGGGCTCGACACAGCTGGCGAGGCTTGGGAAAGATTCGCCTTGAATTTAAGGTTGGGCCAGGCTGCTCGTCTCGAGGCGTGAGTGTTCGTGTCGTGAGGAAGAAGAGGACAATGATGAAAATTAGGGACGTGAAGACCGACTCGCACTTTCCAATCTCAATCTCCACGCTCGACAACTCAGCGAGGTCCCGATCTAGCGGTCCGTGGCCGAGATTCTCGACTGAGTTGGGTCGGAAATGAAGCTTGCGAAAAGGAAGAGAGAGAGAGAGAGAGAGATGGAGGAGAAATGAGGCAAGAGCTCGGTCCGCACTCGATCGTACAGGACTATCACTACTAGTGACACGACCCTGGAGCTCCTAGTCTGGTGCCAACGACTTTAATCAAGGGACAGGTTAGGCTTTACAGACGCAGACAGGAACATTCTGCCGTCTCTTGAATTAGAGGCCAATTTAAGCTCTTTTTTTCTTTCTCTATCGACGTATATTGGATCCACGTGTCCTCCCCAACGATGGAGCCGCATCACTCCTCTCCGCGACGACACCGACGACGACGGGACAGGAGCAGCAAGACGCTCTGTTTTTGAGAGGTGTCCTGGCTGTGCAAGAAGGCGTCTTTGTTGAATTCAGGTGGAAAGCGTGCATCAAGTTGATGAACAAACGATGCGATGACGATGCGAAGGTGCATGTATGCCACATCGTCGATGGGGCTGCTCGTACGGCCAAAGGGCAGGTAGGCGACCTTATTCAGCGTCGCTACGTCCTTTTGGAACTGCGTGGGTCGGAGCTGCTCTGCAAACCAGCGTCGTGGGTGAAACTCGTTTGGCGTCGGCGAAAAGTTGCGAGCGTCGCGCTGCATCACATGGAGCGGGATCGTGACCGCAACATCGCGTGGAAGCGTGACATTGCCCTTGCGAAGCGGGAGAACGAGACCAGACGGGGGCGTGACGCGCTGATGGAGACCCACAGAGGCCAATGGCGGGTGCAGGCGCATTGTCTCGTCAATGACGGCGTTGAGCATAGGGCAATCATTGGCCGTAAGCTGATCAATGTTCGAGGGAAACTCCTTGGCTGAGCGCGCACTTGAGCATCAGGGAAGAACGGTAAACTCCGTGCAAGAGCATGCGACTCACATCCGGCGACGCAAAAGACCTCGTTGCGCACAGCTTGATAGCAGTAGGGATCGGCAACTAGGTGGTAGAGCACCATGGCGAGGACCTCGGACATTGCCGTCGCAGCTGCAGCCAGGGCAAGGGCAACATTGCCGTGATGGTCCTCTGGACCGAAAAGGCAGCTCAGCACATTGGGAGAAGCACCCGAGCCAATCGTCTTTTCGATCCAGTCGTTCCAGCCTCGAAGTGGGTCGCGCAGAGCAACTCCAAAGTACGGCACGTTGCCTAGGATCGAGCGTTGGCGAAGCGCGCGTTCGACAGCCTAAGCAAGTCGAAGATCAGCTGAAGCCGGGGGATAGCCAACTTGACAAGAAGACACATACAATCAACCGTGAGCTCTCAGGTCCTTCGTTGAGCACGTTGGGGCTTTTCGAATAGGCAAGAGAGCACAGTGCATCGAGCGAGGCGCACAGGCTCCATCTCCTAACATTTACCGGCTCCCCGTTTCTGGAAGCGGCCTCGAGCTGTTTCATGAGTTCTCGCGTCGTGGTGATCAATCGGGGCCCGACAAATTCGCTCCTGGCCCTTCCGTCTTCGAGACTCAAATGACGATGCGAAAGGAAGAGCAGGCCACGGTATGCGATTTCAAGCCGAGGTCCCTTGCCACAAGGACCACAGTTGTCCAATACGACGTCGACGGCGCCTGGGTCGTTGATGGACACCTCTCTAGGCCCGATTCGGACCATGTCGCCGTATGTGCTATGAAGATGCTCGCTGTAGATGCGATTCTCACCCATTACATCAACCAGTATCCAAAACAACTTTGACGACGCCAGCGAGATGGGTCCAGGTATGTGGCAGATGCGGTGGAGGAACAGACGGTACACCGCCATGTAGATCCAGAGGTCGACGAGGTAGATGTAGAGAAGCTGCACCACTCGAACATAGACTGCCGCCAGTGGCAGATGACTCTCATGCCAGTAGGCCACCGAGAAGGGGTACGACCAGAAAGCAGCGTACGCGACAAAGGCCCAAAAAGAGTCGTAGTCGTTGCGGAGGAAGTGAATGTACGAGGCGAGGGCGAAGATGGCCACGGGGCCCGCATGCACCACGAAGTTGAACGAGAGGAAAAAGTAAGAAGCCATGACGGTGATGGCGCAGACCCGTTGGGAATGGACATTGTAGAGGACACAGTTTATATAACTACTCATTGGAGATCTTGCTGTCTTTTCGCTCTACTTTTACAACTCTGCCATGTTGACGAATGGGTCAATAGGAGTGAAGTCACTCTCACTGGAGTGAGAGACGAGAATAGTAGTGACTGGCTGGGTGAATGCAGCACCCGATCATTCGGCCGATGTGCTCCACATTGGAAACAAAGCGGTTGACGGCGGCTGCTACACTAATGTTGGCGCCCAGCATCTAATGTCTGGCTCTGGACTGCGCAAAGGCGGTATTACCGCCGCCTATCCCCGACTGCATGACGGACCATGCGTTTCCGCCCTTGCCGTTTGAGATAGTGGTGCGTGCTCGCAATAGCCGAAACCAAAGAGAGAAAGAAGCGCCGCTAATAATTGCCATCAGTCTCTCATCCTCGAGCACTTTATCCAGCTTTCACCGCGCGAACACGGCCGGTCCGTCTGTCTCTTGAGCCGCTCATTTCTCAACCTGGGAAGAAGAGGGCTGTACAGCCATATTGTGCTGCGCTTCGAGCGCGATGAGCGTTACTTCGTCTGGTGCATGTTGCGCAGTGGGCCTCAGGAGCCCGGACGTCCCCATCCCTTAGCCACCCTCGTCCGCTCCATTGAGAGGCGCGACGAAGACGTCTCCGTCGCCTCGCCCACTACGCTGGTTCTGCTTGGAAAGCTGTTCAGATATCCAAAACACCTGCTCGAGCGCCTCGAATCGGCGCGTCTGCTGACCTACTTTGACAATCTCGACGTCGTCAGCGCCTTTGTCTCTTCTTCTGATGCCCAGCTTCCCATGGCCATCTCGGCAGAGATGCGCTTCTCCAATCGAGGTGATGCCGCTGCGAGGCCTGTGCCCGAATCACTCCATCTACTGTCCTCGAGAATCGACGAGGCAGCGTTTGTTGCCGCCGTCAACGAATACCCACCTACGCTGCAGCGCGTCTGTGTCAGCATCTTTCCCTACCTCGACCAGAGGGTCCCGCCTCGTCCCTCGCCCGACACTCGGAATCTGCCCAACGCAGCCGGTCGTCTCCGAATCGAATCGTACCCAGGTGTCATCCGGACCCTGTATGAAGGCCTGGCCAGACGGCCGCACCAGCGAGAGGGACGTAGCCTGAAACTCCTCGTGCTTCGCTACGACCGCACCTGCGGCGAGTTCTGCATGGTCCCGAGATGCGCCCAGCATCCCGGAAGCCCGTACCGGAACCACGTCCGCCCGTCGGAGGAAAAGGGATCGTGGTCGGAAGGAGCGGGCACGAAGCTCGTCACCGTCTGCTGCGATTGGGGTCAAGCAGCACCGACGTCGTCTGCCAGGGACGTAGCCCTTGACAAGGCATTTGTGAAGCGCATCTGGGAACGCATGGTACGTCATGGTCGTGTTACGTCCTTGTATTCCAATGCTCATTGAATCGCCTTCTAAAAAGCTGCACGAGAAGGAGAGCGTTTGGCCCGAGGTGCCAGAGGACGATACTCAGCCCGTGACGCATCAGTCCTGGACAGCCTGAGCCGCGCTCTTGCTAATGGGCACCCTAAGTCAGCAGGATCTTCAATCAAGGAGGCCACCGTCGAGCCATGGTCGGACAAGTCGGTGCACCTCTCAGAAAGCAGAGAAGTCAGAGGAGCTAGGGGTATGCTAGGCATGCTTGGGTCTGTCGCCCATCTCACATAACAAACGGACATGGGAGAGAAATGGCAAGAGATACAATTGGAGAAAAAGAAAGAAAATGGTATGGTGTGCCTGATAGAGGAAAGAGAAAGGTGGGGGTATCCTCGAAAGTAAAGTGGAATGGCGAATGTATACTCTACAGAGAAGCGAGTCTGATACTGCTGATATAGTTATCGTTGCTGTTGATGGTGGTGATGGTGGTTGCCCAATTCGGCCAACGAAGGTGCCTGTCCTCCAAACGTGGCTTGCGTTCTGGTCCTCGGTGGAGACGAAGGCACCGCGGGTCGGTCGACTTCTTCCCACGTCGAGCCGGCGTCGCTGTCTGAGACCACCGAATAGGCACCCGAGAGGCTTTCATCGTGCTGTAGTTGCTGGGAGAAGTTTGGGGACTGCTCTACTTGCGGGTGTGTGGATGAAGAAGCTGAACGTTGCATCGACGGGGGAGACGACGGCCGAGACGACGCATCGGCTGCTGCCCTTGTTGTGCGATTGCTTGATGCATTCGAAGCCAGTCGCACGTCGTGCCTGCGCATTGAAATCTGGGGCGAGGCACCCGAACGACCACCTCCATTGACAAATTCAAATGTGCCCTCCGTACGCGGCGTGGCTGTCATATGCGAGGAGCCAAGGTTTTCTTCCATCGGTGAGTCAACTTCACCGTCCTCCGTCTCCCTTTCGACTTTTTCACCGTCCCCTTCCTCTTTTCCCTCTGCCTGATCGTGCAGGTTGCTATCGACGTCCGCGTCTCGTCCGTCGGTGGAGCTTTCGGAAAAGCTTTCCAAGGCCCTCTCGTCTTCTTCGTCGTCCATGTCGTCTTCCATCCATTTGGGAGGGGCCTCGAGGATGGAAAAGATCGTCTTTGGCAGCTCCTTGACCCGTTGGACGAGGTCGCTGAGCGACGCCTCGTCCTGACATAAGAATCCGAGAAGCATCGACGGGTCGAGACTCTTCATCGGCATTCGTCGTGGTCGATCGCAGTGAAACGAGGCCAGCTCCTGCTCACCATACGCATGCGCCCACCACTCCTCTGCCGCTTCCGTCTTTTCTTCTGTCGCGGCATACGGCGGTGGATGGCGGAACGGAACGCATGATCGTACATGATGAGGATCAAGGTAGAAAAGGCTTGCGCCCTGATAGCCGACAAAATAGTACGACGAACTTGGTCGTCCGCCAGCGATTCCGACAGATTGAGGGAATGTGAACGTTTTCTGCAAGGGAGAGTTGGCGAAGAATTAGAAGAGACTCGGAAAAAAGAGAAAAGTGAAGCTCTTACCTTGACGGATTCGTAGTAAGTGGGATGGACCCCGTCCAGACCAAGACGAATGCCAATGAGAATGAGCACCGGTCTGCTCCACTGCTTCTTTGGCCATACGCCAGGCGTTTGAGCGGCCTGTCTGACCTGGTCGAGGTAGACGGCGCCGTCGGTGGCGACACTGACGCCAATGCCGCAATGTGGGTAGTCGTCGACGAGCTTCTTGATAGCACCTGCTGCCGTGCTGGGCCCAAACCACTCTCCGACTTCTTTCCCCAGTCGCTTGCCCTCTCGGGCCATGCGATGGACGCCAAAGGGGCACGCCAGGCTGGGCTCGTCCATGAACCAGGAGATAATCCTGACATACGAAGCGTACTCCGTCCTTGCCCTCCGCCAAGCGTCGTGGGCCTCTCGATCCTCCTCGATCGAGGGAGCTGCATTCGAAAGCGCGGGAGCGGCACTTTGCCTTCGCCAGTCTCGGCCCAGATGCGTGTCGATGAGAGCATTTGCCAGCACGCTCTGACCCGTTCGTAGCATGCATCCCCACCCGGCATCCGTCGTCAAACCGGATCGGCCTCCCAGCCCGACGGCCTGCGCTGCGGCCGTTGCGCGTCCCCAGAGATTCGGAATGCCCATCTTCTCGCCAAGGCTGCCACCGCCGCTGTTGGAGCCCGGAGAGGTACCCGATGGTGTGGGGATGCCCAATGATGCGCCAAGCCCAGACTGTTGCTGTGAAGGCGAGACAATCACGCCGAGAGCATCGGTACTTGCATTGCCCTCTCCCGTGCGGCGACCAAGCCATCCAGTACGAACGCCAATCGGCGTTGCTGGAGAACCCGTGTCGGCATTTGCTGCCGCCTGCTGAGCTGCTTCGGCAGCAGCATTCTCGGCCTGGGAGGAAATGGACCCATCTCGGGCGATGGGCACAAAGTGCGAACGGTAGGTGCACCATACCCGAGAGCAGAAGTCGACCTGGAATGACGGTCCAGCCGGCAATGTTTTGTCGTGCACGGACGAAGATGCGGAAGCGCCTCGCGTCGGTGCGCTGACGAAAGGGGTACCGGCACTAGTCCCATTGCTGCTGCGAGAATGACCTGGTACGGGCGAGGTCTGAGGCGTCGGAGGGTTGCGAGCGACGACGTGATCGTTGCCGTCGTCAACTTCCACCTGCGGTTCAGGTGTAGAAGGTCTTTTGGCTTTGCGACCGAGGCTCCCTCCTGTGGACGCCGACGCAATCGAGGGCGACGTCTCGCGTGTCCTCCTCGCGCTGCTGTTGGAGCTTTCATCGTCGCCATCCAGGTCCATGTGATGATGCAGAGGCGATGAAGAGCTCTCACTGCCGACAGTCGCCTTGGACGCGCCTTGTTGAGCCGTCTTTGGTGCTCTTGGTGAAGCCCCAGAGATCTCAATCGATGGTCCATGCACCTGCTGCTGTTGCTGCTGCCGTTGCTCAGGGCTCACCACGTCCGTCTTTGGACCGTGCCACACTCCCAAGAGCCATATGCCCTCATCGTCATTCTGTTCGCCTGAGTCGAGAAAGTAGCGCAGTGCCCGATCGAGGCCACTTCTCGCCGAATTTCCTACGCCGCCCGTCGCTCCATCTGTGCGATTCCTACCAGTGTTCGAAAGACTCGACAGAATGCCACCACCTGCCTTCGTCCGGGCTCCGCTCGTGGGGCTTGTCGACAAAGCAGACGTCGAGGGTGAAGTGACGTTAGTGTCGGCGAGATCGCTCGAGGAAGGGCCCTTTTGCTGTGAAGTATCGGGGCGTGTAGGCGGTGACACCGATAGACCAGGTGATGGTTGTACGCCTTCGCTTCCGATCATGTTCAGCAGCCAACCGCTGAGGCGCCGAGGAAGGCCGCCCTCTTCGGACTGGTCTAGGTTGGGTGGATGCAAAGGTTTCGACCTCTGCTGGCTTTCCTCTTCTTCCTCGGCTATGCCCAGACCAAGTCTCCTGCTTGAGTTAGACAGCGTCTCGGGCTCGGGTGGCGATGACGCAGAGACAGGAGGAGGGGGAGGAGGCCCAGTGGCGGCCGAAGATGTGACGCTGGCATAGCTCTCCATGCTGGCCCTCGCAAGTCCCTGCGGCCCCTCACTTGTCTCGGAAGCATCGCTGCCCTTGTTTCCCTTCTTCTTCTTTGCCCAATTTGGAAGCGTCGCAGTTCGGCCAAGCATCCCACCTGTCTTCTTGGCTCCAGTCTCCTGCCTTGCCGTTGAGCTAGTGCTCGCCAAGCTGTCAGTCGATCGCATTGCTTCGTCATTACTCCTGTCCCGCTCCTTGCCGAAGAATGTCCTGCTCGAGATGCGCCGCACAATGCCTTTCCCATTGCTTCCACCGCCACCACTGCCTCCGGGCTGCGCTCGCAACATGGGCGACGTCCGAGTCGCATTCGAGCCGTCTGACACGGGCAAGCTAGACCGGCTGCGAGAGAACAGCCTCCTCCTTTCCTTAGGTGGGCTTGGTGGGAGCTCGTCGCGGTTGATTCTGGATGACGTCGACGATGAAGGCATGGGCTCTGCGGAGTGGTCGACAAAGTTGAATGCCGAGTACACACTTCGCCGGCTAGCGCTCCTTGCCAGCATCGTGAAGCTGCTTCGAGGCGTGGTCTGCGGTGCATCGTCGATGCTGGACACGGCCGCGCTCGGTGATCTCCACGTAGAGGAGCGCGGCCTCTCCTTGAGTGAAGACGAGGGCGGCGACATGGCGTCCGCTGTCTGGGGTCGGGACGAGGATGGGGATGGCGTGTTGAATGACGAAGATCGCGGCCGATTGGACTTGCTCGGACTCTGCGGCGGCGGTGATGAAATGGAAGCCATTTGGCTGGATCCCCTGTTCCAAGCGCTCGGTCCTGCTGCCCCTTCGCCCGAGGTGGCGTCGGCCTGCCGCTTCGCCCTCCTCCCGGAACCTCCGAGGTAGGATGAATGCGAAGAGCTGGCGATGCTGGAGCCGCTTTGGCTCCTAGGCAGACGTTCACCGGCTTGCCCCTCTTCAAATGGTTCCTGCAATTGGTGAAGAGAAGGCGAAATGTGCGGAGTTGATGAGAGATCCTGGTCAGCGGCGTTTGTTGAATCTTTATGTGCTGGTGCTGACGGCTGCGGTTCGATGCTAATGGCCTCAAAGTCGTGTGCAAGTCCATCCTGAGAGCTCAAACTCTCCTCCCTGACTGATCTTGAGTCTGGCCCGGGAGGCGAAGAAGAAGGCGATGTATCGCTTCCGCGCTGAGTGACGGGCGCAGCGGTTGATGGCGGCTCCCACACTGGAGACGATCCCAACATTTCGTCTATCCTGTCACTCCTTTCCTCTTGTTGTTCATGTGCCCCGCCTTGGCTCCGTTCCCCAGCGGCGCCACCATCCATAGTGGCCCGCTCCGGTGTGTCTCAACGTACGAAGAGAAGACGCGTTGATCGAGCCGACGAAGAAGGTAAAGGGTGGATGGAGGTGATCGACTGAAACAACGTTGCTCCTCAGTCCCAGTCTCGTGCCTGGAATGAACTTGTTCGATGGCGGACAGTGGTGCGATCTGTCGCAACTCCTTTAAATTAGGCTAGGTTGTTTCAGAGAGGCGAATGGTCATGAAACGGTTCGGCGGTCCCCCAATCGTGATGCAGATTGGGGTGTCGAGCGACGTTGCTCCTCAGTCCCAGTCTCGTGCCTGGAATGAACTTGTTCGATGGCGGACAGTGGTGGCAGGACTGTAGCGTTCAGACGACGCTCACGCGGCACGTGGACCCAGGCCGAGAGACCAACACCAATTCGGCGCGTTTTGTTTTTTTGGACCTAATAAAATTGCAGCAAGAGACCAGATCACTGTAGTCCACCGGTCAATCAAGCTTCGTTCCGCGAGCGTCAGTGGCCCCCTAGCCATGGCGCGCTTCCATCGCGACAGGGACTTGGAACAGTTCGATGGGAGCAATGACATTACCGCGGCCAATCGAGCGAGTTTGTCGCCCACAAAAAAGGCCTCGAAGAATACTCCCTCGGACGAGGCTGCCGCGCTCGAAAGCCTCCGAAAGCGAATGGCTGGACGTGAGTGAGCGCATACAACGGTCGTAGACACCGATTACAAGCCCCGAGCTGATGGATGAGTGACCTAGCCTCTAGCGCCAAGGCCGGTCTGTCGACGGACCAAGACGAGATCAACCGGAAGATCTACGAGGCTTCCAAGGGCTCCAAGTTCTTCGAAAACGAGAAGATGAGGGACGAGAAGACGACACAGCAGATCGAAAAGATGCTCAGAAAGAGGGACGAGATGCTGGGGCAAGTTCTCGAAGGTAGTGCTGCGTGGAAGACGCTGGAGCACAAGATTGATGAGCGGGTATGTAGCTGTGAGGCGCTCGTCGGTGATGCTCGATTGATGGCCTCTTCTTCTTCTCTCTCCTGTCAGGCTATTCAGCTGGAAGCGACAAGAGACTTTTCCCGAGTGATCCTTCACGCCGATATGGACATGGTCAGTGTTCTCCTTGGCTATTCTGGCGCTGCCACTATGGAAGCTAAGCTGACTTGCATCACAGTTCTATGCAGCTGTCGAGCTCAAAAGAGATCCTTCGCTCCTCGGAAAGGCCTTTGGCGTCGGCTCGGGCGTGCTGGTAACGGCAAGCTACGAAGCGAGGAAATTTGGCGTAAGATCGGGAATGGCTCAGCACATTGCTCTCGCGCTATGTCCACATCTCATCATTGTCAAAAACGACATGGCCTCGTACGTCGATGCGTCGAGGTCTGTGATGGAGATCATGGAAGATTACGATCCGACGCTCGCTCAAATGAGCCTGGACGAAGCCTACCTTGATGTGACACCCTACTGCGACATGAACGATCTGACAGTTGACGAAGTCGTCGCACAGCTGAGAGAAGAGGTCAAAGAGAAGACGAGCTTGACGGTATCTGTCGGTATTGCACCCAATAAGATGCTCGCAAAGATCAGTAGCGACAAGAATAAGCCGAATGGCCAATTCCGCGTTCCACCCGATCGCAACTACATCATCGACTTCATGCACGATTTACCTTGTCGAAAGATCCCAGGGATCGGACGGGTGACGGAACGGATCCTATCATCGCTCGGTATCGAGACTTGCGGTGATATCTGGACGCACCGCGTGATCCTCAGCCTGACACTCTCTGGCAGTGAGGGCATAGATTGGCTCTTGTGTGCCTACCTCGGCTTGGGGAGCAACAACGTCGAGCCTGGCAAGCGTGGCGAACGGCGGAGCGTGGGTCGCGAGCACACGTTCCGACCGACGAGCGACATCCCGACCCTCCTCGAGATGCTCCGGGCCAGTGCGGACCAGGTCGCCAAGGATCTCGACCGGCTCGACTATCGGGCCAAGACGATCACGTTGACATGCAAGACGGACACCTACCGACGCTTTACGCGAGCGCGGACCATGGTTAATTACACGTGGAAGGCAGACGACCTCTATGCAATCACGTCCAAGCTTCTCGAGACAGAGATCGAGGCGAGGCGAGGCCCCTTTGCGCTGCGCCTCATTGGCGTCCGGACGAGCGGGCTGAAGGATCTGCGCGAACCGGAGAAGGGAGGCATCAAACGCATGTTTGAGCAGACCGCTGCCTCGTCGTCGGCAAACAAGAGGGCCAGGGAGGAAGGCGAGGCAGAAGACGAGGATGAGTTGCTGCAGAGGGCGCTCAAGGCTTCCATGGTAGACGTAGTCGCGTCGATGCAGGGGCGCCGTGCAAGAAGTGAGGAGGCAGAAGAAGAAGAGAAGAAAGAGGAGAAGGTGGAAGAGGGAAGAGAGCATGCCAGGCAGACAAAGGACGAAGGTCAAGAAGAGAAAGAAAAGGGGCTGGTCAATCGACAGGAGAGCGTCCAAGAAGGCGAGCCCTCCGATCACGATCAGAGTGGCGTGGCTTGTCCCATCTGCAATCGAGCCATACCGAGGACCGATGACGAAGGAGAGGAAGCCATCAATCTGCGACTCAACGAGCACATTGATCTTTGCCTCTCAGGTCAGCGCTCCGACCCAAAGTCGGGCGAAGAGGGGTCTAAGAAGAAAAGGAAGCTGGGAACCTTGGACCGCTTCGTCCAGCGGGCCTGAGGACGCGTGCTGAAGACATACAATTTGCAACAAGAATGATGACGACGCTGCATGTAAAGTACTGTACTATAACAATCTGATGTGCCTCTGTTCAATAGTATGCTCCTGCACCAGCATAGCCGTCGCCGGTCTCTTTCCCTCGCTTTGACGGCGCGTTGCTGGCACCCTCGCCTTCAAGATCCAGTCGCCGCATGCCATCGGACACATAGCCCAAGGAGCCGGGCCCAAAAGCCGGCAGCGGCAAGCCGAAAGGTTTGATCGTCAGCGCGGAGCGACCTGCGGGAATCTTGGCTTGCATCGCTGAGACAGGCGGCAGGGGCTTGAAAAAGACCGTGTCGTTCAGCTTCTGATACGAGGCCAGCCAATGGTCTAGATCCTTCTGCTCTGTCTCCCTTTCCATTCTCCAATATCTCCTCGTCGCATCCCCTTTGCTGCTCTTTACAGAGTTTCTGATCTTGCCGGCTTCATCAAGCTGGTCCAGCGTCGACCTAGCCAACTTGAGATAAACGATTGCCTCGCCGTACTGCTCGCGAAATTCGCCTGCGTCAATTGCCAGCCACCTGTAAGCCTTGCAGCGATGCAACGTGGCCGTCCTTCTAAGGTGTTTGAGTAGGCTGCCTGCAACTTCGTCTGTTGAGGGACCATTGCTTGATGTAGAATGAGAAGAGGTTGAAGGCGAATTCGAAATGTCTTTAGAAGAGCCACCGCCGCTGCCGCCGCCGAACCTGTTCTTGAGGCTTTTGAATGCGCCTCCACCACTGCTTTTGCCTGCCCTTGTGCCTCCGTTGGTGCCAATGTCGTGGATGTCGATGACTTCTTCGGCAGCGACTGAGCTTTTTCTGGAAAAAGTCTTGCAGAGACTGCTTGCATTCTCGGCTTTCTCGACAACATTGAGGTGTAACTTGGCCAGTACCGAGGGAGACGGGTGCGATTTAGGCAGAGGGGGTGCCTTGAGCTGTTGGGTCGTCTGCTGGATGATGGTCGGAGTCAGAAGATGACGAATCGACAAGGCTGACGCTTCCGCCTCCGCTAGCCTGCCAGGGGAGTCAGTAAGGCTGAGACGACAAAGTAGAAACCCCGATCACCTCACCTGGATAGTGCACCGAGTATCTCTTTGCTGGTGTCGAGTGGTCGTCCGCTCGCGCTCAGCCGGCCAGCACCGACCTCCATTTCCCAGTCGGGTATCAGCTTCTGCGCAACAAGATCAAATACGGCAGTAGCCTTTGTCATAGACTCGATGCTCGTCTTGAGTGTGCCGTCCTTGCCCTTCATGGCCTCATCACTGATCGTCTGCTTGCGGTTTGATTCGTACGCACCCAGCGCTGACACCTGCGAGCTGGCCAGGTTGCAAAGCGCCATGCCGTATGCGAGGAGCACAAAGACAAGCTCGTAGTAAACCCCAGAAACGGCTGTTCGCCCCTTGCTGGAGCCCACATTGCTGAGGAGCTGCGACGAAGCCGACGAGGCAGAGAGGACCGATCGCCATGCAAAGACAGGTTCGGAGCGCAGGAGAATGTCGTCGGTACGCAGGCAGGTGTGGACGGCGATGAGGTGAGGTAGGTATGACTCAATGGCCTGGATGACGCTCATCCAGTCTTTTTGGGTGTGCGCGTCGAGCGAGGCGCCCTCATCGTCCAAGTCGTCTTCGGCACTCGACGAGACAGCAGGTGCCTTGGCGTTGATGCCTTTGAGCACGTCCCGAAGGCGTGCGCGCAGCTCAGTCGCTTGTGACACCTCCAGCGAGAACTGTGTACTGAGCAAGTAATCAGCGTACGACAATGGCGCCGTGGTCGGCAACTCAAAGGCGTACATTGCCTCGCGCGATGACTGCCCGACAAGGAACGACTTGAGCCTAGTCCAGGAAAGTCGGCCGTCCTACAGCTTCTCGCACGGACGGAGTCATCTCGACGTAGAGACGGACGCGAGCTCACGTGGCGAAAATTGCTCAGCGCTCCGCAAACTCCCGCGAATTCGTGCATGTGGCGGCGCGATACCCCGGGCACATTATCAGTCAAGTTTCAGTCATCGAGGCGACGAAAAATTGGGCGAGACTGAATTCAGAACGGCTCTGGATCTGAACTCTGACTCGTCGGTCTCGCTGGTCAGTACACAGCACCGTCACGCCTTGGTTCGTCAACCCCTTTCCTCTCAACGCAAAGGTGCTACGCAGGGCAGAGCAAACCGCAAAGAAAGGCGACGAGCGCAGTGACACAAAGCGTAGACGTCTCGACCCAAGAGCTCCTCGTTCGTGACTCGCACCGACTGAGCAGAAAAACCCTTGCCACACGCCCAGGCGCGCTGCCATCAGACTTAGTTAAATTCAGGGAAACCCTCAATACCGCCACCGTCGTCCGGCTACTTCTTTCCCCCTTACCACAACTGCACAAGTCAACATGGTTTCCCAGATTAACGTCGTTGTCAAGCTCATCTCCGTCTGGGGACTCTGAAGGATCAGTCAACCTGATTCAATTGGGCCTCCGGACGGAGAGGCGCACCTCCGCGATCTGAACGCCACTGCTTCTTAAGCTACCTCGTTCGACGTCGAGCGCCGCACCAACCCCAATCGGTTCTATACATATCTTGGTCTACACACTCACCGGCAATCACCCTCGCACACACAACAACTATTGCAAGAGCGCGCTCCGTGAACGCTCTTTGCTAAACTCACTGTCGATCGGAAGCGTGCCCTAATCCGCGCCACCGACATTCGCCGTGGACTCTCCCTCTCTTTTGTTTGAGAAGGGGAGTGTAACCTTTCCTCCTTCTTCGCCCACTTCAGCAACTGTACAACAACAACATTCCGCCTCGGTCCCGTCTGGTCTTTGTTCACGGATTTTGCCTACTGTGACACCCTTGCCACTAACCCACTCGCGCTAATTTCCAACTATGGCGGCCCCAGTTTCGGCTTCGGCTTCGTCAGCTTCAGTCAAGGACGATGTCGCTTCTGACGGAACGCATTTTCTCCAACCGCCTGCCAATTCATCGTCTATCGCTTCCCAATCTACCACATCGATTGGGAAGCGGTCTCGCTCCAACTCTTCGTCTTCGCAATCGAGCAGTGCCAGCTCCAGTGGAGCCAGCTCTGTCTTTTCCCGGCCTGGCTTCGCTTTGGAGTCGTCTTACGGCGACTTTTCCTCGGCTTTGTCTTTGACTTCCTGCTCCAGCGTATCTTCGTCGCCAGAAGCTGCCTCGCCGCAAAGCAAGGTATTCGACGACTGTGGAGAGCAGCGGCCATGCAAGACGCAGAAGACCAAAGGTGATGATACGGCGTGCCAGAACAGTAGCTGCAGCAGCACCAGCAAGCATCTCGTCACTGCAGTTGAGGCATGCAAGCTCGGATCATTGGAACCGCCTGCGCAGCCTGTGCTCACACAGCTGCGCGAGCCTTCGCCGTCTTCTCTCGCTGCTAGCGGGAGCAAGACGCTTCTGGTCGACGGCCTTGTTGGTGAGTTTCTTCTCGTCAAACTCCCCCCTTTTCTTGCAATCTCGTATTGAGGCACGACCCTTTGGCTATAGACGCCACTGTCCACGTCCTGGATTGCATCTGGTATGCTCCACCCACCGCGCCGGTGTGCAAGCTTCTCTGCTATCATGGCAACGACACTTGCACCTGCGATGAGCAACGGGACGACTCAGACGTGGCGGATCTGCTTAGCAAGCTGCAGTCTTTCAAGCAGAATGATCCTTGCGACATGACATGCGGCCTTCCCCTCGATCTCTTCGTTCGCGAGACGCTGAGAAGGTCGAGGACGAGCTGCTCCACTCTTCAGGCTGCGCTTCTCTACATCTTGCGCATTGCTGCGAAAGCTCGACAAGCGCGATTGGACAAGGCTTCCTCTCCCTACATCTGCCCACGGCGCATGTTCTTAGCCGCGATCTTGACGTCGTCCAAGTTCCTCCAGGATCGCACCTACTCGAACAAGGCTTGGTCACGGATCTCGGGCCTGCCCGTTCCCGAACTGAGCCACCTCGAGCGCTCCTTCCTCAAGGGCATCGACTTTTCCCTCTATGTCAAGGACGAGGAGTGGCAAAGCCTGACGACGTGGCTGCGCGACGGCATTGCCGCAAGAAGCGGCAGCGCCGGTCGCTCCGATGCAGGCCTTGTTGGCAGAAAGGGACTGGAGCGAACGCACAGCGAAGTCATCGTGGGCACTTCGTGGGACCGAAGCGAGCCCAAGAATGTCTTCACGCTTGACTGCCAGATTCCTGAGCCATCGATGCCTGACTCGCCATCAGAAGTTTCAGCATCGCAGGGTCACAATCTGCTGGCGGCTGCCATTCTTGGCAATCGCCACAGTCGGATGACGTCGAATGACTCGACACCAACAGTGTGCGCCTCTCCCGCATCGCTGCATAGCAATGGCACACCGACTTTGGAGCCAAAGCGCACCATTGACGTGCCCTTGGCGTTCCCTCTCCGCCGGCATCAGCAGCAGCGCCCCCAACGAAACGGCGGGCTACGCGCCGGGAGGAGCGTCTCCAGCAATATTGTTCATGGGATTCGTCTTTGATGGTGTCGTCTTCTCTTGCCGTCTCGCGGATTGGATTGTATTCTCTGCTTTTCACTTTACCATTCTTGCCACTACCTGTACTCGAGTATCGTCTTACGCCCTTCACAATCACATTCTGTGACACTTTTCTCAGCGTGAGGGAGTGACTCATGAAGCTCGAGAGTGCTGTGAGACTTTTACAGCTACGAACGAATTCATGCGCTGGCGCGCAGTGCGGGACGGGCCGTGACAATTGGATTTGTAGCTGCGCGCGTGATGCCCACCGCAATCGCGGCGTCAAGCCAGAGCTCGCAAGCGTCGTCATCATCCGAAGCGGAAGCCAAGCCCAGCCAGCAGGCGCGTGGCTGGCCATAGCCGAAGGGCGGACCCTCTTTTTTTTTTTACAACTTTTTTCTCTATGCGCTCCCACCGCTACAAAATACAATTTCTAGCGTGCGTACAGGACTCCCGTCAAGGCGATGGATAGAGTTTTCACCTATTTTTCTTTTTCCTCTGCCTTTCTTTTTTTCCTTTGTTGTAGTCACTGGTAGGAAGAATATTGGTGCGGTGGCGCGGCGGTCTTCCTGCCGATGGCGACAGACAGTAGTAGACGCAAGAGCACGAGACTTGCACAAATCTCGTGCTCAAATGACCGGGGACAGATCGCCGTAGTGTAGAAGGGGCAATGGCACTGATTGGGAAGGAAGAGGAACTCATACCATGAAGCCCCATGTCAAAGTAGTTGAGCGTCATCAGTGTCGCTGGGCCTATTTTCACTTTTTGATAGCGACGAATGAGCTTGCATAGTGCGCGCGTCCTGCCCGCCCCCGTCCGTCCATCTGGCTCACTGCTCGCGCGCGTTGCCGGGCTAGGATTTGGATTTCGTTTTTGTCGCAACTTGCCGCGGCTGACTGGCTGGCGGCCATTGAGATTCGTCGGATCATTGTCAACTGGCCCTGCCCCCCTGCCTCGTGTTACGTTCGATAATTTGCCTTGGTCGGGCTGGGCGAAAGTGGTGGCCAACAGTGAGAGACGAGCTGGTAGCCAGTGACCTCCCTTCCTGCTCCCATCGTTCCTCTCACACACACTCTCTCTCGATCAGTTCCCCTTCTCCAGCCCACGTCACTTTCTTCGTCGATCGCTGTCACACGCCCGGATCTCAAGATTGGCGTTGTCCGGAACAAACTTCTTCACACTGCACCAGTCCTTTTCTCTTGCTCGTCTACACCGGCATAGGACTCTCGACTTCCTAGCCATCTTCTTCTTCTTCTTCTTCTTCTTCTTTTTCACGCCCAGGCACAGCGCAGCAAGAGCCAGATAGAGTGCATCTTAGAGCACGACAGAGGAGATCGAAAAAGCGTCCCTGGAAGACTTTCTAGGTTTTCCTCACCACTCCGCCGCCATCCTCGACTCCTCTATCCTCGCTCGTTGTCTTTGTCGTCAGCAGCACACGCCCTTCTGACGCCCTTGCAACATGAGCGAACAGGCAGGGTCTCTGTCACCTTCGACATCGGCGGGTGCGGCGGCGCAGGCGCAGAGCGCGGCTGAGCCGGCAAATGCGCCTCCTGCGCCTTCGCTCGCGCCCTCGTCGGTCAAGGAAGAAGCACCCGAGGCAGCACCGGCACTTCGCCCTCCTCTCCCAACGACCAAGGACACGGCAGCAGCAGCAGCACCACCACCGGCTGCTGTCAAAGAGGAGCTGCCCGGCACAGCACTTCCTCGAACACCAGCGACGAGTATCGCCATGGCAGAGGGGCCGGGGGAAGACGAGAGCGAAGACAGAAAAGAAGAGGAGCAAGAAGGCGATGGGGCTGCCCCCACTGCTGCCCCTCCCCTCGCAAGGAGATCTGCGAGTAGCAGTGGCACCGGCGCCGCCTCGGCCAGCATCGATCGGGAGCTTCAGAGCGAAATCGAGGCTGATCCAGCTCTCTGGGGGCTCAGGCGTTCTGTGAGTCGCTCTTGCCCTTCTCTCAGCCCTTTGCACGATCAACTGACGCCTCTCTTTCTCTTTATCACTTAGGGACGCGCGCCAAAAAAGTCCGTGAGTCGCCATTTGCTGTGCAGTAGCCACAACCTTTCACTCAGGCTGACTGAAGGCTCCCCTTCTCCCTTTTGTGCCTCAGTACGCAGATAGCGAAGCTGATGAGGATTCTGAGTCGAGCGCCGCGGCGGCTGGTCGCGCACAGAATGGCAAAAAGAGACGTGAGTCGTGTGAGCTCTAAACTCGGCACCCTCCCTGTATGCTGATGGTTTCAACAGCCTCGTCCAAGCTCAACGAATTCAGCGCCCCCGGCAGCTCCATCTCGGACGCTGACGACGATGAGGACAACGACGAAGACGATGATGACGATGACGACGAAGAGTTTGGCGGCGGGGCCAGCAGCAAACGCAAATCCAACGGGCATAGGAAAAAGTCAAAGTCAAAGCTGAAGGCAGGCGCCGGTCGCTTCAGACCGTCCGAGGCTGACATTGAGGCGTCGCGCATCTCGAGCCGCAATGGAAAGAAGCTGCCAAACTACAACGAGGACAGCTATGGACTCGATTTGAGCGATGGCGATGATCCATTCGAAGATGCCGTCGATAGGCACCGAGGGGGCGAGTCGTTAGAAGGTAAGTTTCAGCTTCTTTAGGCAAAGACCGGAGGATCCTCATTCTGACAACATCATCTCGCCATCAGAGGAAGAGACAATAGACGGCGTCTTTGGACATGAGCGCGATGAGACGATGCGTGAGTGCACACAGACTCGTCGAACGATGAGGAGAAAGAGAAAAAAACTAGGTTGGACTGACAGGCAACTTCTGCAGTCGATGACCCAGAAGATGTGCCCACGAGAAACCTCCGATTCATCATCAAGTGGAAGGGGTATTCGCATCTACATGATACCCACGAGCTCTACGACTTCCTGAGACCTTTCAAGGGCTTCAAGCGAGTGGAAAACTACATTAAGCAGGTCTGGTTGCCCCGCCATGAGATTCTCAAGGACAAGAGCGCGTCCAAGGAAGACATCGAGGCCATTGCCATTGAGGAAGAGAGGCTCAAAGACATGGTGGAGAGCTACAAGACCGTCGAGAGGATCATCAATCAGCGCAACAATCCCCCGACAAAGGAGCACCCGCATCCTCATGTCGCCTACCTCTGCAAATGGAAGGGGTTGGCCTACGCCGAGTGCACCTGGGAAGTGAGTTCTCCATGATTGCCCTTCATATGTCTTACCAACGGACCCTAACCATTGCGTCTTTACAGGCCGACGAGGACATTCGCCAGGTGGCCAAGCCTGCCATCGAGCTGTATCTGCAGAGATCCACTTCGCCCCACATTCCAGCTCGCAGTACTGCCTACGGCAAGGATCGGCCAAAGTACACGCGTATGACGGAGCAGCCGGCCTACATTACAAAAGGTGGCCAGCTCAAGGAATTCCAGATGACAGGTCTCAATTGGTTGGCCTACCTCTGGAGCCGAAACGAGAATGGGATCTTGGCAGACGAGATGGGCTTGGGAAAGACAGTGCAGACTGTAGCCTTTATCTCGTACCTCTTCCACTCGCTCCACCAGTACGGCCCTTTCCTTGTCGTCGTGCCACTGTCGACATTGCCGGCCTGGATGCAACAATTTGAGCTATGGGCACCCGACCTCAACTGCATCGCATACACGGGCAACAATCAGAGCAGGGAGATGATCAGGTCCTATGAGTTTGGATCTTACAAGAAAATGGGCTGCAACGTTGTCGTGACGACGTACGAATTCATCCTCAAGGACCGCGCTGAGCTGTCGCAGATCAAATGGCAATTCCTTGCCGTCGATGAGGCTCACAGGCTCAAGAACTCCGAATCGCAGCTGTACGACGCCCTCAAGAGCTTCAATACGGGGGGCAAGCTTCTCATCACAGGCACACCGTTGCAGAACAACATCAAGGAGCTCATCGCCCTACTTCACTTCTTACGACCCGACGAGTTTGCCCTCGAGGTCGACTTCGACATTGCAAATGTCGACCAGACGATGATCAACGAGCTGCACAGAAAGCTTGACAACGTCATGCTTCGTCGGCTGAAGAAAGATGTCGTCAAGGAGCTACCCACAAAGACGGAGCAGATCCTCCGCGTGGAGATGTCGGCGATGCAGCAAAGGATGTACAAGGCGATCCTCACGCGCAACTACTCTGTGCTGAGCGCCGCATCATCTGCGCAAATCAGCCTGCTCAATGTCGCCGTCGAGCTGAAAAAGGCATCGAACCATCCTTACCTATTTGACGGTACAGAGGTCAGCTCAGACAAGCGCGACGACATCTTCAAGGGCCTCGTCATGCATAGCGGCAAAATGGTTCTTCTCGACAAGCTCCTGGCGCGACTCAAGCAGGATGGTCACCGCGTTCTCATCTTCAGCCAAATGGTGCGCATGCTCGACATCCTCTCCGACTACCTCTCGATGCGTGGCTACCAGTCCCAGCGTCTTGACGGCACCATTTCCTCCGAGGTGAGGAAAAAGTCGATCGATCACTTCAACGCAGAGGGCTCCCCCGACTTTGCGTTCCTTCTCTCGACGCGTGCGGGTGGACTGGGCATCAATCTCGAGACGGCCGACACGGTCATCATCTTTGACTCAGACTGGAACCCGCAGAATGATCTGCAGGCCATGGCGAGGGCGCATCGGCTCAACTCAAAAAACCATGTCAACGTGTACAGATTCCTGACAAAGGACACCGTTGAGGAGGACGTGCTTGAGCGAGCAAAGAGAAAGATGGTTCTCGAGTACGCCGTCATCCACCAGATGGACACGTCAGGCACCAACTTTGCGCCAAAGACGGCAGGACAAAAGAGTCAGAACTTTAGCAAAGAAGAGCTTGGCGCGATTCTCAAATTCGGAGCCCAGAGTCTGTTCAAGAACGAGAGCGAGGACGGCCAACAGAAGAAGCTGGACGAGATGGACCTCGATGCGATCCTCAAGAACGCAGAGGCCCACGACACAGAAGCAGACCCGACGGGCGCCTCTTCCGGTGGCGAGGCCTTCTTGCAGCAGTTTGCCCAGGTCCAAGACTTCAAGGCCGACGTCTCTTGGGACGACATCATCCCGCTGGAGGAACGTCTGAAGGCTGAGGAAGAGGAGCGACAGAAGGCCGTCGAAGAGGCAAAGGCTGCCAGCGCAGGTCGTAGAAAGGCAGCCCAGGTGGCACCCGGCGTGTACGAAAGTGCGAGCGCCGACGCTGACAATGGTGATGGTGCTTCGAACCGCTCCAAGTCGCCAGCAGAGAAATCATCGAAGAAGGGGGGCTCCGCACCGGCATCGGCCGGCGCTTCCGGCGGCGCTGCGCGCAAGTCCAATCCTCAAAAGTCGCTAGAGCTGAGCGAGCGAGACGTGCGCGTCTTGATCCGAGGCATCCATCGATGGGGCGATATGCGCTACCGGCCTGACCCCATCATCGAGGAAGGCAGGCTGCAAAAGAAGAACCGGACGGTGCTGCTCGATGTCGCTGACGAGCTCATCAAGATGTGCGAGGATGCCATTTCGAGCCACGACCGGGCATTCAAGGAGATGACGGAGCGCAAAGAGGAAATCTCCTCGGCGCTTCGACAAAAGGCTGTTCTAATCGAGTGCAGAGGCGTGCCTCAGATCAACGCAGAGACGACGCTGACGCGCCACTATGGTCTTCGACTCCTCGCCGAGATCTTGGACCAGACCGATGATAAAGACAACTGGCAACTGCCCGTCGACCACATCAAGACGCCTGTCAACTGGTCTTCGGAGTGGACGGTGGCAGACGACGCCAAGCTCATGGTGGGCATCTACCACCACGGCTTCGGCCAGTGGGACTACCTCGAGAATGATGAGAGCCTCGGCCTCAAAGATAAGGTGTTCCTCGACGAAGGCAAAAACAGGCAGGTGGAAAAAGCAGGCGAAGGCACACCCCAAGGCCGCAATGCCAAGCCGATTCCCAACGCCATTCACCTCGTCCGTCGGGGTGACTACCTTCTGCGCTCACTCCGAGAGGCAGCCGAGGCCGAGGAAAAGGACATGGATGCGCGTCAGAAAAAGGGCAACCGCAAGCGCTCGCCAGAGGGAGGCGCAAAGGGCTCGCCCATGCCCAGTGGTTCGTCGTCAAAAAACAAAAAAGCACGCCGCTCGGCTGCGCAAGAGGCATCTTACGATTCTGACGAGTCAGACCAGTCCAATTACTCGAGCATGGACGAGGGCGAGTGCAAGGAGCTCATGCGGCCCTGCAAGAAGGAACTTAAAAAGCTCAAGGAAGGTACCGATCACATGGAGAGAGACGAAAAAGTGGCGACACTGCGAGAGTGCTTGTCGGCAATTGGAGGTCATATCGATTTCCTTCTGGCAAATGACTTCCAAGCGGCAGCTGAAGAGGAAAAGAGGAAGAGAAGACGTCACCTGTGGGCCTTTGCCGCCTTCTTCTGGCCGAAGAAGGTCAAGCCTTCTAAGCTCAAGGGCATCTTCCAGAAGCTCGTTGGTACGGGTGTCTCGCCTGCTGTCGGTCAGTCGCAGCAGGGACAAGGCCACGGTGGCCCTCCAGCACCGGCTCAGCGGACAGCATCGTCCTCATCAGCAACGGCGGCCCACCAAGCTGCCCCTCTCAATGAGCCGGTAGCTAAGAGAAAAAGCGAGCTGTCGCCTGTGGATGAGGGAGCAAAGAGGCCGAGGTACTCGGAATCGTCATCAACTGCTAGACTCCCTCCTCCCGGTCCCCTAATCGCTCCTCCTCGCAGCGCATCCAATGGCTACTCGCACCCTCGTGAGCCTTACAGTGGCGCTCCCTATGATCGACGCGACTATGTCCAGGACTCTCGCTACCGTGAGCGCGAGCAGTACGATCGTGAGCACTACGATCGAGAGCGTGAATACGAAAGGGAGCGAGAGTACGAGCGCGAATACGAGGAGAGGCGCTACCGCGACGACATGGCCCGGCGTTATGGCCACGACGACAGATATGGCCACGATGATCGCTACGGCGACCACCGCTACGCCATGGACTCAAGGGACCGCCGTTGAATGTTCCTGCGAGCTCACACGATGAAAGCGCACGAAGAGACGTGAATTTTACCTGCCTTGTCATTTCTCGCTTCCAACTTCGCCCCTCCTTCTAGAGCCACATCTCACTCCTTGTTCTCTTCGCACCGCCCCTTGTCGTCGCCCGTCGTGTTCCATTAAATCATCAAGTGCCTCTCAACTCTCTCAACCTACATTCAATTCCCACGTACTCTTGGAACCGTAATGACATGCCATTCTCCCACTACTATCTCTCGCGTGACGCCCTGTCTTTCGTCCGTTGCGAACTTGCGAAATTTCGGTAAGCTTTGAAAAATTTTAGCTTGCTGGGCCGTGCATAGATGAGGTGATCGACTCGAATCATAGCGTAGAAGGAGCAGTGTAGGGTTGTGGCTAGATGAGCCGGGTTCCTGACTTGAAGGAGAAAGAGTGCGACGAACACCATCGGACAAAATGGGGACGACGAGGGACGACGCCAAGCGGCAAGAATCAGAACTTCAGAGCAATGATTCGGTGCAGGGCCAGGAGGAGGGGGAGGGGAGCGTCAAGGGCGTGGACAAGCCTCTGAAGCGCAGCTTGGCCGCACGCCACCTGACAATGATCTCCCTTGGCGGCATCATTGGGCCTGGTCTGCTCGTCGGATCGGGCAATGCGCTCGCGACGGCAGGCCCTGTCGGCGCTCTCATCTCGTACATCATCACTGGCGCCGTCGTCTTCTTCACCATGCAGTCCCTCGGCGAGCTGGCGACGTACTTTGATCGTTCGCAGGAGTCGCTCGTCGGCTTCTGTTCCCGACTCATTGACCCAGCCGCAGGTGCTGTCATGGGCTTCAACTATGCCATTCTTTGGATGTTTGTCCTTGCCAACGAGTACGTCTCGGTAGCGACAGTCATCCGCTTCTGGGAACCGGCGCGGGTCGTACCTGTCGGTGCATACATTGCCATCTTCTGGGTCGCTTTCCTGGCTTTCAGCATGATGGGCGTCATGGCCTACGGCGAGGCTGAGTTCTGGCTTGCCAGTATCAAAGTTCTCTTTCTCGTCGTCTTTTTTATTCTTTCCATTGTCGTCAACGTTGGCGGGACGGGCACACACGACTATGTGGGCTTCCGCTACTTTCAACATCCAGGCTCCTTTGTAGGCGACAGCGCCCTCCATCGTTTCAGCAACATTGCGAAGATCTTTTCACTGGCCAGCACGCAATTTGCTGGCGTCGAAATGGTCGCCATCACGGCAGCCGAGGCCCGTCGACCGGAAAAGGCCGTGCCCATTGCTATTCGATCGGTATTCTGGCGTATTCTCTTCTTCTACCTCGGCACAGTCTTCTTTATTTCGCTCAATGTGCCCTACGACGACCCGAATCTGCTCTCGGCCAGCAGCAAAGCGGCGTCCTCGCCGCTCACGATTGCGCTTCAGCGCGGCGGGATCTCGGCCGCCGCCAGCGTCATCAATGCCTTCATCATCGTTTCGGTTCTCTCGGCAGGCAACTCGTCGCTGTACGTCGCTTCACGGACCATTTGCGTCATGGCACGCAACTCGATGCTGCCGAGATTTATGGGCTGGACTACACCTCGCTCCCGCGTGCCCGTTCCTGCGTTGCTTCTGTCCAACTGTGTGGCCCTCATTTCGCTCATGAGCGTCTCGAGTGGCGCAGGGAAAGCCTTTACCTATGTTTACAACATCTCAGGCGTCTGCACGTTCATCGTCTGGGGTCTCATCTGCCTCGCCGCCATTCGCTTCCGGGCGGCTTTCTCCAGGCAGTCCGATCGAAGTGCAAAGGACGAGCTTACTTTCAAGGCGATGTTCTATCCTTACGGCGCTTACTTTGCCCTCGCCATGAAGTGAGTCCACTCTCGTCTTGGTCAATATTTTCATGCTTACGCTTCTTTTTACTCGATCCAGCATCCTTCTAGCGCTCATACAATCCTTCCCGAGCCTCCTCAATCCCTTCTCGGCCGTAGACTTTGTCGTGGGTTACATCATGCTGCCCGTCAGCGCGCTCATCTACATTGCCTTCAAAGTATACCATCGGACGAAGATGTGAGTACTTCTGCTCTTCTTCCGGACCCCTTCCTTCTGAGCGCTGACCTGACAACGTAGCGTCGCTCTGCACGAGATCGATCTCGACTCGGGCAGGAGAGACATCAAGCTCGAACAGGAGCTTGAGTCGAGCCAGGCGGCGCGGTCAGACTCGATTGAGGATGGAGAAAAGGCACGGACTTCTTGGTGGAGAAGATGTGTCGGTGTCTTGTCTCGACTGCTAGCCTGATCAACCGATGCACCCCGACCCTTAGCAGTTGTATTTTATTGTTATGGTATATAGATTTACAAAGAACAAAATTTGTCGAGCAACCCCTAGCCTACCTAGCCTGAAGGATTGACGATCTTCAAACCCCGTTCATGAAATGCACTCCGGGCGATCCTATCAGGACTAATATTTGCTGCGCTGTTTCTCTCTGGCTCTAGCTCACTCTAGCCCTGCTCAGTTTACTCTTTGCTTCATTCACCACGCGGTCGCGATTGTGGTGTGGCCTGCGATCCCCAGCACCTCATCCGTCTTTTCTTCTCCAGACCGGTGAGCTGCATGCACGCGACCCAGACAGGCAGAAAATTTATTGGAGGCTAGCAGATCAAGGAAAATTCGCAGTTCTGAAGTCTCGCCTGGTCCCCTTTCTCCCTTTCTTCCTAGATCTGTCACCCTCTCCGTACGCGAGTTTAGTCGCTTTGCATGAACTCTTCACCCCAGTAGAGTACGTAGTAGTAGCTAGTCGCCTTTCTCTAATGTGACTCACAAGCGCAAGGCTGAGCTCGCCAAGGAACGTTTTGCATATTGTCAGACCGCTGCCGCCTTCCATCGACAACTTTCTTTTGGATGGAGAAGCGCAGCGGATCGCCGGCGACTTCTTTCCGGGCAAGCGCGACAATTAGCCAACCGACCTGAAATTACAAGTGCCCTCGCGGCGGGCAAGAGGGAAGGAAGATCATAGATGTCATGTCCTGCCTTGAGGCTGTGCTTTGGCCGGTAGGTTCCTCGTCTAAAAGCAGCCACCCGGTATCTGCATTATGGATTTCCTGTGCTATCACCTATCTAGCTATCTATCGCCTCTCCCTCCTTGGCACGTCGCCCCCGTGCCCGGCTTGAGTGAATGCAACAGGCGTCGAATTCCATAGAGGATAAAAGAAGGAGTGAAACGAGGGAAACAAAAAAGAGGGTTCAAAATTTAAGGGGTGGCTACTAATGAGGGCCCGAGCGAGACAGACAGGCACTGGAGCTAGCCAGGCAAGGCGCGGCAGCCTCGCTACATTATTACTAGAGCCTTTTACTGCTTTAAGCCTGCCTGCCTGCCTGATGAAACTTCTCGCATCGCTTTCTCGCCAGGCTTGACGTCGACCAGGAGGACTCCAACATACCGGCGGACCCTTCTGAGCACGGTCGCGACATCGATCTTCCTTCGTATTTCCCTACTTCCTTCCTCCCCTACCACCGCGCTACCATTGCGTCCATCCTCGACCATCTGGGCACACCGTGACCGGGACTCGAGCTAAGCAGGCTAACCCCAGGACACTCGCGCGATTGAGCACGCGGTACCTGCTGCGAGCACGAGGACTGCGCCGGACCGAAGGCGACGGACAATTCGACACATCGTGCATGCGCAAGCGGCCCCTGCGTACGCGGACTCTCTCGCACCTTGTTCCGATAGCATTTCGTCGGTTGTCCTTTCTGCACGACCAGCATCATCCATCTCTCACGTAAGCAAGCGCAAGGAAGTCGCGTGCGAGGTGACTCCTCTGTAGCAGCCGTCTGGGGATCAGTGCGGGCAACGAGAAGCAACGCAACTACAACCGCGGATTCATCTCCACTAGCCGATAGTTGCTCACTACGGAGTTCAGAGGATGGGAGGAGGCTCTTCCGCGGGGACGGTCATGGGTACGGCGGCAACAGGTGCTGGGCCTGACGACGTATCTCGATTGAGCGGCGGCGGCAACAGCCAGGGCCAGACATCATCCATCGCTGACGATGGTGCAAGCAAAAGGCTGGACGACCAGGCGCAGCACGACCATCCAGCCGCTCTGCAAGAAGAGAAAGAGCCTTCGGCGGCAGCGTTTGCCCAGACCAGGGCTCAGCGACCTCTGATCTGCGGAAGCTACGCTCCGGAAAGACCATACCCCATCTACCTTAGAGGGATTGTCGAGAAGGGCTTTGGCAGAGGAGGAAAGGAGCTGGGCTGTCCTACCGGTAAGTTGGAGTCTCGTTCCTCCTTTTGACGGCGCGGCGAGAGCTGACGCCGCACGATGACAGCAAACCTGCCATCCAAGGTCGTTGGACCACAGAGCCCCCTGACCCGGACAGGCATTTACTTTGGGTTTGCAAGAGTTTTACCGCAAGATCCGGACGACCCGGATCTGGTCGACGAGGGCGACGCAGAGGCCTCGTCATCTTCCTCATCTGCGTCTGGATCTGCAGAGAGGGCCGATGGACAAGCTATCAACTTCACCGAAGAGGAAGACTTCGACATTGATGACGATGGGGACGAAGTCGTCCTGGGTGCCAGCCCCGTAGCCGATGCTTTTGGAGACCAAAAGGACTGGACAGAAGGTCGGCCTCTGACGAAGCCGCGACAAATGAGCAAGAGCAGCATGAAGTCGAGCAGGAGCGGGGCCACGTTGATGGAACGAGGCGCCGGATCTTCGACGAGCTCGACAACATATCCAGACTCGGGCGGGGAAGATGTTACGCTTCACCAACCACAGGCGCTTGCAAACGCCGCCGCTGCGCTGCAGGATCAACAGCAGAAGGAGAAGCAAAGAACGGCGTTGCAGGAGCAGAACAGGGCGGAGCAGCAGCAGCAGCAGCAGCAGTCAAAGGAAGAACGGCGTCCAAGGAATCATTCGAGCAACTCGAGCTCCAGCTCGCTTCTACGACGAGGCAAAAAGAAGCCGCGGATCCCTATCGCACCCGAAGACACAAGGGTGTTTCCCATGGTCATGAGCGTGGGGTGGAACCCGTACTACCAGAACACGTCCAAGACGGCAGAAGTCCACATCATGCACCAGTTTCCGAGGGATTTCTACGGCTTGGAGACCCGAGTCGTCGTCCTAGGTTACATCAGACCAGAGTACAATTATGTCTCTGTCGAGTCGCTCAAGGACGACATCGAGACGGACAAGAGGGTCGCCATCAACTCCCTTGCTAGGCCTCACTACCAGGACTACGGCACAGACCCTTTCCTTTTGGCTCCTTCATACTAGAAGACTCGCGTACAGAGCGCTTCTTCCTTTTCTTGCTCTTCATTTTCTTTCTCCTTCTCTCTCTCCCTTTGGTGATTGGTTTGGCTGCTTTATCAGCCTGAAATGGGTTTTCATCTTTCACCTGTTGTCTTTTTACAACGCTTCAAGTCCCCACACCTCTCATCATCTTCTTCTTCCTCTACTTTGTCTTTCGAAAATTGTCGCACCCTTAAAGCATGTAATGAACATCATTCCCTTTCCTTTCTTCGTTGGCTCCAGTCTCGGGGACCTGCGAGGCCAAGAATGGATGCGCACACAGATGATGTTCCTTTCTATGCATGGAATGTGCAACGGCGAGGTTCAGTCGAGGCAGTCTAGAAGTCCTTGACTCAAGGTATACTCTATATCTTCCTTCTCTCTCCTCGAAAAGGCAAGTCTCGCTGGCTCTATCGCAAATAGCGCCTTCTGAAATTTCGACGCCTTTGAACGAGCGTCGCGGCGTCGAGTGAAGAGCTACGCGCCCCCGTTGGACGTTTGGCGTATCGTCAACTTGTGGTTCTTCCCGTGCCATTGCCATGATTGACTCGTTAAAGTCAACAAGGGAGTACAGGTGAACGGGGTACCGCCCATAGAGAGTTCTTTGACAGCAACGAAGGAAGAGAAGGCGGACAGTAAAGCTGCAATTCATGCCCCGCAAAATTCTGATGTGGCAACGTCGTCCAGAAGGGAACGTAGACCAGGGTTATAAAAGGCCAAGGTGTGTCTTTGAAAGACGTAACTTTTACCCATCTCGGCAACTCTTTCCTGGCTGTCTCTCTGGTGCTCTCCCTTCTTTCTGTGACCAGCTTTCAATCTTTAAAGACAGCCGACAGGACAAACAAAGCCAACGATCGCCATGAAGAAGCAATACCCCATCTTCATCTTCCTTTTTGCCCTGGCCATATTAGGTTTAACGGCTGTTCAGGGTAAGAGTCACAATCGTAGCCCTGTGAGTAGCATCTCAGAACTTTAGCAAAAGGTGACTCTGACCCCTTGACTTTTCCACTTCCAACAATTACAGCGCACGACTTTTGTCTTTTGTTGCAATGACACCAGCCCAGCGGAATGGATTGCTCTTTGGGTAGTTATTGCCATCATCGTGTTCCTTCTTATGTGCTGCTTCTGCTTGCAGTGTCGTCGCGCTGCCAAGATAAGTCAAAAACCCATTCGTCGTAGCCTCCCTGTCAGCGATTCGTGGGAAGTGTTGTGCGAGAAAGGGGTCGAACCCATATACGAAGGTGTCGAACCCATATACGAGAAACAGTGGGACGGACCGTGCAACAAAGAGATCGAAGCCATACACGTCTACTCCGTGAAAAAACTTAAAGAAAGGGGCCAGTTCGACACTCTCTTGGGTCTGCATCACGATCATGAGAAGATGACAGACTTTATCGAGGCATTTGGCGCCCATTACGACAACACAAATTTAGACTGGTTTCGTGGAGTGGTTCCGAGCGGGAAGGTGTCGGAACTTAAGGCTTGTTTGAGAGGCTATCTTGGAGAGTCCTTCCACAAGCTCATTTGATCGCTTCTCTTCGCCTTGTCTCTCTGTACCTGTCACGCCCAATGACCCTAAATATGCTCAATCGATAGATCCGTTACTTGTTCTGTCGACCCGGGGTCCTTCCGTGCGATTTCTTCGGAGCTCTCGTGCTTTCCACACCCCTCGCTTTTTGGCAGCATCTGCACTGATGGCGTCCTGTGGACTTGTACTGAGAGTCATGGCTGTCATGACCTTGAACGTAGTTGGTATTGCCCTTTGATCTCCTCAGGGTACGTATCGCCAGGTGTCGCTTGTCCAATTTTCACCTGCTGACGTCCTGACGCGGATCAGACCTCCATGCAAAGTGTACCTGGCTTATCGACGGGTTGGAAGTCCTCTTTCGGGAAGTATTGACCGCATGCAAAGGATAAGGGATTGAGCCGACTTGAAATTCTGATTGGGCGCCTAGCGCTTCGTCTGGCTGAGCGACCGCGTAAAGCGGCGGTGTGGGCTGACTGTGATGACGTGATAGTTGTATGCAGCACTCTTCTCTTTCTCGCGGCCATTCATTGCCAATTGTGGGTCCTATCAATGTAATTTTGATTTTCTGTGGGACGGACATCTCACTCTCGCATGTACAGCTTTTGTTCTCTGGCTACATCCCCCAAATACATTCAAACTGATGCACTCTGCTTGCACCTCTAGTTGGCAGACGTCTTGCAAAGCGCGCCTTTCGGTGGAGCTCGGGGAGAACGTTCAAGGGTGACATCGCCCCACAAAACCTTTTGTCTTTCCTCTTGCAATTTCTTTTTTCGAATGTGTGGCGGTGAAAGTTCAATCCGCCTTAAGGATTGAGACAGCTGAGGCGGCAATCATCATGCTTGCCAGTACCCCCTTGTTTCGGCAAGGAAAGAGCCCCGCTCTCCTCTTTCTCTATCGTTAGTATATTGAAATAAGATCAAGCACGCCTTCCTTCTCCAATCCTCTGCTCATCCTCACGCCGTGTCGAAGACCTGGGGCGAGGACGACCAAACGCCATGTGTACTCCCTATTTTCGCTCGCCCTTATTTATTTCTCGCGCCCGTAGTAAGTTCGCTCGCCCTTTTTACTAGGTATTCTTTCTCGGGTCTGATTCACGGTGCCGAACGTCCGTAGCACGCCACCGCCTGCTGCACAGCGTAGTGAAGCAGCGGCGCTAAAGCGCATCCTCAAGCACGAATTCCAGAGATAAGCCAGGCGTCGCGCTGCGACGCCTGCTCAAATATACAAGCCCTTTCCCTGCATCTCCTCCTCTTTTCTTCGTCGCAGAATACATTCTGATACCCCCTGTTTGCTCAGGTATCCAGCCACGCCCCTCGCCGTCCCTTCAAGATAACATCAAAAGAGATTTAAAACGGGGGAACACATCCAAGGTCGCCCTCTTCTTCCGTAAATTATCTAAGACACCCCTTTCCTCTGCGCCTTTCAGAGCCATGTTTACGACGCCACTGATGAATTTATTTTGGAGTTTCGACGGCACCATAGATGTATGCTTCCTGATCGTGCTTGGTTTACGCCAATCAGCATTGCGAATTTTCTCACCAATGTCAACCTTCGAAAGATCATGATAAGTGCATTCGAGGATCTTCTTACGAAGCTGACAGGTTCTTCGTTGCCTTGCCTTACTCTTGTCTACTTGTCTACGAGTCATTTTAACGCCTCAGCTCGCTTTCGACAAAAGTTGGATTGTCTCATGCATTCAACACGCTGTGCTCCTCTTGCCCTCTCAATGAGTAAATCAAAGGCCCGAATTGAGGGCGCGATGTGATTTAGTAAGTACCTAAGCCCCGTTGGACAGGAGACAAGAGGTTCAGACCGTAGGAGACTTCTGTTATGAAGGAGAGAGAGGTCATCCTTGCTCGTCTTTTTCTTCTCTCCCACCAACTTGTCAACGACTATACACCGTCGTAAAGGTTGTCCTGTAGCATGAGGAAGCATAAAACAGCCTTTGGCTACGCTCTGGCTCTTCACCTTCGCTCCGTCACCACCGTTGCCTGCATGAAGCACGATATGAGCTCTGACGTGAGTGAATGTGCTGCTTTGACGACTCACAGCGTCTCTGACCACTAATTTTTTCTTCTACCAAGTCCAAGTGGGCGCCAATCATCAATGACAATCAGTCCAATAGTCGCGTGCACTTCGGAAATCGTGTCACTCCAAAGCAAGAAAAGGGAGCGATTATAGGTGTGATTGTCACCGCCATCCTCTTGTTCTTGCTTTCCATATGCTTTAAAAGTCAAAAGTCAGAGACCGCAGCCATCAATGCTCCTGTCGAGCCTCAACTTGCTGTCGAAGGAGCGCACCTTAACATAGTAGGAGAGCAACAGCAACAGCTTGCCGAGGATGTCAACATCGCCAATGAGCGACAAGAAGCTATCGATCTGAGCGGTTTGGGTCATGACAACTCGTTGCCACCAGCTTCGTCAGGTACCAGCTCCGACGAAAACAGCGACAGAGACGGACGGAGAAGCAGTCGGAGAAGTGAACGGAGAGGCGGCACGAGAGGCGGCGGCGGCGGCGCGTTCGCGAGGTCGTCTCCTGAGCTGGCCGCTCGAATCCAGCTGTCTAAAAGAATGTATCCCGCTTCACGTCGTCGCGCTACATCCCCGAAGCCGTCCCGCAAAACGCACTTTGTAGCTCAAGACGCTCTCGCACGGCCTGCATCTACTTGTTTTGAAGCACCTCCTGAAGCGGATATGAGTACACATCCTTGCCACACCCATATGGAGCCCGTCTTCAAGGACGTCGTCCAGTCCCTCCACCAGACGGGCAAGCTCAAAAAGATTATGGAGGCAGTCGTGAACCACCACAACAACATGGAGGATCGCCATCCATTCCAGGCTGCCTTCGACATTCAGTCCATGTTGGAACCTGTCCAGATGGCGCACATCCACGAGCTCATCACAGCCAAAGTCGGGACGGGTCTCTACGACTGTTTCCAGACAAATATGCTCATTTAGTACTGCTGTATAGTATGCTTTTCCTTGTTCTCTTTCATCATAAAAGTGAGAGTATAATGTCTTATCAGGCAAGACATCTTCTTTGTGAAGACGAGAAAGTGGGAGACCAAGCTTGTTGCATGAATCGGTGGCTGTTCTGCAACGCCTGGCTGACCAAAAAGCCATACGTGGCGGACCAGAGCTCGGAGATCTGAAGAGCTACGGCCGGCGTGAAAATAAGACATGATCTTTGAGACGTCGTCGCAGGTCGTGAGGTGACTGCACCGCCTCGCGCCCTCGTACTCTGGCTACTGTCGTCTGTTTTTCACATTTCAGCTTCGGCGCTCTTTCGGCAAAGCTCGCAAAGGTCTGGTCTCGCCGGGTAGTGTAGGGCGCCAACTTTGCACCTCACAACGTGGAAGACCCGAGACCAGGGCGTGATTTTGGGTAATGCGAGAGATCGTTAGCCCCAAGGACCAGAGAGTATTTAGGTCAGGCCGTTGAGGTTGAGCCACAGAAAGAGTGGTCCCCTCCTTTCCCATCTATCCATTGATCAACCACCATCGAAAGGCACTCTCAGCATGAGCAAGAACCAAGGTACGTCCGCCTACTGTCTGGCGCTTGGTCTTTGCTTCACAAGTAAAGTTGCCTGCATGAACCACGATATGAGCGTTGGCGTGAGTCAATGTGCTGCTTTGACGACTCACAGCGTCATTGACCGCTAATGAGTTCTCTCACCAAGTCCAAGTGGGTGTCAAGCATGGGCAATCATTCCAATAGTGGCATGCAGATCGGAAGTGGTGGCACTCTGGAGCGAAGCATTATATGCATAATAAGTGCGATTGTCGTAGTCATCATCTTGTTCTTGGTGAGATGCTATAAGAAACACAAGGCACGCAACGCAGCTATCAACGCTCCTATCGAGCTCCAACATGCTGCCGGAGATGCACACGTCAACATAGAAGCGTTTGGCGAGGGGGTAGATGCCGCCAATGAACGCCAAGAAGCTATCGATCTGAGGGGAAGGGGTCATGTCAATTCGTTGCCACCAACTTCGCCAATTGTTAGCTCCGACGAAACGGGCCCGAGCGGCGGGCGAAGAGGGGGACGGGGTGGCAGCCCTAGAGGCGGCCTTAGAGGAGGCCGTTTCGCAATGTCAGCCCCTGAAGCGCCGTTTCGAAGCGGTCTGTCCAAAAGAATGTATCATACTTCACTTCGTCGCGCTACATCCCCGAAGCCGTCTCACAAAACGCACTTTGTAGCTCAAGACGCCCTCGCACAGCTTGCGCCTACCTGTCTAGAAGCACCTCCCGAAGAGGTGAGCACCCATCCTTGCCACACCCATATGGAGCCCGTCTTCAAGGACGTCGTCCAGTCCCTCCACCAGACGGAAAATCTCGGTAAAATTATGGATGCTGTCGTGAACCACCACAACATGCAGGATCGCCACCCATTCCAGCCTGCCTTCGACATTCAGTCTATACTGGAATCTGTCCAGGTGGAGCACATCCACAAGCTCATCACGGCCAAAGTCGGGACGGGTCTCTACGACTGTTTTCAAGCCAAATATCTCTTGAAGTAGTGCTATATAGAACATGCGCTTTTCATGTTTTTGTTCGTTCTCTTCCATCATAAAAGTGAGAATATGTCGTTACACCAGATAAAATATCTTCTTTGTGAAGATGAGAAAGTTGGGAAAACGAGCTTGTTGCATGAGCCAGAGGTCGCTCTGCGACGTCGTGTCGATTAAGAGGCTGAGGTGGCAGCTGTCAGAGTCCTCGGGCGTTCTGGACGCCCCGGGCTCTGTGTTCTCCCTTTATTTTTGGCCGCCCTTGTTCATTTCTCGCGCTCGTGTTTGTTTCGCTCGCCCTGATTACTAGGCTCTGCTTTTCGCGACCATTCGCCGTGTCGGTTGTCCACGAGGTTTTAGCCCCCAGCGGGCGCTCAAGTTCGCTCTCAAGCGTGCTCTGTAGCACGAATTGTTCCTTGCGACGCCTGCCTATATAACGAGCACATTCTCCTGTAGTTCCTTTTTCTGCTCGTCGCAGAATACATTCTGATAGCCCCTACTTCGTCCAGATGACAGCTTCCTCAATCAGCCCTTTTGTCCGAGGGCTGAGATTTTCCGGCATGAGAGTACGATGCGCTCTTCGGGACGTCGTCGCAGGCCGTAAGGTGACCACACCGCCTCGCGCCCTCGTATTCTGACGACTTCGTCTGTTTGTTACTTTCACCTTCGGCGCTTTCTCGGCAGAGCTCGCAAGACTCTTATCTCGCCGGGTAGTGTAGGGCGCCACTCTGCACCTCACAAAGTGGAAGATCCGAGACCAGGGCGTGATTTTGGGAATGCGAGAGATCTTTAGCCCCAAGGAGGAGACATTATTATATAAGGCAGACATTTGAGGTTGAGCGACAGAAAGAGTGATCCTCTCTTCTCCCATCTACTCATTGATCAACTACTATCGAAAGGCACTCTCAGCATGACCAAGGACCATAGTACCTCCGCCTATTTTCTGGCGCTTGGTTTTTGCTTCGCCACTACCGTTGCTGGCATGAACCCTGGCATGGACGTGAGTCTTCTTTCTTGCGGCTCCTCAGTATTCAAGAGTACTGACGTCAGTGCAAAGTCCATGAATGGGCAGTCTCAAATGGGTAACGAAGGCACTGATAGCGTACAGCTGCATTTGTACCGTCGAGGGCTACCAGCTTGGAAAATTATACTCATTACTGAAGGGGTCATTGGGGCCTTTTTAATACTCTTCATGATTGCCATGAAGGCATTCGACGCAGCACGCGACTGCTTTCGGCGACGCAACGACCGCCGCTCTAATCGTCGCGTCGCCGATGATTTTGACGCCACTGCCGGACATCACGAGCCTGTTGATGGTGCCAACGTCCCAGCTTTAGATGAAAATGACATCGAATTGGCACAAATGCCCACCGGAATTACTTTTGGTACGACCTCACAAGCAGGGACCTCCCAGGCTGGGAACTCATTGACAAAGCGAACGATGCTTCACTTACGACGTCGCACTTTTTCTCACAACACAAAGGGGCAGGAACCACCACACGGACCTGTTTTTGCCAAGTGCGTGTTGGAGTCTCTCGGGTCTCTCAGGTTGTCTCCACCCCCGGAGGAAATCACCAGCCATCCATGCTACTCCTTTTTCAAACCAGCCTACAAGGTTGTCATCACCCACCTCAACGAGGCGGGTAAGCTCGAAGAGATCGTCAAGTTTCTGGGGACGCAGAACCTACAGATCCACTTAACGTCCGAGGACGCCCAGGCTGCCTTAAATAAATATCCAAGGACTCCTGCCATCGTAACAGGTATCAATAGCCTCCTTGTCGACAACGCAAAGCCAGGTCTGTTCGAATGTTTCAAGAGGCATCTCAGCTCGTAGAACGTCCATGTAACTCTCCATCGTCCTCTTCCCTCTCTCATCAAATCGTCTCTATAATTTCACAGAAACAGGGCAGGTGTCGCGGGCGACGCATGCCTATATAAAAGGTCCTTTTTCCCTGTACAGTAGTTGCTTTTCCTCCTCAGCTAAGAATACATTCTGATAGCCCCTAGTTCGTCTAGATGACAGCTTTCTCACACAGCCCCTTGTCCGAGGGCTGAAGGTTTCGGCAAGAGAGTACGACGCGCTCTTCGGGACGTCGTTGCAGGCTGTAAGGCGACCACACCGCCTCGCGCCCTCGGATTTTGACGGCTTTCGTTTACTTATCATTTGAGAGACTTGTGAGCTTTGCGAGCTTTGCCGGGAGAGCCCCGAAGCTGACGTCACCTCATGACTCGGGGCGTCTGCACCTCACAAAGTGATAGGTTGGAGACCGGGGCGCGACTTGGAGTAGCGCCAGAGATCTTTAGCACCAAGGAGAAATGTACAGCATATATCAGACCTTTGACGTTGAGCCACAAGAAGATTGGCTACCTCTTCTCGCATCTACTCGTTGTCTCACTGCCATCGAAAGACTCTCTCAGCATGAAGAAGAAACAAAGCAGCTTCGCCTATGGTTTGGCGCCTACTTTTTACTTCGCTACTACCGTCGCTTGTATGGACCGCGGCATGAACGTGAGTCTTTCCTTTTCTCGAGGCTTTTCAGTAGTCAGGAATATTGACGTCGATGTGAAATTCATGTTCGGACAGCCTCCGATGGGTAATGAAGGCAACAATGGTGTGCAGCTGCATGGTCACGGTCGAAGGGAAACAGATCAAATGGGTGTAGCAATCACTTTGGCCTGTGTTGCGGTCTTCGTATTACTTGCCTTCGCTCTCGGCGAACTCCTCAATTGCTGCAGGCGTAATCGCCCCGCCCCCGGGGGCGTGAACACCGCTTTCAGACAGCACGAGCCTGTCGATGGTATCAATGCTCCACCAGTAGGCGGACACGACATTGAATTGGCACAAAGGTCCACCAGAGCTAGTACGACCTCACAGGCTGGGACCTCATTGACAAAACGGATGATGCTTCACTCACGACGTCGGGCTTTTTCTCGAAACGCAAAGGCGCAGGAATCACTTCATGAACCTGATTTTGTCAAGTGCGCCTCGGAGTCTCTCGAGTCGGCTCCAACTCCGGAGGTAATGACCAGCCATCCATGCTACTTCTTTTTCGAACCAGCCTACAAGCTTGTCATCACCCACCTCAATAAGGCGGGTGAGCTCGAAAAGATCGTCAAGTTTCTGGGTTCGCACAGCCAACAGAGCCACTATACGTTCCAGGACGCCCAGGCTGCCTTGAAAAGTTATCCAATGAATCCTGCCATCGTAAAAGGTGCCACTGGCCTCCTTGTCGAGAACGCAAGACCAGGCCTATTCGAGTGTCTCAAGAAGCAACTCAGCTCGCAGAAGAACATGCAAGTACCTTTCCTTTCTCATCAAATCGACTCTATGACTCTATGAATATTACTCTTCAATAATATGAAGATAAGACGTGCCCTTTGGGACGTCGTCGCAGGCCATGAGATGACCACACAGCCTCGTGCCATCGGATTCTGACGACTTTCGTCTTATCACTTGAAAGATTTGTGGGCTTTGCGGGCTTTGCGAGCTTTGCCAGGAGATTTAATTTTCAGTTTCGGCGCTCTTTCGGCAAAGCTCGCAAGACTCTGATCGCCGCGTAGTGTAGGGCGCCAACTCTGCACCTCACAAATTGGAAGACCCGAGACCAGGGCGTGATTTTGGGAATGTGAGAGATCTTGAGCCCCAAGGAGGAGACATTATATAGGGCAGGCATTTGAGGTTGAGCCACAGAAAGAGTGATTACCCCTTCCCCCAACTACTCGATATTGATCAACCACCATCGAAAGACTCTCTCTCAGCATGAGCAGGAACCAAAGCATCTTCTTCTACCGTCTTGCGCTTGGTCTTTGCTTCGCCACTACCGTTGCTGGCATGGATCCTGGCATGAACGTGAGTCTTCTTTTTTGCAGCTCCTCAGAATTCAAGATTACTGACGTCAGTGCGAAGTCCATAAATGGGCAGCCTCCAATGGGTGACGAAGGCAACAATAGCATGCAGCTGCACGTACACCGTCGAGGGTTGCAACACTGGGTCAAAATGTTGCTTGCTGAAGATATCATTGTGGCCTTCTTTGTTTTTGGCATGATTGTCGCGGCGGCATTCGGCATAGCACACTTCTGCCATCGCCGCAACCTTCGTTCTCGCGTCGCCGATGTCGAACCCGCTGCCGGACATCACGAGCCTGTCCATAATGCCAACGTCCCAGCTTTAGGCGTAAACGACATCGAATTGGCACAAATGCCCACCGGAAATGCTCATGCTACGACCTCACAGGCTGAGACCTCGCAGGCTGGGACCTCACAGGCTGGGACCTCACAGGCTGGGACCTCATTGACAAAGCGGATGATACTTCACTCACGAGGTCCCACTTTTTCTCGCAACGCAAAAGCGCAGAAATCACCCCATGGACCTGGTCTTGCCAAGTGCTCTCTCAAGTCTCTTGAGTCGCAAACTCCGGAGGAAATCACCAGCCATCCATGCTACTCCTTTTTCGAACCAGCCTACAAGATTGTCATCACTAACCTCAATAAAGCGGGTGAGCTCGAAAAGATCGTCAAGTTTCTGGGGACGAAGCACAACCCACAGAACCACATCACATCCGAGGACGCCCAGGCTGCCTTGCAAAGTTATCCAAGAACTCCTGCCATCGTAAAAGATATCAATGACCTCCTTGTCGACAACGCAAAGCCAGGTCTGAGCGAATGTTTCAAGCAGCATCTCAGCTGGTAGAACGTGCATGTAAGTTTCCCCCGTCCTTTCCCTCTCTCATCAAATTGACTCTATGACTCTAAATAAAATTACTCTTCAATAACATTGTCTCTCTTCAAAAATTTGTCCAGAATTTTCTTCCGAGCACAGGAACGGCCAGGAGGACGACTACTGCGAAAAGTACTTCTGCCAAGCGGCAATCTCGATTGGCGCCCTGGGCGCCTCTCGTCCTGTCCACTTTCTAAATTGGTGGCAGCCTTGCTCGAGCACAATCGTGACGCCGGTGATGCCCGTCCAGAGTCTTCCTTCACGCAAATTACGCCTGTCGGCCGAGGCAGTTGACTGGGCGAAGGTGGCATTGGTCTCCCGGACCAGTTGAATAAGAGGCGTGTTCATGGGCTTGTACGACATGTCAATGACGACGCCTCCTTTCTCGTTGGAGAGAATAGAGCGAGGCAAGATGATGCCTTTGCCACTCGAGGGGTCGAGTGACGTGCCATCCGAAGGGACGTTGCTCACGATTGCCACCGGCCTATGAGGGAGGTCGTTGAGCGACGAGACGACGACGACGTTCCATTCGCGCGGGACTTGGCTCGCGAGCTGATCTGCATTGGCTTTCGTCCGGTTGAAGAGCATGATCGTCTTCGCGCCGAGCCGGCTCATGGCGTACAGGGCCGCCCTGGCCGATCCTCCAGCACCGATGACGAGAGCTGTAAAGTCGCTCGAGGAAAGCTGGATTGGCGAAAGATTACGTCTTGAGCATTCCGCAATCGCAATCCAGTCGGTGTTGTCGCCCTCGAGCACTTTTCGACCATCCTGGCGCACAATCGGGGAAATGGTGTTGATGGCTCCGATCGCCTGAGCTTCCGGCGTGATGACATCCAGAAGCTTGATGATGGAAAGCTTGTGGGGCATCGTCACGCTCGCTCCGCCAAAGTCTGCCGAACGAAGGAAAGCCACGACAGCGGCATCGTCGGCCTCTGCCGTTTCGAGGAGACCGTACTGGTGAGGTAGTCCGAGCACCTCAAAGGCTGTGTTGTGCAAGCAGGGGCTCAACGAGTGCGAGATGGGTGTGCCGAGCAGAGTGAAGCGCTTCGCTGGCAGCTGGCCAATGAGGTGGAGCGTCTTTTGGATCTGCGAGAACGTAAGTTGACCAGGAGCTGCCTTGAAAGGCATGTCCTCGTTCGTGATGGGCGAAAGGACTGGGTTGAGTGTCCGAGACATCTGGCCAATCTCGCCCATGTTGATAGCCAGCAGCGGCTTGGCGACCGGCAAGCTCGAGACTCTTGCCCTGAACGCCTCCAAAGAGAGATTGTCGGCAAAGGATGTGGCTCGGTTGACGATCTTGGCTACGTCGCCGTACTTGCACGCCTGCTCGAACTTGCCCAGCGTCGATGCGTCCTCCCACTTCATCTGACCGGACCAATCGTGCCAGGAGGCAATGATCTTGGAGTGCCCACGATGGGCGCGAACGGCATCGAGGCGAGCTTCGGGCCAGCGCAGCTCCAAGTCGACGTACTCGCACCCGTGTCGGAGACCAAGCTTGAGGAGCTCAAAGTAGGTGTCCTCTTCCTCGTCAGGGAACATGCCGCCCTGACTGACAGTACGGACGACATAGACGATTGGCAGCCACGTCCTCTGCCTCAGGGCCGCCAGCTGCGTAGCGACATACTGCACCGGTGGGACGTGTCCCTTCTGGGGTGGCACACCCTCAGGGTTGAGCAGGTCCACTCGCACCTCGATAGCATCAGCTCCCGCCGTGATTTTCTCAATGATCGACAGCGCTGGACGCAGGTCCGGGAAGGTGAGGGAGAGAAAGTAGGTCGACCTCGTCTCCAGATCGTCGACTTGGTTGGCTTCCTCACCAGCAATAAAACGGAAGAAACGGGCAACCTCTGCCTCGAGCCCGACGGCCTTGCGAATAGAGGCTGCCTTCGAGGGTGGACCCATGGTGCGTGTCCCGTCGACGGGAGTCGAGGGGGGTGGCAGCGAAGCAATTTCGGCGTCAAAGGCGTCAACGACATCGGTATCTCCAGAGTACGAGACGAGCTCGTAGCTAGAGCACTCGGAGAACCAGGGTTGTCTCCTTCTGAAGACGTCTCGGACTGGCTCGCCGTACGCCGGTCGATCGCTCGTCTCGAGAAAAGAAACCACCTCCTCAATGTCTCTCAATACATATACGACTGGTCCCTTTGTTTTCGCATACTCCATCAGCAGCCTTCGGTTCTCTTCCATCTCGATTACTCCGCCGCCCAGCGAGATGAGATGGCCGGTAGCCCTTTCCGTCATGAGCTCTCTGAGAATGTCCGTCTCTGCCTTGCGGAAGGCAGGCCAACCGTGCTCCTTGACGAAGCTGTTGAGATTGTAGCGCTCGTTGAAGAGCACGTCTGCGTCGATGAACGGCCGGTTCAGCGCCGCAGCGCCAAAGCCTCCCAGGTACGTTTTGCCCGAAGCTCGCATGCCAATGCAAAAGATGGTGGCATCGGGCCGATACTGGACCGGCGTGAGGCTTTTGCTGATGTTGCTCAGCGACGAAGTGCTGGCCACCGACGACGAAGCACTGGGGGCCGGCGCATCTGCTCCTTGCACCCTGACGCCTACTACGCGCTCCAAGTCGTCCCACCAGTTGGGCCACGTCTTTTCGACACAGCGCTTCTCTTCCAGCACTGTGCCCGGGCCAGGTGTGACGAGAGCCAGGATGCTGAACGCCATGGCGACGCGATGGTCGTCGTAGCAGTGGACGCTGACATTTTGATTGAGCTTCTCGTGGGGCACGCCAAAGATCTCCAAGCCATCTGGGTGTTCGACAGTCCTGACACCAAATTTGGCCAGCTCGTCGATCATGGCTGCAATGCGATTGCACTCCTTGACCCGCTGATTGGCGATGCCAGTGATGCGGGTCGAAGGCAGATCTCCCTTTGTTGCGACAGCAAAGAGGACAGAGGCCGTCAGGAAGGCGTCGGTCATGGGCTCCATGTCGACTGTCCCAATCTGACGGAGTTGGCCCAGCGGCGGTCCCTTGACAGTGGTGCTCGTGGCCGTCTGCGTCACCTGACAGCCCATGGGCTCCAAGACGTCCTTTGCGAAGCGTGCGTCGCCTTGCAAGCTCGCACTGCCGATGTTTGGCACTGTGCATTCGGTGCCTGTGATGGCGGCAATGGCCAAAGGGTATGTCGCGCTACTAGCATCGCTCTCGATGTCGTAAGTGGCAGGGCTGACATAATGACCCCTCGGGACGCGGTACGTATTGAGGGGCGTTCCCGTCTTTGCGTCGACCAAACGTTGTACCTCGACGCCAAAGGACTTCATCATTGCGATCGTCATGTCGATGTAAGGCTGCGAGATAACTGCGCCTCCCACAAGGTCCAAGATGACGTCGTCTTGGGCGTATGGCGCGCAAAGGAGAATCGATGAGACGTACTGGGAAGAGATCGTGGCGGCCAGCTCGATCCTTCCACCGGCGAGCCCTCCAGTTGGGCCTAGGATGGAAAGAGGAAGACAGCCGTTCGCTTCTTTGTAGGAGATGGCAGTCCCGTTGGCCACGAGGGCATCAACGAGAGCACCAATCGGTCGCTCCTTCATGCGCTTATTGCCCGTGATGGTGACGGGGTTGGCCCCGCCGACGAGGGCGCACACCGTTGTCATGAAGCGAGCAGCAGTGCCGGCATTCTGCAGGTAGATTTCCTTGTCTGTAGGTGCCTTGAGCCTTCCCTGATTACCCTCGACGACGATGGTGTCCCCCCCGTCCTCCCACGAGAATTGTGCGGCCTCGAGATCGTGCAGACCGGCCATCATGACCTGCGTGTCGTCCGAGTGGAGCAGGTTGCGCAGGCGGCAGGTGCCTTTGGCCAACGACGCGAGGATCAGAGCACGGTTCGAGATTGACTTGCTTCCCGGTGTCGAGAGAGTGAAGGGCTTGATAGCCGAAGTGGGAACGACGCGGGCAGCCAGGCTCAGCACCCTCCTGATGATCGCATCGGCCACCGTGCTGGCCTTTTCCTCGACGGTCGCTCCGATGCGAGCAAGGAGCACGATCTTCTTCTCGTCACCGCTGTTCTTCTTGTCTACACGCATGATGTCCAGCAGCCGGTCGACTGTCAAGCCAGAAGAGCGACTTAACCGGCTCACACGAGGGTCGGCCATGGTGACGGGCAGGTTGTACTCCTTGAGGCAGCGTGTCAAACGACCAATTGCGACCTGCGAGAGGCCGTTTGTGAAGCGGGCAATCTCTGCCTCGAGAATCATGCCAATCGAGATGCACTCGCCGTGGAGCATGTCGGGCGTCAGAACGGCTTCAATGGCGTGGCCGATGCTGTGGCCAAAGTTGACAAGGTTACGAAGGCCAGTCTCCTTTTCGTCGATGTTGACAATGTGCGCCTTGACGCCCACCGAGCCTCGAATGACATCGAGGAGCAGCGTCTGCGCCTCTGTCCGTGTCGCCAGGGTGCGACCTTGATCCTTGGGCGCGTTGGGCGGAAATGGCCCGAGGACGGCCGACTTGATCGCGGGTGCCCTTGATTCAAGCTTGGCAAAATCGACTTCGTCCCAGATGGCGGCAGTCTGTTCAGATGATTTTGATGGATGAGTACGTACGGAGGGCAAGGAACTGAAGAAGTAAAGAACCAACCTTGACAACTTCAGCCATGCCGTTGCTCCACTCCCTTTCGGGCAGCGTCTGGAGGAAGGCAACATCGATGAAGATGAAATTTGGCTGGTGGAACGCTCCAATGAGGTTCTTTCCGTGCGGAGTGTCGATCGCTGTCTTGCCCCCGACGGCCGAGTCGACCATGGCCAGGAGCGTTGTGGGCACCTGGACGAACTTGAGGCCGCGCATGAATGTCGCCGAGACGAAACCGACGAGGTCACCAATGACGCCGCCGCCCATAGCGATGACGACGGCATCCCTCGTGACTGCCTGGGAGAGCAGCCAGTCTTCGAGCATGGCCTTTGTCTCGCGCGACTTGCTCGTTTCGCCGGGCGGAATGACCTTTGTAAGGAGCCTGGGTGGCTTGGCGAGACCCTGCTTGCCCATGAATGTGCGGAACTCGGTCTCGAAAGCATCGAGATGCAATGCGGCAATGTGTGAGTCGGTGACGAGGACGTAGGTGGAAGAAGGCAGGCTGGTAAGAACGGTTGCGACGATGTGTGGGACCAGGTGGAAGCCGAGCTCGATGGTCGACGAAAGGCATCTGAGCCGATGGACGGCCGCGCCCGTAGGCCCTGTCACCGGTGGTGCATGGTAGGAGGCGACCTTTTCGCCCGTAGTGGACGAATTCGATGTCGCCGTCGCCATGTCAGGGTCAGCGGCTAGGGGAAAAGCAACGTCGTAGTTGACGATGACTCGCGCGTGCGCAGGGAATGGCAAAAGATAAAATTGAGCAAGAAGATCTCGACTATTTATGCAGGCCCTCGCCCCGTCGGCCGAGTGGACGAATTTAAGCTCGCTCCACTACTGCTCGCCTGCCACTCTCTCCGACACGACCGGATCGACGGGATATGGAGGGCGTCACGCTGCTCGAGAGTGGCGCCTCACGAGCGCACTTTGCGCTCGTCAAGAAGCTCGAAGGGACCGAAAATGCTGCGGTGAGTCTTTCTATGCTACTCAGTCGACGCTGCAACAAAGCCACATGCTCATCATTCGGGAGATATCGACGCGCAGCTCGCAGACACGGCCATCAGCGCCGCAGTGGAACAAATCCGCAAGTCGCTCCAGGCCAAGGACGCATCCTCTTTCTCCCCAGTCAGTCTTGATCTGCCTACACACGCAAACCAGCCGCTCTGCTGATGCTTTTATGTCCAGGCTACTCTGAGCTCGCACTTTGTCGTGCTCCTGCACTGCGTCTCGCACCATGCCACTCGTATTTCTCTCGACTTTGCCCTTGTCCCGGCCCTGCACCTCGTCGCCACGGCCATGCAGCCACAGCAACAGCACGTCGCACACACAATTCTCCAGCATATTCTACTCGGCGATCAGCAGGAGGAGGCAGTAGATGGATCGCTGCTCCTGCTCAACACCACTCGGTCCCACCTCTTGGCCAGCCTGCCGGCATCATCGTCGTCGACGTTGTCGTCATCGTCTTCTTCATCATCGGCACATTCGAGCAGGAGGCGGACAACCTCTGCGGATGACTCATCGAAATCGAAGGCGCTGAGGTACGCGCAGACCTACTTTGCCCTGTCCTCGATCTTGTCCGGCCTGCCCTCTGGACCAGACGTTGTTCCAGCTCTGTTTGGCCCGACGCTGTCGCTCGTCGGCCACCGCGACGCAAAGCTCAGTGCTCTGGCTATCGATGCGCTCGCAACGCTCGAGTCTTACGTCAAAGACGACGACAGCGTCGCGATCGCAGCATGGGAAACGACCAAGACGGTCATCGCCGCCGAGTTCGGTACCATTGAAGCCAATGGCAAGGCAAGGGCAAGGAAGACGGCGCCGAGTCTGTCGCTCTTGACGCCGTGCCTCCGATCCATTTGCAGGGCATCCCAGAGGGGATATTGGGACGTGGAGAGATCGTTGGAGGCCCTGTGTCAGATACTCGATGGCCTAGTACATGACGACGCCGACCATGCTCTCGTCAGAGCAACGAGCGAGGCCATTGCCCAAGTCGCAGCATTGGGCAATCCTACGCCACATATTCTGGAAAAGGCGGCCGTGGCCCTTGTGGACGCATTTGGGAACTGTCAATCCACTTACTCGGCGGCACTGGGCATAGTCAGGGCTCTGGGTGCCCTCCAGAGCCGCGCACAGTCCTTCGATCCACCGCATGCACTCGCTCCAAAGAACCTCGACGTCGTCTGGAGCGCCGTCCGATGCCATCTCAAGGCCAGGAATGCCAACCGCAAAATTCTTGTCCTAGGTCTCGTGGACGCTCTCATCCCCTTTGGCAATCTGGACGAGGTGCATGGATTTGGTGCCGACGAGGTCGGGCAGATTGTCTCGCTCCTGGGTGACATGGACAGTACTGTCAGAGGGAGGGTGAGTCTCAACAGAAGCTGTTTAAACTCCTGAAGCTGACTCTTGTTGATCGAGCGTGTAAAAGACTCTCCACCTGCTCGACCAAGTCGACCCCGACCTATTGTTGCAGCACCAGGACCACCTCAAGGGCGCAATGGAATCGGCATCCATGCTACAAGACCGGATCGATCTGGGTGTCCGATGGATCGAAACCGTCTACGAACGGATGCGCTATTTGAAGAGGGGCCTTTGGGCTGGAGGCAAGGGCTTTGGCATAGCACTTGTGGACCTCGCTGTTCAATTCTCCAAACTGGATTACATTGAGGAGACGGTCGTCTCAAGTATCTTGTCACTGCTTCGAACAGGTGAGTGGCCTTTGTCGTCCGGCAACACCAAAATTCCTCGATTCGCTGGCCCGTCCTGACCAAATGCTCTAGCTCCTACCTCGTTTGCTCGCATCGCGCTTCATCCCTTTCTATTTCGCCTCGAGGAAGACTTTTTCGAAAGCGCCTCATCGCCGACTGCGGTCATGATGGTTGCCTCGCTGATTTGCGAGTTTGCCTCTAACCCCGATGAAGAGCAGGAACAGGATAACATCGATCAAGACGACGAGGAGATGGTGCCTACCAAAATCAAGGGCATCGAGTACCGCATGTTTGACAAGATGGCCTCAATCTTAACGGCAACGTCCTCTCCGGTCTTGCAAGAGGCCCTGCTCGTAGCCATGGTAAGGCTTACTCTGACTGTGGCCGAGATCCCCGAGTCAAGCGTAGCTACAGTGAGAAAGGTGCTCGAGCATGCTTCCAGTGGTCTTGTGCAGGCGGTGAGTCTGGTCATTGGTCGCAACCTTTGCGCACGGATCAACTGAAGAAGTGGGTCCACTCAGCGCGCAAAGCAATTCATATCCTTCTCCGACGACCTGCAGAGGTCCTCGTTGGTGTCTTTGCCACCTCGCCCCACGGTGAGTCCAGCTCGTTTACTTCCTCTTGCCGCAGAGGGTGACTGACGGGGTTCTATCCAGCTCACGGAAACCCTCGACGCCTTCGATCGACACTTTGCCGCTACATTGGCCAAGGAGCACGTCGGCAGTACCAGCACAGCCCGCACCACCGCACATTCTTCTTCTCCTGCGGAAGTCCGCCCGCTGCGGTACGAAGCCTACGACGATGTTGCGTCCTCACAAACGCCCATGGTTGCCTCACAGCAGCAGTCAAGTGGCTCGCTTGGAGGACCGCGGACAATGCCGAAGCCGTCTGACGAGCGGCAAAGGCTGCGGGCGAAGACGAAGCGGGAGGAAAAGATGAGGCTGGACATGGAAGCAAGCATCAGGAGGCTCACGCTCGGCCCAGAAGACAAGCCTGATGAGGAGCACGAGGGGGAGCAAGAGCAGGGAGAACAGGGACACTTGATTCTCTTTGACGCAGACCAGTCCTCGGACGCGCCCCAGGAAGAGAAAACGAGTTGATCAGTATTTATAGCTTACAACAACAACCAAAACAATGGGCGATCGCCGATAGGAGCGAGACGAGACGAGACGAGACGTCGCCTTGAGCAGAGGGGAGCAAAGAGGAAAGAATAGCAGAGCAGAAATCATCGTCAATCGTCGCCCTGCCTGGGCTTCTTCGATGCTTCGTTGTCATCCTCATCTTCGTCCTCCTCCTCTTCGTCCTCCTGGGCCTCCGGCCGTGCGCGCTTAGATCCCGCCCCCGATCCATTGGCAGCGCGGACTGAAGATGGCTCGTCCTCATCGTCGCCTTCATCCTCAAAGGTCTCGTCTTGCTCGTCTTCTCCGACGCCATCAGTCACCGGATTTTTTGCAGTGACCTATCCCATCTGCTCACCTTCATCTTCCTCGCCCTCGTACTCTTCATCGTCGTCGTCTTCCTCATCGTCGTGCTTTTGCATGCAGAAAATTGAGCATCATTATACCGCAGCCATGCATGATCCGAGCACATACGTCTTCAATCAGATATTTGAGACCTGGTCCTTCATCTCCATCCTCGTCCTCGTCTTCATCATCCTCATCATCCTCATCCTCATCCTCATCGTCGTCATCATCATCCTCATCATCATCGCCGCCATGGCTGACGTGATGATGTTCACGAGCGACCTTGTCCGAATGGCTTTTCTCGAGTCCATTCCCTTGGCTGAGAGACATGTTGATCTTGATGCTCATCAAAACGTTTTCCTCATCCTGACTCACCTTGTAGGCTCCTTTCCGACAACCTAAGAAAGACAACGAGACCGATCCGCAATCAGGTCAGGGACGAAAGAGCGACTAGGCAAGGTTCAAAGGCAAACGCACCGTCTCGGCCTCTGACGCCAGACTGACCGGTCCGCTTTCCTGCTCTTTTGACGACGCCATCATAGGCCAAATTACGTATGCAACGTGGGATGCTGTTTGCGAGAGAAGGGGGATAGCAAAGAAGGAACGACGGGAAGAAACAGGGAAGGACGACGGATGTAGACATGGCCCGATCGGACCTCTGTTGGTCCGTGCATTGTCCACGTGCATGGACTGTCAGGCCGCCAAAAGCTCCCTTATCCTTCCATTGTGAAGCAAGCCTGACTGGCAATTCCTATGCTAAGGGCCTTGAGGCCCAGTGCGGCCTGTTAGAATACTCTCGCGTTCCCTGTCGCGCACCTTTTGAGATGAAATCCGACGACAAGAAGTGACATCGACCAAGAATGGATGAGTGTGTCCGTCCGGTTCTTTGACAGGCGAGAGGAGGGGAACCTATGACGTGTTTGCGCCTAATTTTTCGACGATTTCGGGTGCGCGACTTTCTGATCTGTGCGCTGGCCCACATCCGCCTCTTGTTCCTCTGCTCTTGCCTACCGACGACGTTGACGACGAAAGGAAGAAGCCGCCAAAGATCATTGGGAGAATAGAGTCATGGCGCCAAGAAACAAGGCCGTTGGGAGCTTGCCTCCGTCGGGCAATCCAAATGTGCCCACGCCGCCCGTTCGGTTTGGCGAGACGGTCGTCGATTCAAAAAACATAGGCGCGAAGGACAAGCGAGACGGATATGCTCCTGCCGACAGGTCGCAGACCACGTCGAGCGTGACAAAAGCGAGCAGGAAGCAGCAGCAGAAGCGCCGCCAGGGGAGAGGCTTTCTTGGATTCCTTTTCAGCTTTCTGACGCGTGTCTTTGCATTCTACGTCGCCATTGGTGCTCTCTGGCAATGCAGCTCGTCGCCGCTGGCCTTTGATTTCAAGAAGAACGACAAACGGGGCCTCTGTAGGAACCTGGCTCACGTAAAGCAAGGTCTCCAGCCCGTTGTCACTCCCATCTGGAACACTGTCCACGCCAAGATCGACCCCTACACTGGTCCATACATCAAGGCCGCAACGCCATACACCAAGGCGGCCTGGAAGACGACGAAGCCCTACTACGTCCAGGCTCATAAGAGAGGAAGAGCCCTCTACAATCGGCATGTCGAGCCGGTCAGGAAGCGAACGGTCAAGAAGGGCAGGGCATATGCCGACCCTCACATCAAGAACTTCAACGCTCAATACAAGAAGCAGGTCAAGCCGCACGTCGACAGTGAGTGATCTTTTTTTGTCCCTGGCTACTCCTCTTCACGACAGCACACTGAACAGGCGAGAGCGTCGGCAGACTTGCAAAAGACTGTCAAGCCCTATCAAGACATCTACACCCGCGATGTAGCGCCGTACCTGTCGCAGGCATACGCATATAGCCTGACGGCCAGTCATGCTTCGTACACCTTCTACGTCGGCCGGGTGCACCCCTTGGTTGTCTCCTCGCTCCGCCAGCTGCATGCCTTCTACGTGAACCATGCTGATCCAGCCATGCGCCGCGCATACAGCCTCTACGTGCGGCCACAGATTGACCGGCTGCTGGCCAAGATCTTTGAGCGAAAGGCTCATGCGACGGGGTCTGAGGCCATCAGGCAGGCAAAGCAAGACGTGCGAGAGGTACGGGCAGAGGGCGATGCAAAGACCAAGGCGGCTGTTGATGAGGCCGAAGCGTCGGCGCGCAAGTCACAGGAGGATCCCTCTGTGGTCGATCGCATCAAGCAGGCCGCCACCGCTGCAGTCGGACGGGGCGACGAGGACGAAGACCCGATCGAGGTCGCGAAGCTTGACGCCGAGCTCGATGCGGAGCTCGAAAAGATTAATGAGCAGCTCGATGCCTGGCTCGTCGGCCTCAAGAGACTCGAGAGCCAAGAGTATGTCCTGGTCACCCAGCGCATTGCGGAGCTCAGGAACCGCAAGCTTGCCGACCTGCCAGACCACTTTGCGACGCTCTCAGAGACACACGTCGAGGAGGAGGTGGCGTCAATCTTGGTCAAGCTCGAGAAGGTCTTTAACAAGCTCTCCATCGATGCCAGCAAGCCTTCGTCGACGCTCGACGAGCGTCTCGAAAAAGCGCGCAAGACGATCGAGGAACAGCTGGCCAAGCTCGATGCGAGCGAAGCAGAGCTTCAGAGCATGGTTCAGGGCTACGCTTCTGACCTGACAAAAGACGAGACACGGGCCGTCAAGGCGAGCTCCAACGAAATCAAGCGCTTCATCAAGGAGGCCGCCAAGAGCTTCGACCGCATCATGGGCGAAGCAAAGTTTGAGCGAAGTGTTGAAGAGTACGAGGGCTGGGACGACGGCCTCGCCAAGCGCGCCTCGTTCTTCCGCGAGGAGCTCCAGGCCCTCGTGGCGGGCAAGGCGCCCTACCGGTCCTCGGGCATCGAGAATACCACGGACCTGCGAAAGGAGCCGAAGTTGGACAAGCACATCGACGAGCTGCAGAAGCAAGTCACCAAGCTGTACAAGGCCGCCCGGTCCCAAGTCGACTCGTACGCCTCGACGGGCATCCTGCAGCTCCAGGGCCAAGGCTCGCTGGGCGCCATTGCCGATGTCCGGGACAACATCGTCGAGCAGGCCAGGTCGATCTCTGAGGGCGCCGCTGCGTCGATGTACGCCGCCGCTGTGGCCGCACGGAGGAGGCTCGGCATCGGCGGTGACGAGGAGCCGGCCCAGGGCATCTTGGCCCGGGTCGGGGAGCAGGCCCGTACGGCGTCGAGGTCTCTTGCCAGCGCTGCGGGGGCTTCTCCCACGCCCGAGGGAATTCAGGAGCACGTCGAGAGTGCCTACGACGCGGCCACGTCGCAGCTTGGCGAGGCAGCCATCGCAGCGGGCCTTGCGAAGAAGCCAAAGGGACCACTGGACAATGTGCGAGACGCCTACGAGGGCGCGGCCAAGCAGGCGGGACAGACGTACAACTCGGCCGCAAGCCAGGCTGGCGATGCCTATGCGTCGGCCGCAGATGCCGGCCACTCGGCCTCGTCGTACGTTGCCTCTGCCGTCGGTGGCCAGCCGTCGCCGCTGAGTGCGGGCGAGTACGTGGAGCAGTACGCAGACGCAGTACAGGACGGCCTCAAGAGCGCATCGAGCATGGCTGCCTCTGCTGTTGGCGCCACGCCCAGCCCAGAGAGCGCAGGCGAGTACGTGGAGCACTACGCAGGCGTTGTGGGCGACGCTGCGGGATTGGTGTACGAGTCAGCAGCCGACCTTGGGTCCCGGGGTGTCGAGCAGGGCGCAGAGGGGCTCCAGGGCGTCTACGAAGGGGTCAAGGAAGCCGTCGGACTGGGAGAGAGCGAAGAGGACAAGCTCGTGGGAAAGAATGCAGAGACAAAAGACTACAACACGGTGGGCAAGGCAGCAAAGGAGGCCAAAGATCGCGTGGCCGAGAAGATCCACCAGGAGTTGTAGCTGGTGCTCTTCTCGCGCTCTCTTTTGGGAGCTCTCTTGGGGAGACGTAACATTCACTTGTACATGGTGCGCTGTGTGTGGTCTTCTTCTGCTAGGAATGAAAAAGTTGGCATTGATCGAGATTGCAGGATCAGAGTGTCATACGGATCAATCGGACGGGGCGCCTACGATGACGGTTTGGTGGAGTCGCACTTGATGCCTGCCCTCGACTGAAACCCTAGTGGGGCCCACTTGCTTTCTCATACATCTTGAAAGGGCGATCGAAACGGAGAGTGTCCAAGAAAAGAAGGGATATTATGTTCGAGCGCAGCATCGAGTGATGAATCGAAGGTGGAGGGCAAGCTGAGGTGTCATCGTCTGGGTCGGTTCGTGCAGCTGGAATGGTGCAGCTGATGTCAGCTTCGTGAGCGTTGGGCTGCCAAAAGCCATCAGGCAGAGGTGCGAGCCCGTTTGAGTACGGTGGGCGGCGGACGGAGTTGGCCGCTGGCGAGGGCCTCGCGGATCTCCTTGCAGCCTGGACAGAAGTCGAGCTGGACCATCTCTCGCGGCGTCAGAAAGTCGAGACGCTGTGCAGCCAGCGGTTGTGGGTGTGGCTGGGCGGCAGCATCGTACGTGGCCCAGTAGAAAAAGAGACGGAAGACTATGTGCTGGCCGGGCTGGTCCTTGTCCGGCTGGGGCAAGTGGGAAAAGGACCAGCAAGGATCCAGGTCCGCGTCCGAAGAGGCTAAGTCGATGTCGATGCCCAGCTCCTCGGCGCATTCGCGACGCAGGGCTTGGGCGTGCGTCTCTTCTGGCTCCACCTTGCCACCTGCACGAGAAACACTGCTAAGCAAGTAATCATTCTCGGAGACTGACGGGTACCAACGCACCTGGGAACTCCCAAAGACTTGCAAAGTACTTCGAGTCGGCATTGCGGAGCGTGCACAGGATCTTCAGCGGTTCTTTAGGGTCATTGCAAGGACGAGGGTCGACGACAAAGGCGGCCACGACGTCCTGGTACCGGACCGGGCCCGGCGCTTCTACAGTCATTGCAGCGTTTAGAGGACGAGAGAAGGCTGAGAAAAAAAGGAATTTAAGATAGGTAGTGTTGGTTGGGCCTAAACGCGACGCGATGAAACAAGACTCGTTGAGGCACGTTTCAGTGGAGGGCAAAGCTTTTCAATTAGGTTTTGCTGAGATCGGACCTCTGGAGGGCGCAGAGGTGACGGAGGAGCCCGACAAATTTCTCCAGCAAGCAGGTACGCCCTTGTCGCCAACACGATGACGACGGAGGGGGGCGAATGCGGCGAAGAGGGCGTGAAGAAGCTGCCCATTCTGCACTTCAACGACGTCTACCGTGTCAAGCAGACGTCGAGGGCCCTTGGAGGAACAATCTCGGCAGACCAATTCGCGGCAAAAGTCGGCTCGCTGCGACAGTCGTGGGGCGAAGAGCCAAGGAAACTCAATCTCATCGGATCAGAAAACGGGATAGACGAGAGGAAGGGTGAAGAGATCGTTGATGCACCCAAGCAAAACGCAGAGGCGGACAACCTCAAAGGCCTTGTCCTCTTCTCGGGCGATGTCTTCAACCCGAGTATCGAGAGCAGCGTAACGCGGGGCGAGCACATGATAGACGTCCTCAACTCGCTCTCCATTGACTGTGCCTGTCTGGGTAACCATGACTTCGACTTTGGCTATCCCCACCTGCAGCGACTTATGGGCCTGACCAACTTTCCCTGGACCTTTTCCAATATTGCCGACGTGGCTTCCTCGTCGACAAAGGACAGCGAGCAAGCATTCAAGGATGAGCCGCAGGAAGGCGATGGGCAGGTGAAGGGCACGCTTCGCAGTTGGATCGCCCCTGCCATCAACGGCGTTCGAGTGGGCTGCATCGGCCTGGTTGAGAAGGACTGGATCGCAACCGTGCCCGCCTTTCCCCCCGAGTTTCGATACCGATCCATGGCGCAAGTGGCTCGGCGCATCTCCAAGGAGCTCAGGAGCGGAGATCAGCCCTGCGACGTTGTTGTGGCCATCACTCATTGCCGCCTTCCCAATGACATCGACCTCGCCAACGAGCTCGGAGCAACAAAGAATGCTCCGTTCGACCAGCACGGCGTCGACCTGATCCTCGGCGGGCACGATCACATGTACTACATCGGCAAGGGCATCGACACCTACGAGGGCGAGGAGTGGCAGGCGACTCTGCCAGGGGCGGAAAAGGACCAAGGGTGCATAATTGTCAAGTCAGGGACCGACTTCCAGGATCTGAGCGAGATAAGCCTCGAGCTGAGCGAGGTTCACGAGGGAGCCGTAAGGAGGAGGACGATTACAAAGGCGAGCGGTGAGCATCTTGCTGTCAAATCTTAAAAGTGTGATGACCGACTGACTTGCTCTTGAGTAGTTCGGCGACACAAGACGAAGCCCGATGATCCTACCCTCCCAGAGTTAAGAACGCACATTGACAGCCTCATGTCCAGAGTGGATCAGGCGACGGGTCAGCCAGTTGCATTTAGCCTGACGCCCCTCGACTGCCGCGCCGACAAGGTACGGACGGAAGAGTCCGCTGTGGGCAACCTCATTGCCGACATCTTGATGCATTCCTACGAGGATGCCTTGCGAGAGAGAGACAAGAGAGGTGAATTCGCAGAAAGGAGACCAGAGGACGTCAGGGAGGTCGACATGTGTCTTATATGCGGGGGTAGCTTGCGAGGGGACTCTGTCTTTGGGCCAGGCAGTGAGTGTATCTTCCTTCTTGGTGCACTTAGCGTCCCGCTGACGAGAGACCCGAAGCCATTGCGCTGCGAGACATTCTGACGATTGCGCCGTTTGAAGACTCGATCGTTGTCAAGGAGATGAAAGGGTCTGGCATCCTGGAGGCGCTTGAGAATGGCTTTTCATCGTATCCGAGCCAGGAAGGCCGCTTCCCACAGACTGCTGGTCTCTTCATCAAGTGGGACTCGCGCAAGAAGCCCGGCGAGCGTCTCGTGGAGGTGCGCCTGCTCGAGGACATCCATATGCTTCACCCAGACGGTTCAAAGGTCCAGAAGGATGACACCGAGGATCGTCGAGGCTCCGTTTCCTCTCTGACATCATACGCTTTTGAGCGAAGCGCAGAGGGAGGCTATTCGATTGATGTCAACAAGCCTCGACTGAGAAAGGGTCCGCACCTCGACTCCAACAAAATGTACCGTGTTGCGACCCGAGAGTACATGGCAGACGGCCACGATGGTTACACAGCCCTGTCAAGGGGAAATGACCTTATCGACCACGAGAATGGAAGCCTGATGAGCACGCAAGTCCGCAAATTCTTGCTCGGTGCCAATTTGATCTGGAGGCTCAAGAGCTTCAGGGACTCAGCCGATGAGACAGGAAAGGGTAAAGTAGGCATAGATGGCATGCTGTCAAGCAAGACGTCGAAGGCCGTCGATCGGGCGCACGCCATCTCAAAGTCGTATCAGTCCTCGGAACAAGCAGGGCCGCCTTCGACGCCTGCCAAGAAGAAGAGGGCGCCGCATGCTCTGGAGAACCTGGGCACCCCGGGGCAGCAGAAAATCGTCATTGATTCCAGTCCGGGAGGCATTCGCGATGCTATGCACGTCGGCTCGAGCGAGCATCACAGCCGTTTCGATGCCGTGACAAGGCACTACAATGCTTCCTCGTCTGCCCAGATGAGCAAGGCGCGTGGTGCCAGGTCTGCCTCGTCTGCCTCGACATCCTTTGATGACATAGACGAGGACTCGGGCGAGATGGATGTCTCTTTCCTCTCAAATTCCATTTCGAGCCTTCGCGCGCCCAGTACAGATGGCGGATTGGGACCTTCAAGTCCAGTTGTGGAGCGACGGCACCTCGAAGTAAGCCCCGAGGATGGCGAGGTGCTTCGAGAAAAGAGCAATGCGGATCTAGCCATCATTGCGCCCTTGGTGGACGGTAGAATGATCGATGTTGCTAGATTGTCTCCGTCATAATCATAGCCTCTTATAATAATACAGAACAGTACCATTACACTACTGCACAACGATGAATCCCAGCCAATTATTCAGACGTGGATGGAATTGACGACGTCCTTTGAGATGAACCAGGCCCGTTGGGCAGTCTTCTCCAGACTGGTTCTCGTGACTCCGCTTGGCACGAGTGCTTGCATTTCGCCACTTAGAGCAGCCCTGACAAGGTCCCAGACGAGTACCCTGCCGCCCCGGGCCTTCCGTAGCTGCCTGGCATGGCGCGACACCGTCTTGACCCTGATGACCGTCTCAAAAGCGTGCATACCCAGCCAGACGACCTCGTCTTTCTTTCCCTGCTCGACGCTCTTCGAAAGCTTTGCACCAGGATCTAAGTGAAGCCTCGCACTGTTCGTCCGCATCAATAGACATTCGTGCATGTACCTGCACGCGCGTTTGACGAGATTCAGCAGCAGTCGAGCCCCCTCTGCTCTCGTCGTCGCCGCCGACGATTCTCTTCGTTGACCTGCGCCCCTCTCGCGCCCTCCTTTCATCCGGGACAAGCCATGCCAGTACGAGATGAGCTTGAGCGCCGCGACGATGCAGGCCTGATAAATGTTGAGTCGTACCGTCTCGCCACTTTCCTCGGCAAAACAGACATCGTGCAGCGTCGAATCGGCAAAGATGACGTGGCAACGGCTCTTGATGGACGCTAGTAGCTTGGCCTGCATTGCCTGGCCCGGTCGCGTTGCCCTGCGGACACCCCGACTTGAGGAATAGGAGGAGCCGTACTCGATTGTGAGCGTGTCGGCGATGTGTATGCCCCTATAGCGATCGAGGTCGTGCATAACGGCTAGACTCCCCGTACGAATGAGAAAGCCACACCACGGAAACGCCTCTTCTTGCTGGTGACCCACTTGGACATTGAGTCTCGGAACATAGCCGCCCGAGAAGCTGAGTGTCGATGTGTCGCGGATCGGTAGGTCAAAATTGCAAAGACTCTTGGCGGGGGAAATGGAGCATCCATACTCTTTGAATCCCTGGTTCATCGCATCGAAAAAGGCCACTGCTGTGCTCTTGGACGTCGTGACGAGGAGAAAGTCGTCTGTGTACCTCAACAACAGCGTCTTCGTACCTGGTATCGTAGAAGTTTCGTCACCGGAAAGAAGTTTGAGATGAGACAGCTTTTCGCGCTCCATCTTGGCAAAGTAGTAGGAGCAAAGCAGCGTGGACAGGCTGCTGCCCTGCGGGATGCCGATGTTCTGCCGACAAAAGTCCTTTCCGATCCGGACGAGATTGCCGCGGACGTGCTGCTCGAGAAGCGCAATGAGGCGGACCCGGCTTTCGCGCGGATAGACTACGCCATCAGAGAAGATGACGTGGCGTAGCGCCTTGGCAAGCTCTCTGGCCAAATCGTCAAATGGTTGCTGATCCGTCTCGGGGCACGCCCGCTTGACACGGTCCTTTGTGACCCTGTCCGGTCCTGCAGGCGTGAGGCGCGTGTATCTCTGGACGATGTAGGAGTCATTGGAGAGAAGATCCTTGATGATGTCCAGCAATATCGTCTGATCGATGGTATCAAATGCGCACTTGATGTCCACCTTGACAAAGTAGAGCTTCGGCGGGGACTCTTGGAACGATTGCTTGAACCGTTTGAGCCTGACATAGATGTCGTTGGCACCAAACACGCTAGCACCCAAGAGATCCGGTTGAGCAGCCTTTTCATAGTTGAGAATGTGAAAGGTGGACTCGAGGACACTGTTGATGCTCTGTTGGAAGCCGGTTTTGTATGGATCGGCGCCATATTTCTGCGATCGCCGACGGAGATTGACAATCGGACGTACGCCGGTCTCCTTGGGAAGCAGACGGATGTAGGAGTAGCCAAAGTTGCGAGCCGACATGATCGAGAGGGCCTCTGCTTTGCTCACCGGCTCAAATGCCGTGGCTTTCAGCTTGTCGAGCACTGGAGCAGACACGTTGAGCCAATCATCTTGCCTGAAGAACAGCGTACGGTTTCGAAAGGCAGCTGACTCGGTAGCATAGAAGCTAGTCCTCAGTAGGGGAATGAGGATAGAGTCAAAGAGGTAGTAGATGAGCTCGTTGAGCACACATCTCCGCTTTTCCATTTCCTCGGCCGTAGGTCTCTGGTTGAGCGCTCTTCGGTTCGCTGGCAGAAGCCAGTGGCAGTCGGTGATGCGGATTCCCTGAACAATGTGGTGCAGATTGAGCGTCTCGAAGCGCCTAGCCGAGACGAAAGCATTGATGACTGAGAGTATCTGCTTACGGTTGTGCCTCGATCCAAACAACTCAAAGGGGACCAGGTTGAGCAGAACCAATTTGGCAAAGCGAGCTACGCTCTTCGTCGGCGTTCGGTAAACGGTAAAGCGTGGTGCAGGCCTCTTCTCCGTACCGGTCAGCTTTGGCGTCTGTGTTGAGACCATGCTGTGCTGCTGCTGCTGCGTCTGGAGAGATTCTCCGAGCTCCACCGGTGCTGATAGCATGGCAACGTTATCCGTCTCGACCATATTTGCAACAATCTCCTCTCGCTGAGCTTCCGTCATGCAGCGTCGACTCGGCGCCTTTCTTGGGCAGCACCGGTCCAGAAGCCGTCGATAGTCGAGCTTGTCGTGCTTGCGGAGCATGATCGCGACCAGCTTGACAGCCATATTGAGCCTCTGAGGCGTCCGGAGCCTTCCTCGTGCCTGAGATGGTCAAGCCAGCCCTCGTTAGCTCTAATCTCTTTACACACACTCACACACGCAGGGAGAGAGGGAGAGAGAAAGCGAAAGAAAAGAAAGGGGATGGCGGTACTCACGCTGATTTCTTTTTCTCGATGACTGTACTCCTGCCACCTTTCGCTCGTCTTGAATCTTTCCCTCGCGCTCGTAAAGACATTGTGCAGGCCGAACTCGCGAGGCCAGATGTATTTTGAGACGTGAAGTGCCCTCTGGTGAGAAAAGAATGCGTCGACCCTCGGCTTATTGGTGCCATGGGGAAGGACATGGTAGAAAGGGGCCCTCCGACGAAATTTTGCCAGATACGAGGGAGAGGATCGATTGAAGACATGGACGATGGGGAGCCCAAAGACTAGTCGCGACGACCGATCTCGGACAAGTCGAGCGTAGTAGATGCGGTTGCGCACCAGTGCCACCTCCGATGGCTTTCGCGCTGGGACTTGGTCCATGGCGATACGTCGGCCTCTCTTGGTCTTTTTCCTCTTGGTACCGGTGGCAGCGACAATAGGTAGCGACTCTGTTCGCTTGAGAGATTCTCGCGCATGCAAGCGAGGCAGCGGCACGCTGTCGACCCTCCTCTCCAGCGGCTTTCCAGCTGGGAGGCACTGGGCTGGTAGAGGCTGCTGTGCCTGCTGTGCCTGCTGTGCCTGCTGTGCCTGCTGTGCCTGCT